>NC_073721.1:54987679-55587679 GCF_023634155.1 Falco peregrinus
GCACCTTCCCCGGTGGAGTTGTGCATGGGGTGTGTTTGGAACATTTTGTCACCAGCCGAGTCCAAAATTCAGCGCTTCCCCATCTCAGCCCAGAAAGCAGGTAGAACAAGTCTTGTGGTGCCTTTCAGCTGCCTAACGGAGCAATGTAAAAAATACCAAAAGAACTCGTTTCTGGCACCTTCCCCGGTGGAGTTGTGCATGGGGTGTGTTTGGAACATTTTGTCACCAGCCGAGTCCAAAATTCAGCGCTTCCCCATCTCAGCCCAGAAAACAGGTAGAACAAGTTTTGTGGTGCCTTTCAGCTGCCTACTGGGGTAATGTAAAAACTAGCAAAGGAACTCCTTTCTGGCACCTTCCCCGGTGGAGTTGTGCATGGGGTGTGTTTGGAACATTTTGTGACCAGCCGAGGCCAAAATTCAGCGCTTCCCCATCCTAGCCCAGAAAGCAGGTAGAACAACTTTTGTGGTGCCTCCCAGCTGCCTACCCTAGCACTGTAAAAAGTACCAACAGAACTCCTTTCTGGCACCTTCTCCAGTGGAGTTGTGCATGGGGTGTATTTGGAACATTTTGTCACCAGCCGAGTCCAAAATTCAGCGCTTCCCCATCTCAGCCCAGAAAGCAGGTAGAACAAGTCTTGTGGTGCCTTTCAGCTGCCTAACGGAGCAATGTAAAAAGTACCAAAAGAACTCGTTTCTGGCACCTTCCCCGGTGGAGTTGTGCATGGGGTGTGTTTGGAACATTTTGTCACCAGCCGAGTCCAAAATTCAGCGCTTCCCAATCTCAGCCCAGAAAGCAGGATGAACTACATCTGTGGTGCATTTCAGCTGCCTACCCGAGTAATGTAAAAAGTTCCAACAGAACTCCTTTCTGGCACCTTGCCCGATGGAGTTGTGCATGGGGTGTTTTTGGAACATTTTGTCACCAGCCGAGTCCAAAATTCAGCGCTTCCCCAACTGAGCCCAGAAAGCAGGTAGAACAACTTTTGTGATGCATTTCAGCTGCCTACCGCGGTAGTCTAAAAATTAGCCACAGAACTCGTATCTGGCCCCTTCGCCAGTGGAGTTGTGCATGGGGTGTGTTTGGAACATTTTGTCACCAGCCGAGTCCAAAATTCAGCGCTTCCCCATCTCAGCCCAGAAAGCAGGTAGAACAAGTTATGTGGTGCCTTTCAGCTGCCTACTGGGGTAGTGTAAAAACTAGCAAAGGAACTCCTTTCTGGCCCCTTCCCCGGTGGAGTTGTGCATGGGGTGTTTTTGGAACATTTTGTCACCAGCCGAGTCCAAAATTCAGCGCTTCCCCATCTCAGCCCAGAAAGCAGGTAGAACAAGTCTTGTGGTGCCTTTCAGCTGCCTACCCGAGTAATGTAAAAAATTTCAACAGAACTCCTTTCTGGCACCTTCTCCAGTGGAGTTGTGCATGGGGTGTGCTTGGAACATTTTGTCACCAGCCGAGGCCAAAATTCAGCGCTTCCCCATCTCAGCCCAGAAAGCAGGTAGAACAAGTTATGTGGTGCCTTTCAGCTGCCTACTGGGGTAGTGTAAAAACTACCAACGGATCTCCTTTCTGGCACGTTTCCTGATGGAGTTGTGCATGGGGTGTGTTTGGAACATTTTGTCACCAGCCGAGTCCAAAATTCAGCGATTCCCCATCTCAGCCCAGAAAGCAGGTAGAACAACTTCTGTGGTGCCTTTCACCTGCCTACCGCGGTAGTGTAAAAACTACTAAGAGAACTCCTGTCTGGCACGTTTCCCGATGGAGTTGTGCATGGGGTGTGTTTGGAACATTTTGTCACCAGCCGAGTCCAAAATTCAGCGCTTCCCCATCTCAGCCCAGAAAGCAGGTAGAACAAGTTTTGTGGTGCCTTTCAGCTGCCTACCGGGGTAATGTAAAAACTACCAAGAGAACTCGTTTCTGTCACCTTGCCCGATGGAGTTGTGCATGGGGTGTGTTTGGAACATTTTGTCACCAGCCGAGTCCAAAATTCAGCGATTCCCCATCTCAGCCCAGAAAGCAGGTAGAACAACTTCTGTGGTGCCTTTCACCTGCCTACCGCGGTAGTGTAAAAACTACTAAGAGAACTCCTGTCTGGCACGTTTCCCGATGGAGTTGTGCATGGGGTGTGTTTGGAACATTTTGTCACCAGCCGAGGCCAAAATTCAGCGCTTCCCCATCTCAGCCCAGAAAGCAGGTAGAACAAGTTATGTGGTGCCTTTCAGCTGCCTACTGGGGTAGTGTAAAAACTAGCAAAGGAACTCCTTTCTGGCCCCTTCCCCGGTGGAGTTGTGCATGGGGTGTTTTTGGAACATTTTGTCACCAGCCGAGTCCAAAATTCAGCGCTTCCCCATCTCAGCCCAGAAAGCAGGTAGAACAAGTCTTGTGGTGCCTTTCAGTTGCCTACCCGAGCAATGTAAAAAGTACCAAGAGAACTCGTTTCTGTCACCTTGCCCGATGGAGTTGTGCATGGGGTGTGTTTGGAACATTTTGTCACCAGCCGAGTCCAAAATTCAGCGATTCCCCATCTCAGCCCAGAAAGCAGGTAGAAC
This sequence comes from Falco peregrinus, assembly GCF_023634155.1. Taxonomy (NCBI): domain Eukaryota; kingdom Metazoa; phylum Chordata; class Aves; order Falconiformes; family Falconidae; genus Falco; species Falco peregrinus. The sequence goes on from NC_073721.1 coordinate 54,990,223, forward strand.
AAGTTTTGTGGTGCGTTTCAGCTGCCTACCGGGGTAATGTAAAAACTAGCAACAGAACTCCTTTCTGGCACCTTGCCCGATGGAGTTGTGCATGGGGTGTGTTTGGAACATTTTGTCACCAGCCGAGTCCAAACTTCAGCTCTTCCCCATCTCAGCCCAGAAAGCAGGATGAACTACATCTGTGGTCCCTTTCACCTGCCTAACGGGGTAGTGTAAAAACTACCAACGGATCTTCTTTCTGGCACCTTCCCCGGAGGAGTTGTGCATGGGGTGTGTTTGGAACATTTTGTCACCAGCCGAGGCCAAAATTCAGCGCTTCCCCATTTCAGCCCAGAAAGCAGGATGAACTACATCTGTGGTACCTTTCAGCTGCCTACCGGGGTAGTGTAAAAACTAGCAAAGGAACTCCTTTCTGACACCTTCCCCGGTGGAGTTGTGCATGGGGTGTGTTTGGAACATTTTGTCAACAGCCGAGTCCAAAATTCAGCGCTTCCCCACCTCACCCCCAGAAAGCAGGTAGAACAAGTTATGTGGTGCCTTTCAGCTGCCTAACGGAGCAATGTAAAAAATACCAAAAGAACTCGTTTCTGTCACCTTGCCCGATGGAGTTGTGCATGGGGTGTGTTTGGAACATTTTGTCACCAGCCTAGGCCAAACTTCAGCGCTTCCCCATCTCAGCCCAGAAAGCAGGATGAACTACATCTGTGGTCCCTTTCACCTGCCTACCGGGGTAGTGTAAAAACTACCAACGGATCTTCTTTCTGGCACCTTCCCCGGAGGAGTTGTGCATGGGGTGTGTTTGGAACATTTTGTCACCAGCCGAGGCCAAAATTCAGCGCTACCCCCATCTCAGCCCAGAAAGCAGGTAGAACAAGTCTTGTGGTGCCTTTCAGCTGCCTAACGGAGCAATGTAAAAAATACCAAAAGAACTCGTTTCTGGCACCTTCCCCGGTGGAGTTGTGCATGGGGTGTGTTTGGAACATTTTGTCAACAGCCGAGTCCAAAATTCAGCGCTTCCCCACCTCACCCCAGAAAGCAGGTAGAACAAGTTATGTGGTGCCTTTCAGCTGCCTAACGGAGCAATGTAAAAAATACCAAAAGAACTCGTTTCTGTCACCTTGCCCGATGGAGTTGTGCATGGGGTGTGTTTGGAACATTTTGTCACCAGCCGAGTCCAAAATTCAGCGCTTCCCCATCTCAGCCCAGAAAGCAGGTAGAACAAGTTTTGTGTTGCGTTTCAGCTGCTTACCGGGGTAATGTAAAAACTAGCAACAGAACTCGTATCTGGCCCCTTCCCCGATGGAGTTGTGCATGGGGTGTTTGGAACATTTTGTCACCAGCCGAGGCCAAAATTCAGCGCTTCCCCATCTCAGCCCAGGAAGCAGGTAGAATAAGTTTTGTGTTGCATTTCAGCTGCCTACCGCGGTAGTGTAAAAACTACCAACGGAACTCCTTTCTGGCACCTTCCCCGGAGGAGTTGTGCATGGGGTGTGTTTGGAACATTTTGTCACCAGCCGAGTCCAAAATTCAGAGCTTCCCCAACTGAGCCCAGAAAGCAGGTAGAACAACTTTTGTGGTGCCTTCCAGCTGCCTACCGCGGTAGTCTAAAAACTAGCCACAGAACTCGTATCTGGCCCCTTCCCCGGTGGAGTTGTGCATGGGGTGTGTTTGGAACATTTTGTCACCAGCCGAGTCCAAAATTCAGCGCTTCCCCATCTCAGCCCAGAAAGCAGGTAGAACAAGTTATGTGGTGCCTTTCAGCTGCCTACTGGGGTAGTGTAAAAACTACCAACGGAACTCCTTTCTGGCACATTCCCCGGTGGAGTTGTGCATGGGGTGTGTTTGGAACATTTTGTCACCAGCCGAGGCCAAAATTCAGCGCTTCCCAATCTCAGCCCAGAAAGCAGGATGAACTACATCTGTGGTGCATTTCAGCTGCCTACCCGAGTAATGTAAAAAATTTCAACAGAACTCCTTTCTGGCACCTTCTCCAGTGGAGTTGTGCATGGGGTGTGCTTGGAACATTTTGTCACCAGCCGAGTCCAAAATTCAGCGCTTCCCCATCTCAGCCCAGAAAGCAGGTAGAACAAGTCTTGTGGTGCCTTTCAGCTGCCTACCCGAGCAATGTAAAAAGTACCAAAAGAACTCGTTTCTGGCACCTTCCCCGGTGGAGTTGTGCATGGGGTGTGTTTGGAACATTTTGTCACCAGCCGAGGCCAAAATTCAGCGCTTCCCAATCTCAGCCCAGAAAGCAGGATGAACTACATCTGTGGTGCATTTCAGCTGCCTACCCGAGTAATGTAAAAAGTTCTAAGAGAACTCCTTTCTGGCACCTTGCTCGATGGAGTTGTGCATGGGGTGTGTTTGGAACATTTTATCACCAGCCGAGTCCAAAATTCAGCGCTTCCCCATCTCAGCCCAGAAAGCAGGTAGAACAAGTCTTGTGGTGCCTTCCAGCTGCCTACCCTAGCAATGTAAAAAATACCGAGAGAACTCCTTTGTGGCACCTTCCCCGATGGAGTTGTGCATGGGGTGTGTTTGGAACATTTTGTCACCAGCCGAGTCCAAAATTCAGCGCTTCCCCCAACTGAGCCCAGAAAGCAGGTAGAACAACTTTTGTGATGCATTTCAGCTGCCTACCGCGGTAGTCTAAAAACTAGCCACAGAACTCGTATCTGGCCCCTTCGCCAGTGGAGTTGTGCATGGGGTGTGTTTGGAACATTTTGTCACCAGCCGACTCCAAAATTCAGCGCTTCCCCATCCTAGCCCAGAAAGTAGATAGAACAAGTCTTGTGGTGCCTTTCAGCTGCCTACCCTAGCAATGTAAAAAGTACCGAGAGAACTCCTTTCTGGCACCTTCCCCGGAGGAGTTGTGCATGGGTTGTGTTTGGAACATTTTGTCACCAGCCGAGTCCAAAATTCAGCGCTTCCCCAACTGAGCCCAGAAAGCAGGTAGAACAACTTTTGTGATGCATTTCAGCTGCCTACCGCGGTAGTCTAAAAACTAGCCACAGAACTCGTATCTGGCCCCTTCGCCAGTGGAGTTGTGCATGGGGTGTGTTTGGAACATTTTGTCACCAGCCGAGGCCAAAATTCAGCGCTTCCCCATCTCAACCCAGAAAGCAGGTAGAACAACTTTTGTGGTGCCTTCCAGCTGCCTACCCTAGCAATGTAAAAAGTACCAACAGAACTCCTTTCTGGCACGTTCCGCGGTGGAGTTGTGCATGGGGTGTGTTTGGAACATTTTGTCACCAGCCGAGGCCAAAATTCAGCGCTTCCCAATCTCAGCCCAGAAAGCAGGATGAACTACATCTGTGGTGCATTTCAGCTGCCTACTGGGGTAATGTAAAAACTAGCAAAGGAACTCCTTTCTGGCACCTTCCCCGGTGGAGTTGTGCATGGGGTGTGTTTGGAACATTTTGTGACCAGCCGAGTCCAAAATTCAGCGCTTCCCCATCTCAGCCCAGAAAGCAGGTAGAACAAGTCTTGTGGTGCCTTTCAGCTGCCTACTGGGGTAGTGTAAAAACTAGCAAAGGAACTCCTTTCTGGCACCTTCCCCGGTGGAGTTGTGCATGGGGTGTGTTTGGAACATTTTGTCACCAGCCGAGTCCAAAATTCAGCGCTTCCCCATCTCAGCCCAGAAAGCAGGTAGAACAAGTTTTGTGGTGCCTTTCAGCTGCCTACCGGGGTAATGTAAAAACTACCAAGAGAACTCCTTTCTGGCACCTTCCCCGATGGAGTTGTGCATGGGGTGTGTTTGGAACATTTTGTCACCAGCCGAGGCCAAAATTCAGCGCTTCCCCACCTCACCCCAGAAAGCAGGATGAACTACATCTGTGGTACCTTTCAGCTGCCTACCGGGGTAGTGTAAAAACTACCAACGGAACTCCTTTCTGGCACCTTCCCCGGTGGAGTTGTGCATGGGGTGTGTTTGGAACATTTTGTGACCAGCCGAGGCCAAAATTCAGCGCTTCCCCCATCCTAGCCCAGAAAGCAGGTAGAACAACTTTTGTGGTGCCTTCCTGCTGCCTACCCTAGCAATGTAAAAAGTTCCAAAAGAACTCCTTTCTGGCACCTTGCCCAGCGGAGTTGTGCATGGGGTGTGTTTGGAACATTTTGTCACCAGCCGAGTCCAAAATTCAGCGCTTCCCCATCTCAGCCCAGAAAGCAGGTAGAACAAGTTATGTGGTGCCTTTCAGCTGCCTACTGGGGTAGTGTAAAAACTACCAACGGAACTCCTTTCTGGCACATTCCCCGGTGGAGTTGTGCATGGGGTGTTTTTGGAACATTTTGTCACCAGCCGAATCCAAAATTCAGCGCTTCCCCATCTCAGCCCAGAAAGCAGGTAGAACAACTTCTGTGGTGCCTTTCACCTGCCTACCGCGGTAGTGTAAAAACTACTAAGAGAACTCCTGTCTGGCACGTTTCCCGATGGAGTTGTGCATGGGGTGTGTTTGGAACATTTTGTCACCAGCCGAGTCCAAAATTCAGCGCTTCCCCATCTCAGCCCAGAAAGCAGGTAGAACAAGTCTTGTGGTGCCTTTCAGCTGCCTACCGGGGTAATGTAAAAACTACCAAGAGAACTCGTTTCTGTCACCTTGCCCGATGGAGTTGTGCATGGGGTGTGTTTGGAACATTTTGTCACCAGCCGAGTCCAAAATTCAGCGATTCCCCATCTCAGCCCAGAAAGCAGGTAGAACAAGTTTTGTGGTGCGTTTCAGCTGCCTACCGGGGTAATGTAAAAACTAGCAACAGAACTCCTTTCTGGCACCTTGCCCGATGGAGTTGTGCATGGGGTGTGTTTGGAACATTTTGTCACCAGCCGAGTCCAAACTTCAGCTCTTCCCCATCTCAGCCCAGAAAGCAGGATGAACTACATCTGTGGTCCCTTTCACCTGCCTAACGGGGTAGTGTAAAAACTACCAACGGATCTTCTTTCTGGCACCTTCCCCGGAGGAGTTGTGCATGGGGTGTGTTTTGGAACATTTTGTCACCAGCCGAGGCCAAAATTCAGCGCTTCCCCATTTCAGCCCAGAAAGCAGGATGAACTACATCTGTGGTACCTTTCAGCTGCCTACCGGGGTAGTGTAAAAACTAGCAAAGGAACTCCTTTCTGGCACCTTCCCCGGTGGAGTTGTGCATGGGGTGTGTTTGGAACATTTTGTCAACAGCCGAGTCCAAAATTCAGCGCTTCCCCACCTCACCCCAGAAAGCAGGTAGAACAAGTTATGTGGTGCCTTTCAGCTGCCTAACGGAGCAATGTAAAAAATACCAAAAGAACTCGTTTCTGTCACCTTGCCCGATGGAGTTGTGCATGGGGTGTGTTTGGAACATTTTGTCACCAGCCTAGGCCAAACTTCAGCGCTTCCCCATCTCAGCCCAGAAAGCAGGATGAACTACATCTGTGGTCCCTTTCACCTGCCTACCGGGGTAGTGTAAAAACTACCAACGGATCTTCTTTCTGGCACCTTCCCCGGAGGAGTTGTGCATGGGGTGTGTTTGGAACATTTTGTCACCAGCCGAGGCCAAAATTCAGCGCTACCCCCCATCTCAGCCCAGAAAGCAGGTAGAACAAGTCTTGTGGTGCCTTTCAGCTGCCTAACGGAGCAATGTAAAAAATACCAAAAGAACTCGTTTCTGGCACCTTCCCCGGTGGAGTTGTGCATGGGGTGTGTTTGGAACATTTTGTCAACAGCCGAGTCCAAAATTCAGCGCTTCCCCACCTCACCCCAGAAAGCAGGTAGAACAAGTTATGTGGTGCCTTTCAGCTGCCTAACGGAGCAATGTAAAAAATACCAAAAGAACTCGTTTCTGTCACCTTGCCCGATGGAGTTGTGCATGGGGTGTGTTTGGAACATTTTGTCACCAGCCGAGTCCAAAATTCAGCGCTTCCCCATCTCAGCCCAGAAAGCAGGTAGAACAAGTTTTGTGGTGCGTTTCAGCTGCTTACCGGGGTAATGTAAAAACTAGCAACAGAACTCGTATCTGGCCCCTTCCCCGATGGAGTTGTGCATGGGGTGTTTGGAACATTTTGTCACCAGCCGAGGCCAAAATTCAGCGCTTCCCCCATCTCAGCCCAGGAAGCAGGTAGAATAAGTTTTGTGTTGCATTTCAGCTGCCTACCGCGGTAGTGTAAAAACTACCAACGGAACTCCTTTCTGGCACCTTCCCCGGAGGAGTTGTGCATGGGGTGTGTTTGGAACATTTTGTCACCAGCCGAGTCCAAAATTCAGAGCTTCCCCAACTGAGCCCAGAAAGCAGGTAGAACAACTTTTGTGGTGCCTTCCAGCTGCCTACCGCGGTAGTCTAAAAACTAGCCACAGAACTCGTATCTGGCCCCTTCCCCGGTGGAGTTGTGCATGGGGTGTGTTTGGAACATTTTGTCACCAGCCGAGTCCAAAATTCAGCGCTTCCCCATCTCAGCCCAGAAAGCAGGTAGAACAAGTTATGTGGTGCCTTTCAGCTGCCTACTGGGGTAGTGTAAAAACTACCAACGGAACTCCTTTCTGGCACATTCCCCGGTGGAGTTGTGCATGGGGTGTGTTTGGAACATTTTGTCACCAGCCGAGGCCAAAATTCAGCGCTTCCCAATCTCAGCCCAGAAAGCAGGATGAACTACATCTGTGGTGCATTTCAGCTGCCTACCCGAGTAATGTAAAAAATTTCAACAGAACTCCTTTCTGGCACCTTCTCCAGTGGAGTTGTGCATGGGGTGTGCTTGGAACATTTTGTCACCAGCCGAGTCCAAAATTCAGCGCTTCCCCATCTCAGCCCAGAAAGCAGGTAGAACAAGTCTTGTGGTGCCTTTCAGCTGCCTACCCGAGCAATGTAAAAAGTACCAAAAGAACTCGTTTCTGGCACCTTCCCCGGTGGAGTTGTGCATGGGGTGTGTTTGGAACATTTTGTCACCAGCCGAGGCCAAAATTCAGCGCTTCCCAATCTCAGCCCAGAAAGCAGGATGAACTACATCTGTGGTGCATTTCAGCTGCCTACCCGAGTAATGTAAAAAGTTCTAAGAGAACTCCTTTCTGGCACCTTGCTCGATGGAGTTGTGCATGGGGTGTGTTTGGAACATTTTATCACCAGCCGAGTCCAAAATTCAGCGCTTCCCCATCTCAGCCCAGAAAGCAGGTAGAACAAGTCTTGTGGTGCCTTCCAGCTGCCTACCCTAGCAATGTAAAAAATACCGAGAGAACTCCTTTGTGGCACCTTCCCCGATGGAGTTGTGCATGGGGTGTGTTTGGAACATTTTGTCACCAGCCGAGTCCAAAATTCAGCGCTTCCCCAACTGAGCCCAGAAAGCAGGTAGAACAACTTTTGTGATGCATTTCAGCTGCCTACCGCGGTAGTCTAAAAACTAGCCACAGAACTCGTATCTGGCCCCTTCGCCAGTGGAGTTGTGCATGGGGTGTGTTTGGAACATTTTGTCACCAGCCGACTCCAAAATTCAGCGCTTCCCCATCTCAGCCCAGAAAGTAGATAGAACAAGTCTTGTGGTGCCTTTCAGCTGCCTACCCTAGCAATGTAAAAAGTACCGAGAGAACTCCTTTCTGGCACCTTCCCCGGAGGAGTTGTGCATGGGTTGTGTTTGGAACATTTTGTCACCAGCCGAGTCCAAAATTCAGCGCTTCCCCAACTGAGCCCAGAAAGCAGGTAGAACAACTTTTGTGATGCATTTCAGCTGCCTACCGCGGTAGTCTAAAAAACTAGCCACAGAACTCGTATCTGGCCCCCTTCGCCAGTGGAGTTGTGCATGGGGTGTGTTTGGAACATTTTGTCACCAGCCGAGGCCAAAATTCAGCGCTTCCCCATCTCAACCCAGAAAGCAGGTAGAACAACTTTTGTGGTGCCTTCCAGCTGCCTACCCTAGCAATGTAAAAAGTACCAACAGAACTCCTTTCTGGCACGTTCCGCGGTGGAGTTGTGCATGGGGTGTGTTTGGAACATTTTGTCACCAGCCGAGGCCAAAATTCAGCGCTTCCCAATCTCAGCCCAGAAAGCAGGATGAACTACATCTGTGGTGCATTTCAGCTGCCTACCCGAGTAATGTAAAAAGTTCCAAAAGAACTCCTTTCTGGCACCTTGCCCAGCGGAGTTGTGCATGGGGTGTGTTTGGAACATTTTGTCACCAGCCGAGTCCAAAATTCAGCGCTTCCCCATCTCAGCCCAGAAAGCAGGTAGAACAAGTTATGTGGTGCCTTTCAGCTGCCTACTGGGGTAGTGTAAAAACTACCAACGGAACTCCTTTCTGGCACATTCCCCGGTGGAGTTGTGCATGGGGTGTTTTTGGAACATTTTGTCACCAGCCGAATCCAAAATTCAGCGCTTCCCCATCTCAGCCCAGAAAGCAGGTAGAACAAGTCTTGTGGTGCCTTTCAGCTGCCTACCCGAGTAATGTAAAAAATTTTAACAGAACTCCTTTCTGGCACCTTCTCCAGTGGAGTTGTGCATGGGGTGTGCTTGGAACATTTTGTCACCAGCCGAGTCCAAAATTCAGCGCTTCCCCATCTCAGCCCAGAAAGCAGGTAGAACAAGTCTTGTGGTGCCTTTCAGCTGCCTACTGGGGTAGTGTAAAAACTACCAACGGAACTCCTTTCTGGCACCTTCCCCGGTGGAGTTGTGCATGGGGTGTGTTTGGAACATTTTGTCACCAGCCGAGTCCAAAATTCAGCGCTTCCCCATCTCAGCCCAGAAAGCAGGTAGAACAAGTTTTGTGGTGCCTTTCAGCTGCCTACCGGGGTAATGTAAAAACTACCAAGAGAACTCCCTTTCTGGCACCTTCCCCGATGGAGTTGTGCATGGGGTGTGTTTGGAACATTTTGTCACCAGCCGAGGCCAAAATTCAGCGCTTCCCCACCTCACCCCAGAAAGCAGGATGAACTACATCTGTGGTACCTTTCAGCTGCCTACCGGGGTAGTGTAAAAACTACCAACGGAACTCCTTTCTGGAACCTTCCCCGGTGGAGTTGTGCATGGGGTGTGTTTGGAACATTTTGTGACCAGCCGAGGCCAAAATTCAGCGCTTCCCCATCCTAGCCCAGAAAGCAGGTAGAACAACTTTTGTGGTGCCTTCCTGCTGCCTACCCTAGCAATGTAAAAAGTTCCAAAAGAACTCCTTTCTGGCACCTTGCCCAGCGGAGTTGTGCATGGGGTGTGTTTGGAACATTTTGTCACCAGCCGAGTCCAAAATTCAGCGCTTCCCCATCTCAGCCCAGAAAGCAGGTAGAACAAGTTATGTGGTGCCTTTCAGCTGCCTACTGGGGTAGTGTAAAAACTACCAACGGAACTCCTTTCTGGCACATTCCCCGGTGGAGTTGTGCATGGGGTGTTTTTGGAACATTTTGTCACCAGCCGAATCCAAAATTCGGCGCTTCCCCATCTCAGCCCAGAAAGCAGGTAGAACAAGTTTTGTGGTGCCTTTCAGCTGCCTAACGGAGCAATGTAAAAAATACCAAAAGAACTCATTTCTGGCACCTTCCCCGGTGGAGTTGTGCATGGGGTGTGTTTGGAACATTTTGTCACCAGCCGAGTCCAAAATTCAGCGCTTCCCCATCTCAGCCCAGAAAGCAGGTAGAACAAGTTTTGTGGTGCGTTTCAGCTGCCTACTGGGGGTAGTGTAAAAACTACCAATAGAACTCGTTTCTGGCACATTCCCCGGTGGAGTTGTGCATGGGGTGTGTTTGGAACATTTTGTCACCAGCCGAGTCCAAAATTCAGCGCTTCCCCATCTCAGCCCAGAAAGCAGGTAGAATAAGTTTTGTGTTGCATTTCAGCTGCCTACCGCGGTAGTGTAAAAACTACCAACGGAACTCCTTTCTGGCACCTTCCCCGATGGAGTTGTGCATGGGGTGTGTTTGGAACATTTTGTCACCAGCCGAGGCCAAACATCAGCGCTTCCCCATCTCAGCCCAGAAAGCAGGATGAACTACATCTGTGGTCCCTTTCACCTGCCTACCGGGGTAGTGTAAAAACTACCAACGGATCTTCTTTCTGGCAACTTCCCCGGAGGAGTTGTGCATGGGGTGTGTTTGGAACATTTTGTCACCAGCCGAGTCCAAAATTCAGCGCTTCCCCATCTCAGCCCAGAAAGCAGGTAGAACAAGTCTTGTGGTGCCTTTCAGCTGCCTACCCGAGTAATGTAAAAAATTTCAACAGAACTCCTTTCTGGCACCTTCTCCAGTGGAGTTGTGCATGGGGTGTGTTTGGAACTTTTTGTCACCAGCCGAGTCCAAAATTCAGCGCTTCCCCATCTCAGCCCAGAAAGCAGGTAGAACAAGTCTTGTGGTGCCTTTCAGCTGCCTACTGGGGTAGTGTAAAAACTTCCAACGAACTCCTTTCTGGCACCTTCCACGGTGGAGTTGTGCATGGGGTGTGTTTGGAACATTTTGTCACCAGCCGAGTCCAAAATTCAGCGCTTTCCCATCTCAGCCCAGAAAGCAGGTAGAACAAGTCTTGTGGTGCCTTTCAGCTGCCTAACGGAGCAATGTAAAAAATACCAAAAGAACTCGTTTCTGGCACCTTCCCCGGTGGAGTTGTGCATGGGGTGTGTTTGGAACATTTTGTCACCAGCCGAGTCCAAAATTCAGCGCTTCCCCATCTCAGCCCAGAAAGCAGGTAGAACAAGTTTTGTGGTGCCTTTCAGCTGCCTACCGGGGTAATGTAAAAACTAGCAACAGAACTCCTTTCTGGCACCTTCCCCGATGGAGTTGTGCATGGGGTGTGTTTGGAACATTTTGTCACCAGCCGAGGCCAAAATTCAGCGCTTCCCCATCTCAGCCCAGAAAGCAGGTAGAACAAGTTTTGTGGTGCCTTTCAGCTGCCTAACGGAGCAATGTAAAAACTAGCCACAGAACTCGTATCTGGCCCCTTCGCCAGTGGAGTTGTGCATGGGGTGTGTTTGGAACATTTTGTGACCAGCCGAGGCCAAAATTCAGCGCTTCCCCATCCTAGCCCAGAAAGCAGGTAGAACAACTTTTGTGGTGCCTTCCAGCTGCCTACCCTAGCAATGTAAAAAGTACCGAGAGAACTCCTTTCTGGCCCCTTCGCCAGTGGAGTTGTGCATGGGGTGTGTTTGGAACATTTTGTCACCAGCCGAGTCCAAAATTCAGCGCTTCCCCAACTGAGCCCAGAAAGCAGGTAGAACAACTTTTGTGATGCATTTCAGCTGCCTACCGCGGTAGTCTAAAAACTAGCCACAGAACTCGTATCTGGCCCCTTCGCCAGTGGAGTTGTGCATGGGGTGTGTTTGGAACATTTTGTCACCAGCCGAGTCCAAAATTCAGCGCTTCCCCATCTCAGCCCAGAAAGCAGGTAGAACAAGTTATGTGGTGCCTTTCAGCTGCCTACAGGGGTAATGTAAAAACTACCAAGAGAACTCGTTTCTGTCACCTTGCCCGATGGAGTTGTGCATGGGGTGTGTTTGGAACATTTTGTCACCAGCCGAGTCCAAAATTCAGCCCTTCCCCATCTCAGCCCAGAAAGCAGGTAGAACAAGTTTTGTGGTGCGTTTCAGCTGCCTACTGGGGTAGTGTAAAAACTACCAATAGAACTCGTTTCTGGCACATTCCCCGGTGGAGTTGTGCATGGGGTGTGTTTGGAACATTTTGTCACCAGCCGAGTCCAAAATTCAGCGCTTCCCCATCTCAGCCCAGAAAGCAGGTAGAATAAGTTTTGTGTTGCATTTCAGCTGCCTACCGCGGTAGTCTTAAAACTACCAACGGAACTCGTTTCTGGCACCTTCCCCGGTGGAGTTGTGCATGGGGTGTGTTTGGAACATTTTGTCACCAGCCGAGGCCAAACTTCAGCTCTTCCCCATCTCAGCCCAGAAAGCAGGATGAACTACATCTGTGGTCCCTTTCACCTGCCTACCGGGGTAGTGTAAAAACTACCAACGGATCTTCTTTCTGGCAGCTTCCCCGGAGGAGTTGTGCATGGGGTGTGTTTGGAACATTTTGTCACCAGCCGAGTCCAAAATTCAGCGCTTCCCCATCTCAGCCCAGAAAGCAGGTAGAACAAGTCTTGTGGTGCCTTTCAGCTGCCTACCGGGGTAGTGTAAAAACTACCAACGGATCTTCTTTCTGGCAGCTTCCCCGGAGGAGTTGTGCATGGGGTGTGTTTGGAACATTTTGTCACCAGCCGAGGCCAAAATTCAGCGCTTCCCGATCTCAGCCCAGAAAGCAGGTAGAACAAGTTTTGTGGTGCCTTTCAGCTGCCTACTGGGGTAGTGTAAAAACTACCAAAAGAACTCATTTCTGGCACCTTCCCCGGTGGAGTTGTGCATGGGGTGTGTTTGGAACATTTTGTCACCAGCCGAGTCCAAAATTCAGCGCTTCCCCATCTCAGCCCAGAAAGCAGGTAGAACAAGTTTTGTGGTGCGTTTCAGCTGCCTACTGGGGTAGTGTAAAAACTACCAATAGAACTCGTTTCTGGCACATTCCCCGGTGGAGTTGTGCATGGGGTGTGTTTGGAACATTTTGTCACCAGCCGAGTCCAAAATTCAGCGCTTCCCCATCTCAGCCCAGAAAGCAGGTAGAATAAGTTTTGTGTTGCATTTCAGCTGCCTACCGCGGTAGTGTAAAAACTACCAACGGAACTCCTTTCTGGCACCTTCCCCGATGGAGTTGTGCATGGGGTGTGTTTGGAACATTTTGTCACCAGCCGAGGCCAAACATCAGCGCTTCCCCATCTCAGCCCAGAAAGCAGGATGAACTACATCTGTGGTCCCTTTCACCTGCCTACCGGGGTAGTGTAAAAACTACCAACGGATCTTCTTTCTGGCAACTTCCCCGGAGGAGTTGTGCATGGGGTGTGTTTGGAACATTTTGTCACCAGCCGAGTCCAAAATTCAGCGCTTCCCCATCTCAGCCCAGAAAGCAGGTAGAACAAGTCTTGTGGTGCCTTTCAGCTGCCTACCCGAGTAATGTAAAAAATTTCAACAGAACTCCTTTCTGGCACCTTCTCCAGTGGAGTTGTGCATGGGGTGTGTTTGGAACTTTTTGTCACCAGCCGAGTCCAAAATTCAGCGCTTCCCCATCTCAGCCCAGAAAGCAGGTAGAACAAGTCTTGTGGTGCCTTTCAGCTGCCTACTGGGGTAGTGTAAAAACTTCCAACGGAACTCCTTTCTGGCACCTTCCACGGTGGAGTTGTGCATGGGGTGTGTTTGGAACATTTTGTCACCAGCCGAGTCCAAAATTCAGCGCTTTCCCATCTCAGCCCAGAAAGCAGGTAGAACAAGTCTTGTGGTGCCTTTCAGCTGCCTAACGGAGCAATGTAAAAAATACCAAAGAACTCCTTTCTGGCCCCTTCCCCGGTGGAGTTGTGCATGGGGTGTGTTTGGAACATTTTGTCACCAGCCGAGTCCAAAATTCAGCGCTTCCCCCATCTCAGCCCAGAAAGCAGGTAGAACAAGTTTTGTGGTGCCTTTCAGCTGCCTACCGGGGTAATGTAAAAACTAGCAACAGAACTCCTTTCTGGCACCTTCCCCGATGGAGTTGTGCATGGGGTGTGTTTGGAACATTTTGTCACCAGCCGAGGCCAAAATTCAGCGCTTCCCCATCTCAGCCCAGAAAGCAGGTAGAACAAGTTTTGTGGTGCCTTTCAGCTGCCTAACGGAGCAATGTAAAAACTAGCCACAGAACTCGTATCTGGCCCCTTCGCCAGTGGAGTTGTGCATGGGGTGTGTTTGGAACATTTTGTGACCAGCCGAGGCCAAAATTCAGCGCTTCCCCATCCTAGCCCAGAAAGCAGGTAGAACAACTTTTGTGGTGCCTTCCAGCTGCCTACCCTAGCAATGTAAAAAGTACCGAGAGAACTCCTTTCTGGCCCCTTCGCCAGTGGAGTTGTGCATGGGGTGTGTTTGGAACATTTTGTCACCAGCCGAGTCCAAAATTCAGCGCTTCCCCAACTGAGCCCAGAAAGCAGGTAGAACAACTTTTGTGATGCATTTCAGCTGCCTACCGCGGTAGTCTAAAAACTAGCCACAGAACTCGTATCTGGCCCCTTCGCCAGTGGAGTTGTGCATGGGGTGTGTTTGGAACATTTTGTCACCAGCCGAGTCCAAAATTCAGCGCTTCCCCATCTCAGCCCAGAAAGCAGGTAGAACAAGTTATGTGGTGCCTTTCAGCTGCCTACAGGGGTAATGTAAAAACTACCAAGAGAACTCGTTTCTGTCACCTTGCCCGATGGAGTTGTGCATGGGGTGTGTTTGGAACATTTTGTCACCAGCCGAGTCCAAAATTCAGCCCTTCCCCATCTCAGCCCAGAAAGCAGGTAGAACAAGTTTTGTGGTGCGTTTCAGCTGCCTACTGGGGTAGTGTAAAAACTACCAATAGAACTCGTTTCTGGCACATTCCCCGGTGGAGTTGTGCATGGGGTGTGTTTGGAACATTTTGTCACCAGCCGAGTCCAAAATTCAGCGCTTCCCCATCTCAGCCCAGAAAGCAGGTAGAATAAGTTTTGTGTTGCATTTCAGCTGCCTACCGCGGTAGTCTTAAAACTACCAACGGAACTCCTTTCTGGCACCTTCCCCGGTGGAGTTGTGCATGGGGTGTGTTTGGAACATTTTGTCACCAGCCGAGGCCAAACTTCAGCTCTTCCCCATCTCAGCCCAGAAAGCAGGATGAACTACATCTGTGGTCCCTTTCACCTGCCTACCGGGGTAGTGTAAAAAACTACCAACGGATCTTCTTTCTGGCAGCTTCCCCGGAGGAGTTGTGCATGGGGTGTGTTTGGAACATTTTGTCACCAGCCGAGTCCAAAATTCAGCGCTTCCCCATCTCAGCCCAGAAAGCAGGTAGAACAAGTCTTGTGGTGCCTTTCAGCTGCCTACCCGAGCAATCTAAAAAGTACCAAGAGAACTCCTTTCTGGCACCTTCCCCGGTGGAGTTGTGCATGGGGTGTGTTAGGAACATTTTGTCACCAGCCGAGGCCAAAATTCAGCGCTTCCCGATCTCAGCCCAGAAAGCAGGTAGAACAAGTCTTGTGGTGCCTTTCAGCTGCCTACTGGGGTAGTGTAAAAACTACCAATAGAACTCATTTCTGGCACCTTCCCCGGTGGAGTTGTGCATGGGGTGTGTTTGGAACATTTTGTCACCAGCCGAGTCCAAAATTCAGCGCTTCCCCATCTCAGCCCAGAAAGCAGGTAGAACAAGTTTTGTGGTGCGTTTCAGCTGCCTACTGGGGTAGTGTAAAAACTACCAAGAGAACTCGTTTCTGGCACCTTCCCCGGTGGAGTTGTGCATGGGGTGTGTTTGGAACATTTTGTCACCAGCGAGTCCAAAATTCAGCGCTTTCCCATCTCAGCCCAGAAAGCAGGATGAACTACATCTGTGGTCCCTTTCACCTGCCTACCGGGGTAGTGTAAAAACTACCAACGGATCTTCTTTCTGGCAGCTTCCCCGGAGGAGTTGTGCATGGGGTTTGTTTGGAACATTTTGTCACCAGCCGAGTCCAAAATTCAGCGCTTCCCCATCTCAGCCCAGAAAGCAGGTAGAACAAGTCTTGTGGTGCCTTTCAGCTGCCTACCCGAGCAATGTAAAAAGTACCAACAGAACTCCTTTCTGGCACCTTCCCCGGTGGAGTTGTGCATGGGGTGTGTTAGGAACATTTTGTCACCAGCCGAGGCCAAAATTCAGCGCTTCCCGATCTCAGCCCAGAAAGCAGGTAGAACAAGTTTTGTGGTGCCTTTCAGCTGCCTACTGGGGTAGTGTAAAAACTACCAATAGAACTCATTTCTGGCACCTTCCCCGGTGGAGTCGTGCATGGGGTGTGTTTGGAACATTTTGTCACCAGCCGAGTCCAAAATTCAGCGCTTCCCCATCTCAGCCCAGAAAGCAGGTAGAACAAGTCTTGTGGTGCCTTTCAGCTGCCGACTGGGGTAGTGTAAAAACTTCCAACGGAACTCCTTTCTGGCACCTTCCCCGGTGGAGTTGTGCATGGGGTGTGTTTGGAACATTTTGTCACCAGCCGAGTCCAAAATTCAGCGATTCCCCATCTCAGCCCAGAAAGCAGTTAGAACAAGTCTTGTGGTGCCTTTCAGCTGCCTACCCGAGCAATGTAAAAAGTACCAAAAGAACTCGTTTCTGGCACCTTCCCCGGTGGAGTTGTGCATGGGGTGTGTTTGGAACATTTTGTCACCAGCCGAGGCCAAAATTCAGCGCTTCCCAATCTCAGCCCAGAAAGCAGGATGAACTACATCTGTGGTGCATTTCAGCTGCCTACCCGAGTAATGTAAAAAGTTCTAAGAGAACTCCTTTCTGGCACCTTGCTCGATGGAGTTGTGCATGGGGTGTGTTTGGAACATTTTATCACCAGCCGAGTCCAAAATTCAGCGGTTCCCCATCTCAGCCCAGAAAGCAGGTAGAACAAGTCTTGTGGTGCCTTCCAGCTGCCTACCCTAGCAATGTAAAAAAATACCGAGAGAACTCCTTTCTGGCACCTTCCCCGATGGAGTTGTGCATGGGGTGTGTTTGGAACATTTTGTCACCAGCCGAGTCCAAAATTCAGCGCTTCCCCATCTCAGCCCAGAAAGCAGGTAGAACAAGTTTTGTGGTGCGTTTCAGCTGCCTACTGGGGTAGTGTAAAAACTACCAAGAGAACTCGTTTCTGGCACCTTCCCCGGTGGAGTTGTGCATGGGGTGTGTTTGGAACATTTTGTCACCAGCGAGTCCAAAATTCAGCGCTTTCCCATCTCAGCCCAGAAAGCAGGATGAACTACATCTGTGGTCCCTTTCACCTGCCTACCGGGGTAGTGTAAAAACTACCAACGGATCTTCTTTCTGGCAGCTTCCCCGGAGGAGTTGTGCATGGGGTTTGTTTGGAACATTTTGTCACCAGCCGAGTCCAAAATTCAGCGCTTCCCCATCTCAGCCCAGAAAGCAGGTAGAACAAGTCTTGTGGTGCCTTTCAGCTGCCTACCCGAGCAATGTAAAAAGTACCAAGAGAACTCCTTTCTGGCACCTTCCCCGGTGGAGTTGTGCATGGGGTGTGTTAGGAACATTTTGTCACCAGCCGAGGCCAAAATTCAGCGCTTCCCGATCTCAGCCCAGAAAGCAGGTAGAACAAGTTTTGTGGTGCCTTTCACCTGCCTACTGGGGTAGTGTAAAAACTACCAATAGAACTCATTTCTGGCACCTTCCCCGGTGGAGTCGTGCATGGGGTGTGTTTGGAACATTTTGTCACCAGCCGAGTCCAAAATTCAGCGCTTCCCCATCTCAGCCCAGAAAGCAGGTAGAACAAGTCTTGTGGTGCCTTTCAGCTGCCGACTGGGGTAGTGTAAAAACTTCCAACGGAACTCCTTTCTGGCACCTTCCCCGGTGGAGTTGTGCATGGGGTGTGTTTGGAACATTTTGTCACCAGCCGAGTCCAAAATTCAGCGATTCCCCATCTCAGCCCAGAAAGCAGTTAGAACAAGTCTTGTGGTGCCTTTCAGCTGCCTACCCGAGCAATGTAAAAAGTACCAAAAGAACTCGTTTCTGGCACCTTCCCCGGTGGAGTTGTGCATGGGGTGTGTTTGGAACATTTTGTCACCAGCCGAGGCCAAAATTCAGCGCTTCCCAATCTCAGCCCAGAAAGCAGGATGAACTACATCTGTGGTGCATTTCAGCTGCCTACCCGAGTAATGTAAAAAGTTCTAAGAGAACTCCTTTCTGGCACCTTGCTCGATGGAGTTGTGCATGGGGTGTGTTTGGAACATTTTATCACCAGCCGAGTCCAAAATTCAGCGGTTCCCCATCTCAGCCCAGAAAGCAGGTAGAACAAGTCTTGTGGTGCCTTCCAGCTGCCTACCCTAGCAATGTAAAAAATACCGAGAGAACTCCTTTCTGGCACCTTCCCCGATGGAGTTGTGCATGGGGTGTGTTTGGAACATTTTGTCACCAGCCGAGTCCAAAATTCAGCGCTTCCCCAACTGAGCCCAGAAAGCAGGTAGAACAACTTTTGTGATGCATTTCAGCTGCCTACCGCGGTAGTCTAAAAACTAGCCACAGAACTCGTATCTGGCCCCTTCGCCAGTGGAGTTGTGCATGGGGTGTGTTTGGAACATTTTGTCACCAGCCGAGGGCAAAATTCAGCGCTTCCCCATCTCAGCCCAGAAAGTAGATAGAACAAGTCTTGTGGTGCCTTTCAGCTGCCTACCCTAGCAATGTAAAAAGTACCGAGAGAACTCCTTTCTGGCACCTTCCCCGGAGGAGTTGTGCATGGGTTGTGTTTGGAACATTTTGTCACCAGCCGAGTCCAAAATTCAGCGAATCCCCAACTGAGCCCAGAAAGCAGGTAGAACAACTTTTGTGATGCATTTCAGCTGCCTACCGCGGTAGTCTAAAAACTAGCCACAGAACTCGTATCTGGCCCCTTCGCCAGTGGAGTTGTGCATGGGGTGTGTTTGAAACATTTTGTCACCAGCCGAGGCCAAAATTCAGCGCTTCCCCATCTCAACCCAGAAAGCAGGTAGAACAACTTTTGTGGTGCCTCCCAGCTGCCTACCCTAGCACTGTAAAAAGTACCAACAGAACTCCTTTCTGGCACGTTCCGCGGTGGAGTTGTGCATGGGGTGTGTTTGGAACATTTTGTCACCAGCCGAGGCCAAAATTCAGCGCTTCCCAATCTCAGCCCAGAAAGCAGGATGAACTACATCTGTGGTGCATTTCAGCTGCCTACCCGAGTAATGTAAAAAGTTCCAAAAGAACTCCTTTCTGGCACCTTGCCCAGCGGAGTTGTGCATGGGGTGTGTTTGGAACATTTTGTCACCAGCCGAGTCCATAATTCAGCGCTTCCCCATCTCAGCCCAGAAAGCAGGTAGAACAAGTTACGTGGTGCCTTTCAGCTGCCTACTGGGGTAGTGTAAAAACTACCAACGGAACTCCTTTCTGGCACATTCCCCGGTGGAGTTGTGCATGGGGTGTTTTTGGAACATTTTGTCACCAGCCGAGTCCAAAATTCAGCGCTTCCCCATCTCAGCCCAGAAAGCAGGTAGAACAAGTCTTGTGGTGCCTTTCAGCTGCCTACCCGAGTAATGTAAAAAATTTTAACAGAACTCCTTTCTGGCACCTTCTCCAGTGGAGTTGTGCATGGGGTGTGTTTGGAACATTTTGTCACCAGCCGAGTCCAAAATGCAGCGCTTCCCCATCTCAGCCCAGAAAGCAGGTAGAACAAGTTATGTGGTGCCTTTCAGCTGCCTACTGGGGTAGTGTAAAAACTACCAACGGAACTCCTTTCTGGCACCTTCCCCGGTGGAGTTGTGCATGGGGTGTGTTTGGAACATTTTGTCACCAGCCGAGTCCAAAATTCAGCGCTTCCCCATCTCAGCCCAGAAAGCAGGTAGAACAAGTTTTGTGGTGCCTTTCAGCTGCCTACCGGGGTAATGTAAAAACTACCAAGAGAACTCCTTTCTGGCACCTTCCCCGATGGAGTTGTGCATGGGGTGTGTTTGGAACATTTTCTCACCAGCCGAGGCCAAAATTCAGCGCTTCCCCACCTCACCCCAGAAAGCAGGATGAACTACATCTGTGGTACCTTTCAGCTGCCTACCGGGGTAGTGTAAAAACTACCAACGGAACTCCTTTCTGGCACCTTCCCCGGTGGAGTTGTGCATGGGGTGTGTTTGGAACATTTTGTCACCAGCCGAGGCCAAAATTCAGCGCTTCCCCATCCTAGCCCAGAAAGCAGGTAGAACAACTTTTGTGGTGCCTTCCTGCTGCCTACCCTAGCAATGTAAAAAGTACCAAGAGAACTCCTTTCTGGCACCTTCTCCAGTGGAGTTGTGCATGGGGTGTATTTGGAACATTTTGTCACCAGCCGAGTCCAAAATTCAGCGCTTCCCCATCTCAGCCCAGAAAGCAGGTAGAACAAGTCTTGTGGTGCCTTTCAGCTGCCTACCCGAGTAATGTAAAAAATTTCAACAGAACTCCTTTCTGGCACCTTCTCCAGTGGAGTTGTGCATGGGGTGTGTTTGGAACTTTTTGTCACCAGCCGAGTCCAAAATTCAGCGCTTCCCCATCTCAGCCCAGAAAGCAGGTAGAACAAGTCTTGTGGTGCCTTCCAGCTGCCGACTGGGGTAGTGTAAAAACTTCCAACGGAACTCCTTTCTGGCACCTTCCCCGGTGGAGTTGTGCATGGGGTGTGTTTGGAACATTTTGTCACCAGCCGAGTCCAAAATTCAGCGATTCCCCATCTCAGCCCAGAAAGCAGTTAGAACAAGTCTTGTGGTGCCTTTCACCTGCCTACCCGAGTAATGTAAAAAGTACCAAGAGAACTCCTTTCTGGCACCTTCCCCGGTGGAGTTGTGCATGGGGTGTGTTTGGAACATTTTGTTACCAGCCGAGTCCAAAATTCAGCGCTTCCCCATCTCAGCCCAGAAAGCAGGTAGAACAAGTCTTGTGGTGCCTTTCAGCTGCCTAACGGAGCAATGTAAAAAATACCAAAAGAACTCGTTTCTGGCACCTTCCCCGGTGGAGTTGTGCATGGGGTGTGTTTGGAACATTTTGTCACCAGCCGAGTCCAAAACTCAGCGCTTCCCCATCTCAGCCCAGAAAACAGGTAGAACAAGTTTTGTGGTGCCTTTCAGCTGCCTACTGGGGTAATGTAAAAACTACCAATAGAACTCATTTCTGGCACATTCCCCGGTGGAGTCGTGCATGGGGTGTGTTTGGAACATTTTATCACCAGCCGAGTCCAAAATTCAGCGCTTCCCCATCTCAGCCCAGAAAGTAGGGTGAAGTACATCTGTGGTACCTTTCAGCTGCCTACCGGGGTAGTGTAAAAACTAGCAAAGGAACTCCTTTCTGGCACCTTCCCCAGCGGAGTTGTGCATTGGGTGTGTTTGGAACATTTTGTGACCAGCCGAGGCCAAAATTCAGCGCTTCCCCATCTCAGCCCAGAAAGCAGGTAGAACAACTTTTGTGGTGCCTCCCAGCTGCCTACCCTAGCACTGTAAAAAGTACCAACAGAACTCCTTTCTGGCACCTTCTCCAGTGGAGTTGTGCATGGGGTGTATTTGGAACATTTTGTCACCAGCCGAGTCCAAAATTCAGCGCTTCCCAATCTCAGCCCAGAAAGCAGGATGAACTACATCTGTGGTGCATTTCAGCTGCCTACCCGAGTAATGTAAAAAGTTCCAAGAGAACTCCTTTCTGGCACCTTGCCCGATGGAGTTGTGCATGGGGTGTGTTTGGAACATTTTGTCACCAGCCGAGTCCAAAATTCAGCGCTTCCCCAACTGAGCCCAGAAAGCAGGTAGAACAACTTTTGTGATGCATTTCAGCTGCCTACCGCGGTAGTCTAAAAACTAGCCACAGAACTCGTATCTGGCCCCTTCGCCAGTGGAGTTGTGCATGGGGTGTGTTTGGAACATTTTGTCACCAGCCGAGTCCAAAATTCAGCGCTTCCCCATCTCAGCCCAGAAAGCAGGTAGAACAAGTTATGTGGTGCCTTTCAGCTGCCTACTGGGGTAGTGTAAAAACTAGCAAAGGAACTCCTTTCTGGCCCCTTCCCCGGTGGAGTTGTGCATGGGGTGTTTTTGGAACATTTTGTCACCAGCCGAGTCCAAAATTCAGCGCTTCCCCATCTCAGCCCAGAAAGCAGGTAGAACAAGTCTTGTGGTGCCTTTCAGCTGCCTACCCGAGTAATGTAAAAAATTTCAACAGAACTCCTTTCTGGCACCTTCTCCAGTGGAGTTGTGCATGGGGTGTGCTTGGAACATTTTGTCACCAGCCGAGGCCAAAATTCAGCGCTTCCCCATCTCAGCCCAGAAAGCAGGTAGAACAAGTTATGTGGTGCCTTTCAGCTGCCTACTGGGGTAGTGTAAAAACTACTAAGAGAACTCCTTTCTGGCACGTTTCCTGATGGAGTTGTGCATGGGGTGTGTTTGGAACATTTTGTCACCAGCCGAGTCCAAAATTCAGCGATTCCCCATCTCAGCCCAGAAAGCAGGTAGAACAAGTTTTGTGGTGCCTTTCAGCTGCCTACCGGGGTAATGTAAAAACTACCAAGAGAACTCGTTTCTGTCACCTTGCCCGATGGAGTTGTGCATGGGGTGTGTTTGGAACATTTTGTCACCAGCCGAGTCCAAACTTCAGCTCTTCCCCATCTCAGCCCAGAAAGCAGGATGAACTACATCTGTGGTCCCTTTCACCTGCCTAACGGGGTAGTGTAAAAACTACCAACGGATCTTCTTTCTGGCACCTTCCCCGGAGGAGTTGTGCATGGGGTGTGTTTGGAACATTTTGTCACCAGCCGAGGCCAAAATTCAGCGCTTCCCCATTTCAGCCCAGAAAGCAGGATGAACTACATCTGTGGTACCTTTCAGCTGCCTACCGGGGTAGTGTAAAAACTAGCAAAGGAACTCCTTTCTGGCACCTTCCCCGGTGGAGTTGTGCATGTGGTGTGTTTGGAACATTTTGTCAACAGCCGAGTCCAAAATTCAGCGCTTCCCCACCTCACCCCAGAAAGCAGGTAGAACAACTTTTGTGGTGCCTTTCAGCTGCCTAACGGAGCAATGTAAAAAATACCAAAAGAACTAGTTTCTGTCACCTTGCCCGATGGAGTTGTGCATGGGGTGTGTTTGGAACATTTTGTCACCAGCCTAGGCCAAACTTCAGCGCTTCCCCATCTCAGCCCAGAAAGCAGGATGAACTACATCTGTGGTCCCTTTCACCTGCCTACCGGGGTAGTGTAAAAACTACCAACGGATCTTCTTTCTGGCACCTTCCCCGGAGGAGTTGTGCATGGGGTGTGCTTGGAACATTTTGTCACCAGCCGAGGCCAAAATTCAGCGCTACCCCATCTCAGCCCAGAAAGCAGGTAGAACAAGTCTTGTGGTGCCTTTCAGCTGCCTAACGGAGCAATGTAAAAAATACCAAAAGAACTCGTTTCTGGCACCTTCCCCAGTGGAGTTGTGCATGGGGTGTGTTTGGAACATTTTGTCAACAGCCGAGTCCAAAATTCAGCGCTTCCCCACCTCACCCCAGAAAGCAGGTAGAACAAGTTATGTGGTGCCTTTCAGCTGCCTAACGGAGCAATGTAAAAAATACCAAAAGAACTCGTTTCTGTCACCTTGCCCGATGGAGTTGTGCATGGGGTGTGTTTGGAACATTTTGTCACCAGCCGAGTCCAAAATTCAGCGCTTCCCCATCTCAGCCCAGAAAGCAGGTAGAATAAGTTTTGTGTTGCATTTCAGCTGCCTACCGGGGTAGTGTAAAAACTTCCAACGGAACTCCTTTCTGGCACCTTCCCCGGAGGAGTTGTGCATGGGGTGTGTTTGGAACATTTTGTCACCAGCCGAGGCCAAACTTCAGCGCTTCCCCATCTCAGCCCAGAAAGCAGGATGAACTACATCTGTGGTCCCTTTCACCTGCCTACCGGGGTAGTGTAAAAACTACCAACGGATCTTCTTTCTGGCAGCTTCCCCGGAGGAGTTGTGCATGGGGTGTGTTTGGAACATTTTATCACCAGCCGAGTCCAAAATTCAGCGCTTCCCCATCTCAGCCCAGAAAGCAGGTAGAACAAGTCTTGTGGTGCCTTTCAGCTGCCTACCCGAGCAATCTAAAAAGTACCAAGAGAACTCCTTTCTGGCACCTTCCCCGGTGGAGTTGTGCATGGGGTGTGTTTGGAACATTTTGTCACCAGCCGAGTCCAAAATTCAGCGCTTCCC
The DNA here is from genome assembly GCF_023634155.1 of Falco peregrinus. NCBI lineage: Eukaryota > Metazoa > Chordata > Aves > Falconiformes > Falconidae > Falco > Falco peregrinus. The sequence continues at coordinate 55,013,867 of NC_073721.1, forward strand.
CATCTCAGCCCAGAAAGCAGGTAGAACAAGTTATGTGGTGCCTTTCAGCTGCCTACTGGGGTAGTGTAAAAACTACCAACGGAACTCCTTTCTGGCACATTCCCCGGTGGAGTTGTGCATGGGGTGTTTTTGGAACATTTTGTCACCAGCCGAGTCCAAAATTCAGCGCTTCCCCATCTCAGCCCAGAAAGCAGGTAGAACAAGTCTTGTGGTGCCTTTCAGCTGCCTACCCGAGTAATGTAAAAAATTTTAACAGAACTCCTTTCTGGCACCTTCTCCAGTGGAGTTGTGCATGGGGTGTGCTTGGAACATTTTGTCACCAGCCGAGTCCAAAATTCAGCGCTTCCCCAACTGAGCCCAGAAAGCAGGTAGAACAAGTCTTGTGGTGCCTTTCAGCTGCCTACTGGGGTAGTGTAAAAACTACCAACGGAACTCCTTTCTGGCACGTTTCCTGATGGAGTTGTGCATGGGGTGTGTTTGGAACATTTTGTCACCAGCCGAGTCCAAAATTCAGCGATTCCCCATCTCAGCCCAGAAAGCAGGTAGAACAACTTCTGTGGTGCCTTTCACCTGCCTACCGCGGTAGTGTAAAAACTACCAAGAGAACTCCTGTCTGGCACGTTTCCCGATGGAGTTGTGCATGGGGTGTGTTTGGAACATTTTGTCACCCGCCGAGTCCAAAACTCAGCGCTTCCCCATCTCAGCCCAGAAAGCAGGTAGAACAAGTCTTGTGGTGCCTTTCAGCTGCCTACCCGAGTAATGTAAAAAATTTCAACAGAACTCCTTTCTGGCACCTTCTCCAGTGGAGTTGTGCATGGGGTGTGTTTGGAACTTTTTGTCACCAGCCGAGTCCAAAATTCAGCGCTTCCCCATCTCAGCCCAGAAAGCAGGTAGAACAAGTCTTGTGGTGCCTTTCAGCTGCCTACTGGGGTAGTGTAAAAACTTCCAACGGAACTCCTTTCTGGCACCTTCCACGGTGGAGTTGTGCATGGGGTGTGTTTGGAACATTTTGTCACCAGCCGAGGCCAAAATTCAGCGCTTTCCCATCTCAGCCCAGAAAGCAGGTAGAACAAGTCTTGTGGTGCCTTTCAGCTGCCTAACGGAGCAATGTAAAAAATACCAAAAGAACTCGTTTCTGGCACCTTCCCCGGAGGAGTTGTGCATGGGGTGTGTTTGGAACATTTTGTCACCAGCCGAGTCCAAAATTCAGCGCTTTCCCATCTCAGCCCAGAAAGCAGGTAGAACAAGTCTTGTGGTGCCTTTCAGCTGCCTAACGGAGCAATGTAAAAAATACCAAAAGAACTCGTTTCTGGCACCTTCCCCGGTGGAGTTGTGCATGGGGTGTGTTTGGAACATTTTGTCACCAGCCGAGTCCAAAATTCAGCGCTTCCCCATCTCAGCCCAGAAAGCAGGTAGAACAAGTTTTGTGGTGCCTTTCAGCTGCCTACCGGGGTAATGTAAAAACTAGCAACAGAACTCCTTTCTGGCACCTTCCCCGGTGGAGTTGTGCATGGGGTGTGTTTGGAACATTTTGTCACCAGCCGAGTCCAAAATTCAGCGCTTCCCCATCTCAGCCCAGAAAGCAGGTAGAACAAGTCTTGTGGTGCCTTTCAGCTGCCTACCCGAGTAATGTAAAAAATTTCAACAGAACTCCTTTCTGGCACCTTCTCCAGTGGAGTTGTGCATGGGGTGTGTTTGGAACCTTTTGTCACCAGCCGAGGCCAAAATTCAGCGCTTCCCCATCTCAGCCCAGAAAGCAGGTAGAACAAGTCTTGTGGTGCCTTTCAGCTGCCGACTGGGGTAGTGTAAAAACTTCCAACGGAACTCCTTTCTGGCACCTTCCCCGGTGGAGTTGTGCATGGGGTGTGTTTGGAACATTTTGTCACCAGCCGAGTCCAAAATTCAGCGATTCCCCATCTCAGCCCAGAAAGCAGTTAGAACAAGTCTTGTGGTGCCTTTCAGCTGCCTACCCGAGCAATGTAAAAAGTACCAAGAGAACTCCTTTCTGGCACCTTCCCCGGTGGAGTTGTGCATGGGGTGTGTTTGGAACATTTTGTCACCAGCCGAGTCCAAAATTCAGCGCTTCCCCATCTCAGCCCAGAAAGCAGGTAGAACAAGTCTTGTGGTGCGTTTCAGCTGCCTACTGGGGTAGTGTAAAAACTACCAATAGAACTCGTTTCTGGCACATTCCCCGGTGGAGTTGTGCATGGGGTGTGTTTGGAACATTTTGTCACCAGCCGAGTCCAAAATTCAGCGCTTCCCCATCTCAGCCCAGAAAGCAGGTAGAATAAGTTTTGTGTTGCATTTCAGCTGCCTACCGCGGTAGTCTTAAAACTACCAACGGAACTCCTTTCTGGCACCTTCCCCGGTGGAGTTGTGCATGGGGTGTGTTTGGAACATTTTGTCACCAGCCGAGGCCAAACTTCAGCTCTTCCCCATCTCAGCCCAGAAAGCAGGATGAACTACATCTGTGGTCCCTTTCACCTGCCTACCGGGGTAGTGTAAAAACTACCAACGGATCTTCTTTCTGGCAGCTTCCCCGGAGGAGTTGTGCATGGGGTGTGTTTGGAACATTTTGTCACCAGCCGAGTCCAAAATTCAGCGCTTCCCCATCTCAGCCCAGAAAGCAGGTAGAACAAGTCTTGTGGTGCCTTTCAGCTGCCTACCCGAGCAATCTAAAAAGTACCAAGAGAACTCCTTTCTGGCACCTTCCCCGGTGGAGTTGTGCATGGGGTGTGTTAGGAACATTTTGTCACCAGCCGAGGCCAAAATTCAGCGCTTCCCGATCTCAGCCCAGAAAGCAGGTAGAACAAGTCTTGTGGTGCCTTTCAGCTGCCTACTGGGGTAGTGTAAAAACTACCAATAGAACTCATTTCTGGCACCTTCCCCGGTGGAGTTGTGCATGGGGTGTGTTTGGAACATTTTGTCACCAGCCGAGTCCAAAATTCAGCGCTTCCCCATCTCAGCCCAGAAAGCAGGTAGAACAAGTTTTGTGGTGCGTTTCAGCTGCCTACTGGGGTAGTGTAAAAACTACCAAGAGAACTCGTTTCTGGCACCTTCCCCGGTGGAGTTGTGCATGGGGTGTGTTTGGAACATTTTGTCACCAGCGAGTCCAAAATTCAGCGCTTTCCCATCTCAGCCCAGAAAGCAGGATGAACTACATCTGTGGTCCCTTTCACCTGCCTACCGGGGTAGTGTAAAAACTACCAACGGATCTTCTTTCTGGCAGCTTCCCCGGAGGAGTTGTGCATGGGGTTTGTTTGGAACATTTTGTCACCAGCCGAGTCCAAAATTCAGCGCTTCCCCATCTCAGCCCAGAAAGCAGGTAGAACAAGTCTTGTGGTGCCTTTCAGCTGCCTACCCGAGCAATGTAAAAAGTACCAAGAGAACTCCTTTCTGGCACCTTCCCCGGTGGAGTTGTGCATGGGGTGTGTTAGGAACATTTTGTCACCAGCCGAGGCCAAAATTCAGCGCTTCCCGATCTCAGCCCAGAAAGCAGGTAGAACAAGTTTTGTGGTGCCTTTCAGCTGCCTACTGGGGTAGTGTAAAAACTACCAATAGAACTCATTTCTGGCACCTTCCCCGGTGGAGTCGTGCATGGGGTGTGTTTGGAACATTTTGTCACCAGCCGAGTCCAAAATTCAGCGCTTCCCCATCTCAGCCCAGAAAGCAGGTAGAACAAGTCTTGTGGTGCCTTTCAGCTGCCGACTGGGGTAGTGTAAAAACTTCCAACGGAACTCCTTTCTGGCACCTTCCCCGGTGGAGTTGTGCATGGGGTGTGTTTGGAACATTTTGTCACCAGCCGAGTCCAAAATTCAGCGATTCCCCATCTCAGCCCAGAAAGCAGTTAGAACAAGTCTTGTGGTGCCTTTCAGCTGCCTACCCGAGCAATGTAAAAAGTACCAAAAGAACTCGTTTCTGGCACCTTCCCCGGTGGAGTTGTGCATGGGGTGTGTTTGGAACATTTTGTCACCAGCCGAGGCCAAAATTCAGCGCTTCCCAATCTCAGCCCAGAAAGCAGGATGAACTACATCTGTGGTGCATTTCAGCTGCCTACCCGAGTAATGTAAAAAGTTCTAAGAGAACTCCTTTCTGGCACCTTGCTCGATGGAGTTGTGCATGGGGTGTGTTTGGAACATTTTATCACCAGCCGAGTCCAAAATTCAGCGGTTCCCCATCTCAGCCCAGAAAGCAGGTAGAACAAGTCTTGTGGTGCCTTCCAGCTGCCTACCCTAGCAATGTAAAAAATACCGAGAGAACTCCTTTCTGGCACCTTCCCCGATGGAGTTGTGCATGGGGTGTGTTTGGAACATTTTGTCACCAGCCGAGTCCAAAATTCAGCGCTTCCCCAACTGAGCCCAGAAAGCAGGTAGAACAACTTTTGTGATGCATTTCAGCTGCCTACCGCGGTAGTCTAAAAACTAGCCACAGAACTCGTATCTGGCCCCTTCGCCAGTGGAGTTGTGCATGGGGTGTGTTTGGAACATTTTGTCACCAGCCGAGGGCAAAATTCAGCGCTTCCCCATCTCAGCCCAGAAAGTAGATAGAACAAGTCTTGTGGTGCCTTTCAGCTGCCTACCCTAGCAATGTAAAAAGTACCGAGAGAACTCCTTTCTGGCACCTTCCCCGGAGGAGTTGTGCATGGGTTGTGTTTGGAACATTTTGTCACCAGCCGAGTCCAAAATTCAGCGCTTCCCCAACTGAGCCCAGAAAGCAGGTAGAACAACTTTTGTGATGCATTTCAGCTGCCTACCGCGGTAGTCTAAAAACTAGCCACAGAACTCGTATCTGGCCCCTTCGCCAGTGGAGTTGTGCATGGGGTGTGTTTGGAACATTTTGTCACCAGCCGAGGCCAAAATTCAGCGCTTCCCCATCTCAACCCAGAAAGCAGGTAGAACAACTTTTGTGGTGCCTCCCAGCTGCCTACCCTAGCACTGTAAAAAGTACCAACAGAACTCCTTTCTGGCACGTTCCGCGGTGGAGTTGTGCATGGGGTGTGTTTGGAACATTTTGTCACCAGCCGAGTCCAAAATTCAGCGCTTCCCCATCTCAGCCCAGAAAGCAGGTAGAACAAGTTATGTGGTGCCTTTCAGCTGCCTACTGGGGTAGTGTAAAAACTACCAACGGAACTCCTTTCTGGCACATTCCCCGGTGGAGTTGTGCATGGGGTGTTTTTGGAACATTTTGTCACCAGCCGAGTCCAAAACTCAGCGCTTCCCGATCTCAGCCCAGAAAGCAGGTAGAACAAGTCTTGTGGTGCCTTTCAGCTGCCTACTGGGGTAGTGTAAAAACTACCAATAGAACTCATTTCTGGCACCTTCCCCGGTGGAGTTGTGCATGGGGTGTGTTTGGAACATTTTGTCACCAGCCGAGTCCAAAATTCAGCGCTTCCCCATCTCAGCCCAGAAAGCAGGTAGAACAAGTTTTGTGGTGCGTTTCAGCTGCCTACTGGGGTAGTGTAAAAACTACCAAGAGAACTCGTTTCTGGCACCTTCCCCGGTGGAGTTGTGCATGGGGTGTGTTTGGAACATTTTGTCACCAGCCGAGGCCAAAATTCAGCGCTTCCCCATCTCAGCCCAGAAAGCAGGATGAACTACATCTGTGGTCCCTTTCACCTGCCTACCGGGGTAGTGTAAAAACTACCAACGGATCTTCTTTCTGGCAGCTTCCCCGGAGGAGTTGTGCATGGGGTGTGTTTGGAACATTTTGTCACCAGCCGAGTCCAAAATTCAGCGCTTCCCCATCTCAGCCCAGAAAGCAGGTAGAACAAGTCTTGTGGTGCCTTTCAGCTGCCTACCCGAGCAATCTAAAAAGTACCAAGAGAACTCCTTTCTGGCACCTTCCCCGGTGGAGTTGTGCATGGGGTGTGTTAGGAACATTTTGTCACCAGCCGAGGCCAAAATTCAGCGCTTCCCGATCTCAGCCCAGAAAGCAGGTAGAACAAGTTTTGTGGTGCCTTTCAGCTGCCTACTGGGGTAGTGTAAAAACTACCAATAGAACTCATTTCTGGCACCTTCCCCGGTGGAGTCGTGCATGGGGTGTGTTTGGAACATTTTGTCACCAGCCGAGTCCAAAATTCAGCGCTTCCCCATCTCAGCCCAGAAAGCAGGTAGAACAAGTCTTGTGGTGCCTTTCAGCTGCCGACTGGGGTAGTGTAAAAACTTCCAACGGAACTCCTTTCTGGCACCTTCCCCGGTGGAGTTGTGCATGGGGTGTGTTTGGAACATTTTGTCACCAGCCGAGTCCAAAATTCAGCGCTTCCCCATCTCAGCCCAGAAAGCAGGTAGAACAAGTCTTGTGGTGCCTTTCAGCTGCCTAACGGAGCAATGTAAAAAATACCAAAAGAACTCGTTTCTGGCACCTTCCCCGGTGGAGTTGTGCATGGGGTGTGTTTGGAACATTTTGTCACCAGCCGAGGCCAAAATTCAGCCCTTCCCCATCTCAGCCCAGGAAGCAGGTAGAACAAGTTTTGTGGTGCCTTTCAGCTGCCTATTGGGGTAGTGTAAGAACTACCAATAGAACTCCTTTCTGGCACCTTCCCCGGAGGAGCTGTGCATGGGGTGTGTTTGGAACATTTTGTCACCAGCCGAGGCCAAACTTCAGCGCTTCCCCATCTCAGCCCAGAAAGCAGGTAGAACAAGTCTTGTGGTGCCTTTCAGCTGCCTACCCGAGCAATGTAAAAAGTACCAAAAGAACTCGTTTCTGGCACCTTCCCCGGTGGAGTTGTGCATGGGGTGTGTTTGGAACATTTTGTCACCAGCCGAGGCCAAAATTCAGCGCTTCCCAATCTCAGCCCAGAAAGCAGGATGAACTACATCTGTGGTGCATTTCAGCTGCCTACCCGAGTAATGTAAAAAGTTCTAAGAGAACTCCTTTCTGGCACCTTGCTCGATGGAGTTGTGCATGGGGTGTGTTTGGAACATTTTATCACCAGCCGAGTCCAAAATTCAGCGCTTCCCCATCTCAGCCCAGAAAGCAGGTAGAACAAGTCTTGTGGTGCCTTCCAGCTGCCTACCCTAGCAATGTAAAAAATACCGAGAGAACTCCTTTCTGGCGCCTTCCCCGATGGAGTTGTGCATGGGGTGTGTTTGGAACATTTTGTCACCAGCCGAGTCCAAAATTCAGCGCTTCCCCAACTGAGCCCAGAAAGCAGGTAGAACAACTTTTGTGATGCATTTCAGCTGCCTACCGCGGTAGTCTAAAAACTAGCCACAGAACTCGTATCTGGCCCCTTCGCCAGTGGAGTTGTGCATGGGGTGTGTTTGGAACATTTTGTCACCAGCCGAGGGCAAAATTCAGCGCTTCCCCATCTCAGCCCAGAAAGTAGATAGAACAAGTCTTGTGGTGCCTTTCAGCTGCCTACCCTAGCAATGTAAAAAGTACCGAGAGAACTCCTTTCTGGCACCTTCCCCGGAGGAGTTGTGCATGGGTTGTGTTTGGAACATTTTGTCACCAGCCGAGTCCAAAATTCAGCGCTTCCCCAACTGAGCCCAGAAAGCAGGTAGAACAACTTTTGTGATGCATTTCAGCTGCCTACCGCGGTAGTCTAAAAACTAGCCACAGAACTCGTATCTGGCCCCTTCGCCAGTGGAGTTGTGCATGGGGTGTGTTTGGAACATTTTGTCACCAGCCGAGGCCAAAATTCAGCGCTTCCCCATCTCAGCCCAGAAAGCAGGTAGAACAACTTTTGTGGTGCCTCCCAGCTGCCTACCCTAGCACTGTAAAAAGTACCAACAGAACTCCTTTCTGGCACGTTCCGCGGTGGAGTTGTGCATGGGGTGTGTTTGGAACATTTTGTCACCAGCCGAGGCCAAAATTCAGCGCTTCCCAATCTCAGCCCAGAAAGCAGGATGAACTACATCTGTGGTGCATTTCAGCTGCCTACCCGAGTAATGTAAAAAGTTCCAAAAGAACTCCTTTCTGGCACCTTGCCCAGCGGAGTTGTGCATGGGGTGTGTTTGGAACATTTTGTCACCAGCCGAGTCCATAATTCAGCGCTTCCCCATCTCAGCCCAGAAAGCAGGTAGAACAACTTACGTGGTGCCTTTCAGCTGCCTACTGGGGTAGTGTAAAAACTACCAACGGAACTCCTTTCTGGCACCTTCCCCAGCGGAGTTGTGCATGGGGTGTGTTTGGAACATTTTGTGACCAGCCGAGGCCAAAATTCAGCGCTTCCCCATCTCAGCCCAGAAAGCAGGTAGAACAACTTTTGTGGTGCCTCCCAGCTGCCTACCCTAGCACTGTAAAAAGTACCAACAGAACTCCTTTCTGGCACCTTCTCCAGTGGAGTTGTGCATGGGGTGTATTTGGAACATTTTGTCACCAGCCGAGTCCAAAATTCAGCGCTTCCCAATCTCAGCCCAGAAAGCAGGATGAACTACATCTGTGGTGCATTTCAGCTGCCTACCCGAGTAATGTAAAAAGTTCCAACAGAACTCCTTTCTGGCACCTTGCCCGATGGAGTTGTGCATGGGGTGTGTTTGGAACATTTTGTCACCAGCCGAGTCCAAAATTCAGCGCTTCCCCATCTCAGCCCAGAAAGCAGGTAGAACAAGTTATGTGGTGCCTTTCAGCTGCCTACTGGGGTAGTGTAAAAACTAGCAAAGGAACTCCTTTCTGGCCCCTTCCCCGGTGGAGTTGTGCATGGGGTGTTTTTGGAACATTTTGTCACCAGCCGAGTCCAAAATTCAGCGCTTCCCCATCTCAGCCCAGAAAGCAGGTAGAACAAGTCTTGTGGTGCCTTTCAGCTGCCTACCCGAGTAATGTAAAAAATTTCAACAGAACTCCTTTCTGGCACCTTCTCCAGTGGAGTTGTGCATGGGGTGTGCTTGGAACATTTTGTCACCAGCCGAGGCCAAAATTCAGCGCTTCCCCATCTCAGCCCAGAAAGCAGGTAGAACAAGTTATGTGGTGCCTTTCAGCTGCCTACTGGGGTAGTGTAAAAACTACTAAGAGAACTCCTTTCTGGCACGTTTCCTGATGGAGTTGTGCATGGGGTGTGTTTGGAACATTTTGTCACCAGCCGAGTCCAAAATTCAGCGATTCCCCATCTCAGCCCAGAAAGCAGGTAGAACAAGTCTTGTGGTGCCTTTCAGCTGCCTACCGGGGTAATGTAAAAACTACCAAGAGAACTCGTTTCTGTCACCTTGCCCGATGGAGTTGTGCATGGGGTGTGTTTGGAACATTTTGTCACCAGCCGAGTCCAAAATTCAGCGATTCCCCATCTCAGCCCAGAAAGCAGGTAGAACAAGTTTTGTGGTGCGTTTCAGCTGCCTACCGGGGTAATGTAAAAACTAGCAACAGAACTCCTTTCTGGCACCTTCCCCGATGGAGTTGTGCATGGGGTGTGTTTGGAACATTTTGTCACCAGCCGAGTCCAAACTTCAGCTCTTCCCCATCTCAGCCCAGAAAGCAGGATGAACTACATCTGTGGTCCCTTTCACCTGCCTAACGGGGTAGTGTAAAAACTACCAACGGATCTTCTTTCTGGCACCTTCCCCGGAGGAGTTGTGCATGGGGTGTGTTTGGAACATTTTGTCACCAGCCGAGGCCAAAATTCAGCGCTTCCCCATTTCAGCCCAGAAAGCAGGATGAACTACATCTGTGGTACCTTTCAGCTGCCTACCGGGGTAGTGTAAAAACTAGCAAAGGAACTCCTTTCTGGCACCTTCCCCGGTGGAGTTGTGCATGTGGTGTGTTTGGAACATTTTGTCAACAGCCGAGTCCAAAATTCAGCGCTTCCCCACCTCACCCCAGAAAGCAGGTAGAACAACTTTTGTGGTGCCTTTCAGCTGCCTAACGGAGCAATGTAAAAAATACCAAAAGAACTAGTTTCTGTCACCTTGCCCGATGGAGTTGTGCATGGGGTGTGTTTGGAACATTTTGTCACCAGCCTAGGCCAAACTTCAGCGCTTCCCCATCTCAGCCCAGAAAGCAGGATGAACTACATCTGTGGTCCCTTTCACCTGCCTACCGGGGTAGTGTAAAAACTACCAACGGATCTTCTTTCTGGCACCTTCCCCGGAGGAGTTGTGCATGGGGTGTGTTTGGAACATTTTGTCACCAGCCGAGGCCAAAATTCAGCGCTACCCCATCTCAGCCCAGAAAGCAGGTAGAACAAGTCTTGTGGTGCCTTTCAGCTGCCTAACGGAGCAATGTAAAAAATACCAAAAGAACTCGTTTCTGGCACCTTCCCCGGTGGAGTTGTGCATGGGGTGTGTTTGGAACATTTTGTCACCAGCCGAGTCCAAAATTCAGCGCTTCCCCAACTGAGCCCAGAAAGCAGGTAGAACAACTTTTGTGATGCATTTCAGCTGCCTACCGCGGTAGTCTAAAAACTAGCCACAGAACTCGTATCTGGCCCCTTCGCCAGTGGAGTTGTGCATGGGGTGTGTTTGGAACATTTTGTCACCAGCCGAGTCCAAAATTCAGCGCTTCCCCATCTCAGCCCAGAAAGCAGGTAGAACAAGTTATGTGGTGCCTTTCAGCTGCCTACTGGGGTAGTGTAAAAACTAGCAAAGGAACTCCTTTCTGGCCCCTTCCCCGGTGGAGTTGTGCATGGGGTGTTTTTGGAACATTTTGTCACCAGCCGAGTCCAAAATTCAGCGCTTCCCCATCTCAGCCCAGAAAGCAGGTAGAACAAGTCTTGTGGTGCCTTTCAGCTGCCTACCCGAGTAATGTAAAAAATTTCAACAGAACTCCTTTCTGGCACCTTCTCCAGTGGAGTTGTGCATGGGGTGTGCTTGGAACATTTTGTCACCAGCCGAGGCCAAAATTCAGCGCTTCCCCATCTCAGCCCAGAAAGCAGGTAGAACAAGTTATGTGGTGCCTTTCAGCTGCCTACTGGGGTAGTGTAAAAACTACTAAGAGAACTCCTTTCTGGCACGTTTCCTGATGGAGTTGTGCATGGGGTGTGTTTGGAACATTTTGTCACCAGCCGAGTCCAAAATTCAGCGATTCCCCATCTCAGCCCAGAAAGCAGGTAGAACAAGTTTTGTGGTGCGTTTCAGCTGCCTACCGGGGTAATGTAAAAACTAGCAACAGAACTCCTTTCTGGCACCTTCCCCGATGGAGTTGTGCATGGGGTGTGTTTGGAACATTTTGTCACCAGCCGAGTCCAAACTTCAGCTCTTCCCCATCTCAGCCCAGAAAGCAGGATGAACTACATCTGTGGTCCCTTTCACCTGCCTAACGGGGTAGTGTAAAAACTACCAACGGATCTTCTTTCTGGCACCTTCCCCGGAGGAGTTGTGCATGGGGTGTGTTTGGAACATTTTGTCACCAGCCGAGGCCAAAATTCAGCGCTTCCCCATTTCAGCCCAGAAAGCAGGATGAACTACATCTGTGGTACCTTTCAGCTGCCTACCGGGGTAGTGTAAAAACTAGCAAAGGAACTCCTTTCTGGCACCTTCCCCGGTGGAGTTGTGCATGTGGTGTGTTTGGAACATTTTGTCAACAGCCGAGTCCAAAATTCAGCGCTTCCCCACCTCACCCCAGAAAGCAGGTAGAACAACTTTTGTGGTGCCTTTCAGCTGCCTAACGGAGCAATGTAAAAAATACCAAAAGAACTAGTTTCTGTCACCTTGCCCGATGGAGTTGTGCATGGGGTGTGTTTGGAACATTTTGTCACCAGCCTAGGCCAAACTTCAGCGCTTCCCCATCTCAGCCCAGAAAGCAGGATGAACTACATCTGTGGTCCCTTTCACCTGCCTACCGGGGTAGTGTAAAAACTACCAACGGATCTTCTTTCTGGCACCTTCCCCGGAGGAGTTGTGCATGGGGTGTGTTTGGAACATTTTGTCACCAGCCGAGGCCAAAATTCAGCGCTACCCCATCTCAGCCCAGAAAGCAGGTAGAACAAGTCTTGTGGTGCCTTTCAGCTGCCTAACGGAGCAATGTAAAAAATACCAAAAGAACTCGTTTCTGGCACCTTCCCCGGTGGAGTTGTGCATGGGGTGTGTTTGGAACATTTTGTCAACAGCCGAGTCCAAAATTCAGCGCTTCCCCACCTCACCCCAGAAAGCAGGTAGAACAAGTTATGTGGTGCCTTTCAGCTGCCTAACGGAGCAATGTAAAAAATACCAAAAGAACTCGTTTCTGTCACCTTGCCCGATGGAGTTGTGCATGGGGTGTGTTTGGAACATTTTGTCACCAGCCGAGTCCAAAATTCAGCGCTTCCCCATCTCAGCCCAGAAAGCAGGTAGAATAAGTTTTGTGTTGCATTTCAGCTGCCTACCGGGGTAGTGTAAAAACTACCAACGGAACTCCTTTCTGGCACCTTCCCCGGAGGAGTTGTGCATGGGGTGTGTTTGGAACATTTTGTCACCAGCCGAGGCCAAACTTCAGCGCTTCCCCATCTCAGCCCAGAAAGCAGGATGAACTACATCTGTGGTCCCTTTCACCTGCCTACCGGGGTAGTGTAAAAACTACCAACGGATCTTCTTTCTGGCAGCTTCCCCGGAGGAGTTGTGCATGGGGTGTGTTTGGAACATTTTATCACCAGCCGAGTCCAAAATTCAGCGCTTCCCCATCTCAGCCCAGAAAGCAGGTAGAACAAGTCTTGTGGTGCCTTTCAGCTGCCTACCCGAGCAATCTAAAAAGTACCAAGAGAACTCCTTTCTGGCACCTTCCCCGGTGGAGTTGTGCATGGGGTGTGTTTGGAACATTTTGTCACCAGCCGAGTCCAAAATTCAGCGCTTCCCCATCTCAGCCCAGAAAGCAGGTAGAACAAGTTATGTGGTGCCTTTCAGCTGCCTACTGGGGTAGTGTAAAAACTACCAACGGAACTCCTTTCTGGCACATTCCCCGGTGGAGTTGTGCATGGGGTGTTTTTGGAACATTTTGTCACCAGCCGAGTCCAAAATTCAGCGCTTCCCCATCTCAGCCCAGAAAGCAGGTAGAACAAGTCTTGTGGTGCCTTTCAGCTGCCTACCCGAGTAATGTAAAAAATTTTAACAGAACTCCTTTCTGGCACCTTCTCCAGTGGAGTTGTGCATGGGGTGTGCTTGGAACATTTTGTCACCAGCCGAGTCCAAAATTCAGCGCTTCCCCAACTGAGCCCAGAAAGCAGGTAGAACAAGTCTTGTGGTGCCTTTCAGCTGCCTACTGGGGTAGTGTAAAAACTACCAACGGAACTCCTTTCTGGCACGTTTCCTGATGGAGTTGTGCATGGGGTGTGTTTGGAACATTTTGTCACCAGCCGAGTCCAAAATTCAGCGATTCCCCATCTCAGCCCAGAAAGCAGGTAGAACAACTTCTGTGGTGCCTTTCACCTGCCTACCGCGGTAGTGTAAAAACTACCAAGAGAACTCCTGTCTGGCACGTTTCCCGATGGAGTTGTGCATGGGGTGTGTTTGGAACATTTTGTCACCAGCCGAGTCCAAAACTCAGCGCTTCCCCATCTCAGCCCAGAAAGCAGGTAGAACAAGTCTTGTGGTGCCTTTCAGCTGCCTACCCGAGTAATGTAAAAAATTTCAACAGAACTCCTTTCTGGCACCTTCTCCAGTGGAGTTGTGCATGGGGTGTGTTTGGAACTTTTTGTCACCAGCCGAGTCCAAAATTCAGCGCTTCCCCATCTCAGCCCAGAAAGCAGGTAGAACAAGTCTTGTGGTGCCTTTCAGCTGCCTACTGGGGTAGTGTAAAAACTTCCAACGGAACTCCTTTCTGGCACCTTCCACGGTGGAGTTGTGCATGGGGTGTGTTTGGAACATTTTGTCACCAGCCGAGTCCAAAATTCAGCGCTTTCCCATCTCAGCCCAGAAAGCAGGTAGAACAAGTCTTGTGGTGCCTTTCAGCTGCCTAACGGAGCAATGTAAAAAATACCAAAAGAACTCGTTTCTGGCACCTTCCCCGGAGGAGTTGTGCATGGGGTGTGTTTGGAACATTTTGTCACCAGCCGAGTCCAAAATTCAGCGCTTTCCCATCTCAGCCCAGAAAGCAGGTAGAACAAGTCTTGTGGTGCCTTTCAGCTGCCTAACGGAGCAATGTAAAAAATACCAAAAGAACTCGTTTCTGGCACCTTCCCCGGTGGAGTTGTGCATGGGGTGTGTTTGGAACATTTTGTCACCAGCCGAGTCCAAAATTCAGCGCTTCCCCATCTCAGCCCAGAAAGCAGGTAGAACAAGTTTTGTGGTGCCTTTCAGCTGCCTACCGGGGTAATGTAAAAACTAGCAACAGAACTCCTTTCTGGCACCTTCCCCGGTGGAGTTGTGCATGGGGTGTGTTTGGAACATTTTGTCACCAGCCGAGTCCAAAATTCAGCGCTTCCCCATCTCAGCCCAGAAAGCAGGTAGAACAAGTCTTGTGGTGCCTTTCAGCTGCCTACCCGAGTAATGTAAAAAATTTCAACAGAACTCCTTTCTGGCACCTTCTCCAGTGGAGTTGTGCATGGGGTGTGTTTGGAACCTTTTGTCACCAGCCGAGGCCAAAATTCAGCGCTTCCCCATCTCAGCCCAGAAAGCAGGTAGAACAAGTCTTGTGGTGCCTTTCAGCTGCCGACTGGGGTAGTGTAAAAACTTCCAACGGAACTCCTTTCTGGCACCTTCCCCGGTGGAGTTGTGCATGGGGTGTTTTTGGAACATTTTGTCACCAGCCGAGTCCAAAATTCAGCGCTTCCCCACCTCAGCCCAGAAAGCAGGTAGAACAAGTCTTGTGGTGCCTTTCAGCTGCCTACCCGAGCAATGTAAAAAGTACCAAGAGAACTCCTTTCTGGCACCTTCCCCGGTGGAGTTGTGCATGGGGTGTGTTTGGAACATTTTGTCACCAGCCGAGTCCAAAATTCAGCGCTTCCCCATCTCAGCCCAGAAAGCAGGTAGAACAAGTCTTGTGGTGCCTTTCAGCTGCCTAACGGAGCAATGTAAAAAATACCAAAAGAACTCGTTTCTGGCACCTTCCCCGGTGGAGTTGTGCATGGGGTGTGTTTGGAACATTTTGTCACCAGCCGAGGCCAAAATTCAGCCCTTCCCCATCTCAGCCCAGGAAGCAGGTAGAACAAGTTTTGTGGTGCCTTTCAGCTGCCTATTGGGGTAGTGTAAGAACTACCAATAGAACTCCTTTCTGGCACCTTCCCCGGAGGAGCTGTGCATGGGGTGTGTTTGGAACATTTTGTCACCAGCCGAGGCCAAACTTCAGCGCTTCCCCATCTCAGCCCAGAAAGCAGGTAGAACAAGTCTTGTGGTGCCTTTCAGCTGCCTACCCGAGCAATGTAAAAAGTACCAAAAGAACTCGTTTCTGGCACCTTCCCCGGTGGAGTTGTGCATGGGGTGTGTTTGGAACATTTTGTCACCAGCCGACGCCAAAATTCAGCGCTTCCCAATCTCAGCCCAGAAAGCAGGATGAACTACATCTGTGGTGCATTTCAGCTGCCTACCCGAGTAATGTAAAAAGTTCTAAGAGAACTCCTTTCTGGCACCTTGCTCGATGGAGTTGTGCATGGGGTGTGTTTGGAACATTTTATCACCAGCCGAGTCCAAAATTCAGCGCTTCCCCATCTCAGCCCAGAAAGCAGGTAGAACAAGTCTTGTGGTGCCTTCCAGCTGCCTACCCTAGCAATGTAAAAAATACCGAGAGAACTCCTTTCTGGCACCTTCCCCGGAGGAGTTGTGCATGGGTTGTGTTTGGAACATTTTGTCACCAGCCGAGTCCAAAATTCAGCGCTTCCCCAACTGAGCCCAGAAAGCAGGTAGAACAACTTTTGTGATGCATTTCAGCTGCCTACCGCGGTAGTCTAAAAACTAGCCACAGAACTCGTATCTGGCCCCTTCGCCAGTGGAGTTGTGCATGGGGTGTGTTTGGAACATTTTGTCACCAGCCGAGGGCAAAATTCAGCGCTTCCCCATCTCAGCCCAGAAAGTAGATAGAACAAGTCTTGTGGTGCCTTTCAGCTGCCTACCCTAGCAATGTAAAAAGTACCGAGAGAACTCCTTTCTGGCACCTTCCCCGGAGGAGTTGTGCATGGGTTGTGTTTGGAACATTTTGTCACCAGCCGAGTCCAAAATTCAGCGCTTCCCCAACTGAGCCCAGAAAGCAGGTAGAACAACTTTTGTGATGCATTTCAGCTGCCTACCGCGGTAGTCTAAAAACTAGCCACAGAACTCGTATCTGGCCCCTTCGCCAGTGGAGTTGTGCATGGGGTGTGTTTGGAACATTTTGTCACCAGCCGAGGCCAAAATTCAGCGCTTCCCCATCTCAACCCAGAAAGCAGGTAGAACAACTTTTGTGGTGCCTCCCAGCTGCCTACCCTAGCACTGTAAAAAGTACCAACAGAACTCCTTTCTGGTACGTTCCGCGGTGGAGTTGTGCATGGGGTGTGTTTGGAACATTTTGTCACCAGCCGAGGCCAAAATTCAGCGCTTCCCCATCTCAGCCCAGAAAGCAGGATGAACTACATCTGTGGTGCATTTCAGCTGCCTACCCGAGTAATGTAAAAAGTTCCAAAAGAACTCCTTTCTGGCACCTTGCCCAGCGGAGTTGTGCATGGGGTGTGTTTGGAACATTTTGTCACCAGCCGAGTCCAAAATTCAGCGCTTCCCCATCTCAGCCCAGAAAGCAGGTAGAACAAGTTATGTGGTGCCTTTCAGCTGCCTACTGGGGTAGTGTAAAAACTACCAACGGAACTCCTTTCTGGCACATTCCCCGGTGGAGTTGTGCATGGGGTGTTTTTGGAACATTTTGTCACCAGCCGAGTCCAAAATTCAGCGCTTCCCCATCTCAGCCCAGAAAGCAGGTAGAACAAGTCTTGTGGTGCCTTTCAGCTGCCTACCCGAATAATGTAAAAAATTTTAACAGAACTCCTTTCTGGCACCTTCTCCAGTGGAGTTGTGCATGGGGTGTGTTTGGAACATTTTGTCACCAGCCGAGTCCAAAATGCAGCGCTTCCCCATCTCAGCCCAGAAAGCAGGTAGAACAAGTTATGTGGTGCCTTTCAGCTGCCTACTGGGGTAGTGTAAAAACTACCAACGGAACTCCTTTCTGGCACCTTCCCCGGTGGAGTTGTGCATGGGGTGTGTTTGGAACATTTTGTCACCAGCCGAGTCCAAAATTCAGCGCTTCCCCATCTCAGCCCAGAAAGCAGGTAGAACAAGTTTTGTGGTGCCTTTCAGCTGCCTACCGGGGTAATGTAAAAACTACCAAGAGAACTCCTTTCTGGCACCTTCCCCGATGGAGTTGTGCATGGGGTGTGTTTGGAACATTTTGTCACCAGCCGAGGCCAAAATTCAGCGCTTCCCCACCTCACCCCAGAAAGCAGGATGAACTACATCTGTGGTACCTTTCAGCTGCCTACCGGGGTAGTGTAAAAACTACCAACGGAACTCCTTTCTGGCACCTTCCCCGGTGGAGTTGTGCATGGGGTGTGTTTGGAACATTTTGTGACCAGCCGAGGCCAAAATTCAGCGCTTCCCCATCCTAGCCCAGAAAGCAGGTAGAACAACTTTTGTGGTGCCTTCCTGCTGCCTACCCTAGCAATGTAAAAAGTACCAAGAGAACTCCTTTCTGGCACCTTCTCCAGTGGAGTTGTGCATGGGGTGTATTTGGAACATTTTGTCACCAGCCGAGTCCAAAATTCAGCGCTTCCCCATCTCAGCCCAGAAAGCAGGTAGAACAAGTCTTGTGGTGCCTTTCAGCTGCCTACCCGAGTAATGTAAAAAATTTCAACAGAACTCCTTTCTGGCACCTTCTCCAGTGGAGTTGTGCATGGGGTGTGTTTGGAACTTTTTGTCACCAGCCGAGTCCAAAATTCAGCGCTTCCCCATCTCAGCCCAGAAAGCAGGTAGAACAAGTCTTGTGGTGCCTTTCAGCTGCCGACTGGGGTAGTGTAAAAACTTCCAACGGAACTCCTTTCTGGCACCTTCCCCGGTGGAGTTGTGCATGGGGTGTGTTTGGAACATTTTGTCACCAGCCGAGTCCAAAATTCAGCGATTCCCCATCTCAGCCCAGAAAGCAGTTAGAACAAGTCTTGTGGTGCCTTTCAGCTGCCTACCCGAGTAATGTAAAAAGTACCAAGAGAACTCCTTTCTGGCACCTTCCCCGGTGGAGTTGTGCATGGGGTGTGTTTGGAACATTTTGTCACCAGCCGAGTCCAAAATTCAGCGCTTCCCCATCTCAGCCCAGAAAGCAGGTAGAACAAGTCTTGTGGTGCCTTTCAGCTGCCTAACGGAGCAATGTAAAAAATACCAAAAGAACTCGTTTCTGGCACCTTCCCCGGTGGAGTTGTGCATGGGGTGTGTTTGGAACATTTTGTCACCAGCCGAGTCCAAAATTCAGCGCTTCCCCATCTCAGCCCAGAAAACAGGTAGAACAAGTTTTGTGGTGCCTTTCAGCTGCCTACTGGGGTAATGTAAAAACTACCAATAGAACTCATTTCTGGCACATTCCCCGGTGGAGTCGTGCATGGGGTGTGTTTGGAACATTTTATCACAAGCCGAGTCCAAAATTCAGCGCTTCCCCATCTCAGCCCAGAAAGTAGGATGAAGTACATCTGTGGTACCTTTCAGCTGCCTACCGGGGTAGTGTAAAAACTAGCAAAGGAACTCCTTTCTGGCACCTTCCCCGGTGGAGTTGTGCATGGGGTGTGTTTGGAACATTTTGTGACCAGCCGAGGCCAAAATTCAGCGCTTCCCCATCTCAGCCCAGAAAGCAGGTAGAACAACTTTTGTGGTGCCTCCCAGCTGCCTACCCTAGCACTGTAAAAAGTACCAACAGAACTCCTTTCTGGCACCTTCTCCAGTGGAGTTGTGCATGGGGTGTATTTGGAACATTTTGTCACCAGCCGAGTCCAAAATTCAGCGCTTCCCCATCTCAGCCCAGAAAGCAGGTAGAACAACTTTTGTGGTGCCTTTCAGCTGCCTAACGGAGCAATGTAAAAAGTACCAAAAGAACTCGTTTCTGGCACCTTCCCCGGTGGAGTTGTGCATGGGGTGTGTTTGAAACATTTTGTCACCAGCCGAGTCCAAAATTCAGCGCTTCCCAATCTCAGCCCAGAAAGCAGGATGAACTACATCTGTGGTGCATTTCAGCTGCCTACCCGAGTAATGTAAAAAGTTCCAACAGAACTCCTTTCTGGCACCTTGCCCGATGGAGTTGTGCATGGGGTGTGTTTGGAACATTTTGTGACCAGCCGAGGCCAAAATTCAGCGCTTCCCCATCTCAGCCCAGAAAGCAGGTAGAACAACTTTTGTGGTGCCTCCCAGCTGCCTACCCTAGCACTGTAAAAAGTACCAACAGAACTCCTTTCTGGCACCTTCTCCAGTGGAGTTGTGCATGGGGTGTATTTGGAACATTTTGTCACCAGCCGAGTCCAAAATTCAGCGCTTCCCCATCTCAGCCCAGAAAGCAGGTAGAACAAGTCTTGTGGTGCCTTTCAGCTGCCTAACGGAGCAATGTAAAAAGTACCAAAAGAACTCGTTTCTGGCACCTTCCCCGGTGGAGTTGTGCATGGGGTGTGTTTGGAACATTTTGTCACCAGCCGAGTCCAAAATTCAGCGCTTCCCCAACTGAGCCCAGAAAGCAGGTAGAACAACTTTTGTGATGCATTTCAGCTGCCTACCGCGGTAGTCTAAAAACTAGCCACAGAACTCGTATCTGGCCCCTTCGCCAGTGGAGTTGTGCATGGGGTGTGTTTGGAACATTTTGTCACCAGCCGAGTCCAAAATTCAGCGCTTCCCCATCTCAGCCCAGAAAGCAGGTAGAACAAGTTATGTGGTGCCTTTCAGCTGCCTACTGGGGTAGTGTAAAAACTAGCAAAGGAACTCCTTTCTGGCACATTCCCCGGTGGAGTTGTGCATGGGGTGTTTTTGGAACATTTTGTCACCAGCCGAGTCCAAAATTCAGCGCTTCCCCACCTCAGCCCAGAAAGCAGGTAGAACAAGTCTTGTGGTGCCTTTCAGCTGCCTACCCGAGTAATGTAAAAAATTTTAACAGAACTCCTTTCTGGCACCTTCTCCAGTGGAGTTGTGCATGGGGTGTGCTTGGAACATTTTGTCACCAGCCGAGGCCAAAATTCAGCGCTTCCCCATCTCAGCCCAGAAAGCAGGTAGAACAAGTTATGTGGTGCCTTTCAGCTGCCTACTGGGGTAGTGTAAAAACTACCAACGGAACTCCTTTCTGGCACGTTTCCTGATGGAGTTGTGCATGGGGTGTGTTTGGAACATTTTGTCACCAGCCGAGTCCAAAATTCAGCGATTCCCCATCTCAGCCCAGAAAGCAGGTAGAACAACTTCTGTGGTGCCTTTCACCTGCCTACCGCGGTAGTGTAAAAACTACTAAGAGAACTCCTGTCTGACACGTTTCCCGATGGAGTTGTGCATGGGGTGTGTTTGGAACATTTTGTCACCAGCCGACTCCAAAATTCAGCGCTTCCCCATCTCAGCCCAGAAAGCAGGTAGAACAAGTTTTGTGGTGCCTTTCAGCTGCCTACCGGGGTAATGTAAAAACTACCAAGAGAACTCGTTTCTGTCACCTTGCCCGATGGAGTTGTGCATGGGGTGTGTTTGGAACATTTTGTCACCAGCCGAGTCCAAAATTCAGCGATTCCCCATCTCAGCCCAGAAAGCAGGTAGAACAAGTTTTGTGGTGCGTTTCAGCTGCCTACCGGGGTAATGTAAAAACTAGCAACAGAACTCCTTTCTGGCACCTTCCCCGATGGAGTTGTGCATGGGGTGTGTTTGGAACATTTTGTCACCAGCCGAGTCCAAACTTCAGCTCTTCCCCATCTCAGCCCAGAAAGCAGGATGAACTACATCTGTGGTCCCTTTCACCTGCCTAACGGGGTAGTGTAAAAACTAGCAAAGGAACTCCTTTCTGGCACCTTCCCCGGTGGAGTTGTGCATGGGGTGTGTTTGGAACATTTTGTCAACAGCCGAGTCCAAAATTCAGCGCTTCCCCACCTCACCCCAGAAAGCAGGTAGAACAAGTTATGTGGTGCCTTTCAGCTGCCTAACGGAGCAATGTAAAAAATACCAAAAGAACTCGTTTCTGTCACCTTGCCCGATGGAGTTGTGCATGGGGTGTGTTTGGAACATTTTGTCACCAGCCTAGGCCAAACTTCAGCGCTTCCCCATCTCAGCCCAGAAAGCAGGATGAACTACATCTGTGGTCCCTTTCACCTGCCTACCGGGGTAGTGTAAAAACTACCAACGGATCTTCTTTCTGGCACCTTCCCCGGAGGAGTTGTGCATGGGGTGTGTTTGGAACATTTTGTCACCAGCCGAGGCCAAAATTCAGCGCTACCCCATCTCAGCCCAGAAAGCAGGTAGAACAAGTCTTGTGGTGCCTTTCAGCTGCCTAACGGAGCAATGTAAAAAATACCAAAAGAACTCGTTTCTGGCACCTTCCCCGGTGGAGTTGTGCATGGGGTGTGTTTGGAACATTTTGTCAACAGCCGAGTCCAAAATTCAGCGCTTCCCCACCTCACCCCAGAAAGCAGGTAGAACAAGTTATGTGGTGCCTTTCAGCTGCCTAACGGAGCAATGTAAAAAATACCAAAAGAACTCGTTTCTGTCACCTTGCCCGATGGAGTTGTGCATGGGGTGTGTTTGGAACATTTTGTCACCAGCCGACTCCAAAATTCAGCGCTTCCCCATCTCAGCCCAGAAAGCAGGTAGAACAAGTTTTGTGGTGCGTTTCAGCTGCTTACCGGGGTAATGTAAAAACTAGCAACAGAACTCGTATCTGGCCCCTTCCCCGATGGAGTTGTGCATGGGGTGTTTGGAACATTTTGTCACCAGCCGAGGCCAAAATTCAGCGCTTCCCCATCTCAGCCCAGGAAGCAGGTAGAATAAGTTTTGTGTTGCATTTCAGCTGCCTACCGCGGTAGTGTAAAAACTACCAACGGAACTCCTTTCTGGCACCTTCCCCGGAGGAGTTGTGCATGGGGTGTGTTTGGAACATTTTGTCACCAGCCGAGTCCAAAATTCAGAGCTTCCCCAACTGAGCGAGAAAGCAGGTAGAACAACTTTTGTGGTGCCTTCCAGCTGCCTACCGCGGTAGTCTAAAAACTAGCCAAGAACTCGTATCTGGCCCCTTCCCCGGTGGAGTTGTGCATGGGGTGTGTTTGGAACATTTTGTCACCAGCCGAGTCCAAAATTCAGCGCTTCCCCATCTCAGCCCAGAAAGCAGGTAGAACAAGTTATGTGGTGCCTTTCAGCTGCCTACTGGGGTAGTGTAAAAACTACCAACGGAACTCCTTTCTGGCACATTCCCCGGTGGAGTTGTGCATGGGGTGTTTTTGGAACATTTTGTCACCAGCCGAGTCCAAAATTCAGCGCTTCCCCACCTCAGCCCAGAAAGCAGGTAGAACAAGTCTTGTGGTGCCTTTCAGCTGCCTACCCGAGTAATGTAAAAAATTTCAACAGAACTCCTTTCTGGCACCTTCTCCAGTGGAGTTGTGCATGGGGTGTGCTTGGAACATTTTGTCACCAGCCGAGTCCAAAATTCAGCGCTTCCCCATCTCAGCCCAGAAAGCAGGTAGAACAAGTCTTGTGGTGCCTTTCAGCTGCCTACCCGAGCAATGTAAAAAGTACCAAAAGAACTCGTTTCTGGCACCTTCCCCGGTGGAGTTGTGCATGGGGTGTGTTTGGAACATTTTGTCACCAGCCGAGGCCAAAATTCAGCGCTTCCCAATCTCAGCCCAGAAAGCAGGATGAACTACATCTGTGGTGCATTTCAGCTGCCTACCCGAGTAATGTAAAAAGTTCTAAGAGAACTCCTTTCTGGCACCTTGCTCGATGGAGTTGTGCATGGGGTGTGTTTGGAACATTTTATCACCAGCCGAGTCCAAAATTCAGCGCTTCCCCATCTCAGCCCAGAAAGCAGGTAGAACAACTTTTGTGGTGCCTTCCAGCTGCCTACCCTAGCAATGTAAAAAGTACCGAGAGAACTCCTTTCTGGCCCCTTCGCCAGTGGAGTTGTGCATGGGGTGTGTTTGGAACATTTTGTCACCAGCCGAGTCCAAAATTCAGCGCTTCCCCAACTGAGCCCAGAAAGCAGGTAGAACAACTTTTGTGATGCATTTCAGCTGCCTACCGCGGTAGTCTAAAAACTAGCCACAGAACTCGTATCTGGCCCCTTCGCCAGTGGAGTTGTGCATGGGGTGTGTTTGGAACATTTTGTCACCAGCCGACTCCAAAATTCAGCGCTTCCCCATCTCAGCCCAGAAAGCAGGTAGAACAAGTTTTGTGGTGCCTTTCAGCTGCCTACCGGGGTAATGTAAAAACTACCAAGAGAACTCGTTTCTGTCACCTTGCCCGATGGAGTTGTGCATGGGGTGTGTTTGGAACATTTTGTCACCAGCCGAGTCCAAAATTCAGCGATTCCCCATCTCAGCCCAGAAAGCAGGTAGAACAAGTTTTGTGGTGCGTTTCAGCTGCCTACCGGGGTAATGTAAAAACTAGCAACAGAACTCCTTTCTGGCACCTTCCCCGATGGAGTTGTGCATGGGGTGTGTTTGGAACATTTTGTCACCAGCCGAGTCCAAACTTCAGCTCTTCCCCATCTCAGCCCAGAAAGCAGGATGAACTACATCTGTGGTCCCTTTCACCTGCCTAACGGGGTAGTGTAAAAACTAGCAAAGGAACTCCTTTCTGGCACCTTCCCCGGTGGAGTTGTGCATGGGGTGTGTTTGGAACATTTTGTCAACAGCCGAGTCCAAAATTCAGCGCTTCCCCACCTCACCCCAGAAAGCAGGTAGAACAAGTTATGTGGTGCCTTTCAGCTGCCTAACGGAGCAATGTAAAAAATACCAAAAGAACTCGTTTCTGTCACCTTGCCCGATGGAGTTGTGCATGGGGTGTGTTTGGAACATTTTGTCAACAGCCGAGTCCAAAATTCAGCGCTTCCCCACCTCACCCCAGAAAGCAGGTAGAACAAGTTATGTGGTGCCTTTCAGCTGCCTAACGGAGCAATGTAAAAAATACCAAAAGAACTCGTTTCTGTCACCTTGCCCGATGGAGTTGTGCATGGGGTGTGTTTGGAACATTTTGTCACCAGCCGACTCCAAAATTCAGCGCTTCCCCATCTCAGCCCAGAAAGCAGGTAGAACAAGTTTTGTGGTGCGTTTCAGCTGCTTACCGGGGTAATGTAAAAACTAGCAACAGAACTCGTATCTGGCCCCTTCCCCGATGGAGTTGTGCATGGGGTGTTTGGAACATTTTGTCACCAGCCGAGGCCAAAATTCAGCGCTTCCCCATCTCAGCCCAGGAAGCAGGTAGAATAAGTTTTGTGTTGCATTTCAGCTGCCTACCGCGGTAGTGTAAAAACTACCAACGGAACTCCTTTCTGGCACCTTCCCCGGAGGAGTTGTGCATGGGGTGTGTTTGGAACATTTTGTCACCAGCCGAGTCCAAAATTCAGAGCTTCCCCAACTGAGCGAGAAAGCAGGTAGAACAACTTTTGTGGTGCCTTCCAGCTGCCTACCGCGGTAGTCTAAAAACTAGCCAAGAACTCGTATCTGGCCCCTTCCCCGGTGGAGTTGTGCATGGGGTGTGTTTGGAACATTTTGTCACCAGCCGAGTCCAAAATTCAGCGCTTCGCCATCTCAGCCCAGAAAGCAGGTAGAACAAGTTATGTGGTGCCTTTCAGCTGCCTACTGGGGTAGTGTAAAAACTACCAACGGAACTCCTTTCTGGCACATTCCCCGGTGGAGTTGTGCATGGGGTGTTTTTGGAACATTTTGTCACCAGCCGAGTCCAAAATTCAGCGCTTCCCCACCTCAGCCCAGAAAGCAGGTAGAACAAGTCTTGTGGTGCCTTTCAGCTGCCTACCCGAGTAATGTAAAAAATTTCAACAGAACTCCTTTCTGGCACCTTCTCCAGTGGAGTTGTGCATGGGGTGTGCTTGGAACATTTTGTCACCAGCCGAGTCCAAAATTCAGCGCTTCCCCATCTCAGCCCAGAAAGCAGGTAGAACAAGTCTTGTGGTGCCTTTCAGCTGCCTACCCGAGCAATGTAAAAAGTACCAAAAGAACTCGTTTCTGGCACCTTCCCCGGTGGAGTTGTGCATGGGGTGTGTTTGGAACATTTTGTCACCAGCCGAGGCCAAAATTCAGCGCTTCCCAATCTCAGCCCAGAAAGCAGGATGAACTACATCTGTGGTGCATTTCAGCTGCCTACCCGAGTAATGTAAAAAGTTCTAAGAGAACTCCTTTCTGGCACCTTGCTCGATGGAGTTGTGCATGGGGTGTGTTTGGAACATTTTATCACCAGCCGAGTCCAAAATTCAGCGCTTCCCCATCTCAGCCCAGAAAGCAGGTAGAACAACTTTTGTGGTGCCTTCCAGCTGCCTACCCTAGCAATGTAAAAAGTACCGAGAGAACTCCTTTCTGGCCCCTTCGCCAGTGGAGTTGTGCATGGGGTGTGTTTGGAACATTTTGTCACCAGCCGAGTCCAAAATTCAGCGCTTCCCCAACTGAGCCCAGAAAGCAGGTAGAACAACTTTTGTGATGCATTTCAGCTGCCTACCGCGGTAGTCTAAAAACTAGCCACAGAACTCGTATCTGGCCCCTTCGCCAGTGGAGTTGTGCATGGGGTGTGTTTGGAACATTTTGTCACCAGCCGAGGCCAAAATTCAGCGCTTCCCCATCTCAACCCAGAAAGCAGGTAGAACAACTTTTGTGGTGCCTTCCAGCTGCCTACCCTAGCAATGTAAAAAGTACCAACAGAACTCCTTTCTGGCACGTTCCGCGGTGGAGTTGTGCATGGGGTGTGTTTGGAACATTTTGTCACCAGCCGAGGCCAAAATTCAGCGCTTCCCAATCTCAGCCCAGAAAGCAGGATGAACTACATCTGTGGT
This sequence comes from Falco peregrinus, assembly GCF_023634155.1. Classification (NCBI taxonomy): domain Eukaryota; kingdom Metazoa; phylum Chordata; class Aves; order Falconiformes; family Falconidae; genus Falco; species Falco peregrinus. The sequence goes on from NC_073721.1 coordinate 55,039,649, forward strand.
GCATTTCAGCTGCCTACCCGAGTAATGTAAAAAGTTCCAAAAGAACTCCTTTCTGGCACCTTGCCCAGCGGAGTTGTGCATGGGGTGTGTTTGGAACATTTTGTCACCAGCCGAGTCCAAAATTCAGCGCTTCCCCATCTCAGCCCAGAAAGCAGGTAGAACAAGTTATGTGGTGCCTTTCAGCTGCCTACTGGGGTAGTGTAAAAACTACCAACGGAACTCCTTTCTGGCACATTCCCCGGTGGAGTTGTGCATGGGGTGTTTTTGGAACATTTTGTCACCAGCCGAGTCCAAAATTCAGCGCTTCCCCATCTCAGCCCAGAAAGCAGGTAGAACAAGTCTTGTGGTGCCTTTCAGCTGCCTACCCGAGTAATGTAAAAAATTTTAACAGAACTCCTTTCTGGCACCTTCTCCAGTGGAGTTGTGCATGGGGTGTGTTTGGAACATTTTGTCACCAGCCGAGTCCAAAATGCAGCGCTTCCCCATCTCAGCCCAGAAAGCAGGTAGAACAAGTTATGTGGTGCCTTTCAGCTGCCTACTGGGGTAGTGTAAAAACTACCAACGGAACTCCTTTCTGGCACCTTCCCCGGTGGAGTTGTGCATGGGGTGTGTTTGGAACATTTTGTCACCAGCCGAGTCCAAAATTCAGCGCTTCCCCATCTCAGCCCAGAAAGCAGGTAGAACAAGTTTTGTGGTGCCTTTCAGCTGCCTACCGGGGTAATGTAAAAACTACCAAGAGAACTCCTTTCTGGCACCTTCCCCGATGGAGTTGTGCATGGGGTGTGTTTGGAACATTTTGTCACCAGCCGAGGCCAAAATTCAGCGCTTCCCCACCTCACCCCAGAAAGCAGGATGAACTACATCTGTGGTACCTTTCAGCTGCCTACCGGGGTAGTGTAAAAACTACCAACGGAACTCCTTTCTGGCACCTTCCCCGGTGGAGTTGTGCATGGGGTGTGTTTGGAACATTTTGTGACCAGCCGAGGCCAAAATTCAGCGCTTCCCCATCCTAGCCCAGAAAGCAGGTAGAACAACTTTTGTGGTGCCTTCCTGCTGCCTACCCTAGCAATGTAAAAAGTTCCAAAAGAACTCCTTTCTGGCACCTTGCCCAGCGGAGTTGTGCATGGGGTGTGTTTGGAACATTTTGTCACCAGCCGAGTCCAAAATTCAGCGCTTCCCCACCTCAGCCCAGAAAGCAGGTAGAACAAGTTATGTGGTGCCTTTCAGCTGCCTACTGGGGTAGTGTAAAAACTACCAACGGAACTCCTTTCTGGCACATTCCCCGGTGGAGTTGTGCATGGGGTGTTTTTGGAACATTTTGTCACCAGCCGAATCCAAAATTCAGCGCTTCCCCATCTCAGCCCAGAAAGCAGGTAGAACAAGTCTTGTGGTGCCTTTCAGCTGCCTACCCGAGTAATGTAAAAAATTTTAACAGAACTCCTTTCTGGCACCTTCTTCAGTGGAGTTGTGCAATGGGTGTGTTTGGAACATTTTGTCACCAGCCGAGTCCAAAATGCAGCGCTTCCCCATCTCAGCCCAGAAAGCAGGTAGAACAAGTTATGTGGTGCCTTTCAGCTGCCTACTGGGGTAGTGTAAAAACTACCAACGGAACTCCTTTCTGGCACCTTCCCCGGTGGAGTTGTGCATGGGGTGTGTTTGGAACATTTTGTCACCAGCCGAGTCCAAAATTCAGCGCTTCCCCATCTCAGCCCAGAAAGCAGGTAGAACAAGTTTTGTGGTGCCTTTCAGCTGCCTACCGGGGTAATGTAAAAACTACCAAGAGAACTCCTTTCTGGCACCTTCCCCGATGGAGTTGTGCATGGGGTGTGTTTGGAACATTTTGTCACCAGCCGAGGCCAAAATTCAGCGCTTCCCCACCTCACCCCAGAAAGCAGGATGAACTACATCTGTTGTACCTTTCAGCTGCCTACCGGGGTAGTGTAAAAACTACCAACGGAACTCCTTTCTGGCACCTTCCCCGGTGGAGTTGTGCATGGGGTGTGTTTGGAACATTTTGTGACCAGCCGAGGCCAAAATTCAGCGCTTCCCCATCCTAGCCCAGAAAGCAGGTAGAACAACTTTTGTGGTGCCTTCCTGCTGCCTACCCTAGCAATGTAAAAAGTACCAAGAGAACTCCTTTCTGGCATCTTCTCCAGTGGAGTTGTGCATGGGGTGTATTTGGAACATTTTGTCACCAGCCGAGTCCAAAATTCAGCGCTTCCCCATCTCAGCCCAGAAAGCAGGTAGAACAAGTCTTGTGGTGCCTTTCAGCTGCCTACCGGGGTAATGTAAAAACTACCAAGAGAACTCGTTTCTGTCACCTTGCCCGATGGAGTTGTGCATGGGGTGTGTTTGGAACATTTTGTCACCAGCCGAGTCCAAAATTCAGCGATTCCCCATCTCAGCCCAGAAAGCAGGTAGAACAAGTTTTGTGGTGCGTTTCAGCTGCCTACCGGGGTAATGTAAAAACTAGCAACAGAACTCCTTTCTGGCACCTTCCCCGATGGAGTTGTGCATGGGGTGTGTTTGGAACATTTTGTCACCAGCCGAGTCCAAACTTCAGCTCTTCCCCATCTCAGCCCAGAAAGCAGGATGAACTACATCTGTGGTCCCTTTCACCTGCCTAACGGGGTAGTGTAAAAACTACCAACGGATCTTCTTTCTGGCACCTTCCCCGGAGGAGTTGTGCATGGGGTGTGTTTGGAACATTTTGTCACCAGCCGAGGCCAAAATTCAGCGCTTCCCCATTTCAGCCCAGAAAGCAGGATGAACTACATCTGTGGTACCTTTCAGCTGCCTACCGGGGTAGTGTAAAAACTAGCAAAGGAACTCCTTTCTGGCACCTTCCCCGGTGGAGTTGTGCATGGGGTGTGTTTGGAACATTTTGTCAACAGCCGAGTCCAAAATTCAGCGCTTCCCCACCTCACCCCAGAAAGCAGGTAGAACAAGTTATGTGGTGCCTTTCAGCTGCCTAACGGAGCAATGTAAAAAATACCAAAAGAACTCGTTTCTGTCACCTTGCCCGATGGAGTTGTGCATGGGGTGTGTTTGGAACATTTTGTCACCAGCCTAGGCCAAACTTCAGCGCTTCCCCATCTCAGCCCAGAAAGCAGGATGAACTACATCTGTGGTCCCTTTCACCTGCCTACCGGGGTAGTGTAAAAACTACCAACGGATCTTCTTTCTGGCACCTTCCCCGGAGGAGTTGTGCATGGGGTGTGTTTGGAACATTTTGTCACCAGCCGAGGCCAAAATTCAGCGCTACCCCATCTCAGCCCAGAAAGCAGGTAGAACAAGTCTTGTGGTGCCTTTCAGCTGCCTAACGGAGCAATGTAAAAAATACCAAAAGAACTCGTTTCTGGCACCTTCCCCGGTGGAGTTGTGCATGGGGTGTGTTTGGAACATTTTGTCAACAGCCGAGTCCAAAATTCAGCGCTTCCCCACCTCACCCCAGAAAGCAGGTAGAACAAGTTATGTGGTGCCTTTCAGCTGCCTAACGGAGCAATGTAAAAAATACCAAAAGAACTCGTTTCTGTCACCTTGCCCGATGGAGTTGTGCATGGGGTGTGTTTGGAACATTTTGTCACCAGCCGACTCCAAAATTCAGCGCTTCCCCATCTCAGCCCAGAAAGCAGGTAGAACAAGTTTTGTGGTGCGTTTCAGCTGCCTACCGGGGTAATGTAAAAACTAGCAACAGAACTCGTATCTGGCCCCTTCCCCGATGGAGTTGTGCATGGGGTGTTTGGAACATTTTGTCACCAGCCGAGGCCAAAATTCAGCGCTTCCCCATCTCAGCCCAGGAAGCAGGTAGAATAAGTTTTGTGTTGCATTTCAGCTGCCTACCGCGGTAGTGTAAAAACTACCAACGGAACTCCTTTCTGGCACCTTCCCCGGAGGAGTTGTGCATGGGGTGTGTTTGGAACATTTTGTCACCAGCCGAGTCCAAAATTCAGAGCTTCCCCAACTGAGCCCAGAAAGCAGGTAGAACAACTTTTGTGGTGCCTTCCAGCTGCCTACCGCGGTAGTCTAAAAACTAGCCACAGAACTCGTATCTGGCCCCTTCCCCGGTGGAGTTGTGCATGGGGTGTGTTTGGAACATTTTGTCACCAGCCGAGTCCAAAATTCAGCGCTTCCCCACCTCAGCCCAGAAAGCAGGTAGAACAAGTCTTGTGGTGCCTTTCAGCTGCCTACCCGAGTAATGTAAAAAATTTCAACAGAACTCCTTTCTGGCACCTTCTCCAGTGGAGTTGTGCATGGGGTGTGCTTGGAACATTTTGTCACCAGCCGAGTCCAAAATTCAGCGCTTCCCCATCTCAGCCCAGAAAGCAGGTAGAACAAGTCTTGTGGTGCCTTTCAGCTGCCTACCCGAGCAATGTAAAAAGTACCAAAAGAACTCGTTTCTGGCACCTTCCCCGGTGGAGTTGTGCATGGGGTGTGTTTGGAACATTTTGTCACCAGCCGAGGCCAAAATTCAGCGCTTCCCAATCTCAGCCTAGAAAGCAGGATGAACTACATCTGTGGTGCATTTCAGCTGCCTACCCGAGTAATGTAAAAAGTTCTAAGAGAACTCCTTTCTGGCACCTTGCTCGATGGAGTTGTGCATGGGGTGTGTTTGGAACATTTTATCACCAGCCGAGTCCAAAATTCAGCGCTTCCCCATCTCAGCCCAGAAAGCAGGTAGAACAAGTCTTGTGGTGCCTTCCAGCTGCCTACCCTAGCAATGTAAAAAATACCGAGAGAACTCCTTTGTGGCACCTTCCCCGATGGAGTTGTGCATGGGGTGTGTTTGGAACATTTTGTCACCAGCCGAGTCCAAAATTCAGCGCTTCCCCAACTGAGCCCAGAAAGCAGGTAGAACAACTTTTGTGATGCATTTCAGCTGCCTACCGCGGTAGTCTAAAAACTAGCCACAGAACTCGTATCTGGCCCCTTCGCCAGTGGAGTTGTGCATGGGGTGTGTTTGGAACATTTTGTCACCAGCCGAGGGCAAAATTCAGCGCTTCCCCATCTCAGCCCAGAAAGTAGATAGAACAAGTCTTGTGGTGCCTTTCAGCTGCCTACCCTAGCAATGTAAAAAGTACCGAGAGAACTCCTTTCTGGCACCTTCCCCGGAGGAGTTGTGCATGGGTTGTGTTTGGAACATTTTGTCACCAGCCGAGTCCAAAATTCAGCGCTTCCCCAACTGAGCCCAGAAAGCAGGTAGAACAACTTTTGTGATGCATTTCAGCTGCCTACCGCGGTAGTCTAAAAACTAGCCACAGAACTCGTATCTGGCCCCTTCGCCAGTGGAGTTGTGCATGGGGTGTGTTTGGAACATTTTGTCACCAGCCGAGGCCAAAATTCAGCGCTTCCCCATCTCAGCCCAGAAAGCAGGTAGAACAACTTTTGTGGTGCCTTCCAGCTGCCTACCCTAGCAATGTAAAAAGTACCAACAGAACTCCTTTCTGGCACGTTCCGCGGTGGAGTTGTGCATGGGGTGTGTTTGGAACATTTTGTCACCAGCCGAGGCCAAAATTCAGCGCTTCCCAATCTCAGCCCAGAAAGCAGGATGAACTACATCTGTGGTGCATTTCAGCTGCCTACCCGAGTAATGTAAAAAGTTCCAAAAGAACTCCTTTCTGGCACCTTGCCCAGCGGAGTTGTGCATGGGGTGTGTTTGGAACATTTTGTCACCAGCCGAGGCCAAAATTCAGCGCTTCCCCATCTCAGCCCAGAAAGCAGGTAGAACAAGTCTTGTGGTGCCTTTCAGCTGCCTACTGGGGTAGTGTAAAAACTACCAACGGAACTCCTTTCTGGCACATTCCCCGGTGGAGTTGTGCATGGGGTGTTTTTGGAACATTTTGTCACCAGCCGAGTCCAAAATTCAGCGCTTCCCCATCTCAGCCCAGAAAGCAGGTAGAACAAGTCTTGTGGTGCCTTTCAGCTGCCTACCCGAGTAATGTAAAAAATTTTAACAGAACTCCTTTCTGGCACCTTCTCCAGTGGAGTTGTGCATGGGGTGTGTTTGGAACATTTTGTCACCAGCCGAGTTCAAAATTCAGCGCTTCCCCATCTCAGCCCAGAAAGCAGGTAGAACAAGTTATGTGGTGCCTTTCAGCTGCCTACTGGGGTAGTGTAAAAACTATCAACGGAACTCCTTTCTGGCACCTTCCCCGGTGGAGTTGTGCATGGGGTGTGTTTGGAACATTTTGTCACCAGCCGAGTCCAAAATTCAGCGCTTCCCCATCTCAGCCCAGAAAGCAGGTAGAACAAGTTTTGTGGTGCCTTTCAGCTGCCTACCGGGGTAATGTAAAAACTACCAAGAGAACTCCTTTCTGGCACCTTCCCCGATGGAGTTGTGCATGGGGTGTGTTTGGAACATTTTGTCACCAGCCGAGGCCAAAATTCAGCGCTTCCCCACCTCACCCCAGAAAGCAGGATGAACTACATCTGTGGTACCTTTCAGCTGCCTACCGGGGTAGTGTAAAAACTACCAACGGAACTCCTTTCTGGCACCTTCCCCGGTGGAGTTGTGCATGGGGTGTGTTTGGAACATTTTGTCACCAGCCGAGGCCAAAATTCAGCGCTTCCCCATCCTAGCCCAGAAAGCAGGTAGAACAACTTTTGTGGTGCCTTCCTGCTGCCTACCCTAGCAATGTAAAAAGTACCAAGAGAACTCCTTTCTGGCACCTTCTCCAGTGGAGTTGTGCATGGGGTGTGTTTGGAACATTTTGTCACCAGCCGAGTACAAAATTCAGCGCTTCCCCATCTCAGCCCAGAAAGCAGGTAGAACAAGTCTTGTGGTGCCTTTCAGCTGCCTACCCGAGTAATGTAAAAAATTTCAACAGAACTCCTTTCTGGCACCTTCTCCAGTGGAGTTGTGCATGGGGTGTGTTTGGAACTTTTTGTCACCAGCCGAGTCCAAAATTCAGCGCTTCCCCATCTCAGCCCAGAAAGCAGGTAGAACAAGTCTTGTGGTGCCTTTCAGCTGCCGACTGGGGTAGTGTAAAAACTTCCAACGGAACTCCTTTCTGGCACCTTCCCCGGTGGAGTTGTGCATGGGGTGTGTTTGGAACATTTTGTCACCAGCCGAGTCCAAAATTCAGCGATTCCCCATCTCAGCCCAGAAAGCAGTTAGAACAAGTCTTGTGGTGCCTTTCAGCTGCCTACCCGAGTAATGTAAAAAGTACCAAGAGAACTCCTTTCTGGCACCTTCCCCGGTGGAGTTGTGCATGGGGTGTGTTTGGAACATTTTGTCACCAGCCGAGTCCAAAATTCAGCGCTTCCCCATCTCAGCCCAGAAAGCAGGTAGAACAAGTCTTGTGGTGCCTTTCAGCTGCCTAACGGAGCAATGTAACAAATACCAAAAGAACTCGTTTCTGGCACCTTCCCCGGTGGAGTTGTGCATGGGGTGTGTTTGGAACATTTTGTCACCAGCCGAGTCCAAAATTCAGCGCTTCCCCATCTCAGCCCAGAAAGTAGGATGAAGTACATCTGTGGTACCTTTCAGCTGCCTACCGGGGTAGTGTAAGAACTTACAACGGAACTCCTTTCTGGCACCTTCCCCGGTGGAGTTGTGCATGGGGTGTGTTTGGAACATTTTGTCACCAGCCGAGGCCAAAATTCAGCGCTTCCCCATCCTAGCCCAGAAAGCAGGTAGAACAAGTCTTGTGGTGCCTTTCAGCTGCCTAACGGAGCAATGTAAAAAATACCAAAAGAACTCGTTTCTGGCACCTTCCCCGGTGGAGTTGTGCATGGGGTGTGTTTGGAACATTTTGTCACCAGCCGAGTCCAAAATTCAGCGCTTCCCCATCTCAGCCCAGAAAGCAGGTAGAACAAGTCTTGTGGTGCCTTTCAGCTGCCTACCCGAGTAATGTAAAAAATTTCAACAGAACTCCTTTCTGGCACCTTCTCCAGTGGAGTTGTGCATGGGGTGTGTTTGGAACTTTTTGTCACCAGCCGAGTCCAAAATTCAGCGCTTCCCCATCTCAGCCCAGAAAGCAGGTAGAACAAGTCTTGTGGTGCCTTTCAGCTGCCTAACGGAGCAATGTAAAAAATACCAAAAGAACTCGTTTCTGGCACCTTCCCCGGTGGAGTTGTGCATGGGGTGTGTTTGGAACATTTTGTCACCAGCCGAGTCCAAAATTCAGCGCTTCCCCATCTCAGCCCAGAAAGTAGGATGAAGTACATCTGTGGTACCTTTCAGCTGCCTACCGGGGTAGTGTAAAAACTAGCAAAGGAACTCCTTTCTGGCACCTTCCCCGGTGGAGTTGTGCATGGGGTGTGTTTGGAACATTTTGTGACCAGCCGAGGCCAAAATTCAGCGCTTCCCCATCCTAGCCCAGAAAGCAGGTAGAACAACTTTTGTGGTGCCTCCCAGCTGCCTACCCTAGCACTGTAAAAAGTACCAACAGAACTCCTTTCTGGCACCTTCTCCAGTGGAGTTGTGCATGGGGTGTATTTGGAACATTTTGTCACCAGCCGAGTCCAAAATTCAGCGCTTCCCCATCTCAGCCCAGAAAGCAGGTAGAACAAGTCTTGTGGTGCCTTTCAGCTGCCTAACGGAGCAATGTAAAAAGTACCAAAAGAACTCGTTTCTGGCACCTTCCCCGGTGGAGTTGTGCATGGGGTGTGTTTGGAACATTTTGTCACCAGCCGAGTCCAAAATTCAGCGCTTCCCAATCTCAGCCCAGAAAGCAGGATGAACTACATCTGTGGTGCATTTCAGCTGCCTACCCGAGTAATGTAAAAAGTTCCAACAGAACTCCTTTCTGGCACCTTGCCCGATGGAGTTGTGCATGGGGTGTGTTTGGAACATTTTGTCACCAGCCGAGTCCAAAATTCAGCGCTTCCCCAACTGAGCCCAGAAAGCAGGTAGAACAACTTTTGTGATGCATTTCAGCTGCCTACCGCGGTAGTCTAAAAACTAGCCACAGAACTCGTATCTGGCCCCTTCGCCAGTGGAGTTGTGCATGGGGTGTGTTTGGAACATTTTGTCACCAGCCGAGTCCAAAATTCAGCGCTTCCCCATCTCAGCCCAGAAAGCAGGTAGAACAAGTTATGTGGTGCCTTTCAGCTGCCTACTGGGGTAGTGTAAAAACTAGCAAAGGAACTCCTTTCTGGCACATTCCCCGGTGGAGTTGTGCATGGGGTGTTTTTGGAACATTTTGTCACCAGCCGAGTCCAAAATTCAGCGCTTCCCCATCTCAGCCCAGAAAGCAGGTAGAACAAGTCTTGTGGTGCCTTTCAGCTGCATACCCGAGTAATGTAAAAAATTTCAACAGAACTCCTTTCTGGCACCTTCTCCAGTGGAGTTGTGCATGGGGTGTGCTTGGAACATTTTGTCACCAGCCGAGGCCAAAATTCAGCGCTTCCCCATCTCAGCCCAGAAAGCAGGTAGAACAAGTTATGTGGTGCCTTTCAGCTGCCTACTGGGGTAGTGTAAAAACTACCAACGGAACTCCTTTCTGGCACGTTTCCTGATGGAGTTGTGCATGGGGTGTGTTTGGAACATTTTGTCACCAGCCGAGGCCAAAATTCAGCGATTCCCCATCTCAGCCCAGAAAGCAGGTAGAACAACTTCTGTGGTGCCTTTCACCTGCCTACCGCGGTAGTGTAAAAACTACTAAGAGAACTCCTGTCTGGCACGTTTCCCGATGGAGTTGTGCATGGGGTGTGTTTGGAACATTTTGCCAACAGCCGAGTCCAAAATTCAGCGCTTCCCCACCTCACCCCAGAAAGCAGGTAGAACAAGTTATGTGGTGCCTTTCAGCTGCCTAACGGAGCAATGTAAAAAATACCAAAAGAACTCGTTTCTGTCACCTTGCCCGATGGAGTTGTGCATGGGGTGTGTTTGGAACATTTTGTCACCAGCCTAGGCCAAACTTCAGCGCTTCCCCATCTCAGCCCAGAAAGCAGGATGAACTACATCTGTGGTCCCTTTCACCTGCCTACCGGGGTAGTGTAAAAACTACCAACGGATCTTCTTTCTGGCACCTTCCCCGGAGGAGTTGTGCATGGGGTGTGTTTGGAACATTTTGTCACCAGCCGAGGCCAAAATTCAGCGCTACCCCATCTCAGCCCAGAAAGCAGGTAGAACAAGTCTTGTGGTGCCTTTCAGCTGCCTAACGGAGCAATGTAAAAAATACCAAAAGAACTCGTTTCTGGCACCTTCCCCGGTGGAGTTGTGCATGGGGTGTGTTTGGAACATTTTGTCAACAGCCGAGTCCAAAATTCAGCGCTTCCCCACCTCACCCCAGAAAGCAGGTAGAACAAGTTATGTGGTGCCTTTCAGCTGCCTAACGGAGCAATGTAAAAAATACCAAAAGAACTCGTTTCTGTCACCTTGCCCGATGGAGTTGTGCATGGGGTGTGTTTGGAACATTTTGTCACCAGCCGACTCCAAAATTCAGCGCTTCCCCATCTCAGCCCAGAAAGCAGGTAGAACAAGTTTTGTGGTGCGTTTCAGCTGCCTACCGCGGTAGTCTAAAAACTAGCCACAGAACTCGTATCTGGCCCCTTCCCCGGTGGAGTTGTGCATGGGGTGTGTTTGGAACATTTTGTCACCAGCCGAGTCCAAAATTCAGCGCTTCCCCATCTCAGCCCAGAAAGCAGGTAGAACAAGTTATGTGGTGCCTTTCAGCTGCCTACTGGGGTAGTGTAAAAACTACCAACGGAACTCCTTTCTGGCACATTCCCCGGTGGAGTTGTGCATGGGGTGTTTTTGGAACATTTTGTCACCAGCCGAGTCCAAAATTCAGCGCTTTCCCATCTCAGCCCAGAAAGCAGGTAGAACAAGTCTTGTGGTGCCTTTCAGCTGCCTACCCGAGTAATGTAAAAAATTTCAAAAGAACTCCTTTCTGGCACCTTCTCCAGTGGAGTTGTGCATGGGGTGTGCTTGGAACATTTTGTCACCAGCCGAGTCCAAAATTCAGCGCTTCCCCATCTCAGCCCAGAAAGCAGGTAGAACAAGTCTTGTGGTGCCTTTCAGCTGCCTACTGGGGTAGTGTAAAAACTACCAACGGAACTCCTTTCTGGCACGTTTCCTGATGGAGTTGTGCATGGGGTGTGTTTGGAACATTTTGTCACCAGCCGAGTCCAAAATTCAGCGATTCCCCATCTCAGCCCAGAAAGCAGGTAGAACAACTTCTGTGGTGCCTTTCAGCTGCCTACTGGGGTAGTGTAAAAACTTCCAACGGAACTCCTTTCTGGCACCTTCCACGGTGGAGTTGTGCATGGGGTGTGTTTGGAACATTTTGTCACCAGCCGAGTCCAAAATTCAGCGCTTTCCCATCTCAGCCCAGAAAGCAGGTAGAACAAGTCTTGTGGTGCCTTTCAGCTGCCTAACGGAGCAATGTAAAAAATACCAAAAGAACTCGTTTCTGGCACCTTCCCCGGTGGAGTTGTGCATGGGGTGTGTTTGGAACATTTTGTCACCAGCTGAGTCCAAAATTCAGCGCTTCCCCATCTCAGCCCAGAAAGCAGGTAGAACAAGTTTTGTGGTGCCTTTCAGCTGCCTACCGGGGTAATGTAAAAACTAGCCACAGAACTCCTTTCTGGCACATTCCCCGATGGAGTTGTGCATGGGGTGTGTTTGGAACATTTTGTCACCAGCCGAGGCCAAAATTCAGCGCTTCCCCATCCTAGCCCAGAAAGCAGGTAGAACAACTTTTGTGATGCATTTCAGCTGCCTACCGCGGTAGTTTAAAAACTAGCCACAGAACTCGTATCTGGCCCCTTCGCCAGTGGAGTTGTGCATGGGGTGTGTTTGGAACATTTTGTCACCAGCCGAGTCCAAAATTCAGCGCTTCCCCATCTCAGCCCAGAAAGCAGGTAAAACAACTTCTGTGGTGCCTTTCAGCTGCCTACAAGGGTAATGTAAAAACTAGCAACAGAACTCGTATCTGGCCCCTTCCCCGGTGGAGTTGTGCATGGGGTGTGTTTGGAACATTTGTCACCAGCCGAGGCCAAAATTCAGCGCTTCCCCATCTCAGCCCAGAAAGCAGGTAGAACAAGTTTTGTGGTGCGTTTCAGCTGCCTACTGGGGTAGTGTAAAAACTACCAATAGAACTCGTTTCTGGCACATTCCCCGGTGGAGTTGTGCATGGGGTGTGTTTGGAACATTTTGTCACCAGCCTAGGCCAAACTTCAGCGCTTCCCCATCTCAGCCCAGAAAGCAGGATGAACTACATCTGTGGTCCCTTTCACCTGCCTACCGGGGTAGTGTAAAAACTACCAACGGATCTTCTTTCTGGCACCTTCCCCGGTGGAGTTGTGCATGGGGTGTGTTTGGAACATTTTGTCACCAGCCGAGGCCAAAATTCAGCGCTTTCCCATCTCAGCCCAGAAAGCAGGTAGAACAAGTCTTGTGGTGCCTTTCAGCTGCCTAACGGAGCAATGTAAAAAATACCAAAAGAACTCGTTTCTGGCACCTTCCCCGGTGGGAGTTGTGCATGGGGTGTGTTTGGAACATTTTGTCAACAGCCGAGTCCAAAATTCAGCGCTTCCCCACCTCACCCCAGAAAGCAGGTAGAACAAGTTATGTGGTGCCCTTTCAGCTGCCTAACGGAGCAATGTAAAAAATACCAAAAGAACTCGTTTCTGTCACCTTGCCCGATGGAGTTGTGCATGGGGTGTGTTTGGAACATTTTGTCACCAGCCGACTCCAAAATTCAGCGCTTCCCCATCTCAGCCCAGAAAGCAGGTAGAACAAGTTTTGTGGTGCGTTTCAGCTGCCTACCGCGGTAGTCTAAAAACTAGCCACAGAACTCGTATCTGGCCCCTTCCCCGGTGGAGTTGTGCATGGGGTGTGTTTGGAACATTTTGTCACCAGCCGAGTCCAAAATTCAGCGCTTCCCCATCTCAGCCCAGAAAGCAGGTAGAACAAGTTATGTGGTGCCTTTCAGCTGCCTACTGGGGTAGTGTAAAAACTACCAACGGAACTCCTTTCTGGCACATTCCCCGGTGGAGTTGTGCATGGGGTGTTTTTGGAACATTTTGTCACCAGCCGAGTCCAAAATTCAGCGCTTCCCCACCTCAGCCCAGAAAGCAGGTAGAACAAGTCTTGTGGTGCCTTTCAGCTGCCTACCCGAGTAATGTAAAAAATTTCAAAAGAACTCCTTTCTGGCACCTTCTCCAGTGGAGTTGTGCATGGGGTGTGCTTGGAACATTTTGTCACCAACCGAGTCCAAAATTCAGCGCTTCCCCATCTCAGCCCAGAAAGCAGGTAGAACAAGTCTTGTGGTGCCTTTCAGCTGCCTACTGGGGTAGTGTAAAAACTACCAACGGAACTCCTTTCTGGCACGTTTCCTGATGGAGTTGTGCATGGGGTGTGTTTGGAACATTTTGTCACCAGCCGAGTCCAAAATTCAGCGATTCCCCATCTCAGCCCAGAAAGCAGGTAGAACAACTTCTGTGGTGCCTTTCAGCTGCCTACTGGGGTAGTGTAAAAACTTCCAACGGAACTCCTTTCTGGCACCTTCCACGGTGGAGTTGTGCATGGGGTGTGTTTGGAACATTTTGTCACCAGCCGAGTCCAAAATTCAGCGCTTTCCCATCTCAGCCCAGAAAGCAGGTAGAACAAGTCTTGTGGTGCCTTTCAGCTGCCTAACGGAGCAATGTAAAAAATACCAAAAGAACTCGTTTCTGGCACCTTCCCCGGTGGAGTTGTGCATGGGGTGTGTTTGGAACATTTTGTCACCAGCCGAGTCCAAAATTCAGCGCTTCCCCATCTCAGCCCAGAAAGCAGGTAGAACAAGTTTTGTGGTGCCTTTCAGCTGCCTACCGGGGTAATGTAAAAACTAGCCACAGAACTCCTTTCTGGCACATTCCCCGATGGAGTTGTGCATGGGGTGTGTTTGGAACATTTTGTCACCAGCCGAGGCCAAAATTCAGCGCTTCCCCATCCTAGCCCAGAAAGCAGGTAGAACAACTTTTGTGATGCATTTCAGCTGCCTACCGCGGTAGTCTAAAAACTAGCCACAGAACTCGTATCTGGCCCCTTCGCCAGTGGAGTTGTGCATGGGGTGTGTTTGGAACATTTTGTCACCAGCCGAGTCCAAAATTCAGCGCTTCCCCATCTCAGCCCAGAAAGCAGGTAAAACAACTTCTGTGGTGCCTTTCAGCTGCCTACAAGGGTAATGTAAAAACTAGCAACAGAACTCGTATCTGGCCCCTTCCCCGGTGGAGTTGTGCATGGGGTGTGTTTGGAACATTTGTCACCAGCCGAGGCCAAAATTCAGCGCTTCCCCATCTCAGCCCAGAAAGCAGGTAGAACAAGTTTTGTGGTGCGTTTCAGCTGCCTACTGGGGTAGTGTAAAAACTACCAATAGAACTCGTTTCTGGCACATTCCCCGGTGGAGTTGTGCATGGGGTGTGTTTGGAACATTTTGTCACCAGCCGAGTCCAAAATTCAGCGCTTCCCCATCTCAGCCCAGAAAGCAGGTAGAATAAGTTTTGTGTTGCATTTCAGCTGCCTACAGCGGTAGTCTAAAAACTACCAACGGAACTCCTTTCTGGCACCTTCCCCGGAGGAGTTGTGCATGGGGTGTGTTTGGAACATTTTGTCACCAGCCGAGGCCAAAATTCAGCGCTTCCCCATCTCAGCCCAGAAAGCAGGATGAACTACATCTGTGGTCCCTTTCACCTGCCTACCGGGGTAGTGTAAAAACTACCAACGGATCTTCTTTCTGGCAGCTTCCCCGGAGGAGTTGTGCATGGGGTGTGTTTGGAACATTTTGTCACCAGCCGAGGCCAAAATTCAGCGCTTCCCGATCTCAGCCCAGAAAGCAGGTAGAACAAGTTTTGTGGTGCCTTTCAGCTGCCTACTGGGGTAGTGTAAAAACTACCAAAAGAACTCATTTCTGGCACCTTCCCCGGTGGAGTTGTGCATGGGGTGTGTTTGGAACATTTTGTCACCAGCCGAGTCCAAAATTCAGCGCTTCCCCATCTCAGCCCAGAAAGCAGGTAGAACAAGTTTTGTGGTGCGTTTCAGCTGCCTACTGGGGTAGTGTAAAAACTACCAATAGAACTCGTTTCTGGCACATTCCCCGGTGGAGTTGTGCATGGGGTGTGTTTGGAACATTTTGTCACCAGTTGAGTCCAAAATTCAGCGCTTCCCCATCTCAGCCCAGAAAGCAGGTAGAATAAGTTTTGTGTTGCATTTCAGCTGCCTACCGCGGTAGTGTAAAAACTACCAACGGAACTCCTTTCTGGCACCTTCCCCGATGGAGTTGTGCATGGGGTGTGTTTGGAACATTTTGTCACCAGCCGAGGCCAAACATCAGCGCTTCCCCATCTCAGCCCAGAAAGCAGGTAGAACAAGTTTTGTGGTGCCTTTCAGCTGCCTAACGGAGCAATGTAAAAACTAGCCACAGAACTCGTATCTGGCCCCTTCGCCAGTGGAGTTGTGCATGGGGTGTGTTTGGAACATTTTGTGACCAGCCGAGGCCAAAATTCAGCGCTTCCCCATCCTAGCCCAGAAAGCAGGTAGAACAACTTTTGTGGTGCCTTCCAGCTGCCTACCCTAGCAATGTAAAAAGTACCGAGAGAACTCCTTTCTGGCCCCTTCGCCAGTGGAGTTGTGCATGGGGTGTGTTTGGAACATTTTGTCACCAGCCGAGTCCAAAATTCAGCGCTTCCCCAACTGAGCCCAGAAAGCAGGTAGAACAACTTTTGTGATGCATTTCAGCTGCCTACCGCGGTAGTCTAAAAACTAGCCACAGAACTCGTATCTGGCCCCTTCGCCAGTGGAGTTGTGCATGGGGTGTGTTTGGAACATTTTGTCACCAGCCGAGTCCAAAATTCAGCGCTTCCCCATCTCAGCCCAGAAAGCAGGTAGAACAAGTCTTGTGGTGCCTTTCAGCTGCCTACAGGGGTAATGTAAAAACTAGCAACAGATCTCGTATCTGGCCCCTTCCCCGGTGGAGTTGTGCATGGGGTGTGTTTGGAACATTTGTCACCAGCCGAGGCCAAAATTCAGCGCTTCCCCATCTCAGCCCAGAAAGCAGGTAGAACAAGTTTTGTGGTGCCTTTCAGCTGCCTAACGGGGTAATGTAAAAACTACCAAGAGAACTCCTTTCTGGCACCTTCACCGATGGAGTTGTGCATGGGGTGTGTTTGGAACATTTTGTCACCAGCCGAGTCCAAATTCAGCCCTTCCCCATCTCAGCCCAGAAAGCAGGTAGAACAAGTTTTGTGGTGCGTTTCAGCTGCCTACTGGGGTAGTGTAAAAACTACCAATAGAACTCGTTTCTGGCACATTCCCCGGTGGAGTTGTGCATGGGGTGTGTTTGGAACATTTTGTCACCAGCCGAGTCCAAAATTCAGCGCTTCCCCATCTCAGCCCAGAAAGCAGGTAGAATAAGTTTTGTGTTGCATTTCAGCTGCCTACCGCGGTAGTCTTAAAACTACCAACGGAACTCCTTTCTGGCACCTTCCCCGGAGGAGTTGTGCATGGGGTGTTTTTGGAACATTTTGTCACCAGCCGAGTCCAAAATTCAGCGCTTCCCCATCTCAGCCCAGAAAGCAGGTAGAACAAGTCTTGTGGTGCCTTTCAGCTGCCTACCCGAGCAATCTAAAAAGTACCAAGAGAACTCCTTTCTGGCACCTTCCCCGATGCAGTTGTGCATGGGGTGTGTTAGGAACATTTTGTCACCAGCCGAGGCCAAAATTCAGCGCTTCCCGATCTCAGCCCAGAAAGCAGGTAGAACAAGTCTTGTGGTGCCTTTCAGCTGCCTACTGGGGTAGTGTAAAAACTACCAATAGAACTCATTTCTGGCACCTTCCCCGGTGGAGTTGTGCATGGGGTGTGTTTGGAACATTTTGTCACCAGCCGAGTCCAAAATTCAGCGCTTCCCCATCTCAGCCCAGAAAGCAGGTAGAACAAGTTTTGTGGTGCGTTTCAGCTGCCTACTGGGGTAGTGTAAAAACTACCAAGAGAACTCGTTTCTGGCACCTTCCCCGGTGGAGTTGTGCATGGGGTGTGTTTGGAACATTTTGTCACCAGCGAGTCCAAAATTCAGCGCTTTCCCATCTCAGCCCAGAAAGCAGGATGAACTACATCTGTGGTACCTTTCAGCTGCCTACCGGGGTAGTGTAAAAACTACCAACGGATCTTCTTTCTGGCACCTTCCCCGGAGGAGTTGTGCATGGGGTGTGTTTGGAACATTTTGTCACCAGCCGAGGCCAAAATTCAGCGCTACCCCATCTCAGCCCAGAAAGCAGGTAGAACAAGTCTTGTGGTGCCTTTCAGCTGCCTAACGGAGCAATGTAAAAAATACCAAAAGAACTCGTTTCTGGCACCTTCCCCGGTGGAGTTGTGCATGGGGTGTGTTTGGAACATTTTGTCAACAGCCGAGTCCAAAATTCAGCGCTTCCCCACCTCACCCCAGAAAGCAGGTAGAACAAGTTTTGTGGTGCGTTTCAGCTGCCTACCGGGGTAATGTAAAAACTAGCAACAGAACTCGTATCTGGCCCCTTCCCCGATGGAGTTGTGCATGGGGTGTTTGGAACATTTTGTCACCAGCCGAGGCCAAAATTCAGCGCTTCCCCATCTCAGCCCAGGAAGCAGGTAGAATAAGTTTTGTGTTGCATTTCAGCTGCCTACCGCGGTAGTGTAAAAACTAGCCACAGAACTCCTTTCTGGCACCTTCCCCGGAGGAGTTGTGCATGGGGTGTGTTTGGAACATTTTGTCACCAGCCGAGTCCAAAATTCAGAGCTTCCCCAACTGAGCCCAGAAAGCAGGTAGAACAACTTTTGTGGTGCCTTCCAGCTGCCTACCGCGGTAGTCTAAAAACTAGCCACAGAACTCGTATCTGGCCCCTTCCCCGGTGGAGTTGTGCATGGGGTGTGTTTGGAACATTTTGTCACCAGCCGAGTCCAAAATTCAGCGCTTCCCCATCTCAGCCCAGAAAGCAGGTAGAACAAGTTATGTGGTGCCTTTCAGCTGCCTACTGGGGTAGTGTAAAAACTACCAACGGAACTCCTTTCTGGCACATTCCCCGGTGGAGTTGTGCATGGGGTGTTTTTGGAACATTTTGTCACCAGCCGAGTCCAAAATTCAGCGCTTCCCCACCTCAGCCCAGAAAGCAGGTAGAACAAGTCTTGTGGTGCCTTTCAGCTGCCTACCCGAGTAATGTAAAAAATTTCAACAGAACTCCTTTCTGGCACCTTCTCCAGTGGAGTTGTGCATGGGGTGTGCTTGGAACATTTTGTCACCAGCCGAGTCCAAAATTCAGCGCTTCCCCATCTCAGCCCAGAAAGCAGGTAGAACAAGTCTTGTGGTGCCTTTCAGCTGCCTACCCGAGCAATGTAAAAAGTACCAAAAGAACTCGTTTCTGGCACCTTCCCCGGTGGAGTTGTGCATGGGGTGTGTTTGGAACATTTTGTCACCAGCCGAGTCCAAAATTCAGCGATTCCCCATCTCAGCCCAGAAAGCAGGATGAACTACATCTGTGGTGCATTTCAGCTGCCTACCCGAGTAATGTAAAAAGTTCTAAGAGAACTCCTTTCTGGCACCTTGCTCGATGGAGTTGTGCATGGGGTGTGTTTGGAACATTTTATCACCAGCCGAGTCCAAAATTCAGCGCTTCCCCATCTCAGCCCAGAAAGCAGGTAGAACAAGTCTTGTGGTGCCTTCCAGCTGCCTACCCTAGCAATGTAAAAAATACCGAGAGAACTCCTTTGTGGCACCTTCCCCGATGGAGTTGTGCATGGGGTGTGTTTGGAACATTTTGTCACCAGCCGAGGCCAAAATTCAGCGCTTCCCCATCTCAGCCCAGAAAGCAGGTAGAACAACTTTTGTGATGCATTTCAGCTGCCTACCGCGGTAGTCTAAAAACTAGCCACAGAACTCGTATCTGGCCCCTTCGCCAGTGGAGTTGTGCATGGGGTGTGTTTGGAACATTTTGTCACCAGCCGAGGCCAAAATTCAGCGCTTCCCCATCTCAGCCCAGAAAGTAGATAGAACAAGTCTTGTGGTGCCTTTCAGCTGCCTACCCTAGCAATGTAAAAAGTACCGAGAGAACTCCTTTCTGGCACCTTCCCCGGAGGAGTTGTGCATGGGTTGTGTTTGGAACATTTTGTCACCAGCCGAGTCCAAAATTCAGCGCTTCCCCAACTGAGCCCAGAAAGCAGGTAGAACAACTTTTGTGATGCATTTCAGCTGCCTACCGCGGTAGTCTAAAAACTAGCCACAGAACTCGTATCTGGCCCCTTCGCCAGTGGAGTTGTGCATGGGGTGTGTTTGGAACATTTTGTCACCAGCCGAGGCCAAAATTCAGCGCTTCCCCATCTCAACCCAGAAAGCAGGTAGAACAACTTTTGTGGTGCCTTCCAGCTGCCTACCCTAGCAATGTAAAAAGTACCAACAGAACTCCTTTCTGGCACGTTCCGCGGTGGAGTTGTGCATGGGGTGTGTTTGGAACATTTTGTCACCAGCCGAGGCCAAAATTCAGCGCTTCCCAATCTCAGCCCAGAAAGCAGGATGAACTACATCTGTGGTGCATTTCAGCTGCCTACCCGAGTAATGTAAAAAGTTCCAAAAGAACTCCTTTCTGGCACCTTGCCCAGCGGAGTTGTGCATGGGGTGTGTTTGGAACATTTTGTCACCAGCCGAGTCCAAAATTCAGCGCTTCCCCATCTCAGCCCAGAAAGCAGGTAGAACAAGTTATGTGGTGCCTTTCAGCTGCCTACTGGGGTAGTGTAAAAACTACCAACGGAACTCCTTTCTGGCACATTCCCCGGTGGAGTTGTGCATGGGGTGTTTTTGGAACATTTTGTCACCAGCCGAGTCCAAAATTCAGCGCTTCCCCATCTCAGCCCAGAAAGCAGGTAGAACAAATCTTGTGGTGCCTTTCAGCTGCCTACCCGAGTAATGTAAAAAATTTTAACAGAACTCCTTTCTGGCACCTTCTCCAGTGGAGTTGTGCATGGGGTGTGTTTGGAACATTTTGTCACCAGCCGAGTCCAAAATGCAGCGCTTCCCCATCTCAGCCCAGAAAGCAGGTAGAACAAGTTATGTGGTGCCTTCCAGCTGCCTACTGGGGTAGTGTAAAAACTACCAACGGAACTCCTTTCTGGCACCTTCCCCGGTGGAGTTGTGCATGGGGTGTGTTTGGAACATTTTGTCACCAGCCGAGTCCAAAATTCAGCGCTTCCCCATCTCAGCCCAGAAAGCAGGTAGAACAAGTTTTGTGGTGCCTTTCAGCTGCCTACCGGGGTAATGTAAAAAATACCAAGAGAACTCCTTTCTGGCACCTTCCCCGATGGAGTTGTGCATGGGGTGTGTTTGGAACATTTTGTCACCAGCCGAGGCCAAAATTCAGCGCTTCCCCACCTCACCCCAGAAAGCAGGATGAACTACATCTGTGGTACCTTTCAGCTGCCTACCGGGGTAGTGTAAAAACTACCAACGGAACTCCTTTCTGGCACCTTCCCCGGTGGAGTTGTGCATGGGGTGTGTTTGGAACATTTTGTGACCAGCCGAGGCCAAAATTCAGCGCTTCCCCATCCTAGCCCAGAAAGCAGGTAGAACAACTTTTGTGGTGCCTTCCTGCTGCCTACCCTAGCAATGTAAAAAGTACCAAGAGAACTCCTTTCTGGCACCTTCTCCAGTGGAGTTGTGCATGGGGTGTATTTGGAACATTTTGTCACCAGCCGAGTCCAAAATTCAGCGCTTCCCCATCTCAGCCCAGAAAGCAGGTAGAACAAGTCTTGTGGTGCCTTTCAGCTGCCTACCCGAGTAATGTAAAAAATTTCAACAGAACTCCTTTCTGGCACCTTCTCCAGTGGAGTTGTGCATGGGGTGTGTTTGGAACTTTTTGTCACCAGCCGAGTCCAAAATTCAGCGCTTCCCCATCTCAGCCCAGAAAGCAGGTAGAACAAGTCTTGTGGTGCCTTTCAGCTGCCGACTGGGGTAGTGTAAAAACTTCCAACGGAACTCCTTTCTGGCACCTTCCCCGGTGGAGTTGTGCATGGGGTGTGTTTGGAACATTTTGTCACCAGCCGAGTCCAAAATTCAGCGATTCCCCATCTCAGCCCAGAAAGCAGGTAGAACAAGTCTTGTGGTGCCTTTCAGCTGCCTACCCGAGCAATGTAAAAAGTACCAAAAGAACTCGTTTCTGGCACCTTCCCCGGTGGAGTTGTGCATGGGGTGTGTTTGGAACATTTTGTCACCAGCCGAGGCCAAAATTCAGCGCTTCCCCATCTCAGCCCAGAAAGCAGGATGAACTACATCTGTGGTGCATTTCAGCTGCCTACCCGAGTAATGTAAAAAGTTCTAAGAGAACTCCTTTCTGGCACCTTGCTCGATGGAGTTGTGCATGGGGTGTGTTTGGAACATTTTATCACCAGCCGAGTCCAAAATTCAGCGCTTCCCCATCTCAGCCCAGAAAGCAGGTAGAACAAGTCTTGTGGTGCCTTCCAGCTGCCTACCCTAGCAATGTAAAAAATACCGAGAGAACTCCTTTCTGGCACCTTCTTCGATGGAGTTGTGCATGGGGTGTGTTTGGAACATTTTGTCACCAGCCGAGTCCAAAATTCAGCGCTTCCCCAACTGAGCCCAGAAAGCAGGTAGAACAACTTTTGTGATGCATTTCAGCTGCCTACCGCGGTAGTCTAAAAACTAGCCACAGAACTCGTATCTGGCCCCTTCGCCAGTGGAGTTGTGCATGGGGTGTGTTTGGAACATTTTGTCACCAGCCGAGGGCAAAATTCAGCGCTTCCCCATCTCAGCCCAGAAAGTAGATAGAACAAGTCTTGTGGTGCCTTTCAGCTGCCTACCCTAGCAATGTAAAAAGTACCGAGAGAACTCCTTTCTGGCACCTTCCCCGGAGGAGTTGTGCATGGGTTGTGTTTGGAACATTTTTTCACCAGCCGAGTCCAAAATTCAGCGCTTCCCCAACTGAGCCCAGAAAGCAGGTAGAACAACTTTTGTGATGCATTTCAGCTGCCTACCGGGGTAGTCTAAAAACTAGCCACAGAACTCGTATCTGGCCCCTTCGCCAGTGGAGTTGTGCATGGGGTGTGTTTGGAACATTTTGTCACCAGCCGAGGCCAAAATTCAGCGCTTCCCCATCTCAACCCAGAAAGCAGGTAGAACAACTTTTGTGGTGCCTTCCAGCTGCCTACCCTAGCAATGTAAAAAGTACCAACAGAACTCCTTTCTGGCACGTTCCGCGGTGGAGTTGTGCATGGGGTGTGTTTGGAACATTTTGTCACCAGCCGAGGCCAAAATTCAGCGCTTCCCAATCTCAGCCCAGAAAGCAGGATGAACTACATCTGTGGTGCATTTCAGCTGCCTACCCGAGTAATGTAAAAAGTTCCAAAAGAACTCCTTTCTGGCACCTTGCCCAGCGGAGTTGTGCATGGGGTGTGTTTGGAACATTTTGTCACCAGCCGAGTCCAAAATTCAGCGCTTCCCCATCTCAGCCCAGAAAGCAGGTAGAACAAGTTATGTGGTGCCTTTCAGCTGCCTACTGGGGTAGTGTAAAAACTACCAACGGAACTCCTTTCTGGCACATTCCCCGGTGGAGTTGTGCATGGGGTGTTTTTGGAACATTTTGTCACCAGCCGAGTCCAAAATTCAGCGCTTCCCCATCTCAGCCCAGAAAGCAGGTAGAACAAGTCTTGTGGTGCCTTTCAGCTGCCTACCCGAGTAATGTAAAAAATTTTAACAGAACTCCTTTCTGGCACCTTCTCCAGTGGAGTTGTGCATGGGGTGTGTTTGGAACATTTTGTCACCAGCCGAGTCCAAAATGCAGCGCTTCCCCATCTCAGCCCAGAAAGCAGGTAGAACAAGTTATGTGGTGCCTTTCAGCTGCCTACTGGGGTAGTGTAAAAACTACCAACGGAACTCCTTTCTGGCACCTTCCCCGGTGGAGTTGTGCATGGGGTGTGTTTGGAACATTTTGTCACCAGCCGAGTCCAAAATTCAGCGCTTCCCCATCTCAGCCCAGAAAGCAGGTAGAACAAGTTTTGTGGTGCCTTTCAGCTGCCTACCGGGGTAGTGTAAAAACTACCAACGGAACTCCTTTCTGGCACCTTCCCCGGTGGAGTTGTGCATGGGGTGTGTTTGGAACATTTTGTGACCAGCCGAGGCCAAAATTCAGCGCTTCCCCATCCTAGCCCAGAAAGCAGGTAGAACAACTTTTGTGGTGCCTTCCTGCTGCCTACCCTAGCAATGTAAAAAGTACCAAGAGAACTCCTTTCTGGCACCTTCTCCAGTGGAGTTGTGCATGGGGTGTATTTGGAACATTTTGTCACCAGCCGAGTCCAAAATTCAGCGCTTCCCCATCTCAGCCCAGAAAGCAGGTAGAACAAGTCTTGTGGTGCCTTTCAGCTGCCTACCCGAGTAATGTAAAAAATTTTAACAGAACTCCTTTCTGGCACCTTCTCCAGTGGAGTTGTGCATGGGGTGTGTTTGGAACATTTTGTCACCAGCCGAGGCCAAAATGCAGCGCTTCCCCATCTCAGCCCAGAAAGCAGGTAGAACAAGTTATGTGGTGCCTTTCAGCTGCCTACTGGGGTAGTGTAAAAACTACCAACGGAACTCCTTTCTGGCACCTTCCCCGGTGGAGTTGTGCATGGGGTGTGTTTGGAACATTTTGTCACCAGCCGAGTCCAAAATTCAGCGCTTCCCCATCTCAGCCCAGAAAGCAGGTAGAACAAGTTTTGTGGTGCCTTTCAGCTGCCTACCGGGGTAATGTAAAAACTACCAAGAGAACTCCTTTCTGGCACCTTCCCCGATGGAGTTGTGCATGGGGTGTGTTTGGAACATTTTGTCACCAGCCGAGGCCAAAATTCAGCGCTTCCCCACCTCACCCCAGAAAGCAGGATGAACTACATCTGTGGTACCTTTCAGCTGCCTACCGGGGTAGTGTAAAAACTACCAACGGAACTCCTTTCTGGCACCTTCCCCGGTGGAGTTGTGCATGGGGTGTGTTTGGAACATTTTGTGACCAGCCGAGGCCAAAATTCAGCGCTTCCCCATCCTAGCCCAGAAAGCAGGTAGAACAACTTTTGTGGTGCCTTCCTGCTGCCTACCCTAGCAATGTAAAAAGTACCAAGAGAACTCCTTTCTGGCACCTTCTCCAGTGGAGTTGTGCATGGGGTGTATTTGGAACATTTTGTCACCAGCCGAGTCCAAAATTCAGCGCTTCCCCATCTCAGCCCAGAAAGCAGGTAGAACAAGTCTTGTGGTGCCTTTCAGCTGCCTACCCGAGTAATGTAAAAAATTTCAACAGAACTCCTTTCTGGCACCTTCTCCAGTGGAGTTGTGCATGGGGTGTGTTTGGAACTTTTTGTCACCAGCCGAGTCCAAAATTCAGCGCTTCCCCATCTCAGCCCAGAAAGCAGATAGAACAAGTCTTGTGGTGCCTTTCAGCTGCCTACCCGAGTAATGTAAAAAGTACCAAGAGAACTCCTTTCTGGCACCTTCCCCGGTGGAGTTGTGCATGGGGTGTGTTTGGAACATTTTGTCACCAGCCGAGTCCAAAATTCAGCGCTTCCCCATCTCAGCCCAGAAAGCAGGTAGAACAAGTCTTGTGGTGCCTTTCAGCTGCCTAACGGAGCAATGTAAAAAAATACCAAAAGAACTCGTTTCTGGCACCTTCCCCGGTGGAGTTGTGCATGGGGTGTGTTTGGAACATTTTGTCACCAGCCGAGTCCAAAATTCAGCGCTTCCCCATCTCAGCCCAGAAAGTAGGATGAAGTACATCTGTGGTACCTTTCAGCTGCCTACCGGGGTAGTGTAAAAACTAGCAAAGGAACTCCTTTCTGGCACCTTCCCCGGTGGAGTTGTGCATGGGGTGTGTTTGGAACATTTTGTGACCAGCCGAGGCCAAAATTCAGCGCTTCCCCATCCTAGCCCAGAAAGCAGGTAGAACAACTTTTGTGGTGCCTCCCAGCTGCCTACCCTAGCACTGTAAAAAGTACCAACAGAACTCCTTTCTGGCACCTTCTCCAGTGGAGTTGTGCATGGGGTGTATTTGGAACATTTTGTCACCAGCCGAGTCCAAAATTCAGCGCTTCCCCATCTCAGCCCAGAAAGCAGGTAGAACAAGTTTTGTGGTGCCTTTCAGCTGCCTACCGGGGTAATGTAAAAACTACCAAGAGAACTCGTTTCTGTCACCTTGCCCGATGGAGTTGTGCATGGGGTGTGTTTGGAACATTTTGTCACCAGCCGAGTCCAAAATTCAGCGATTCCCCATGTCAACCCAGAAAGCAGGTAGAACAAGTTTTGTGGTGCGTTTCAGCTGCCTACCGGGGGTAATGTAAAAACTAGCAACAGAACTCCTTTCTGGCACCTTCCCCGATGGAGTTGTGCATGGGGTGTGTTTGGAACATTTTGTCACCAGCCGAGTCCAAACTTCAGCTCTTCCCCATCTCAGCCCAGAAAGCAGGATGAACTACATCTGTGGTCCCTTTCACCTGCCTACCGGGGTAGTGTAAAAACTACCAACGGATCTTCTTTCTGGCACCTTCCCCGGAGGAGTTGTGCATGGGGTGTGTTTGGAACATTTTGTCACCAGCCGAGGCCAAAATTCAGCGCTTCCCCATTTCAGCCCAGAAAGCAGGATGAACTACATCTGTGGTACCTTTCAGCTGCCTACCGGGGTAGTGTAAAAACTAGCAAAGGAACTCCTTTCTGGCACCTTCCCCGGTGGAGTTGTGCATGGGGTGTGTTTGGAACATTTTGTCAACAGCCGAGTCCAAAATTCAGCGCTTCCCCACCTCACCCCAGAAAGCAGGTAGAACAAGTTATGTGGTGCCTTTCAGCTGCCTAACGGAGCAATGTAAAAAATACCAAAAGAACTCGTTTCTGTCACCTTGCCCGATGGAGTTGTGCATGGGGTGTGTTTGGAACATTTTGTCACCAGCCTAGGCCAAACTTCAGCGCTTCCCCATCTCAGCCCAGAAAGCAGGATGAACTACATCTGTGGTCCCTTTCACCTGCCTACCGGGGTAGTGTAAAAACTACCAACGGATCTTCTTTCTGGCACCTTCCCCGGAGGAGTTGTGCATGGGGTGTGTTTGGAACATTTTGTCACCAGCCTAGGCCAAAATTCAGCGCTACCCCATCTCAGCCCAGAAAGCAGGTAGAACAAGTCTTGTGGTGCCTTTCAGCTGCCTAACGGAGCAATGTAAAAAATACCAAAAGAACTCGTTTCTGGCACCTTCCCCGGTGGAGTTGTGCATGGGGTGTGTTTGGAACATTTTGTCAACAGCCGAGTCCAAAATTCAGCGCTTCCCCACCTCACCCCAGAAAGCAGGTAGAACAAGTTATGTGGTGCCTTTCAGCTGCCTAACGGAGCAATGTAAAAAATACCAAAAGAACTCGTTTCTGTCACCTTGCCCGATGGAGTTGTGCATGGGGTGTGTTTGGAACATTTTGTCACCAGCCGACTCCAAAATTCAGCGCTTCCCCATCTCAGCCCAGAAAGCAGGTAGAACAAGTTTTGTGGTGCGTTTCAGCTGCCTACCGGGGTAATGTAAAAACTAGCAACAGAACTCGTATCTGGCCCCTTCCCCGATGGAGTTGTGCATGGGGTGTTTGGAACATTTTGTCACCAGCCGAGGCCAAAATTCAGCGCTTCCCCATCTCAGCCCAGGAAGCAGGTAGAATAAGTTTTGTGTTGCATTTCAGCTGCCTACCGCGGTAGTGTAAAAACTACCAACGGAACTCCTTTCTGGCACCTTCCCCGGAGGAGTTGTGCATGGGGTGTGTTTGGAACATTTTGTCACCAGCCGAGTCCAAAATTCAGAGCTTCCCCAACTGAGCCCAGAAAGCAGGTAGAACAACTTTTGTGGTGCCTTCCAGCTGCCTACCGCGGTAGTCTAAAAACTAGCCACAGAACTCGTATCTGGCCCCTTCCCCGGTGGAGTTGTGCATGGGGTGTGTTTGGAACATTTTGTCACCAGCCGAGTCCAAAATTCAGCGCTTCCCCATCTCAGCCCAGAAAGCAGGTAGAACAAGTTATGTGGTGCCTTTCACCTGCCTACCGGGGTAGTGTAAAAAACTACCAACGGAACTCCTTTCTGGCACATTCCCCGGTGGAGTTGTGCATGGGGTGTTTTTGGAACATTTTGTCACCAGCCGAGTCCAAAATTCAGCGCTTCCCCACCTCAGCCCAGAAAGCAGGTAGAACAACTTTTGTGGTGCCTTTCAGCTGCCTACCCGAGTAATGTAAAAAATTTCAACAGAACTCCTTTCTGGCACCTTCTCCAGTGGAGTTGTGCATAGGGTGTGCTTGGAACATTTTGTCACCAGCCGAGTCCAAAATTCAGCGCTTCCCCATCTCAGCCCAGAAAGCAGGTAGAACAAGTCTTGTGGTGCCTTTCAGCTGCCTACTGGGGTAGTGTAAAAACTACCAACGGAACTCCTTTCTGGCACGTTTCCTGATGGAGTTGTGCATGGGGTGTGTTTGGAACATTTTGTCACCAGCCGAGTCCAAAATTCAGCGCTTCCCCATCTCAGCCCAGAAAGCAGGTAGAACAAGTCTTGTGGTGCCTTTCAGCTGCCTACCCGAGTAATGTAAAAAATTTTAAAAGAACTCCTTTCTGGCACCTTGCCCGATGGAGTTGTGCATGGGGTGTGTTTGGAACATTTTGTCACCAGCCGAGTCCAAAATTCAGCGCTTTCCCATCTCAGCCCAGAAAGCAGGTAGAACAAGTTATGTGGTGCCTTTCAGCTGCCTACTGGGGTAGTGTAAAAACTACCAACGGAACTCCTTTCTGGCACCTTCCCCGGTGGAGTTGTGCATGGGGTGTGTTTGGAACATTTTGTCACCAGCCGAGTCCAAAATTCAGCGCTTCCCCATCTCAGCCCAGAAAGCAGGTAGAACAAGTTTTGTGGTGCCTTTCAGCTGCCTACCGGGGTAATGTAAAAACTACCAAGAGAACTCCTTTCTGGCACCTTCCCCGATGGAGTTGTGCATGGGGTGTGTTTGGAACATTTTGTCACCAGCCGAGGCCAAAATTCAGCGCTTCCCCATCTCAGCCCAGAAAGCAGGTAGAACAAGTTTTGTGGTGCGTTTCAGCTGCCTACCGGGGTAATGTAAAAACTAGCCACAGAACTCGTATCTGGCCCCTTCGCCAGTGGAGTTGTGCATGGGGTGTGTTTGGAACATTTTGTGACCAGCCGAGGCCAAAATTCAGCGCTTCCCCATCCTAGCCCAGAAAGCAGGTAGAACAACTTTTGTGGTGCCTTCCAGCTGCCTACCCTAGCAATGTAAAAAGTACCGAGAGAACTCCTTTCTGGCCCCTTCGCCAGTGGAGTTGTGCATGGGGTGTGTTTGGAACATTTTGTCACCAGCCGAGTCCAAAATTCAGCGCTTCCCCAACTGAGCCCAGAAAGCAGGTAGAACAACTTTTGTGATGCATTTCAGCTGCCTACCGGGGTAATGTAAAAACTACCAAGAGAACTCCTTTCTGACACCTTCCCCGGTGGAGTTGTGCATGGGGTGTGTTTGGAACATTTGTCACCAGCCGAGGCCAAAATTCAGCGCTTCCCCATCTCAGCCCAGAAAGCAGGTAGAACAAGTTTTGTGGTGCCTTTCAGCTGCCTACTGGGGTAATGTAAAAACTACCAATAGAACTCGTTTCTGGCACATTCCCCGGTGGAGTTGTGCATGGGGTGTGTTTGGAACATTTTGTCACCAGCCGAGTCCAAAATTCAGCCCTTCCCCATCTCAGCCCAGAAAGCAGGTAGAACAAGTTTTGTGGTGCGTTTCAGCTGCCTACTGGGGTAGTGTAAAAACTACCAACGGAACTCGTTTCTGGCACATTCCCCGGTGGAGTTGTGCATGGGGTGTGTTTGGAACATTTTGTCACCAGCCGAGTCCAAAATTCAGCGCTTCCCCATCTCAGCCCAGAAAGCAGGTAGAATAAGTTTTGTGTTGCATTTCAGCTGCCTACCGCGGTAGTCTTAAAACTACCAACGGAACTCCTTTCTGGCACCTTCCCCGGAGGAGTTGTGCATGGGGTGTGTTTGGAACATTTTGTCACCAGCCGAGGCCAAACTTCAGCTCTTCCCCATCTCAGCCCAGAAAGCAGGATGAACTACATCTGTGGTCCCTTTCACCTGCCTACCGGGGTAGTGTAAAAACTACCAACGGATCTTCTTTCTGGCAGCTTCCCCGGAGGAGTTGTGCATGGGGTGTGTTTGGAACATTTTGTCACCAGCCGAGTCCAAAATTCAGCGCTTCCCCATCTCAGCCCAGAAAGCAGGTAGAACAAGTCTTGTGGTGCCTTTCAGCTGCCTACCCGAGCAATCTAAAAAGTACCAAGAGAACTCCTTTCTGGCACCTTCCCCGGTGGAGTTGTGCATGGGGTGTGTTAGGAACATTTTGTCACCAGCCGAGGCCAAAATTCAGCGCTTCCCGATCTCAGCCCAGAAAGCAGGTAGAACAAGTCTTGTGGTGCCTTTCAGCTGCCTACTGGGGTAGTGTAAAAACTACCAATAGAACTCATTTCTGGCACCTTCCCCGGTGGAGTTGTGCATGGGGTGTGTTTGGAACATTTTGTCACCAGCCGAGTCCAAAATTCAGCGCTTCCCCATCTCAGCCCAGAAAGCAGGTAGAACAAGTCTTGTGGTGCCTTTCAGCTGCCTACCCGAGCAATGTAAAAAGTACCAAGAGAACTCGTTTCTGGCACCTTCCCCGGTGGAGTTGTGCATGGGGTGTGTTAGGAACATTTTGTCACCAGCCGAGTCCAAAATTCAGCGCTTCCCCATCTCAGCCCAGAAAGCAGGATGAACTACAGCTGTGGTCCCTTTCACCTGCCTACCGGGGTAGTGTAAAAACTACCAACGGATCTTCTTTCTGGCAGCTTCCCCGGAGGAGTTGTGCATGGGGTGTGTTTGGAACATTTTGTCACCAGCCGAGTCCAAAATTCAGCGCTTCCCCATCTCAGCCCAGAAAGCAGGTAGAACAAGTCTTGTGGTGCCTTTCAGCTGCCTACCCGAGCAATCTAAAAAGTACCAAGAGAACTCCTTTCTGGCACCTTCCCCGGTGGAGTTGTGCATGGGGTGTGTTTGGAACATTTTGTGACCAGCCGAGGCCAAAATTCAGCGCTTCCCCATCCTAGCCCAGAAAGCAGGTAGAACAACTTTTGTGGTGCCTTCCAGCTGCCTACCCTAGCAATGTAAAAAGTACCGAGAGAACTCCTTTATGGCACCTTCCCCGGAGGAGTTGTGCATGGGGTGTGTTTGGAACATTTTGTCACCAGCCGAGTCCAAAATTCAGCGCTTCCCCAACTGAGCCCAGAAAGCAGGTAGAACAACTTTTGTGATGCATTTCAGCTGCCTACAGCGGTAGTCTAAAAACTAGCCACAGAACTCGTATCTGGCCCCTTCGCCAGTGGAGTTGTGCATGGGGTGTGTTTGGAACATTTTGTCACCAGCCGAGGCCAAACTTCAGCGCTTCCCCATCTCAGCCCAGAAAGCAGGTAGAACAAGTCTTGTGGTGCCTTTCAGCTGCCTACCCGAGCAATGTAAAAAGTACCAAGAGAACTCCTTTCTGGCACCTTCCCCGGTGGAGTCGTGCATGGGGTGTGTTTGGAACATTTTGTCACCAGCCGAGTCCAAAATTCAGCGCTTCCCCATCTCAGCCCAGAAAGCAGGTAGAACAAGTCTTGTGGTGCCTTTCAGCTGCCTACCCGAGTAATGTAAAAAATTTCAACAGAATTCCTTTCTGGCACCTTCTCCAGTGGAGTTGTGCATGGGGTGTGTTTGGAACATTTTGTCACCAGCCGAGTCCAAAATTCAGCGCTTCCCCATCTCAGCCCAGAAAGCAGGTAGAACAAGTTATGTGGTGCCTTTCAGCTGCCTACTGGGGTAGTGTAAAAACTACCAACGGAACTCCTTTCTGGCACGTTTCCCGATGGAGTTGTGCATGGGGTGTGTTTGGAACATTTTGTCACCAGCCGAGTCCAAAATTCAGCGATTCCCCATCTCAGCCCAGAAAGCAGGTAGAACAACTTCTGTGGTGCCTTTCACCTGCCTACCGCTGTAGTGTAAAAACTACCAAGAGAACTCCTGTCTGGCACGTTTCCCGATGGAGTTGTGCATGGGGTGTGTTTGGAACATTTTGTCACCAGCCGAGGCCAAAATTCAGCGCTTCCCAATCTCAGCCCAGAAAGCAGGATGAACTACATCTGTGGTGCATTTCAGCTGCCTACCCGAGTAATGTAAAAAATTCCAAAAGAACTCCTTTCTGGCACCTTGCCCGATGGAGTTGTGCATGGGGTGTGTTTGGAACATGTTGTCACCAGCCGAGTCCAAAATTCAGCGCTTCCCCATCTCAGCCCAGAAAGCAGGTAGAACAACTTTTGTGGTGCCTTCCAGCTGCCTACCCTAGCAATGTAAAAAGTACCGAGAGAACTCCTTTCTGGCCCCTTCGCCAGTGGAGTTGTGCATGGGGTGTGTTTGGAACATTTTGTCACCAGCCGAGTCCAAAATTCAGCGCTTCCCCAACTGAGCCCAGAAAGCAGGTAGAACAACTTTTGTGGTGCCTTTCAGCTGCCTACCGCGGTAGTCTAAAAACTAGCCACAGAACTCGTATCTGGCCCCTTCGCCAGTGGAGTTGTGCATGGGGTGTGTTTGGAACATTTTGTCACCAGCCGAGGCCAAAATTCAGCGCTTCCCCATCTCAGCCCAGAAAGCAGGTAGAACAAGTTTTGTGGTGCCTTTCAGCTGCCTACCGGGGTAATGTAAAAACTACCAAGAGAACTCCTTTCTGGCACCTTCCCCGATGGAGTTGTGCATGGGGTGTGTTTGGAACATTTTGTCACCAGCCGAGTCCAAAATTCAGCGCTTCCCCATCTCAGCCCAGAAAGCAGGTAGAACAAGTTTTGTGGTACCTTTCAGCTGCCTACCGGGGTAGTGTAAGAACTACCAATAGAACTCCTTTCTGGCACCTTCCCCGGAGGAGCTGTGCATGGGGTGTGTTTGGAACATTTTGTCACCAGCCGAGGCCAAACTTCAGCGCTTCCCCATCTCAGCCCAGAAAGCAGGTAGAACAAGTCTTGTGGTGCCTTTCAGCTGCCTACCCGAGCAATGTAAAAAGTACCAAAAGAACTCGTTTCTGGCACCTTCCCCGGTGGAGTTGTGCATGGGGTGTGTTTGGAACATTTTTTCACCAGCCGAGGCCAAAATTCAGCGCTTCCCAATCTCAGCCCAGAAAGCAGGATGAACTACATCTGTGGTGCATTTCAGCTGCCTACCCGAGTAATGTAAAAAGTTCCAACAGAACTCCTTTCTGGCACCTTGCCCGATGGAGTTGTGCATGGGGTGTGTTTGGAACATGTTGTCACCAGCCGAGTCCAAAATTCAGCGCTTCCCCATCTCAGCCCAGAAAGCAGGTAGAACAAGTTTTGTGGTGCCTTTCAGCTGCCTACCGGGGTAATGTAAAACTACCAAGAGAACTCCTTTCTGGCAGCTTCCCCGATGGAGTTGTGCATGGGGTGTGTTTGGAACATTTTATCACCAGCCGAGTCCAAAATTCAGCGCTTCCCCATCTCAGCCCAGAAAGCAGGTAGAACAAGTTTTGTGGTGCGTTTCAGCTGCCTACCGGGGTAATGTAAAAACTAGCAACAGAACTCCTTTCTGGCACCTTCCCCGATGGAGTTGTGCATGG
Organism: Falco peregrinus; assembly: GCF_023634155.1. Taxonomy (NCBI): domain Eukaryota; kingdom Metazoa; phylum Chordata; class Aves; order Falconiformes; family Falconidae; genus Falco; species Falco peregrinus. The sequence continues at coordinate 55,072,262 of NC_073721.1, forward strand.
GGTGTGTTTGGAACATTTTGTGACCAGCCGAGGCCAAAATTCAGCGCTTCCCCATCCTAGCCCAGAAAGCAGGTAGAACAACTTTTGTGGTGCCTTCCAGCTGCCTACCCTAGCAATGTAAAAAGTACCGAGAGAACTCCTTTCTGGCCCCTTCGCCAGTGGAGTTGTGCATGGGGTGTGTTTGGAACATTTTGTCACCAGCCGAGTCCAAAATTTAGCGCTTCCCCAACTGAGCCCAGAAAGCAGGTAGAACAACTTTTGTGATGCATTTCAGCTGCCTACCGCGGTAGTCTAAAAACTAGCCACAGAACTCGTATCTGGCCCCTTCGCCAGTGGAGTTGTGCATGGGGTGTGTTTGGAACATTTTGTCACCAGCCGAGTTCAAAATTCAGCGCTTCCCCATCTCAGCCCAGAAAGCAGGTAGAACAAGTTTTGTGGTGCCTTTCAGCTGCCTACCGGGGTAATGTAAAAACTACCAAGAGAACTCCTTTCTGGCACCTTCCCCGATGCAGTTGTGCATGGGGTGTGTTTGGAACATTTTGTCACCAGCCGAGTCCAAAATTCAGCGCTTCCCCATCTCAGCCCAGAAAGCAGGTAGAACAAGTTTTGTGGTGCCTTTCAGCTGCCTACCGGGGTAATGTAAAATCTACCAAGAGAACTCCTTTCTGGCACCTTCCCCGGTGGAGTTGTGCATGGGGTGTGTTTGGAACATTTTGTCACCAGCCGAGTCCAAAATTCAGCGCTTCCCCATCTCAGCCCAGAAAGCAGGTAAAACAAGTTTTGTGGTGCCTTTCAGCTGCCTACCGGGGTAATGTAAAAACTACCAAGAGAACTCCTTTCTGGCACCTTCCCCGGAGGAGCTGTGCATGGGGTGTGTTTGGAACATTTTGTCACCAGCCGAGGCCAAAATTCAGCGCTTCCCCATCTCAGCTCAGAAAGCAGGTAGAACAAGTCTTGTGGTGCCTTTCAGCTGCCTACCCGAGCAATGTAAAAAGTACCAGAAGAACTCGTTTCTGGCACCTTCCCCGGTGGAGTTGTGCATGGGGTGTGTTTGGAACATTTTGTGACCAGCCGAGGCCAAAATTCAGCGCTTCCCAATCTCAGCCCAGAAAGCAGGATGAACTACATCTGTGGTGCATTTCAGCTGCCTACCCGAGTAATGTAAAAAGTTCCAACAGAACTCCTTTCTGGCACCTTGCCCGATGGATTTGTGCATGGGGTGTGTTTGGAACATGTTGTCACCAGCCGAGTCCAAAATTCAGCGCTTCCCCATCTCAGCCCAGAAAGCAGGTAGAACAAGTTTTGTGGTGCCTTTCAGCTGCCTACCGGGGTAGTGTAAAAACTACCAACGGAACTCCTTTCTGGCACCTTCCCCGATGGAGTTGTGCATGGGGTGTGTTTGGAACATTTTGTGACCAGCCGAGGCCAAAATTCAGCGCTTCCCCATCCTAGCCCAGAAAGCAGGTAGAACAACTTTTGTGGTGCCTTCCAGCTGCCTACCCTAGCAATGTAAAAAGTACCGAGAGAACTCCTTTCTGGCCCCTTCGCCAGTGGAGTTGTGCATGGGGTGTGTTTGGAACATTTTGTGACCAGCCGAGTCCAAAATTCAGCGCTTCCCCAACTGAGCCCAGAAAGCAGGTAGAACAACTTTTGTGATGCATTTCAGCTGCCTACCGCGGTAGTCTAAAAACTAGCCACAGAACTCGTATCTGGCCCCTTCGTCAGTGGAGTTGTGCATGGGGTGTGTTTGGAACAATTTGTCACCAGCCGAGGCCAAAATTCAGCGCTTCCCCATCTCAGCCCAGAAAGCAGGTAGAACAAGTTTTGTGGTGCCTTTCAGCTGCCTACCGGGGTAATGTAAAAACTACCAAGAGAACTCCTTTCTGGCACCTTCCCCGATGGAGTTGTGCATGGGGTGTGTTTGGAACATTTTGTGACCAGCCGAGGCCAAAATTCAGCGCTTCCCCATCCTAGCCCAGAAAGCAGGTAGAACAACTTTTGTGGTGCCTTCCAGCTGCCTACCCTAGCAATGTAAAAAGTACCGAGAGAACTCCTTTCTGGCCCCTTCGCCAGTGGAGTTGTGCATGGGGTGTGTTTGGAACATTTTGTCACCAGCCGAGTCCAAAATTCAGCGCTTCCCCAACTGAGCCTAGAAAGCAGGTAGAACAACTTTTGTGATGCATTTCAGCTGCCTACCGCGGTAGTCTAAAAACTAGCCACAGAACTCGTATCTGGCCCCTTCGCCAGTGGAGTTGTGCATGGGGTGTGTTTGGAACATTTTGTCACCAGCCGAGGCCAAAATTCAGCGCTTCCCCATCTCAGCCCAGAAAGCAGGTAGAACAAGTTTTGTGGTGCCTTTCAGCTGCCTACCCTAGCAATGTAAAAAGTACCGAGAGAACTCCTTTCTGGCCCCTTCGCCAGTGGAGTTGTGCATGGGGTGTGTTTGGAACAATTTGTCACCAGCCGAGGCCAAAATTCAGCGCTTCCCCATCTCAGCCCAGAAAGCAGGTAGAACTACATCTGTGGTGCCTTTCAGCTGCCTACGCAAGTAATGTAAAAACTAGCAGCAGAACTCCTTTCTGGCACCTTCCCCGGTGGAGTTGTGCATGGGGTGTGTTAGGAACATTTTGTCACCAGCCGAGGCCAAAATTCAGCGCTTCCCGATCTCAGCCCAGAAAGCAGGTAGAACAAGTTTTGTGGTGCCTTTCAGCTGCCTACCGGGGTAGTGTAAAAACTACCAACAGAACTCCTTTCTGGCACCTTCCCCGGTGGAGTTGTGCATGGGGTGTGTTTGGAACATTTTGTCACCAGCCGAGTCCAAAATTCAGCGCTTCCCCATCTCAGCCCAGAAAGCAGGTAGAACAAGTTATGTGGTGCCTTTCAGCTGCCTGCTGGGGTAGTGTAAAAACTACCAACGGAACTCCTTTCTGGCACCTTCCCCGATGGAGTTGTGCATGGGGTGTGTTTGGAACATTTTGTCACCAGCCGAGTCCAAAATTCAGCGATTCCCCATCTCAGCCCAGAAAGCAGGTAGAACAACTTCTGTGGTGCCTTTCACCTGCCTACCGCGGTAGTGTAAAAACTACCAAGAGAACTCCTGTCTGGCACGTTTCCCAATGGAGTTGTGCAAGGGGTGTGTTTGGAACATTTTGTCACCAGCCGAGGCCAAAATTCAGCGCTTCCCAATCTCAGCCCAGAAAGCAGGATGAACTACATCTGTGGTGCATTTCAGCTGCCTACCCGAGTAATGTAAAAAGTTCCAACACAACTCCTTTCTGGCACCTTGCCCGATGGAGTTGTGCATGGGGTGTGTTTGGAACATGTTGTCACCAGCCGAGTCCAAAATTCAGCGCTTCCCCATCTCAGCCCAGAAAGCAGGTAGAACAAGTTTTGTGGTGCCTTTCAGCTGCCTACCGGGGTAATGTAAAAACTACCAAGAGAACTCCTTTCTGGCACCTTCCCCGATGGAGTTGTGCATGGGGTTGTTTGGAACATTTTGTGACCAGCCGAGGCCAAAATTCAGCGCTTCCCCATCCTAGCCCAGAAAGCAGGTAGAACAACTTTTGTGGTGCCTTCCAGCTGCCTACCCTAGCAATGTAAAAAGTACCGAGAGAACTCCTTTCTGGCCCCTTCGCCAGTGGAGTTGTGCATGGGGTGTGTTTGGAACATTTTGTCACCAGCCGAGTCCAAAATTCAGCGCTTCCCCAACTGAGCCCAGAAAGCAGGTAGAACAACTTTTGTGATGCATTTCAGCTGCCTACCGCGGTAGTCTAAAAACTAGCCACAGAACTCGTATCTGGCCCCTTCGCCAGTGGAGTTGTGCATGGGGTGTGTTTGGAACATTTTGTCACCAGCCGAGGCCAAAATTCAGCGCTTCCCCATCTCAGCCCAGAAAGCAGGTAGAACAAGTTTTGTGGTGCCTTTCAGCTGCCTACCGGGGTAATGTAAAAACTACCAAGAGAACTCCTTTCTGGCACCTTCCCCGATGGAGTTGTGCATGGGGTGTTTTTGGAACATTTTGTCACCAGCCGAGTCCAAAATTCAGCGCTTCCCCATCTCAGCCCAGAAAGCAGGTAGAACAAGTTTTGTGGTACCTTTCAGCTGCCTACCGGGGTAGTGTAAGAACTACCAATAGAACTCCTTTCTGGCACCTTCCTCGGAGGAGCTGTGCATGGGGTGTGTTTGGAACATTTTGTCACCAGCCGAGGCCAAACTTCAGCGCTTCCCCATCTCAGCCCAGAAAGCAGGTAGAACAAGTCTTGTGGTGCCTTTCAGCTGCCTACCCGAGCAATGTAAAAAGTACCAAAAGAACTCGTTTCTGGCACCTTCCCCGGTGGAGTTGTGCATGGGGTGTGTTTGGAACATTTTTTCACCAGCCGAGGCCAAAATTCAGCGCTTCCCAATCTCAGCCCAGAAAGCAGGATGAACTACATCTGTGGTGCATTTCAGCTGCCTACCCGAGTAATGTAAAAAGTTCCAACAGAACTCCTTTCTGGCACCTTGCCCGATGGAGTTGTGCATGGGGTGTGTTTGGAACATGTTGTCACCAGCCGAGGCCAAAATTCAGCGCTTCCCCATCCTAGCCCAGAAAGCAGGTAGAACAACTTTTGTGGTGCCTTCCAGCTGCCTACCCTAGCAATGTAATAAGTACCGAGAGAACTCCTTTCTGGCCCCTTCGCCAGTGGAGTTGTGCATGGGGTGTGTTTGGAACATTTTGTCACCAGCCGAGTCCAAAATTCAGCGCTTCCCCAACTGAGCCCAGAAAGCAGGTAGAACAACTTTTGTGATGCATTTCAGCTGCCTACCGCGGTAGTCTAAAAACTAGCCACAGAACTCGTATCTGGCCCCTTCGCCAGTGGAGTTGTGCATGGGGTGTGTTTGGAACATTTTGTCACCAGCCGAGGGCAAAATTCAGCGCTTCCCCATCTCAGCCCAGAAAGCAGGTAGAACAAGTTTTGTGGTGCCTTTCAGCTGCCTACCGGGGTAATGTAAAAACTACCAAGAGAACTCCTTTCTGGCACCTTCCCCGATGCAGTTGTGCATGGGGTGTGTTTGGAACATTTTGTCACCAGCCGAGTCCAAAATTCAGCGCTTCCCCATCTCAGCCCAGAAAGCAGGTAGAACAAGTTTTGTGGTGCGTTTCAGCTGCCTACAGGGGTAATGTAAAAACTAGCAACTGAAGTCCTTTCTGGCACCTTCCCCGGTGGAGTTGTGCATTGGGTGTGTTTGGAACATTTTGTCACCAGCCGAGGCCAAAATTCAGCGCTTCCCCATCCTAGCCCAGAAAGCAGGTAGAACAACTTTTGTGGTGCCTTCCAGCTGCCTACCCTAGCAATGTAAAAAGTACCGAGAGAACTCCTTTCTGGCCCCTTCGCCAGTGGAGTTGTGCATGGGGTGTGTTTGGAACATTTTGTCACCAGCCGAGTCCAAAATTCAGCGCTTCCCCAACTGAGCCCAGAAAGCAGGTAGAACAACTTTTGTGATGCATTTCAGCTGCCTACCGCGGTAGTCTAAAAACTAGCCACAGAACTCGTATCTGGCCCCTTCGCCAGTGGAGTTGTGCATGGGGTGTGTTTGGAACATTTTGTCACCAGCCGAGGCCAAAATTCAGCGCTTCCCCATCTCAGCCCAGAAAGCAGGTAGAACAAGTTTTGTGGTGCCTTTCAGCTGCCTACCGGGGTAATGTAAAAACTACCAAGAGAACTCCTTTCTGGCACCTTCCCCGATGGAGTTGTGCATGGGGTGTTTTTGGAACATTTTGTCACCAGCCGAGTCCAAAATTCAGCGCTTCCCCATCTCAGCCCAGAAAGCAGGTAGAACAAGTTTTGTGGTACCTTTCAGCTGCCTACCGGGGTAGTGTAAGAACTACCAATAGAACTCCTTTCTGGCACCTTCCTCGGAGGAGCTGTGCATGGGGTGTGTTTGGAACATTTTGTCACCAGCCGAGGCCAAACTTCAGCGCTTCCCCATCTCAGCCCAGAAAGCAGGTAGAACAAGTCTTGTGGTGCCTTTCAGCTGCCTACCCGAGCAATGTAAAAAGTACCAAAAGAACTCGTTTCTGGCACCTTCCCCGGTGGAGTTGTGCATGGGGTGTGTTTGGAACATTTTTTCACCAGCCGAGGCCAAAATTCAGCGCTTCCCAATCTCAGCCCAGAAAGCAGGATGAACTACATCTGTGGTGCATTTCAGCTGCCTACCCGAGTAATGTAAAAAGTTCCAACAGAACTCCTTTCTGGCACCTTGCCCGATGGAGTTGTGCATGGGGTGTGTTTGGAACATGTTGTCACCAGCCGAGGCCAAAATTCAGCGCTTCCCCATCCTAGCCCAGAAAGCAGGTAGAACAACTTTTGTGGTGCCTTCCAGCTGCCTACCCTAGCAATGTAATAAGTACCGAGAGAACTCCTTTCTGGCCCCTTCGCCAGTGGAGTTGTGCATGGGGTGTGTTTGGAACATTTTGTCACCAGCCGAGTCCAAAATTCAGCGCTTCCCCAACTGAGCCCAGAAAGCAGGTAGAACAACTTTTGTGATGCATTTCAGCTGCCTACCGCGGTAGTCTAAAAACTAGCCACAGAACTCGTATCTGGCCCCTTCGCCAGTGGAGTTGTGCATGGGGTGTGTTTGGAACATTTTGTCACCAGCCGAGGGCAAAATTCAGCGCTTCCCCATCTCAGCCCAGAAAGCAGGTAGAACAAGTTTTGTGGTGCCTTTCAGCTGCCTACCGGGGTAATGTAAAAACTACCAAGAGAACTCCTTTCTGGCACCTTCCCCGATGCAGTTGTGCATGGGGTGTGTTTGGAAATTTTGTCACCAGCCGAGTCCAAAATTCAGCGCTTCCCCATCTCAGCCCAGAAAGCAGATAGAACAAGTTTTGTGGTGCGTTTCAGCTGCCTACAGGGGTAATGTAAAAACTAGCAACTGAAGTCCTTTCTGGCACCTTCCCCGGTGGAGTTGTGCATTGGGTGTGTTTGGAACATTTTGTCACCAGCCGAGGCCAAAATTCAGCGCTTCCCCATCTCAGCCCAGGAAGCAGGTAGAACAAGTTTTGTGGGGCCTTTCAGCTGCCTATTGGGGTAGTGTAAGAACTACCAATAGAACTCCTTTCTGGCACCTTCCCCGGAGGAGCTGTGCATGGGGTGTGTTTGGAACATTTTGTCACCAGCCGAGGCCAAACTTCAGCGATTCCCCATCTCAGCCCAGAAAGCAGGTAGAACAAGTCTTGTGGTGCCTTTCAGCTGCCTACCCGAGCAATGTAAAAAGTACCAAAAGAACTCGTTTCTGGCACCTTCCCCGGTGGAGTTGTGCATGGGGTGTGTTTGGAACATTTTGTCACCAGCCGAGTCCAAAATTCAGCGCTTCCCAATCTCAGCCCAGAAAGCAGGATGAACTACATCTGTGGTGCATTTCAGCTGCCTACCCGAGTAATGTAAAAAGTTCCAACAGAACTCCTTTCTGGCACCTTGCCCGATGGAGTTGTGCATGGGGTGTGTTTGGAACATGTTGTCACCAGCCGAGTCCAAAATTCAGCGCTTCCCCATCTCAGCCCAGAAAGCAGGTAGAACAAGTTTTGTGGTGCCTTTCAGCTGCCTACCGGGGTAATGTAAAAACTAGCAACAGAACTCCTTTCTGGCACCTTCCCCGATGGAGTTGTGCATGGGGTGTGTTTGGAACATTTTGTGACCAGCCGAGGCCAAAATTCAGCGCTTCCCCATCCTAGCCCAGAAAGCAGGTAGAACAACTTTTGTGGTGCCTTCCAGCTGCCTACCCTAGCAATGTAAAAAGTACCGAGAGAACTCCTTTCTGGCCCCTTCGCCAGTGGAGTTGTGCATGGGGTGTGTTTGGAACATTTTGTCACCAGCCGAGGCCAAAATTCAGCGCTTCCCCACCTCACATCAGAAAGCAGGTAGAACAAGTTATGTGGTGCCTTTCAGCTGCCTAACGGAGCAATGTAAAAAATACCAAAAGAACTCGTTTCTGTCACCTTCCCCGGAGGAGTTGTGCATGGGGTGTGTTTGGAACATTTTGTCACCAGCCGAGTCCAAAATTCAGCGCTTCCCCATCTCAGCCCAGAAAGCAGGTAGAACAACTTCTGTGGTACCTTTCAGCTGCCTACCGCGGTAGTGTAAAAACTACCAAGAGAACTCCTTTCTGGCACGTTTCCCGATGGAGTTGTGCATGGGGTGTGTTTGGAACATTTTGTCACCAGCCGAGTCCAAAATTCAGCGCTTCCCCATCTCAGCCCAGAAAGCAGGTAGAACAAGTCTTGTGGTGCCTTTCAGTTGCCTACCCGAGCAATGTAAAAAGTACCAAGAGAACTCGTTTCTGGCACCTTCCCCGGTGGAGTTGTGCATGGGGTGTGTTAGGAACATTTTGTCACCAGCCGAGTCCAAACTTCAGCGCTTCCCGATCTCAGCCCAAAAAGCAGGTAGAACAAGTTTTGTGGTGCATTTCAGCTGCCTACCGGGGTAGTGTAAAAACTACCAATGGATCTTCTTTCTGGTACCTTCCCCGGAGGAGTTGTGCATGGGGTGTGTTTGGAACATTTTGTCACCAGCCGAGTCCAAAATTCAGCGCTTCCCCATCTCAGCCCAGAAAGCAGGTAGAACAAGTCTTGTGGTGCCTTTCAGCTGCCTACCGGGGTAATGTAAAAAATTTCAACAGAACTCCTTTCTGGCCCCTTCGCCAATGGAGTTGTGCATGGGGTGTGTTTGGAACATTTTGTCACCAGCCGAGTCCAAAATTCAGCGCTTCCCCATCTCAGCCCAGAAAGCAGGTAGAACAAGTCTTGTGGTGCCTTTCAGCTGCCTAACGGAGCAATGTAAAAAATACCAAAAGAACTCATTTCTGTCACCTTGCCCGATGGAGTTGTGCATGGGGTGTGTTTGGAACATTTTGTCACCAGCCGAGTCCAAAATTCAGCGCTTCCCCATCTCAGCCCAGAAAGCAGGTAGAACAAGTCTTGTGGTGCCTTTCAGCTGCCTACCCGAGCAATGTAAAAAGTACCAAAAGAACTCGTTTCTGGCACCTTCCCCGGTGGAGTTGTGCATGGGGTGTGTTTGGAACATTTTGTCACCAGCCGAGGCCAAAATTCAGCGCTTCCCAATCTCAGCCCAGAAAGCAGGATGAACTACATCTGTGGTGCATTTCAGCTGCCTACCCGAGTAATGTAAAAAGTTCCAACGGAACTCCTTTCTGGCACCTTGCCCGATGGAGTTGTGCATGGGGTGTGTTTGGAACATGTTGTCACCAGCCGAGTCCAAAATTCAGCGCTTCCCCATCTCAGCCCAGAAAGCAGGTAGAACAAGTTTTGTGGTTCCTTTCTACTGCCTACCGGGGAAATGTAAAAACTACCAAGAGAACTCCTTTCTGGCACCTTCCCCGATGGAGTTGTGCATGGGGTGTGTTTGGAACATTTTATCACCAGCCGAGTCCAAAATTCAGCGCTTCCCAATCTCAGCCCAGAAAGCAGGTAGAACAAGTTTTGTGGTGCCTTTCAGCTGCCTACCGGGGTAATGTAAAAACTAGCAACAGAACTCCTTTCTGGCACCTTCCCCGATGGAGTTGTGCATGGGGTGTGTTTGGAACATTTTGTGACCAGCCGAGGCCAAAATTCAGCGCTTCCCAATCTCAGCCCAGAAAGCAGGATGAACTACATCTGTGGTGCATTTCAGCTGCCTACCCAAGTAATGTAAAAAGTTCCAAGAGAACTCCTTTCTGGCACCTTGCTCGATGGAGTTGTGCATGGGGTGTGTTTGGAACATTTTATCACCAGCCGAGTCCAAAATTCAGCGCTTCCCCATCTCAGCCCAGAAAGCAGCTAGAACAACTTTTGTGGTGCCTTTCAGCTGCCTACCGGGGTAATGTAAAAACTACCAAGAGAACTCCTGTCTGGCACGTTTCCCGATGGAGTTGTGCATGGGGTGTGTTTGGAACATTTTGTGACCAGCCGAGGCCAAAATTCAGCGCTTCCCCATCCTAGCCCAGAAAGCAGGTAGAACAACTTTTGTGGTGCCTTCCAGCTGCCTACCCTAGCAATGTAAAAAGTACCGAGAGAACTCCTTTCTGGCCCCTTCGCCAGTGGAGTTGTGCATGGGGTGTGTTTGGAACATTTTGTCACCAGCCGAGTCCAAAATTCAGCGCTTCCCCAACTGAGCCCAGAAAGCAGGTAGAACAACTTTTGTGATGCATTTCAGCTGCCTACCGCGGTAGTCTAAAAACTAGCCACAGAATTCGTATCTGGCCCCTTCGCCAGTGGAGTTGTGCATGGGGTGTGTTTGGAACATTTTGTCACCAGCCGAGGCCAAAATTCAGCGCTTCCCCATCTCAGCCCAGAAAGCAGGTAGAACAAGTTTTGTGGTGCGTTTCAGCTGCCTACCGGGGTAATGTAAAAACTACCAAGAGAACTCCTTTCTGGCACCTTCCCCGATGGAGTTGTGCATGGGGTGTGTTTGGAACATTTTGTCACCAGCCGAGTCCAAAATTCAGCGCTTCCCCATCTCAGCCCAGAAAGCAGGTAGAACAAGTTTTGTGGTACCTTTCAGCTGCCTACCGGGGTAGTGTAAGAACTTACAACGGAACTCCTTTCTGGCACCTTCCCCGGTGGAGTTGTGCATGGGGTGTGTTTGGAACATTTTGTCACCAGCCGAGGCCAAAATTCAGCGCTTCCCCATCTCAGCCCAGGAAGCAGGTAGAACAAGTTTTGTGGTGCCTTTCAGCTGCCTATTGGGGTAGTGTAAGAACTACCAATAGAACTCCTTTCTGGCACCTTCCCCGGAGGAGCTGTGCATGGGGTGTGTTTGGAACATTTTGTCACCAGCCGAGTCCAAACTTCAGCGCTTCCCCATCTCAGCCCAGAAAGCAGGTAGAACAAGTCTTGTGGTGCCTTTCAGCTGCCTACCCGAGCAATGTAAAAAGTACCAAAAGAACTCGTTTCTGGCACCTTCCCCGGTGGAGTTGTGCATGGGGTGTGTTTGGAACATTTTGTCACCAGCCGAGGCCAAAATTCAGCGCTTCCCAATCTCAGCCCAGAAAGCAGGATGAACTACATCTGTGGTGCATTTCAGCTGCCTACCCGAGTAATGTAAAAAGTTCCAACAGAACTCCTTTCTGGCACCTTGCCCGATGGAGTTGTGCATGGGGTGTGTTTGGAACATGTTGTCACCAGCCGAGTCCAAAATTCAGCGCTTCCCCATCTCAGCCCAGAAAGCAGGTAGAACAAGTTTTGTGGTGCCTTTCGGCTGCCTACCGGGGTAATGTAAAAACTACCAAGAGAACTCCTTTCTGGCACCTTCCCCGATGGAGTTGTGCATGGGGTGTGTTTGGAACATTTTATCACCAGCCGAGTCCAAAATTCAGCGCTTCCCCATCTCAGCCCAGAAAGCAGGTAGAACAAGTTTTGTGGTGCCTTTCAGCTGCCTACCGGGGTAATGTAAAAACTAGCAACAGAACTCCTTTCTGGCACCTTCCCCGATGGAGTTGTGCATGGGGTGTGTTTGGAACATTTTGTCACCAGCCGAGGCCAAAATTCAGCGCTTCCCCATCTCAGCCCAGAAAGCAGGTAGAACAAGTCTTGTGGTGCCTTTCAGCTGCCTACCCGAGCAATGTAAAAAGTACCAAAAGAACTCGTTTCTGGCACCTTCCCCGGTGGAGTTGTGCATGGGGTGTGTTTGGAACATTTTGTCACCAGCCGAGGCCAAAATTCAGCGCTTCCCAATCTCAGCCCAGAAAGCAGGATGAACTACATCTGTGGTGCATTTCAGCTGCCTACCCGAGTAATGTAAAAAGTTCCAAGAGAACTCATTTCTGGCACCTTGCTCGATGGAGTTGTGCATGGGGTGTGTTTGGAACATTTTATCACCAGCCGAGTCCAAAATTCAGCGCTTCCCCATCTCAGCCCAGAAAGCAGGTAGAACAAGTCTTGTGGTGCCTTTCAGCTGCCTACCCGAGTAATGTAAAAAATTTCAACAAAACTCCTTTCTGGCACCTTCTCCAGTGGAGTTGTGCATGGGGTGTGTTTGGAACATTTTGTGACCAGCCGAGGCCAAAATTCAGCGCTTCCCCATCCTAGCCCAGAAAGCAGGTAGAACAACTTTTTTGGTGCCTTCCAGCTGCCTACCCTAGCAATGTAAAAAGTACCGAGAGAACTCTTTTCTGGCACCTTCCCCGGAGGAGTTGTGCATGGGGTGTGTTTGGAACATTTTGTCACCAGCCGAGTCCAAAATTCAGCGCTTCCCCAACTGAGCCCAGAAAGCAGGTAGAACAACTTTTGTGATGCATTTCAGCTGCCTACCGCGGTAGTCTAAAAACTAGCCACAGAACTCGTATCTGGCCCCTTCGCCAGTGGAGTTGTGCATGGGGTGTGTTTGGAACATGTTGTCACCAGCCGAGTCCAAAATTCAGCGCTTCCCCATCTCAGCCCAGAAAGCAGGTAGAACAAGTTTTGTGGTGCCTTTCAGCTGCCTACCGGGGTAATGTAAAAACTACCAAGACAACTCGTTTCTGGCACCTTCCCCGATGGAGTTGTGCATGGGGTGTGTTTGGAACATTTTGTGACCAGCCGAGGCCAAAATTCAGCGCTTCCCCATCCTAGCCCAGAAAGCAGGTAGAACAACTTTTGTGGTGCCTTCCAGCTGCCTACCCTAGCAATGTAAAAAGTACCGAGAGAACTCCTTTCTGGCCCCTTCGCCAGTGAAGTTGTGCATGGGGTGTGTTTGGAACATTTTGTCACCAGCCGAGTCCAAAATTCAGCGCTTCCCCATCTCAGCCCAGAAAGCAGGTAGAACAACTTTTGTGATGCATTTCAGCTGCCTACCGCGGTAGTCTAAAAACTAGCCACAGAACTTGTATCTGGCCCCTTCGCCAGTGGAGTTGTGCATGGGGTGTGTTTGGAACATTTTGTCACCAGCCGAGGCCAAAATTCAGCGCTTCCCCGTCTCAGCCCAGAAAGCAGGATGAACTACATCTGTGGTGCATTTCAGCTGCCTACCCGAGTAATGTAAAAAGTTCCAAAAGAACTCCTTTCTGGCACCTTGCCCGATGGAGTTGTGCATGGGGTGTGTTTGGAACATTTTGTCACCAGCCGAGTCCAAAATTCAGCTCTTCCCCATCTCAGCCCAGAAAGCAGGTAGAAGAAGTTATGTGGTGCCTTTCAGCTGCCTACTGGGGTAGTGTAAAAACTACCAACGGAACTCCTTTCTGGCACATTCCCCGGTGGAGTTGTGCATGGGGTGTTTTTGGAACATTTTGTCACCAGCCGAGTCCAAAATTCAGCGCTTCCCCATCTCAGCCCAGAAAGCAGGTAGAACAAGTCTTGTGGTTCCTTTCAGCTGCCTACCCGAGTAATGTAAAAAATTTTAACAGAACTCCTTTCTGGCACCTTCCACGGTGGAGTTGTGCATGGGGTGTGTTTGGAACATTTTGTCACCAGCCGAGTCCAAAATTCAGCGCTTCCCCATCTCAGCCCAGAAAGCAGGTAGAACAAGTTTTGTGGTGCCTTTCAGCTGCCTACCGGGGTAATGTAAAAATTACCAAGAGAACTCCTTTCTGGCACCTTCCCCGATGGAGTTGTGCATGGGGTGTGTTTGGAACATTTTGTCACCAGCCGAGGCCAAAATTCAGCGCTTCCCAATCTCAGCCCAGAAAACAGGATGAACTACATCTGTGGTACCTTTCAGCTGCCTACCGGGGTAGTGTAAAAACTACCAACGGAACTCCTTTCTGGCACCTTCCCCGGTGGAGTTGTGCATGGGGTGTGTTTGGAACATTTTGTGACCAGCCGAGGCCAAAATTCAGCGCTTCCCCATCCTAGCCCAGAAAGCAGGTAGAACAACTTTTGTGGTGCCTTCCAGCTGCCTACCCTAGCAATGTAAAAAGTACCGAGAGAACTCCTTTCTGGCCCCTTCGCCAGTGGAGTTGTGCATGGGGTGTGTTTGGAACATTTTGTCACCAGCCGAGTCCAAAATTCAGCGCTTCCCCAACTGAGCCTAGAAAGCAGGTAGAACAACTTTTGTGATGCATTTCAGCTGCCTACCGCGGTAGTCTAAAAACTAGCCACAGAACTCGTATCTGGCCCCTTCGCCAGTGGAGTTGTGCATGGGGTGTGTTTGGAACATTTTGTCACCAGCCGAGGCCAAAATTCAGCGCTTCCCCATCTCAGCCCAGAAAGCAGGTAGAACAAGTTTTGTGGTGCCTTTCAGCTGCCTACCGGGGTAATGTAAAAACTAGCAACAGAACTCCTTTCTGGCACCTTCCCCGATGCAGTTGTGCATGGGGTGTGTTTGGAACATTTTGTCACCAGCCGAGTCCAAAATTCAGCACTTCCCCATCCTAGCCCAGAAAGCAGGTAGAACAAGTTTTGTGGTGCGTTTCAGCTGCCTACCGGGGTAATGTAAAAACTAGCAACAGAACTCCTTTCTGGCACCTTCCCCGGTGGAGTTGTGCATGGGGTGTGTTTGGAACATTTTTTCACCAGCCGAGGCCAAAATTCAGCGCTTCCCAATCTCAGCCCAGAAAGCAGGATGAACTACATCTGTGGTGCATTTCAGCTGCCTACCCGAGTAATGTAAAAAGTTCCAAGAGAACTCCTTTCTGGCACCTTGCTCGATGGAGTTGTGCATGGGGTGTGTTTGGAACATTTTATCACCAGCCGAGTCCAAACTTCAGCGCTTCCCCATCTCAGCCCAGAAAGCAGGTAGAACAAGTCTTGTGGTGCCTTTCAGCTGCCTACCCGAGCAATGTAAAAAGTACCAAAAGAACTCGTTTCTGGCACCTTCCCCGGTGGAGTTGTGCATGGGGTGTGTTTGGAACATTTTGTGACCAGCCGAGGCCAAAATTCAGCGCTTCCCAATCTCAGCCCAGAAATCAGGATGAACTACATCTGTGGTGCATTTCAGCTGCCTACCCGAGTAATGTAAAAAGTTCCAAGAGAACTCATTTCTGGCACCTTGCTCGATGGAGTTGTGCATGGGGTGTGTTTGGAACATTTTATCACCAGCCGAGTCCAAAATTCAGCGCTTCCCCATCTCAGCCCAGAAAGCAGGTAGAACAAGTCTTGTGGTGCCTTTCAGCTGCCTACCCGAGTAATGTAAAAAATTTCAACAGAACTCCTTTCTGGCACCTTCCCCGATGGAGTTGTGCATGGGGTGTGTTTGGAACATTTTGTGACCAGCCGAGGCCAAAATTCAGCGCTTCCCCATCCTAGCCCAGAAAGCAGGTAGAACAACTTTTTTGGTGCCTTCCAGCTGCCTACCCTAGCAATGTAAAAAGTACCGAGAGAACTCCTTTCTGGCACCTTCCCCGGAGGAGTTGTGCATGGGGTGTGTTTGGAACATTTTGTCACCAGCCGAGTCCAAAATTCAGCGCTTCCCCAACTGAGCCCAGAAAGCAGGTAGAACAACTTTTGTGATGCATTTCAGCTGCCTACCGCGGTAGTCTAAAAACTAGCCACAGAACTCGTATCTGGCCCCTTCGCCAGTGGAGTTGTGCATGGGGTGTGTTTGGAACATTTTGTCACCAGCCGAGTCCAAAATTCAGCGCTTCCCCATCTCAGCCCAGAAAGCAGGTAGAACAAGTTTTGTGGTGCCTTTCAGCTGCCTACCCGAGTAATGTAAAAAATTTCAACAGAACTCCTTTCTGGCACCTTCTCCAGTGGAGTTGTGCATGGGGTGTGTTTGGAACATTTTGTCACCAGCCGAGGCCAAAATTCAGCGCTTCCCCATCTCAGCCCAGAAAGCAGGTAGAACAAGTTATGTGGTGCCTTTCAGCTGCCTACTGGGGTAGTGTAAAAACTACCAACGGAACTCCTTTCTGGCACCTTCCCCGATGGAGTTGTGCATGGGGTGTGTTTGGAACATTTTGTCACCAGCCGAGTCCAAAATTCAGCGATTCCCCATCTCAGCCCAGAAAGCAGGTAGAACAACTTCTCTGGTGCCTTTCACCTGCCTACCGCGGTAGTGTAAAAACTACCAAGAGAACTCCTGTCTGGCACGTTTCCCGATGGAGTTGTGCATGGGGTGTGTTTGGAACATTTTGTCACCAGCCGAGGCCAAAATTCAGCGCTTCCCAATCTCAGCCCAGAAAGCAGGATGAACTACATCTGTGGTGCATTTCAGCTGCCTACCCGAGTAATGTAAAAAGTTCCAACAGAACTCCTTTCTGGCACCTTGCCCGATGGAGTTGTGCATGGGGTGTGTTTGGAACATGTTGTCACCAGCCGAGTCCAAAATTCAGCGATTCCCCATCTCAGCCCAGAAAGCAGGTAGAACAACTTCTGTGGTGTCTTTCACCTGCCTACCACGGTAGTGTAAAAACTACCAAGAGAACTCCTGTCTGGCACGTTTCCCGATGGAGTTGTGCATGGGGTGTGTTTGGAACATTTTGTCACCAGCCGAGTCCAAAATTCAGCGCTTCCCCATCTCAGCCCAGAAAGCAGGTAGAACAAGTCTTGTGGTGCCTTTCAGCTGCCTAATGGAGCAATGTAAAAAATACCAAAAGAACTCGTTTCTGGCACCTTCCCCGGTGGAGTTGTGCATGGGGTGTGTTTGGAACATTTTGTCACCAGCCGAGTCCAAAATTCAGCGCTTCCCCATCTCAGCCCAGAAAGCAGGTAGAACAAGTTTTGTGGTGCCTTTCAGCTGCCTACCGGGGTAATGTAAAAATTACCAAGAGAACTCCTTTCTGGCACCTTCCCCGATGGAGTTGTGCATGGGGTGTGTTTGGAACATTTTGTCACCAGCCGAGGCCAAAATTCAGCGCTTCCCAATCTCAGCCCAGAAAGCAGGATGAACTACATCTGTGGTACCTTTCAGCTGCCTACCGGGGTAGTGTAAAAACTACCAACGGAACTCCTTTCTGGCACCTTCCCCGCTGGAGTTGTGCATGGGGTGTGTTTGGAACATTTTGTGACCAGCCGAGGCCAAAATTCAGCGCTTCCCCATCCTAGCCCAGAAAGCAGGTAGAACAACTTTTGTGGTGCCTTCCAGCTGCCTACCCTAGCAATGTAAAAAGTACCGAGAGAACTCCTTTCTGGCCCCTTCGCCAGTGGAGTTGTGCATGGGGTGTGTTTGGAACATTTTGTCACCAGCCGAGTCCAAAATTCAGCGCTTCCCCAACTGAGCCTAGAAAGCAGGTAGAACAACTTTTGTGATGCATTTCAGCTGCCTACCGCGGTAGTCTAAAAACTAGCCACAGAACTCGTATCTGGCCCCTTCGCCAGTGGAGTTGTGCATGGGGTGTGTTTGGAACATTTTGTCACCAGCCGAGGCCAAAATTCAGCGCTTCCCCATCTCAGCCCAGAAAGCAGGTAGAACAAGTTTTGTGGTGCCTTTCAGCTGCCTACCGGGGTAATGTAAAAACTAGCAACAGAACTCCTTTCTGGCACCTTCCCCGATGCAGTTGTGCATGGGGTGTGTTTGGAACATTTTGTCACCAGCCGAGTCCAAAATTCAGCACTTCCCCATCCTAGCCCAGAAAGCAGGTAGAACAAGTTTTGTGGTGCGTTTCAGCTGCCTACCGGGGTAATGTAAAAACTAGCAACAGAACTCCTTTCTGGCACCTTCCCCGGTGGAGTTGTGCATGGGGTGTGTTTGGAACATTTTGTCACCAGCCGAGGCCAAAATTCAGCGCTTCCCAATCTCAGCCCAGAAAGCAGGATGAACTACATCTGTGGTGCATTTCAGCTGCCTACCCGAGTAATGTAAAAAGTTCCAAGAGAACTCCTTTCTGGCACCTTGCTCGATGGAGTTGTGCATGGGGTGTGTTTGGAACATTTTATCACCAGCCGAGTCCAAACTTCAGCGCTTCCCCATCTCAGCCCAGAAAGCAGGTAGAACAAGTCTTGTGGTGCCTTTCAGCTGCCTACCCGAGCAATGTAAAAAGTACCAAAAGAACTCGTTTCTGGCACCTTCCCCGGTGGAGTTGTGCATGGGGTGTGTTTGGAACATTTTGTGACCAGCCGAGGCCAAAATTCAGCGCTTCCCAATCTCAGCCCAGAAAGCAGGATGAACTACATCTGTGGTGCATTTCAGCTGCCTACCCGAGTAATGTAAAAAGTTCCAAGAGAACTCATTTCTGGCACCTTGCTCGATGGAGTTGTGCATGGGGTGTGTTTGGAACATTTTATCACCAGCCGAGTCCAAAATTCAGCGCTTCCCCATCTCAGCCCAGAAAGCAGGTAGAACAAGTCTTGTGGTGCCTTTCAGCTGCCTACCCGAGTAATGTAAAAAATTTCAACAGAACTCCTTTCTGGCACCTTCCCCGATGGAGTTGTGCATGGGGTGTGTTTGGAACATTTTGTGACCAGCCGAGGCCAAAATTCAGCGCTTCCCCATCCTAGCCCAGAAAGCAGGTAGAACAACTTTTTTGGTGCCTTCCAGCTGCCTACCCTAGCAATGTAAAAAGTACCGAGAGAACTCCTTTCTGGCACCTTCCCCGGAGGAGTTGTGCATGGGGTGTGTTTGGAACATTTTGTCACCAGCCGAGTCCAAAATTCAGCGCTTCCCCAACTGAGCCCAGAAAGCAGGTAGAACAACTTTTGTGATGCATTTCAGCTGCCTACCGCGGTAGTCTAAAAACTAGCCACAGAACTCGTATCTGGCCCCTTCGCCAGTGGAGTTGTGCATGGGGTGTGTTTGGAACATTTTGTCACCAGCCGAGTCCAAAATTCAGCGCTTCCCCATCTCAGCCCAGAAAGCAGGTAGAACAAGTTTTGTGGTGCCTTTCAGCTGCCTACCCGAGTAATGTAAAAAATTTCAACAGAACTCCTTTCTGGCACCTTCTCCAGTGGAGTTGTGCATGGGGTGTGTTTGGAACATTTTGTCACCAGCCGAGGCCAAAATTCAGCGCTTCCCAATCTCAGCCCAGAAAGCAGGATGAACTACATCTGTGGTGCATTTCAGCTGCCTACCCGAGTAATGTAAAAAGTTCCAACAGAACTCCTTTCTGGCACCTTGCCCGATGGAGTTGTGCATGGGGTGTGTTTGGAACATGTTGTCACCAGCCGAGTCCAAAATTCAGCGATTCCCCATCTCAGCCCAGAAAGCAGGTAGAACAACTTCTGTGGTGTCTTTCACCTGCCTACCGCGGTAGTGTAAAAACTACCAAGAGAACTCCTGTCTGGCACGTTTCCCGATGGAGTTGTGCATGGGGTGTGTTTGGAACATTTTGTCACCAGCCGAGTCCAAAATTCAGCGCTTCCCCATCTCAGCCCAGAAAGCAGGTAGAACAAGTCTTGTGGTGCCTTTCAGCTGCCTAATGGAGCAATGTAAAAAATACCAAAAGAACTCGTTTCTGGCACCTTCCCCGGTGGAGTTGTGCATGGGGTGTGTTTGGAACATTTTGTCACCAGCCGAGTCCAAAATTCAGCGCTTCCCCATCTCAGCCCAGAAAGCAGGTAGAACAAGTTTTGTGGTGCCTTTCAGCTGCCTACCGGGGTAATGTAAAAATTACCAAGAGAACTCCTTTCTGGCACCTTCCCCGATGGAGTTGTGCATGGGGTGTGTTTGGAACATTTTGTCACCAGCCGAGGCCAAAATTCAGCGCTTCCCAATCTCAGCCCAGAAAGCAGGATGAACTACATCTGTGGTACCTTTCAGCTGCCTACCGGGGTAGTGTAAAAACTACCAACGGAACTCCTTTCTGGCACCTTCCCCGCTGGAGTTGTGCATGGGGTGTGTTTGGAACATTTTGTGACCAGCCGAGGCCAAAATTCAGCGCTTCCCCATCCTAGCCCAGAAAGCAGGTAGAACAACTTTTGTGGTGCCTTCCAGCTGCCTACCCTAGCAATGTAAAAAGTACCGAGAGAACTCCTTTCTGGCCCCTTCGCCAGTGGAGTTGTGCATGGGGTGTGTTTGGAACATTTTGTCACCAGCCGAGTCCAAAATTCAGCGCTTCCCCAACTGAGCCTAGAAAGCAGGTAGAACAACTTTTGTGATGCATTTCAGCTGCCTACCGCGGTAGTCTAAAAACTAGCCACAGAACTCGTATCTGGCCCCTTCGCCAGTGGAGTTGTGCATGGGGTGTGTTTGGAACATTTTGTCACCAGCCGAGGCCAAAATTCAGCGCTTCCCCATCTCAGCCCAGAAAGCAGGTAGAACAAGTTTTGTGGTGCCTTTCAGCTGCCTACCGGGGTAATGTAAAAACTAGCAACAGAACTCCTTTCTGGCACCTTCCCCGATGCAGTTGTGCATGGGGTGTGTTTGGAACATTTTGTCACCAGCCGAGTCCAAAATTCAGCACTTCCCCATCCTAGCCCAGAAAGCAGGTAGAACAAGTTTTGTGGTGCGTTTCAGCTGCCTACCGGGGTAATGTAAAAACTAGCAACAGAACTCCTTTCTGGCACCTTCCCCGGTGGAGTTGTGCATGGGGTGTGTTTGGAACATTTTGTCACCAGCCGAGGCCAAAATTCAGCGCTTCCCAATCTCAGCCCAGAAAGCAGGATGAACTACATCTGTGGTGCATTTCAGCTGCCTACCCGAGTAATGTAAAAAGTTCCAAGAGAACTCCTTTCTGGCACCTTGCTCGATGGAGTTGTGCATGGGGTGTGTTTGGAACATTTTATCACCAGCCGAGTCCAAACTTCAGCGCTTCCCCATCTCAGCCCAGAAAGCAGGTAGAACAAGTCTTGTGGTGCCTTTCAGCTGCCTACCCGAGCAATGTAAAAAGTACCAAAAGAACTCGTTTCTGGCACCTTCCCCGGTGGAGTTGTGCATGGGGTGTGTTTGGAACATTTTGTGACCAGCCGAGGCCAAAATTCAGCGCTTCCCAATCTCAGCCCAGAAAGCAGGATGAACTACATCTGTGGTGCATTTCAGCTGCCTACCCGAGTAATGTAAAAAGTTCCAAGAGAACTCATTTCTGGCACCTTGCTCGATGGAGTTGTGCATGGGGTGTGTTTGGAACATTTTATCACCAGCCGAGTCCAAAATTCAGCGCTTCCCCATCTCAGCCCAGAAAGCAGGTAGAACAAGTCTTGTGGTGCCTTTCAGCTGCCTACCCGAGTAATGTAAAAAATTTCAACAGAACTCCTTTCTGGCACCTTCCCCGATGGAGTTGTGCATGGGGTGTGTTTGGAACATTTTGTGACCAGCCGAGGCCAAAATTCAGCGCTTCCCCATCCTAGCCCAGAAAGCAGGTAGAACAACTTTTTTGGTGCCTTCCAGCTGCCTACCCTAGCAATGTAAAAAGTACCGAGAGAACTCCTTTCTGGCACCTTCCCCGGAGGAGTTGTGCATGGGGTGTGTTTGGAACATTTTGTCACCAGCCGAGTCCAAAATTCAGCGCTTCCCCAACTGAGCCCAGAAAGCAGGTAGAACAACTTTTGTGATGCATTTCAGCTGCCTACCGCGGTAGTCTAAAAACTAGCCACAGAACTCGTATCTGGCCCCTTCGCCAGTGGAGTTGTGCATGGGGTGTGTTTGGAACATTTTGTCACCAGCCGAGTCCAAAATTCAGCGCTTCCCCATCTCAGCCCAGAAAGCAGGTAGAACAAGTTTTGTGGTGCCTTTCAGCTGCCTACCCGAGTAATGTAAAAAATTTCAACAGAACTCCTTTCTGGCACCTTCTCCAGTGGAGTTGTGCATGGGGTGTGTTTGGAACATTTTGTCACCAGCCGAGGCCAAAATTCAGCGCTTCCCAATCTCAGCCCAGAAAGCAGGATGAACTACATCTGTGGTGCATTTCAGCTGCCTACCCGAGTAATGTAAAAAGTTCCAACAGAACTCCTTTCTGGCACCTTGCCCGATGGAGTTGTGCATGGGGTGTGTTTGGAACATGTTGTCACCAGCCGAGTCCAAAATTCAGCGATTCCCCATCTCAGCCCAGAAAGCAGGTAGAACAACTTCTGTGGTGTCTTTCACCTGCCTACCGCGGTAGTGTAAAAACTACCAAGAGAACTCCTGTCTGGCACGTTTCCCGATGGAGTTGTGCATGGGGTGTGTTTGGAACATTTTGTCACCAGCCGAGTCCAAAATTCAGCGCTTCCCCATCTCAGCCCAGAAAGCAGGTAGAACAAGTCTTGTGGTGCCTTTCAGCTGCCTAATGGAGCAATGTAAAAAATACCAAAAGAACTCGTTTCTGGCACCTTCCCCGGTGGAGTTGTGCATGGGGTGTGTTTGGAACATTTTGTCACCAGCCGAGTCCAAAATTCAGCGCTTCCCCATCTCAGCCCAGAAAGCAGGTAGAACAAGTTTTGTGGTGCCTTTCAGCTGCCTACCGGGGTAATGTAAAAATTACCAAGAGAACTCCTTTCTGGCACCTTCCCCGATGGAGTTGTGCATGGGGTGTGTTTGGAACATTTTGTCACCAGCCGAGGCCAAAATTCAGCGCTTCCCAATCTCAGCCCAGAAAGCAGGATGAACTACATCTGTGGTACCTTTCAGCTGCCTACCGGGGTAGTGTAAAAACTACCAACGGAACTCCTTTCTGGCACCTTCCCCGGTGGAGTTGTGCATGGGGTGTGTTTGGAACATTTTGTGACCAGCCGAGGCCAAAATTCAGCGCTTCCCCATCCTAGCCCAGAAAGCAGGTAGAACAACTTTTGTGGTGCCTTCCAGCTGCCTACCCTAGCAATGTAAAAAGTACCGAGAGAACTCCTTTCTGGCCCCTTCGCCAGTGGAGTTGTGCATGGGGTGTGTTTGGAACATTTTGTCACCAGCCGAGTCCAAAATTCAGCGCTTCCCCAACTGAGCCTAGAAAGCAGGTAGAACAACTTTTGTGATGCATTTCAGCTGCCTACCGCGGTAGTCTAAAAACTAGCCACAGAACTCGTATCTGGCCCCTTCGCCAGTGGAGTTGTGCATGGGGTGTGTTTGGAACATTTTGTCACCAGCCGAGGCCAAAATTCAGCGCTTCCCCATCTCAGCCCAGAAAGCAGGTAGAACAAGTTTTGTGGTGCCTTTCAGCTGCCTACCGGGGTAATGTAAAAACTAGCAACAGAACTCCTTTCTGGCACCTTCCCCGATGCAGTTGTGCATGGGGTGTGTTTGGAACATTTTGTCACCAGCCGAGTCCAAAATTCAGCACTTCCCCATCCTAGCCCAGAAAGCAGGTAGAACAAGTTTTGTGGTGCGTTTCAGCTGCCTACCGGGGTAATGTAAAAACTAGCAACAGAACTCCTTTCTGGCACCTTCCCCGGTGGAGTTGTGCATGGGGTGTGTTTGGAACATTTTTTCACCAGCCGAGGCCAAAATTCAGCGCTTCCCAATCTCAGCCCAGAAAGCAGGATGAACTACATCTGTGGTGCATTTCAGCTGCCTACCCGAGTAATGTAAAAAGTTCCAAGAGAACTCCTTTCTGGCACCTTGCTCGATGGAGTTGTGCATGGGGTGTGTTTGGAACATTTTATCACCAGCCGAGTCCAAACTTCAGCGCTTCCCCATCTCAGCCCAGAAAGCAGGTAGAACAAGTCTTGTGGTGCCTTTCAGCTGCCTACCCGAGCAATGTAAAAAGTACCAAAAGAACTCGTTTCTGGCACCTTCCCCAGTGGAGTTGTGCATGGGGTGTGTTTGGAACATTTTGTGACCAGCCGAGGCCAAAATTCAGCGCTTCCCAATCTCAGCCCAGAAAGCAGGATGAACTACATCTGTGGTGCATTTCAGCTGCCTACCCGAGTAATGTAAAAAGTTCCAAGAGAACTCATTTCTGGCACCTTGCTCGATGGAGTTGTGCATGGGGTGTGTTTGGAACATTTTATCACCAGCCGAGTCCAAAATTCAGCGCTTCCCCATCTCAGCCCAGAAAGCAGGTAGAACAAGTCTTGTGGTGCCTTTCAGCTGCCTACCCGAGTAATGTAAAAAATTTCAACAGAACTCCTTTCTGGCACCTTCCCCGATGGAGTTGTGCATGGGGTGTGTTTGGAACATTTTGTGACCAGCCGAGGCCAAAATTCAGCGCTTCCCCATCCTAGCCCAGAAAGCAGGTAGAACAACTTTTTTGGTGCCTTCCAGCTGCCTACCCTAGCAATGTAAAAAGTACCGAGAGAACTCCTTTCTGGCACCTTCCCCGGAGGAGTTGTGCATGGGGTGTGTTTGGAACATTTTGTCACCAGCCGAGTCCAAAATTCAGCGCTTCCCCAACTGAGCCCAGAAAGCAGGTAGAACAACTTTTGTGATGCATTTCAGCTGCCTACCGCGGTAGTCTAAAAACTAGCCACAGAACTCGTATCTGGCCCCTTCGCCAGTGGAGTTGTGCATGGGGTGTGTTTGGAACATTTTGTCACCAGCCGAGTCCAAAATTCAGCGCTTCCCCATCTCAGCCCAGAAAGCAGGTAGAACAAGTTTTGTGGTGCCTTTCAGCTGCCTACCCGAGTAATGTAAAAAATTTCAACAGAACTCCTTTCTGGCACCTTCTCCAGTGGAGTTGTGCATGGGGTGTGTTTGGAACATTTTGTCACCAGCCGAGGCCAAAATTCAGCGCTTCCCCATCTCAGCCCAGAAAGCAGGTAGAACAAGTTATGTGGTGCCTTTCAGCTGCCTACTGGGGTAGTGTAAAAACTACCAACGGAACTCCTTTCTGGCACCTTCCCCGATGGAGTTGTGCATGGGGTGTGTTTGGAACATTTTGTCACCAGCCGAGTCCAAAATTCAGCGATTCCCCATCTCAGCCCAGAAAGCAGGTAGAACAACTTCTCTGGTGCCTTTCACCTGCCTACCGCGGTAGTGTAAAAACTACCAAGAGAACTCCTGTCTGGCACGTTTCCCGATGGAGTTGTGCATGGGGTGTGTTTGGAACATTTTGTCACCAGCCGAGGCCAAAATTCAGCGCTTCCCAATCTCAGCCCAGAAAGCAGGATGAACTACATCTGTGGTGCATTTCAGCTGCCTACCCGAGTAATGTAAAAAGTTCCAACAGAACTCCTTTCTGGCACCTTGCCCGATGGAGTTGTGCATGGGGTGTGTTTGGAACATGTTGTCACCAGCCGAGTCCAAAATTCAGCGCTTCCCCATCTCAGCCCAGAAAGCAGGTAGAACAAGTTTTGTGGTGCCTTTCAGCTGCCTACCGGGGAATTTAAAAACTACCAAGACAACTCGTTTCTGGCACCTTCCCCGATGGAGTTGTGCATGGGGTGTGTTTGGAACATTTTGTGACCAGCCGAGGCCAAAATTCAGCGCTTCCCCATCCTAGCCCAGAAAGCAGGTAGAACAACTTTTGTGGTGCCTTCCAGCTGCCTACCGTAGCAATGTAAAAAGTACCGAGAGAACTCCTTTCTGGCCCCTTCGCCAGTGGAGTTGTGCATGGGGTGTGTTTGGAACATTTTGTCACCAGCCGAGTCCAAAATTCAGCGCTTCCCCAACTGAGCCCAGAAAGCAGGTAGAACAACTTTTGTGATGCATTTCAGCTGCCTACCGCGGTAGTCTAAAAACTAGCCACAGAACTTGTATCTGGCCATTTCGCCAGTGGAGTTGTGCATGGGGTGTGTTTGGAACATTTTGTCACCAGCCGAGGCCAAAATTCAGCGCTTCCCCACCTCAGCCCAGAAAGCAGGTAGAACAAGTTTTGTGGTGCCTTTCAGCTGCCTACCCGAGTAATGTAAAAAGTTCCAAAAGAACTCCTTTCTGGCACCTTGCCCGATGGAGTTGTGCATGGGGTGTGTTTGGAACATTTTGTCACCAGCCGAGGCCAAAATTCAGCGCTTCCCCATCTCAGCCCAGAAAGCAGGTAGAAGAAGTTATGTGGTGCCTTTCAGCTGCCTACTGGGGTAGTGTAAAAACTACCAACGGAACTCCTTTCTGGCACATTCCCCGGTGGAGTTGTGCATGGGGTGTTTTTGGAACATTTTGTCACCAGCCGAGTCCAAAATTCAGCGCTTCCCCATCTCAGCCCAGAAAGCAGGTAGAACAAGTCTTGTGGTGCCTTTCAGCTGCCTACCCGAGTAATGTAAAAAATTTTAACAGAACTCCTTTCTGGCACCTACCACGGTGGAGTTGTGCATGGGGTGTGTTTGGAACATTTTGTCACCAGCCGAGTCCAAAATTCAGCGCTTCCCCATCTCAGCCCAGAAAGCAGGTAGAACAAGTTATGTGGTGCCTTTCAGCTGCCTACTGGGGTAGCGTAAAAACTACCAACGGAACTCCTTTCTGGCACCTTCCCCGGTGGAGTTGTGCATGGGGTGTGTTTGGAACATTTTGTCACCAGCCGAGTCCAAAATTCAGCGATTCCCCATCTCAGCCCAGAAAGCAGGTAGAACAACTTCTGTGGTGCCTTTCACCTGCCTACCGCGGTAGTGTAAAAACTACCAAGAGAACTCCTGTCTGGCACGTTTCCCGATGGAGTTGTGCATGGGGTGTGTTTGGAACATTTTGTCACCAGCCGAGTCCAAAATTCAGCGCTTCCCCATCTCAGCCCAGAAAGCAGGTAGAACAAGTCTTGTGGTGCCTTTCAGCTGCCTAATGGAGCAATGTAAAAAATACCAAAAGAACTCGTTTCTGGCACCTTCCCCGGTGGAGTTGTGCATGGGGTGTGTTTGGAACATTTTGTGACCAGCCGAGTCCAAAATTCAGCGCTTCCCAATCTCAGCCCAGAAAGCAGGTAGAACAAGTTTTGTGGTGCCTTTCAGCTGCCTACCGGGGTAATGTAAAAACTACCAAGAGAACTCCTTTCTGACACCTTCCCCGGTGGAGTTGTGCATGGGGTGTGTTTGGAACATTTTGTCACCAGCCGAGTCCAAAATTCAGCGCTTCCCCATCTCAGCCCAGAAAGCAGGTAGAACAAGTTTTGTGGTGCCTTTCAGCTGCCTACCGGGGTAATGTAAAAACTACCAAGAGAACTCCTTTCTGGCACCTTCCCCGATGGAGTTGTGCATGGGGTGTGTTTGGAACATTTTGTCACCAGCCGAGGCCAAAATTCAGCGCTTCCCAATCTCAGCCCAGAAAGCAGGATGAACTACATCTGTGGTACCTTTCAGCTGCCTACCGGGGTAATGTAAAAACTACCAACGGAACTCCTTTCTGGCACCTTCCCCGGTGGAGTTGTGCATGGGGTGTGTTTGGAACATTTTGTCACCAGCCGAGGCCAAAATTCAGCGCTTCCCAATCTCAGCCCAGAAAGCAGGATGAACTACATCTGTGGTGCATTTCAGCTGCCTACCCGAGTAATGTAAAAAGTTCCAAGAGAACTCATTTCTGGCACCTTGCTCGATGGAGTTGTGCATGGGGTGTGTTTGGAACATTTTATCACCAGCCGAGCCCAAAATTCAGCGCTTCCCCATCTCAGCCCAGAAAGCAGGTAGAACAAGTCTTGTGGTGCCTTTCAGCTGCCTACCCGAGTAATGTAAAAAATTTCAACAAAACTCCTTTCTGGCACCTTCTCCAGTGGAGTTGTGCATGGGGTGTGTTTGGAACATTTTGTGACCAGCCGAGGCCAAAATTCAGCGCTTCCCCATCCTAGCCCAGAAAGCAGGTAGAACAACCTTTTTGTGCCTTCCAGCTGCCTACCCTAGCAATGTAAAAAGTACCGAGAGAACTCCTTTCTGGCACCTTCCCCGGAGGAGTTGTGCATGGGGTGTGTTTGGAACATTTTGTCACCAGCCGAGTCCAAAATTCAGCGCTTCCCCAACTGAGCCCAGAAAGCAGGTAGAACAACTTTTGTGATGCATTTCAGCTGCCTACCGCGGTAGTCTAAAAACTAGCCACAGAACTCGTATCTGGCCCCTTCGCCAGTGGAGTTGTGCATGGGGTGTGTTTGGAACATTTTGTCACCAGCCGAGTCCAAAATTCAGCGCTTCCCCATCTCAGCCCAGAAAGCAGGTAGAACAAGTTTTGTGGTGCCTTTCAGCTGCCTACCCGAGTAATGTAAAAAATTTCAACAGAACTCCTTTCTGGCACCTTCTCCAGTGGAGTTGTGCATGGGGTGTGTTTGGAACATTTTGTCACCAGCCGAGGCCAAAATTCAGCGCTTCCCAATCTCAGCCCAGAAAGCAGGATGAACTACATCTGTGGTGCATTTCAGCTGCCTACCCGAGTAATGTAAAAAGTTCCAACAGAACTCCTTTCTGGCACCTTGCCCGATGGAGTTGTGCATGGGGTGTGTTTGGAACATGTTGTCACCAGCCGAGTCCAAAATTCAGCGCTTCCCCATCTCAGCCCAGAAAGCAGGTAGAACAAGTTTTGTGGTGCCTTTCAGCTGCCTACCGGGGTAATGTAAAAACTACCAAGACAACTCGTTTCTGGCACCTTCCCCGATGGAGTTGTGCATGGGATGTGTTTGGAACATTTTGTGACCAGCCGAGGCCAAAATTCAGCGCTTCCCCATCCTAGCCCAGAAAGCAGGTAGAACAACTTTTGTGGTGCCTTCCAGCTGCCTACCCTAGCAATGTAAAAAGTACCGAGAGAACTCCTTTCTGGCCCCTTCGCCAGTGGAGTTGTGCATGGGGTGTGTTTGGAACATTTTGTCACCAGCCGAGTCCAAAATTCAGCGCTTCCCCAACTGAGCCCAGAAAGCAGGTAGAACAACTTTTATGATGCATTTCAGCTGCCTACCGCGGTAGTCTAAAAACTAGCCACAGAACTTGTATCTGGCCCCTTCGCCAGTGGAGTTGTGCATGGGGTGTGTTTGGAACATTTTGTCACCAGCCGAGGCCAAAATTCAGCGCTTCCCCATCTCAGCCCAGAAAGCAGGATGAACTACATCTGTGGTGCATTTCAGCTGCCTACCCGAGTAATGTAAAAAGTTCCAAAAGAACTCCTTTCTGGCACCTTGCCCGATGGAGTTGTGCATGGGGTGTGTTTGGAACATTTTGTCACCAGCCGAGTCCAAAATTCAGCTCTTCCCCATCTCAGCCCAGAAAGCAGGTAGAAGAAGTTATGTGGTGCCTTTCAGCTGCCTACTGGGGTAGTGTAAAAACTACCAACGGAACTCCTTTCTGGCACATTCCCCGGTGGAGTTGTGCATGGGGTGTTTTTGGAACATTTTGTCACCAGCCGAGTCCAAAATTCAGCGCTTCCCCATCTCAGCCCAGAAAGCAGGTAGAACAAGTCTTGTGGTGCCTTTCAGCTGCCTACCCGAGTAATGTAAAAAATTTTAACAGAACTCCTTTCTGGCACCTTCCACGGTGGAGTTGTGCATGGGGTGTGTTTGGAACATTTTGTCACCAGCCGAGTCCAAAATTCAGCGCTTCCCCATCTCAGCCCAGAAAGCAGGTAGAACAAGTTATGTGGTGCCTTTCAGCTGCCTACTGGGGTAGTGTAAAAACTACCAACGGAACTCCTTTCTGGCACCTTCCCCGGTGGAGTTGTGCATGGGGTGTGTTTGGAACATTTTGTCACCAGCCGAGTCCAGAATTCAGCGATTCCCCATCTCAGCCCAGAAAGCAGGTAGAACAACTTCTCTGGTGCCTTTCACCTGCCTACCGCGGTAGTGTAAAAACTACCAAGAGAACTCCTGTCTGGCACGTTTCCCGATGGAGTTGTGCATGGGGTGTGTTTGGAACATTTTGTCACCAGCCGAGTCCAAAATTCAGCGCTTCCCCATCTCAGCCCAGAAAGCAGGTAGAACAAGTCTTGTGGTGCCTTTCAGCTGCCTAATGGAGCAATGTAAAAAATACCAAAAGAACTCGTTTCTGGCACCTTCCCCGGTGGAGTTGTGCATGGGGTGTGTTTGGAACATTTTGTCACCAGCCGAGTCCAAAATTCAGCGCTTCCCCATCTCAGCCCAGAAAGCAGGTAGAACAAGTTTTGTGGTGCCTTTCAGCTGCCTACCGGGGTAATGTAAAAATTACCAAGAGAACTCCTTTCTGGCACCTTCCCCGATGGAGTTGTGCATGGGGTGTGTTTGGAACATTTTGTCACCAGCCGAGGCCAAAATTCAGCGCTTCCCAATCTCAGCCCAGAAAGCAGGATGAACTACATCTGTGGTACCTTTCAGCTGCCTACCGGGGTAGTGTAAAAACTACCAACGGAACTCCTTTCTGGCACCTTCCCCGGTGGAGTTGTGCATGGGGTGTGTTTGGAACATTTTGTGACCAGCCGAGGCCAAAATTCAGCGCTTCCCCATCCTAGCCCAGAAAGCAGGTAGAACAACTTTTGTGGTGCCTTCCAGCTGCCTACCCTAGCAATGTAAAAAGTACCGAGAGAACTCCTTTCTGGCCCCTTCGCCAGTGGAGTTGTGCATGGGGTGTGTTTGGAACATTTTGTCACCAGCCGAGTCCAAAATTCAGCGCTTCCCCAACTGAGCCTAGAAAGCAGGTAGAACAACTTTTGTGATGCATTTCAGCTGCCTACCGCGGTAGTCTAAAAACTAGCCACAGAACTCGTATCTGGCCCCTTCGCCAGTGGAGTTGTGCATGGGGTGTGTTTGGAACATTTTGTCACCAGCCGAGGCCAAAATTCAGCGCTTCCCCATCTCAGCCCAGAAAGCAGGTAGAACAAGTTTTGTGGTGCCTTTCAGCTGCCTACCGGGGTAATGTAAAAACTAGCAACAGAACTCCTTTCTGGCACCTTCCCCGATGCAGTTGTGCATGGGGTGTGTTTGGAACATTTTGTCACCAGCCGAGTCCAAAATTCAGCACTTCCCCATCCTAGCCCAGAAAGCAGGTAGAACAAGTTTTGTGGTGCGTTTCAGCTGCCTACCGGGGTAATGTAAAAACTAGCAACAGAACTCCTTTCTGGCACCTTCCCCGGTGGAGTTGTGCATGGGGTGTGTTTGGAACATTTTTTCACCAGCCGAGGCCAAAATTCAGCGCTTCCCAATCTCAGCCCAGAAAGCAGGATGAACTACATCTGTGGTGCATTTCAGCTGCCTACCCGAGTAATGTAAAAAGTTCCAAGAGAACTTCTTTCTGGCACCTTGCTCGATGGAGTTGTGCATGGGGTGTGTTTGGAACATTTTATCACCAGCCGAGTCCAAACTTCAGCGCTTCCCCATCTCAGCCCAGAAAGCAGGTAGAACAAGTCTTGTGGTGCCTTTCAGCTGCCTACCCGAGCAATGTAAAAAGTACCAAAAGAACTCGTTTCTGGCACCTTCCCCGGTGGAGTTGTGCATGGGGTGTGTTTGGAACATTTTGTGACCAGCCGAGGCCAAAATTCAGCGCTTCCCAATCTCAGCCCAGAAAGCAGGATGAACTACATCTGTGGTGCATTTCAGCTGCCTACCCGAGTAATGTAAAAAGTTCCAAGAGAACTCATTTCTGGCACCTTGCTCGATGGAGTTGTGCATGGGGTGTGTTTGGAACATTTTATCACCAGCCGAGTCCAAAATTCAGCGCTTCCCCATCTCAGCCCAGAAAGCAGGTAGAACAAGTCTTGTGGTGCCTTTCAGCTGCCTACCCGAGTAATGTAAAAAATTTCAACAGAACTCCTTTCTGGCACCTTCCCCGATGGAGTTGTGCATGGGGTGTGTTTGGAACATTTTGTCACCAGCCGAGGCCAAAATTCAGCGCTTCCCCATCCTAGCCCAGAAAGCAGGTAGAACAACTTTTTTGGTGCCTTCCAGCTGCCTACCCTAGCAATGTAAAAAGTACCGAGAGAACTCCTTTCTGGCACCTTCCCCGGAGGAGTTGTGCATGGGGTGTGTTTGGAACATTTTGTCACCAGCCGAGTCCAAAATTCAGCGCTTCCCCATCTCAGCCCAGAAAGCAGGTAGAACAAGTTATGTGGTGCCTTTCAGCTGCCTACTGGGGTAGTGTAAAAACTACCAACGGAACTCCTTTCTGGCACCTTCCCCGGTGGAGTTGTGCATGGGGTGTGTTTGGAACATTTTGTGACCAGCCGAGGCCAAAATTCAGCGCTTCCCCATCCTAGCCCAGAAAGCAGGTAGAACAACTTTTGTGGTGCCTTCCAGCTGCCTACCCTAGCAATGTAAAAAGTACCGAGAGAACTCCTTTCTGGCCCCTTCGCCAGTGAAGTTGTGCATGGGGTGTGTTTGGAACATTTTGTCACCAGCCGAGTCCAAAATTCAGCGCTTCCCCAACTGAGCCCAGAAAGCAGGTAGAACAACTTTTGTGATGCATTTCAGCTGCCTACCGCGGTAGTCTAAAAACTAGCCACAGAACTTGTATCTGGCCCCTTCGCCAGTGGAGTTGTGCATGGGGTGTGTTTGGAACATTTTGTCACCAGCCGAGGCCAAAATTCAGCGCTTCCCCATCTCAGCCCAGAAAGCAGGATGAACTACATCTGTGGTGCATTTCAGCTGCCTACCCGAGTAATGTAAAAAGTTCCAAAAGAACTCCTTTCTGGCACCTTGCCCGATGGAGTTGTGCATGGGGTGTGTTTGGAACATTTTGTCACCAGCCGAGTCCAAAATTCAGCTCTTCCCCATCTCAGCCCAGAAAGCAGGTAGAAGAAGTTATGTGGTGCCTTTCAGCTGCCTACTGGGGTAGTGTAAAAACTACCAACGGAACTCCTTTCTGGCACATTCCCCGGTGGAGTTGTGCATGGGGTGTTTTTGGAACATTTTGTCACCAGCCGAGTCCAAAATTCAGCGCTTCCCCATCTCAGCCCAGAAAGCAGGTAGAACAAGTCTTGTGGTGCCTTTCAGCTGCCTACCCGAGTAATGTAAAAAATTTTAACAGAACTCCTTTCTGGCACCTTCCACGGTGGAGTTGTGCATGGGGTGTGTTTGGAACATTTTGTCACCAGCCGAGTCCAAACTTCAGCGCTTCCCGATCTCAGCCCAGAAAGCAGGTAGAACAAGTTATGTGGTGCCTTTCAGCTGCCTACTGGGGTAGTGTAAAAACTACCAACGGAACTCCTTTCTGGCACCTTCCCCGGTGGAGTTGTGCATGGGGTGTGTTTGGAACATTTTGTCACCAGCCGAGTCCAAAATTCAGCGATTCCCCATCTCAGCCCAGAAAGCAGGTAGAACAACTTCTGTGGTGCCTTTCACCTGCCTACCGCGGTAGTGTAAAAACTACCAAGAGAACTCCTGTCTGGCACGTTTCCCGATGGAGTTGTGCATGGGGTGTGTTTGGAACATTTTGTCACCAGCCGAGTCCAAAATTCAGCGCTTCCCCATCTCAGCCCAGAAAGCAGGTAGAACAAGTCTTGTGGTGCCTTTCAGCTGCCTAATGGAGCAATGTAAAAATTACCAAGAGAACTCCTTTCTGGCACCTTCCCCGATGGAGTTGTGCATGGGGTGTGTTTGGAACATTTTGTCACCAGCCGAGGCCAAAATTCAGCGCTTCCCAATCTCAGCCCAGAAAGCAGGATGAACTACATCTGTGGTACCTTTCAGCTGCCTACCGGGGTAGTGTAAAAACTACCAACGGAACTCCTTTCTGGCACCTTCCCCGGTGGAGTTGTGCATGGGGTGTGTTTGGAACATTTTGTGACCAGCCGAGGCCAAAATTCAGCGCTTCCCCATCCTAGCCCAGAAAGCAGGTAGAACAACTTTTGTGGTGCCTTCCAGCTGCCTACCCTAGCAATGTAAAAAGTACCGAGAGAACTCCTTTCTGGCCCCTTCGCCAGTGGAGTTGTGCATGGGGTGTGTTTGGAACATTTTGTCACCAGCCGAGTCCAAAATTCAGCGCTTCCCCAACTGAGCCTAGAAAGCAGGTAGAACAACTTTTGTGATGCATTTCAGCTGCCTACCGCGGTAGTCTAAAAACTAGCCACAGAACTCGTATCTGGCCCCTTCGCCAGTGGAGTTGTGCATGGGGTGTGTTTGGAACATTTTGTCACCAGCCGAGGCCAAAATTCAGCGCTTCCCCATCTCAGCCCAGAAAGCAGGTAGAACAAGTTTTGTGGTGCCTTTCAGCTGCCTACCGGGGTAATGTAAAAACTAGCAACAGAACTCCTTTCTGGCACCTTCCCCGATGCAGTTGTGCATGGGGTGTGTTTGGAACATTTTGTCACCAGCCGAGTCCAAAATTCAGCACTTCCCCATCCTAGCCCAGAAAGCAGGTAGAACAAGTTTTGTGGTGCGTTTCAGCTGCCTACCGGGGTAATGTAAAAACTACCAACAGAACTCCTTTCTGGCACCTTCCCCGGTGGAGTTGTGCATGGGGTGTGTTTGGAACATTTTTTCACCAGCCGAGGCCAAAATTCAGCGCTTCCCAATCTCAGCCCAGAAAGCAGGATGAACTACATCTGTGGTGCATTTCAGCTGCCTACCCGAGTAATGTAAAAAGTTCCAAGAGAACTCCTTTCTGGCACCTTGCTCGATGGAGTTGTGCATGGGGTGTGTTTGGAACATTTTATCACCAGCCGAGTCCAAACTTCAGCGCTTCCCCATCTCAGCCCAGAAAGCAGGTAGAACAAGTCTTGTGGTGCCTTTCAGCTGCCTACCCGAGCAATGTAAAAAGTACCAAAAGAACTCGTTTCTGGCACCTTCCCCGGTGGAGTTGTGCATGGGGTGTGTTTGGAACATTTTGTGACCAGCCGAGGCCAAAATTCAGCGCTTCCCAATCTCAGCCCAGAAAGCAGGATGAACTACATCTGTGGTGCATTTCAGCTGCCTACCCGAGTAATGTAAAAAGTTCCAAGAGAACTCATTTCTGGCACCTTGCTCGATGGAGTTGTGCATGGGGTGTGTTTGGAACATTTTATCACCAGCCGAGTCCAAAATTCAGCGCTTCCCCATCTCAGCCCAGAAAGCAGGTAGAACAAGTCTTGTGGTGCCTTTCAGCTGCCTACCCGAGTAATGTAAAAAATTTCAACAGAACTCCTTTCTGGCACCTTCCCCGATGGAGTTGTGCATGGGGTGTGTTTGGAACATTTTGTGACCAGCCGAGGCCAAAATTCAGCGCTTCCCCATCCTAGCCCAGAAAGCAGGTAGAACAACTTTTTTGGTGCCTTCCAGCTGCCTACCCTAGCAATGTAAAAAGTACCGAGAGAACTCCTTTCTGGCACCTTCCCCGGAGGAGTTGTGCATGGGGTGTGTTTGGAACATTTTGTCACCAGCCGAGTCCAAAATTCAGCGCTTCCCCAACTGAGCCCAGAAAGCAGGTAGAACAACTTTTGTGATGCATTTCAGCTGCCTACCGCGGTAGTCTAAAAACTAGCCACAGAACTCGTATCTGGCCCCTTCGCCAGTGGAGTTGTGCATGGGGTGTGTTTGGAACATTTTGTCACCAGCCGAGTCCAAAATTCAGCGCTTCCCCATCTCAGCCCAGAAAGCAGGTAGAACAAGTTTTGTGGTGCCTTTCAGCTGCCTACCCGAGTAATGTAAAAAATTTCAACAGAACTCCTTTCTGGCACCTTCTCCAGTGGAGTTGTGCATGGGGTGTGTTTGGAACATTTTGTCACCAGCCGAGGCCAAAATTCAGCGCTTCCCCATCTCAGCCCAGAAAGCAGGTAGAACAAGTTATGTGGTGCCTTTCAGCTGCCTACTGGGGTAGTGTAAAAACTACCAACGGAACTCCTTTCTGGCACCTTCCCCGATGGAGTTGTGCATGGGGTGTGTTTTGGAACATTTTGTCACCAGCCGAGTCCAAAATTCAGCGATTCCCCATCTCAGCCCAGAAAGCAGGTAGAACAACTTCTCTGGTGCCTTTCACCTGCCTACCGCGCGGTAGTGTAAAAACTACCAGAGAACTCCTGTCTGGCACGTTTCCCGATGGAGTTGTGCATGGGGTGTGTTTTGGAACATTTTGTCACCAGCCGAGGCCAAAATTCAGCGCTTCCCAATCTCAGCCCAGAAAGCAGGATGAACTACATCTGTGGTGCATTTCAGCTGCCTACCCGAGTAATGTAAAAAGTTCCAACAGAACTCCTTTCTGGCACCTTGCCCGATGGAGTTGTGCATGGGGTGTGTTTGGAACATGTTGTCACCAGCCGAGTCCAAAATTCAGCGATTCCCCATCTCAGCCCAGAAAGCAGGTAGAACAACTTCTGTGGTGCCTTTCAGCTGCCTACCGCGGTAGTGTAAAAACTACCAAGAGAACTCCTGTCTGGCACGTTTCCCGATGGAGTTGTGCATGGGGGTGTGTTTGGAACATTTTGTCACCAGCCGAGTCCAAAATTCAGCGCTTCCCCATCTCAGCCCAGAAAGCAGGTAGAACAAGTCTTGTGGTGCCTTTCAGCTGCCTAATGGAGCAATGTAAAAAATACCAAAAGAACTCGTTTCTGGCACCTTCCCCGGTGGAGTTGTGCATGGGGTGTGTTTGGAACATTTTGTCACCAGCCGAGTCCAAAATTCAGCGCTTCCCCATCTCAGCCCAGAAAGCAGGTAGAACAAGTTTTGTGGTGCCTTTCAGCTGCCTACCGGGGGTAATGTAAAAATTACCAAGAGAACTCCTTTCTGGCACCTTCCCCGATGGAGTTGTGCATGGGGTGTGTTTGGAACATTTTGTCACCAGCCGAGGCCAAAATTCAGCGCTTCCCAATCTCAGCCCCAGAAAGCAGGATGAACTACATCTGTGGTACCTTTCAGCTGCCTACCGGGGGTAGTGTAAAAACTACCAACGGAACTCCTTTCTGGCACCTTCCCCGGTGGAGTTGTGCATGGGGTGTGTTTGGAACATTTTGTGACCAGCCGAGGCCAAAATTCAGCGCTTCCCCATCCTAGCCCAGAAAGCAGGTAGAACAACTTTTGTGGTGCCTTCCAGCTGCCTACCCTAGCAATGTAAAAAGTACCGAGAGAACTCCTTTCTGGCCCCTTCGCCAGTGGAGTTGTGCATGGGGTGTGTTTGGAACATTTTGTCACCAGCCGAGTCCAAAATTCAGCGCTTCCCCAACTGAGCCTAGAAAGCAGGTAGAACAACTTTTGTGATGCATTTCAGCTGCCTACCGCGGGTAGTCTAAAAACTAGCCACAGAACTCGTATCTGGCCCCTTCGCCAGTGGAGTTGTGCATGGGGTGTGTTTGGAACATTTTGTCACCAGCCGAGGCCAAAATTCAGCGCTTTCCCCATCTCAGCCCAGAAAGCAGGTAGAACAAGTTTTGTGGTGCCTTTCAGCTGCCTACCGGGGTAATGTAAAAACTAGCAACAGAACTCCTTTCTGGCACCTTCCCCGATGCAGTTGTGCATGGGGTGTGTTTGGAACATTTTGTCACCAGCCGAGTCCAAAATTCAGCACTTCCCCATCCTAGCCCAGAAAGCAGGTAGAACAAGTTTTGTGGTGCGTTTCAGCTGCCTACCGGGGGTAATGTAAAAACTAGCAACAGAACTCCTTTCTGGCACCTTCCCCGGTGGAGTTGTGCATGGGGTGTGTTTGGAACATTTTTTCACCAGCCGAGGCCAAAATTCAGCGCTTCCCAATCTCAGCCCAGAAAGCAGGATGAACTACATCTGTGGTGCATTTCAGCTGCCTACCCGAGTAATGTAAAAAGTTCCAAGAGAACTCCTTTCTGGCACCTTGCTCGATGGAGTTGTGCATGGGGGTGTGTTTGGAACATTTTATCACCAGCCGAGTCCAAACTTCAGCGCTTCCCCATCTCAGCCCAGAAAGCAGGTAGAACAAGTCTTGTGGTGCCTTTCAGCTGCCTACCCGAGCAATGTAAAAAGTACCAAAAGAACTCGTTTCTGGCACCTTCCCCGGTGGAGTTGTGCATGGGGTGTGTTTGGAACATTTTTTCACCAGCCGAGGCCAAAATTCAGCGCTTCCCAATCTCAGCCCAGAAAGCAGGATGAACTACATCTGTGGTGCATTTCAGCTGCCTACCCGAGTAATGTAAAAAGTTCCAAGAGAACTCATTTCTGGCACCTTGCTCGATGGAGTTGTGCATGGGGGTGTGTTTGGAACATTTTATCACCAGCCGAGTCCAAAATTCAGCGCTTCCCCATCTCAGCCCAGAAAGCAGGTAGAACAAGTCTTGTGGTGCCTTTCAGCTGCCTACCCGAGTAATGTAAAAAATTTCAACAGAACTCCTTTCTGGCACCTTCCCCCGATGGAGTTGTGCATGGGGTGTGTTTGGAACATTTTGTGACCAGCCGAGGCCAAAATTCAGCGCTTCCCCATCCTAGCCCAGAAAGCAGGGTAGAACAACTTTTTTGGTGCCTTCCAGCTGCCTACCCTAGCAATGTAAAAAGTACCGAGAGAACTCCTTTCTGGCACCTTCCCCCGGAGGAGTTGTGCATGGGGTGTGTTTGGAACATTTTGTCACCAGCCGAGTCCAAAATTCAGCGCTTCCCCAACTGAGCCCAGAAAGCAGGTAGAACAACTTTTGTGATGCATTTCAGCTGCCTACCGCGGTAGTCTAAAAACTAGCCACAGAACTCGTATCTGGCCCCTTCGCCAGTGGAGTTGTGCATGGGGTGTGTTTGGAACATTTTGTCACCAGCCGAGTCCAAAATTCAGCGCTTCCCCATCTCAGCCCAGAAAGCAGGTAGAACAAGTTTTGTGGTGCCTTTCAGCTGCCTACCCGAGTAATGTAAAAAATTTCAACAGAACTCCTTTCTGGCACCTTCTCCAGTGGAGTTGTGCATGGGGTGTGTTTGGAACATTTTGTCACCAGCCGAGGCCAAAATTCAGCGCTTCCCAATCTCAGCCCAGAAAGCAGGATGAACTACATCTGTGGTGCATTTCAGCTGCCTACCCGAGTAATGTAAAAAGTTCCAACAGAACTCCTTTCTGGCACCTTGCCCGATGGAGTTGTGCATGGGGTGTGTTTGGAACATGTTGTCACCAGCCGAGTCCAAATTCAGCGATTCCCCATCTCAGCCCAGAAAGCAGGTAGAACAACTTCTGTGGTGCCTTTCACCTGCCTACCGCGGGTAGTGTAAAAACTACCAAGAGAACTCCTGTCTGGCACGTTTCCCGATGGAGTTGTGCATGGGGGTGTGTTTGGAACATTTTGTCACCAGCCGAGTCCAAAATTCAGCGCTTCCCCATCTCAGCCCAGAAAGCAGGTAGAACAAGTCTTGTGGTGCCTTTCAGCTGCCTAATGGAGCAATGTAAAAAATACCAAAAGAACTCGTTTCTGGCACCTTCCCCGGTGGAGTTGTGCATGGGGTGTGTTTTGGAACATTTTGTCACCAGCCGAGTCCAAAATTCAGCGCTTCCCCATCTCAGCCCAGAAAGCAGGTAGAACAAGTTTTGTGGTGCCTTTCAGCTGCCTACCGGGGTAATGTAAAAATTACCAAGAGAACTCCTTTCTGGCACCTTCCCCGATGGAGTTGTGCATGGGGTGTGTTTGGAACATTTTGTCACCAGCCGAGGCCAAAATTCAGCGCTTCCCAATCTCAGCCCAGAAAGCAGGATGAACTACATCTGTGGTACCTTTCAGCTGCCTACCGGGGTAGTGTAAAAACTACCAACGGAACTCCTTTCTGGCACCTTCCCCGGTGGAGTTGTGCATGGGGTGTGTTTGGAACATTTTGTGACCAGCCGAGGCCAAAATTCAGCGCTTCCCCATCCTAGCCCAGAAAGCAGGTAGAACAACTTTTGTGGTGCCTTCCAGCTGCCTACCCTAGCAATGTAAAAAGTACCGAGAGAACTCCTTTCTGGCCCCTTCGCCAGTGGAGTTGTGCATGGGGTTGTGTTTGGAACATTTTGTCACCAGCCGACTCCAAAATTCAGCGCTTCCCCCAACTGAGCCTAGAAAGCAGGTAGAACAACTTTTGTGATGCATTTCAGCTGCCTACCGCGGTAGTCTAAAAACTAGCCACAGAACTCGTATCTGGCCCCTTCGCCAGTGGAGTTGTGCATGGGGTGTGTTTGGAACATTTTGTCACCAGCCGAGGCCAAAATTCAGCGCTTCCCCATCTCAGCCCAGAAAGCAGGTAGAACAAGTTTTGTGGTGCCTTTCAGCTGCCTACCGGGGGTAATGTAAAAACTAGCAACAGAACTCCTTTCTGGCACCTTCCCCGATGCAGTTGTGCATGGGGTGTGTTTGGAACATTTTGTCACCAGCCGAGGCCAAAATTCAGCGCTTCCCAATCTCAGCCCAGAAAGCAGGATGAACTACATCTGTGGTGCATTTCAGCTGCCTACCCGAGTAATGTAAAAAGTTCCAAGAGAACTCATTTCTGGCACCTTGCTCGATGGAGTTGTGCATGGGGTGTGTTTGGAACATTTTATCACCAGCCGAGTCCAAAATTCAGCGCTTCCCCATCTCAGCCCAGAAAGCAGGTAGAACAAGTCTTGTGGTGCCTTTCAGCTGCCTACCCGAGTAATGTAAAAAATTTCAACAGAACTCCTTTCTGGCACCTTCCCCGATGGAGTTGTGCATGGGGTGTGTTTGGAACATTTTGTGACCAGCCGAGGCCAAAATTCAGCGCTTCCCCATCCTAGCCCAGAAAGCAGGTAGAACAACTTTTTTGGTGCCTTCCAGCTGCCTACCCTAGCAATGTAAAAAGTACCGAGAGAACTCCTTTCTGGCACCTTCCCCGGAGGAGTTGTGCATGGGGTGTGTTTGGAACATTTTGTCACCAGCCGAGTCCAAAATTCAGCGCTTCCCCAACTGAGCCCAGAAAGCAGGTAGAACAACTTTTGTGATGCATTTCAGCTGTCTACCGCGGTAGTCTAAAAACTAGCCACAGAACTCGTATCTGGCCCCTTCGCCAGTGGAGTTGTGCATGGGGTGTGTTTGGAACATTTTGTCACCAGCCGAGTCCAAAATTCAGCGCTTCCCCATCTCAGCCCAGAAAGCAGGTAGAACAAGTTTTGTGGTGCCTTTCAGCTGCCTACCCGAGTAATGTAAAAAATTTCAACAGAACTCCTTTCTGGCACCTTCTCCAGTGGAGTTGTGCATGGGGTGTGTTTGGAACATTTTGTCACCAGCCGAGGCCAAAATTCAGCGCTTCCCCATCTCAGCCCAGAAAGCAGGTAGAACAAGTTATGTGGTGCCTTTCAGCTGCCTACTGGGGTAGTGTAAAAACTACCAACGGAACTCCTTTCTGGCACCTTCCCCGATGGAGTTGTGCATGGGGTGTGTTTGGAACATTTTGTCACCAGCCGAGTCCAAAATTCAGCGATTCCCCATCTCAGCCCAGAAAGCAGGTAGAACAACTTCTCTGGTGCCTTTCACCTGCCTACCGCGGTAGTGTAAAAACTACCAAGAGAACTCCTGTCTGGCACGTTTCCCGATGGAGTTGTGCATGGGGTGTGTTTGGAACATTTTGTCACCAGCCGAGGCCAAAATTCAGCGCTTCCCAATCTCAGCCCAGAAAGCAGGATGAACTACATCTGTGGTGCATTTCAGCTGCCTACCCGAGTAATGTAAAAAGTTCCAACAGAACTCCTTTCTGGCACCTTGCCCGATGGAGTTGTGCATGGGGTGTGTTTGGAACATGTTGTCACCAGCCGAGTCCAAAATTCAGCGCTTCCCCATCTCAGCCCAGAAAGCAGGTAGAACAAGTTTTGTGGTGCCTTTCAGCTGCCTACCGGGGAATTTAAAAACTACCAAGACAACTCGTTTCTGGCACCTTCCCCGATGGAGTTGTGCATGGGGTGTGTTTGGAACATTTTGTGACCAGCCGAGGCCAAAATTCAGCGCTTCCCCATCCTAGCCCAGAAAGCAGGTAGAACAACTTTTGTGGTGCCTTCCAGCTGCCTACCGTAGCAATGTAAAAAGTACCGAGAGAACTCCTTTCTGGCCCCTTCGCCAGTGGAGTTGTGCATGGGGTGTGTTTGGAACATTTTGTCACCAGCCGAGTCCAAAATTCAGCGCTTCCCCAACTGAGCCCAGAAAGCAGGTAGAACAACTTTTGTGATGCATTTCAGCTGCCTACCGCGGTAGTCTAAAAACTAGCCACAGAACTTGTATCTGGCCCCTTCGCCAGTGGAGTTGTGCATGGGGTGTGTTTGGAACATTTTGTCACCAGCCGAGGCCAAAATTCAGCGCTTCCCCATCTCAGCCCAGAAAGCAGGTAGAACAAGTTTTGTGGTGCCTTTCAGCTGCCTACCCGAGTAATGTAAAAAGTTCCAAAAGAACTCCTTTCTGGCACCTTGCCCGATGGAGTTGTGCATGGGGTGTGTTTGGAACATTTTGTCACCAGCCGAATCCAAAATTCAGCGCTTCCCCATCTCAGCCCAGAAAGCAGGTAGAACAAGTTATGTGGTGCCTTTCAGCTGCCTACTGGGGTAGTGTAAAAACTACCAACGGAACTCCTTTCTGGCACATTCCCCGGTGGAGTTGTGCATGGGGTGTTTTTGGAACATTTTGTCACCAGCCGAGTCCAAAATTCAGCGCTTCCCCATCTCAGCCCAGAAAGCAGGTAGAACAAGTCTTGTGGTGCCTTTCAGCTGCCTACCCGAGTAATGTAAAAAATTTTAACAGAACTCCTTTCTGGCACCTACCACGGTGGAGTTGTGCATGGGGTGTGTTTGGAACATTTTGTCACCAGCCGAGTCCAAAATTCAGCGCTTCCCCATCTCAGCCCAGAAAGCAGGTAGAACAAGTTATGTGGTGCCTTTCAGCTGCCTACTGGGGTAGTGTAAAAACTACCAACGGAACTCCTTTCTGGCACCTTCCCCGGTGGAGTTGTGCATGGGGTGTGTTTGGAACATTTTGTCACCAGCCGAGGCCAAAATTCAGCGATTCCCCATCTCAGCCCAGAAAGCAGGTAGAACAACTTCTGTGGTGCCTTTCACCTGCCTACCGCGGTAGTGTAAAAACTACCAAGAGAACTCCTGTCTGGCACGTTTCCCGATGGAGTTGTGCATGGGGTGTGTTTGGAACATTTTGTCACCAGCCGAGTCCAAAATTCAGCGCTTCCCCATCTCAGCCCAGAAAGCAGGTAGAACAAGTCTTGTGGTGCCTTTCAGCTGCCTAATGGAGCAATGTAAAAAATACCAAAAGAACTCGTTTCTGGCACCTTCCCCGGTGGAGTTGTGCATGGGGTGTGTTTGGAACATTTTGTCACCAGCCGAGTCCAAAATTCAGCGCTTCCCCAACTGAGCCCAGAAAGCAGGTAGAACAAGTTTTGTGGTGCCTTTCAGCTGCCTACCGGGGTAATGTAAAAACTACCAAGAGAACTCCTTTCTGACACCTTCCCCGGTGGAGTTGTGCATGGGGTGTGTTTGGAACATTTTGTCACCAGCCGAGTCCAAAATTCAGCGCTTCCCCATCTCAGCCCAGAAAGCAGGTAGAACAAGTTTTGTGGTGCCTTTCAGCTGCCTACCGGGGTAATGTAAAAACTACCAAGAGAACTCCTTTCTGGCACCTTCCCCGATGGAGTTGTGCATGGGGTGTGTTTGGAACATTTTGTCACCAGCCGAGGCCAAAATTCAGCGCTTCCCAATCTCAGCCCAGAAAGCAGGATGAACTACATCTGTGGTACCTTTCAGCTGCCTACCGGGGTAATGTAAAAACTACCAACGGAACTCCTTTCTGGCACCTTCCCCGGTGGAGTTGTGCATGGGGTGTGTTTGGAACATTTTGTCACCAGCCGAGTCCAAAATTCAGCGCTTCCCCAACTGAGCCTAGAAAGCAGGTAGAACAACTTTTGTGATGCATTTCAGCTGCCTACCGCGGTAGTCTAAAAACTAGCCACAGAACTCGTATCTGGCCCCTTCGCCAGTGGAGTTGTGCATGGGGTGTGTTTGGAACATTTTTTCACCAGCCGAGGCCAAAATTCAGCGCTTCCCAATCTCAGCCCAGAAAGCAGGATGAACTACATCTGTGGTGCATTTCAGCTGCCTACCCGAGTAATGTAAAAAGTTCCAAGAGAACTCCTTTCTGGCACCTTGCTCGATGGAGTTGTGCATGGGGTGTGTTTGGAACATTTTATCACCAGCCGAGTCCAAACTTCAGCGCTTCCCCATCTCAGCCCAGAAAGCAGGTAGAACAAGTCTTGTGGTGCCTTTCAGCTGCCTACCCGAGCAATGTAAAAAGTACCAAAAGAACTCGTTTCTGGCACCTTCCCCGGTGGAGTTGTGCATGGGGTGTGTTTGGAACATTTTGTCACCAGCCGAGGCCAAAATTCAGCGCTTCCCAATCTCAGCCCAGAAAGCAGGATGAACTACATCTGTGGTGCATTTCAGCTGCCTACCCGAGTAATGTAAAAAGTTCCAACAGAACTCCTTTCTGGCACCTTGCCCGATGGAGTTGTGCATGGGGTGTGTTTGGAACATGTTGTCACCAGCCGAGTCCAAAATTCAGCGCTTCCCCATCTCAGCCCAGAAAGCAGGTAGAACAAGTTTTGTGGTGCCTTTCGGCTGCCTACCGGGGTAATGTAAAAACTACCAACGGAACTCCTTTCTGGCACCTTCCCCGATGGAGTTGTGCATGGGGTGTGTTTGGAACATTTTATCACCAGCCGAGTCCAAAATTCAGCGCTTCCCCATCTCAGCCCAGAAAGCAGGTAGAACAAGTTTTGTGGTGCCTTTCAGCTGCCTACCGGGGTAATGTAAAAACTAGCAACAGAACTCCTTTCTGGCACCTTCCCTGATGGAGTTGTGCATGGGGTGTGTTTGGAACATTTTGTCACCAGCCGAGGCCAAAATTCAGCGCTTCCCAATCTCAGCCCAGAAAGCAGGATGAACTACATCTGTGGTGCATTTCAGCTGCCTACCCGAGTAATGTAAAAAGTTCCAAGAGAACTCATTTCTGGCACCTTGCTCGATGGAGTTGTGCATGGGGTGTGTTTGGAACATTTTATCACCAGCCGAGCCCAAAATTCAGCGCTTCCCCATCTCAGCCCAGAAAGCAGGTAGAACAAGTCTTGTGGTGCCTTTCAGCTGCCTACCCGAGTAATGTAAAAAATTTCAACAAAACTCCTTTCTGGCACCTTCTCCAGTGGAGTTGTGCATGGGGTGTGTTTGGAACATTTTGTGACCAGCCGAGGCCAAAATTCA
Source organism: Falco peregrinus (assembly GCF_023634155.1). Taxonomy (NCBI): domain Eukaryota; kingdom Metazoa; phylum Chordata; class Aves; order Falconiformes; family Falconidae; genus Falco; species Falco peregrinus. Next base: position 55,116,864 of record NC_073721.1, read on the forward strand.
GCGCTTCCCCATCCTAGCCCAGAAAGCAGGTAGAACAACTTTTTTGGTGCCTTCCAGCTGCCTACCCTAGCAATGTAAAAAGTACCGAGAGAACTCCTTTCTGGCACCTTCCCCGGAGGAGTTGTGCATGGGGTGTGTTTGGAACATTTTGTCACCAGCCGAGTCCAAAATTCAGCGCTTCCCCAACTGAGCCCAGAAAGCAGGTAGAACAACATTTGTGATGCATTTCAGCTGCCTACCGCGGTAGTCTAAAAACTAGCCACAGAACTCGTATCTGGCCCCTTCGCCAGTGGAGTTGTGCATGGGGTGTGTTTGGAACATTTTGTCACCAGCCGAGTCCAAAATTCAGCGCTTCCCCATCTCAGCCCAGAAAGCAGGTAGAACAAGTTTTGTGGTGCCTTTCAGCTGCCTACCCGAGTAATGTAAAAAATTTCAACAGAACTCCTTTCTGGCACCTTCTCCAGTGGAGTTGTGCATGGGGTGTGTTTGGAACATTTTGTCACCAGCCGAGGCCAAAATTCAGCGCTTCCCAATCTCAGCCCAGAAAGCAGGATGAACTACATCTGTGGTGCATTTCAGCTGCCTACCCGAGTAATGTAAAAAGTTCCAACAGAACTCCTTTCTGGCACCTTGCCCGATGGAGTTGTGCATGGGGTGTGTTTGGAACATGTTGTCACCAGCCGAGTCCAAAATTCAGCGCTTCCCCATCTCAGCCCAGAAAGCAGGTAGAACAAGTTTTGTGGTGCCTTTCAGCTGCCTACCGGGGTAATGTAAAAACTACCAAGACAACTCGTTTCTGGCACCTTCCCCGATGGAGTTGTGCATGGGGTGTGTTTGGAACATTTTGTGACCAGCCGAGGCCAAAATTCAGCGCTTCCCCATCCTAGCCCAGAAAGCAGGTAGAACAACTTTTGTGGTGCCTTCCAGCTGCCTACCCTAGCAATGTAAAAAGTACCGAGAGAACTCCTTTCTGGCCCCTTCGCCAGTGGAGTTGTGCATGGGGTGTGTTTGGAACATTTTGTCACCAGCCGAGTCCAAAATTCAGCGCTTCCCCAACTGAGCCCAGAAAGCAGGTAGAACAACTTTTATGATGCATTTCAGCTGCCTACCGCGGTAGTCTAAAAACTAGCCACAGAACTTGTATCTGGCCCCTTCGCCAGTGGAGTTGTGCATGGGGTGTGTTTGGAACATTTTGTCACCAGCCGAGGCCAAAATTCAGCGCTTCCCCATCTCAGCCCAGAAAGCAGGATGAACTACATCTGTGGTGCATTTCAGCTGCCTACCCGAGTAATGTAAAAAGTTCCAAAAGAACTCCTTTCTGGCACCTTGCCCGATGGAGTTGTGCATGGGGTGTGTTTGGAACATTTTGTCACCAGCCGAGTCCAAAATTCAGCGCTTCCCCATCTCAGCCCAGAAAGCAGGTAGAAGAAGTTATGTGGTGCCTTTCAGCTGCCTACTGGGGTAGTGTAAAAATTACCAACGGAACTCCTTTCTGGCACATTCCCCGGTGGAGTTGTGCATGGGGTGTTATTGGAACATTTTGTCACCAGCCGAGTCCAAAATTCAGCGCTTCCCCATCTCAGCCCAGAAAGCAGGTAGAACAAGTCTTGTGGTGCCTTTCAGCTGCCTACCCGAGTAATGTAAAAAATTTTAACAGAACTCCTTTCTGGCACCTTCCACGGTGGAGTTGTGCATGGGGTGTGTTTGGAACATTTTGTCACCAGCCGAGTCCAAAATTCAGCGCTTCCCCATCTCAGCCCAGAAAGCAGGTAGAACAAGTTATGTGGTGCCTTTCAGCTGCCTACTGGGGTAGTGTAAAAACTACCAACGGAACTCCTTTCTGGCACCTTCCCCGGTGGAGTTGTGCATGGGGTGTGTTTGGAACATTTTGTCACCAGCCGAGTCCAAAATTCAGCGATTCCCCATCTCAGCCCAGAAAGCAGGTAGAACAACTTCTGTGGTGCCTTTCACCTGCCTACCGCGGTAATGTAAAAACTACCAAGAGAACTCCTTTCTGACACCTTCCCCGGTGGAGTTGTGCATGGGGTGTGTTTGGAACATTTTGTCACCAGCCGAGTCCAAAATTCAGCGCTTCCCCATCTCAGCCCAGAAAGCAGGTAGAACAAGTTTTGTGGTGCCTTTCAGCTGCCTACCGGGGTAATGTAAAAACTACCAAGAGAACTCCTTTCTGGCACCTTCCCCGATGGAGTTGTGCATGGGGTGTGTTTGGAACATTTTGTCACCAGCCGAGGCCAAAATTCAGTGCTTCCCAATCTCAGCCCAGAAAGCAGGATGAACTACATCTGTGGTACCTTTCAGCTGCCTACCGGGGTAATGTAAAAACTACCAACGGAACTCCTTTCTGGCACCTTCCCCGGTGGAGTTGTGCATGGGGTGTGTTTGGAACATTTTGTGACCAGCCGAGGCCAAAATTCAGCGCTTCCCCATCTCAGCCCAGAAAGCAGGTAGAACAACTTTTGTGGTGCCTTCCAGCTGCCTACCCTAGCAATGTAAAAAGTACCGAGAGAACTCCTTTCTGGCCCCTTCACCAGTGGAGTTGTGCATGGGGTGTGTTTGGAACATTTTGTCACCAGCCGAGTCCAAAATTCAGCGCTTCCCCAACTGAGCCTAGAAAGCAGGTAGAACAACTTTTGTGATGCATTTCAGCTGCCTACCGCGGTAGTCTAAAAACTAGCCACAGAACTCGTATCTGGCCCCTTCGCCAGTGGAGTTGTGCATGGGGTGTGTTTGGAACATTTTGTCACCAGCCGAGGCCAAAATTCAGCGCTTCCCCATCCTAGCCCAGAAAGCAGGTAGAACAACTTTTTTGGTGCCTTCCAGCTGCCTACCCTAGCAATGTAAAAAGTACCGAGAGAACTCCTTTCTGGCACCTTCCCCGGAGGAGTTGTGCATGGGGTGTGTTTGGAACATTTTGTCACCAGCCGAGTCCAAAATTCAGCGCTTCCCCAACTGAGCCCAGAAAGCAGGTAGAACAACTTTTGTGATGCATTTCAGCTGCCTACCGCGGTAGTCTAAAAACTAGCCACAGAACTCGTATCTGGCCCCTTCGCCAGTGGAGTTGTGCATGGGGTGTGTTTGGAACATTTTGTCACCAGCCGAGTCCAAAATTCAGCGCTTCCCCATCTCAGCCCAGAAAGCAGGTAGAACAAGTTATGTGGTGCCTTTCAGCTGCCTACTGGGGTAGTGTAAAAACTACCAACGGAACTCCTTTCTGGCACCTTCCCCGGTGGAGTTGTGCATGGGGTGTGTTTGGAACATTTTGTCACCAGCCGAGTCCAAAATTCAGCGATTCCCCATCTCAGCCCAGAAAGCAGGTAGAACAACTTCTGTGGTGCCTTTCACCTGCCTACCGCGGTAGTGTAAAAACTACCAAGAGAACTCCTGTCTGGCACGTTTCCCGATGGAGTTGTGCATGGGGTGTGTTTGGAACATTTTGTCACCAGCCGAGTCCAAAATTCAGCGCTTCCCCATCTCAGCCCAGAAAGCAGGTAGAACAAGTCTTGTGGTGCCTTTCAGCTGCCTAATGGAGCAATGTAAAAAATACCAAAAGAACTCGTTTCTGGCACCTTCCCCGGTGGAGTTGTGCATGGGGTGTGTTTGGAACATTTTGTCACCAGCCGAGTCCAAAATTCAGCGCTTCCCAATCTCAGCCCAGAAAGCAGGTAGAACAAGTTTTGTGGTGCCTTTCAGCTGCCTACCGGGGTAATGTAAAAACTACCAAGAGAACTCCTTTCTGACACCTTCCCCGGTGGAGTTGTGCATGGGGTGTGTTTGGAACATTTTGTCACCAGCCGAGTCCAAAATTCAGCGCTTCCCCATCTCAGCCCAGAAAGCAGGTAGAACAAGTTTTGTGGTGCCTTTCAGCTGCCTACCGGGGTAATGTAAAAACTACCAAGAGAACTCCTTTCTGGCACCTTCCCCGATGGAGTTGTGCATGGGGTGTGTTTGGAACATTTTGTCACCAGCCGAGGCCAAAATTCAGCGCTTCCCAATCTCAGCCCAGAAAGCAGGATGAACTACATCTGTGGTACCTTTCAGCTGCCTACCGGGGTAATGTAAAAACTACCAACGGAACTCCTTTCTGGCACCTTCCCCGATGGAGTTGTGCATGGGGTGTGTTTGGAACATTTTATCACCAGCCGAGTCCAAACTTCAGCGCTTCCCCATCTCAGCCCAGAAAGCAGGTAGAACAAGTCTTGTGGTGCCTTTCAGCTGCCTACCCGAGCAATGTAAAAAGTACCAAAAGAACTCGTTTCTGGCACCTTCCCCGGTGGAATTGTGCATGGGGTGTGTTTGGAACATTTTGTCACCAGCCGAGGCCAAAATTCAGCGCTTCCCCATCTCAGCCCAGAAAGCAGGATGAACTACATCTGTGGTGCATTTCAGCTGCCTACCCGAGTAATGTAAAAAGTTCCAACAGAACTCCTTTCTGGCACCTTGCCCGATGGAGTTGTGCATGGGGTGTGTTTGGAACATGTTGTCACCAGCCGAGTCCAAAATTCAGCGCTTCCCCATCTCAGCCCAGAAAGCAGGTAGAACAAGTTTTGTGGTGCCTTTCGGCTGCCTACCGGGGTAATGTAAAAACTACCAAGAGAACTCCTTTCTGGCACCTTCCCCGATGGAGTTGTGCATGGGGTGTGTTTGGAACATTTTATCACCAGCCGAGTCCAAAATTCAGCGCTTCCCCATCTCAGCCCAGAAAGCAGGTAGAACAAGTTTTGTGGTGCCTTTCAGCTGCCTACCGGGGTAATGTAAAAACTAGCAACAGAACTCCTTTCTGGCACCTTCCCTGATGGAGTTGTGCATGGGGTGTGTTTGGAACATTTTGTCACCAGCCGAGGCCAAAATTCAGCGCTTCCCAATCTCAGCCCAGAAAGCAGGATGAACTACATCTGTGGTGCATTTCAGCTGCCTACCCGAGTAATGTAAAAAGTTCCAAGAGAACTCATTTCTGGCACCTTGCTCGATGGAGTTGTGCATGGGGTGTGTTTGGAACATTTTATCACCAGCCGAGCCCAAAATTCAGCGCTTCCCCATCTCAGCCCAGAAAGCAGGTAGAACAAGTCTTGTGGTGCCTTTCAGCTGCCTACCCGAGTAATGTAAAAAATTTCAACAAAACTCCTTTCTGGCACCTTCTCCAGTGGAGTTGTGCATGGGGTGTGTTTGGAACATTTTGTGACCAGCCGAGGCCAAAATTCAGCGCTTCCCGATCTCAGCCCAGAAAGCAGGTAGAACAACTTTTTTGGTGCCTTCCAGCTGCCTACCCTAGCAATGTAAAAAGTACCGAGAGAACTCCTTTCTGGCACCTTCCCCGGAGGAGTTGTGCATGGGGTGTGTTTGGAACATTTTGTCACCAGCCGAGTCCAAAATTCAGCGCTTCCCCAACTGAGCCCAGAAAGCAGGTAGAACAACTTTTGTGATGCATTTCAGCTGCCTACCGCGGTAGTCTAAAAACTAGCCACAGAACTCGTATCTGGCCCCTTCGCCAGTGGAGTTGTGCATGGGGTGTGTTTGGAACATTTTGTCACCAGCCGAGTCCAAAATTCAGCGCTTCCCCATCTCAGCCCAGAAAGCAGGTAGAACAAGTTTTGTGGTGCCTTTCAGCTGCCTACCCGAGTAATGTAAAAAATTTCAACAGAACTCCTTTCTGGCACCTTCTCCAGTGGAGTTGTGCATGGGGTGTGTTTGGAACATTTTGTCACCAGCCGAGGCCAAAATTCAGCGCTTCCCCATCTCAGCCCAGAAAGCAGGTAGAACAAGTTATGTGGTGCCTTTCAGCTGCCTACTGGGGTAGTGTAAAAACTACCAACGGAACTCCTTTCTGGCACCTTCCCCGATGGAGTTGTGCATGGGGTGTGTTTGGAACATTTTGTCACCAGCCGAGTCCAAAATTCAGCGATTCCCCATCTCAGCCCAGAAAGCAGGTAGAACAACTTCTCTGGTGCCTTTCACCTGCCTACCGCGGTAGTGTAAAAACTACCAAGAGAACTCCTGTCTGGCACGTTTCCCGATGGAGTTGTGCATGGGGTGTGTTTGGAACATTTTGTCACCAGCCGAGGCCAAAATTCAGCGCTTCCCAATCTCAGCCCAGAAAGCAGGATGAACTACATCTGTGGTGCATTTCAGCTGCCTACCCGAGTAATGTAAAAAGTTCCAACAGAACTCCTTTCTGGCACCTTGCCCGATGGAGTTGTGCATGGGGTGTGTTTGGAACATGTTGTCACCAGCCGAGTCCAAAATTCAGCGCTTCCCCATCTCAGCCCAGAAAGCAGGTAGAACAAGTTTTGTGGTGCCTTTCAGCTGCCTACCGGGGTAATGTAAAAACTACCAAGACAACTCGTTTCTGGCACCTTCCCCGATGGAGTTGTGCATGGGGTGTGTTTGGAACATTTTGTGACCAGCCGAGGCCAAAATTCAGCGCTTCCCCATCCTAGCCCAGAAAGCAGGTAGAACAACTTTTGTGGTGCCTTCCAGCTGCCTACCCTAGCAATGTAAAAAGTACCGAGAGAACTCCTTTCTGGCCCCTTCGCCAGTGGAGTTGTGCATGGGGTGTGTTTGGAACATTTTGTCACCAGCCGAGGCCAAAATTCAGCGCTTCCCCATCTCAGCCCAGAAAGCAGGTAGAACAAGTTTTGTGATGCATTTCAGCTGCCTACAGCGGTAGTCTAAAAGCTAGCCACAGAACTCGTATCTGGCCCCTTCGCCAGTGGAGTTGTGCATGGGGTGTGTTTGTGTGTTTGGAACATTTTGTCACCAGCCGAGGCCAAAATTCAGCGCTTCCCCATCTCAGCCCAGAAAGCAGGTAGAACAAGTTTTGTGGTGCCTTTCAGCTGCCTACCGGGGTAGTGTAAGAACTTACAACGGAACTCCTTTCTGGCACCTTCCCCGGTGGAGTTGTGCATGGGGTGTGTTTGGAACATTTTGTCACCAGCCGAGGCCAAAATTCAGCGCTTCCCCATCTCAGCCCAGGAAGCAGGTAGAACAAGTTTTGTGGTGCCTTTCAGCTGCCTATTGGGGTAGTGTAAGAACTACCAATAGAACTCCTTTCTGGCACCTTCCCCGGAGGAGCTGTGCATGGGGTGTGTTTGGAACATTTTGTCACCAGCCGAGTCCAAACTTCAGCGCTTCCCCATCTCAGCCCAGAAAGCAGGTAGAACAAGTCTTGTGGTGCCTTTCAGCTGCCTACCCGAGCAATGTAAAAAGTACCAAAAGAACTCGTTTCTGGCACCTTCCCCGGTGGAGTTGTGCATGGGGTGTGTTTGGAACATTTTGTCACCAGCCGAGGCCAAAATTCAGCGCTTCCCAATCTCAGCCCAGAAAGCAGGATGAACTACATCTGTGGTGCATTTCAGCTGCCTACCCGAGTAATGTAAAAAGTTCCAACAGAACTCCTTTCTGGCACCTTGCCCGATGGAGTTGTGCATGGGGTGTGTTTGGAACATGTTGTCACCAGCCGAGTCCAAAATTCAGCGCTTCCCCATCTCAGCCCAGAAAGCAGGTAGAACAAGTTTTGTGGTGCCTTTCGGCTGCCTACCGGGGTAATGTAAAAACTACCAAGAGAACTCCTTTCTGGCACCTTCCCCGATGGAGTTGTGCATGGGGTGTGTTTGGAACATTTTATCACCAGCCGAGTCCAAAATTCAGCGCTTCCCCATCTCAGCCCAGAAAGCAGGTAGAACAAGTTTTGTGGTGCCTTTCAGCTGCCTACCGGGGTAATGTAAAAACTAGCAACAGAACTCCTTTCTGGCACCTTCCCCGGTGGAGTTGTGCATGGGGTGTGTTTGGAACATTTTGTCACCAGCCGAGGCCAAAATTCAGCGCTTCCCCATCTCAGCCCAGAAAGCAGGTAGAACAAGTCTTGTGGTGCCTTTCAGCTGCCTACCCGAGCAATGTAAAAAGTACCAAAAGAACTCGTTTCTGGCACCTTCCCCGGTGGAGTTGTGCATGGGGTGTGTTTGGAACATTTTGTGACCAGCCGAGGCCAAAATTCAGCGCTTCCCAATCTCAGCCCAGAAAGCAGGATGAACTACATCTGTGGTGCATTTCAGCTGCCTACCCGAGTAATGTAAAAAGTTCCAAGAGAACTCATTTCTGGCACCTTGCTCGATGGAGTTGTGCATGGGGTGTGTTTGGAACATTTTATCACCAGCCGAGTCCAAAATTCAGCGCTTCCCCATCTCAGCCCAGAAAGCAGGTAGAACAAGTCTTGTGGTGCCTTTCAGCTGCCTACCCGAGTAATGTAAAAAATTTCAACAAAACTCCTTTCTGGCACCTTCTCCAGTGGAGTTGTGCATGGGGTGTGTTTGGAACATTTTGTGACCAGCCGAGGCCAAAATTCAGCGCTTCCCCATCCTAGCCCAGAAAGCAGGTAGAACAACTTTTTTGGTGCCTTCCAGCTGCCTACCCTAGCAATGTAAAAAGTACCGAGAGAACTCCTTTCTGGCACCTTCCCCGGAGGAGTTGTGCATGGGGTGTGTTTGGAACATTTTGTCACCAGCCGAGTCCAAAATTCAGCGCTTCCCCAACTGAGCCCAGAAAGCAGGTAGAACAACTTTTGTGATGCATTTCAGCTGCCTACCACGGTAGTCTAAAAACTAGCCACAGAACTCGTATCTGGCCCCTTCGCCAGTGGAGTTGTGCATGGGGTGTGTTTGGAACATTTTGTCACCAGCCGAGTCCAAAATTCAGCGCTTCCCCATCTCAGCCCAGAAAGCAGGTAGAACAAGTTTTGTGGTGCCTTTCAGCTGCCTACCCGAGTAATGTAAAAAATTTCAACAGAACTCCTTTCTGGCACCTTCTCCAGTGGAGTTGTGCATGGGGTGTGTTTGGAACATTTTGTCACCAGCCGAGGCCAAAATTCAGCGCTTCCCCATCTCAGCCCAGAAAGCAGGTAGAACAAGTTATGTGGTGCCTTTCAGCTGCCTACTGGGGTAGTGTAAAAACTACCAACGGAACTCCTTTCTGGCACCTTCCCCGATGGAGTTGTGCATGGGGGTGTGTTTGGAACATTTTGTCACCAGCCGAGTCCAAAATTCAGCGATTCCCCATCTCAGCCCAGAAAGCAGGTAGAACAACTTCTCTGGTGCCTTTCACCTGCCTACCGCGGGTAGTGTAAAAACTACCAAGAGAACTCCTGTCTGGCACGTTTCCCGATGGAGTTGTGCATGGGGTGTGTTTGGAACATTTTGTCACCAGCCGAGGCCAAAATTCAGCGCTTCCCAATCTCAGCCCAGAAAGCAGGATGAACTACATCTGTGGTGCATTTCAGCTGCCTACCCGAGTAATGTAAAAAGTTCCAACAGAACTCCTTTCTGGCACCTTGCCCGATGGAGTTGTGCATGGGGTGTGTTTGGAACATGTTGTCACCAGCCGAGTCCAAAATTCAGCGCTTCCCCATCTCAGCCCAGAAAGCAGGTAGAACAAGTTTTGTGGTGCCTTTCAGCTGCCTACCGGGGTAATGTAAAAACTACCAAGACAACTCGTTTCTGGCACCTTCCCCGATGGAGTTGTGCATGGGGTGTGTTTGGAACATTTTGTGACCAGCCGAGGCCAAAATTCAGCGCTTCCCCATCCTAGCCCAGAAAGCAGGTAGAACAACTTTTGTGGTGCCTTCCAGCTGCCTACCCTAGCAATGTAAAAAGTACCGAGAGAACTCCTTTCTGGCCCCTTCGCCAGTGGAGTTGTGCATGGGGTGTGTTTGGAACATTTTGTCACCAGCCGAGGCCAAAATTCAGCGCTTCCCCATCTCAGCCCAGAAAGCAGGTAGAACAAGTTTTGTGATGCATTTCAGCTGCCTACCGCGGTAGTCTAAAAGCTAGCCACAGAACTCGTATCTGGCCCCTTCGCCAGTGGAGTTGTGCATGGGGTGTGTTTGTGTGTTTGGAACATTTTGTCACCAGCCGAGGCCAAAATTCAGCGCTTCCCCATCTCAGCCCAGAAAGCAGGTAGAACAAGTTTTGTGGTGCCTTTCAGCTGCCTACCGGGGTAGTGTAAGAACTTACAACGGAACTCCTTTCTGGCACCTTCCCCGGTGGAGTTGTGCATGGGGTGTGTTTGGAACATTTTGTCACCAGCCGAGGCCAAAATTCAGCGCTTCCCCATCTCAGCCCAGGAAGCAGGTAGAACAAGTTTTGTGGTGCCTTTCAGCTGCCTATTGGGGTAGTGTAAGAACTACCAATAGAACTCCTTTCTGGCACCTTCCCCGGAGGAGCTGTGCATGGGGTGTGTTTGGAACATTTTGTCACCAGCCGAGTCCAAACTTCAGCGCTTCCCCATCTCAGCCCAGAAAGCAGGTAGAACAAGTCTTGTGGTGCCTTTCAGCTGCCTACCCGAGCAATGTAAAAAGTACCAAAAGAACTCGTTTCTGGCACCTTCCCCGGTGGAGTTGTGCATGGGGTGTGTTTGGAACATTTTGTCACCAGCCGAGGCCAAAATTCAGCGCTTCCCAATCTCAGCCCAGAAAGCAGGATGAACTACATCTGTGGTGCATTTCAGCTGCCTACCCGAGTAATGTAAAAAGTTCCAACAGAACTCCTTTCTGGCACCTTGCCCGATGGAGTTGTGCATGGGGTGTGTTTGGAACATGTTGTCACCAGCCGAGTCCAAAATTCAGCGCTTCCCCATCTCAGCCCAGAAAGCAGGTAGAACAAGTTTTGTGGTGCCTTTCAGCTGCCTACCGGGGTAATGTAAAAACTAGCAACAGAACTCCTTTCTGGCACCTTCCCCGATGGAGTTGTGCATGGGGTGTGTTTGGAACATTTTGTCACCAGCCGAGGCCAAAATTCAGCGCTTCCCCATCTCAGCCCAGAAAGCAGGTAGAACAAGTCTTGTGGTGCCTTTCAGCTGCCTACCCGAGCAATGTAAAAAGTACCAAAAGAACTCGTTTTCTGGCACCTTCCCCGGTGGAGTTGTGCATGGGGTGTGTTTGGAACATTTTGTGACCAGCCGAGGCCAAAATTCAGCGCTTCCCAATCTCAGCCCAGAAAGCAGGATGAACTACATCTGTGGTGCATTTCAGCTGCCTACCCGAGTAATGTAAAAAGTTCCAAGAGAACTCATTTCTGGCACCTTGCTCGATGGAGTTGTGCATGGGGTGTGTTTGGAACATTTTATCACCAGCCGAGTCCAAAATTCAGCGCTTCCCCATCTCAGCCCAGAAAGCAGGTAGAACAAGTCTTGTGGTGCCTTTCAGCTGCCTACCCGAGTAATGTAAAAAAATTTCAACAAAACTCCTTTCTGGCACCTTCTCCAGTGGAGTTGTGCATGGGGTGTGTTTGGAACATTTTGTGACCAGCCGAGGCCAAAATTCAGCGCTTCCCCATCCTAGCCCAGAAAGCAGGTAGAACAACTTTTTTGGTGCCTTCCAGCTGCCTACCCTAGCAATGTAAAAAGTACCGAGAGAACTCCTTTCTGGCACCTTCCCCGGAGGAGTTGTGCATGGGGTGTGTTTGGAACATTTTGTCACCAGCCGAGTCCAAAATTCAGCGCTTCCCCAACTGAGCCCAGAAAGCAGGGTAGAACAACTTTTGTGATGCATTTCAGCTGCCTACCGCGGTAGTCTAAAAACTAGCCACAGAACTCGTATCTGGCCCCTTCGCCAGTGGAGTTGTGCATGGGGTGTGTTTGGAACATTTTGTCACCAGCCGAGTCCAAAATTCAGCGCTTCCCCATCTCAGCCCAGAAAGCAGGTAGAACAAGTTTTGTGGTGCCTTTCAGCTGCCTACCCGAGTAATGTAAAAAATTTCAACAGAACTCCTTTCTGGCACCTTCTCCAGTGGAGTTGTGCATGGGGTGTGTTTGGAACATTTTGTCACCAGCCGAGGCCAAAATTCAGCGCTTCCCCATCTCAGCCCAGAAAGCAGGTAGAACAAGTTATGTGGTGCCTTTCAGCTGCCTACTGGGGTAGTGTAAAAACTACCAACGGAACTCCTTTCTGGCACCTTCCCCGATGGAGTTGTGCATGGGGTGTGTTTGGAACATTTTGTCACCAGCCGAGTCCAAAATTCAGCGATTCCCCATCTCAGCCCAGAAAGCAGGTAGAACAACTTCTCTGGTGCCTTTCACCTGCCTACCGCGGTAGTGTAAAAACTACCAAGAGAACTCCTGTCTGGCACGTTTCCCGATGGAGTTGTGCATGGGGTGTGTTTGGAACATTTTGTCACCAGCCGAGGCCAAAATTCAGCGCTTCCCAATCTCAGCCCAGAACACAGGATGAACTACATCTGTGGTGCATTTCAGCTGCCTACCCGAGTAATGTAAAAAGTTCCAACAGAACTCCTTTCTGGCACCTTGCCCGATGGAGTTGTGCATGGGGTGTGTTTGGAACATGTTGTCACCAGCCGAGTCCAAAATTCAGCGCTTCCCCATCTCAGCCCAGAAAGCAGGTAGAACAAGTTTTGTGGTGCCTTTCAGCTGCCTACCGGGGTAATGTAAAAACTACCAAGACAACTCGTTTCTGGCACCTTCCCCGATGGAGTTGTGCATGGGGTGTGTTTGGAACATTTTGTGACCAGCCGAGGCCAAAATTCAGCGCTTCCCCATCCTAGCCCAGAAAGCAGGTAGAACAACTTTTGTGGTGCCTTCCAGCTGCCTACCCTAGCAATGTAAAAAGTACCGAGAGAACTCCTTTCTGGCCCCTTCGCCAGTGGAGTTGTGCATGGGGTGTGTTTGGAACATTTTGTCACCAGCCGAGTCCAAAATTCAGCGCTTCCCCAACTGAGCCCAGAAAGCAGGTAGAACAACTTTTGTGATGCATTTCAGCTGCCTACCGCGGTAGTCTAAAAAACTAGCCACAGAACTTGTATCTGGCCCCTTCGCCAGTGGAGTTGTGCATGGGGTGTGTTTGGAACATTTTGTCACCAGCCGAGGCCAAAATTCAGCGCTTCCCCATCTCAGCCCAGAAAGCAGGATGAACTACATCTGTGGTGCATTTCAGCTGCCTACCCGAGTAATGTTAAAAGTTCCAAAAGAACTCCTTTCTGGCACCTTGCCCGATGGAGTTGTGCATGGGGTGTGTTTGGAACATTTTGTCACCAGCCGAGTCCAAAATTCAGCGCTTCCCCATCTCAGCCCAGAAAGCAGGTAGAACAAGTCTTGTGGTGCCTTTCAGCTGCCTACTGGGGTAGTGTAAAAACTACCAACGGAACTCCTTTCTGGCACATTCCCCGGTGGAGTTGTGCATGGGGTGTTTTTGGAACATTTTGTCACCAGCCGAGTCCAAAATTCAGCGCTTCCCCATCTCAGCCCAGAAAGCAGGTAGAACAAGTCTTGTGGTGCCTTTCAGCTGCCTACCCGAGTAATGTAAAAAATTTTAACAGAACTCCTTTCTGGCACCTTCCACGGTGGAGCGGTGCATGGGGTGTGTTTGCAACATTTTGTCACCAGCCGAGGCCAAAATTCAGCGCTTCCCCATCTCAGCCCAGAAAGCAGGTAGAACAAGTTATGTGGTGCCTTTCAGCTGCCTACTGGGGTAGTGTAAAAACTACCAACGGAACTCCTTTCTGGCACCTTCCCCGGTGGAGTTGTGCATGGGGTGTGTTTGGAACATTTTGTCACCAGCCGAGTCCAAAATTCAGCGATTCCCCATCTCAGCCCAGAAAGCAGGTAGAACAACTTCTGTGGTGCCTTTCACCTGCCTACTGGGGGTAGTGTAAAAACTACCAACGGAACTCCTTTCTGGCACATTCCCCGGTGGAGTCGTGCATGGGGTGTGTTTGGAACATTTTGTCACCAGCCGAGGCCAAAATTCAGCGCTTCCCCATCTCAGCCCAGAAAGCAGGATGAACTACATCTGTGGTGCATTTCAGCTGCCTACCCGAGTAATGTAAAAAGTTCCAAGAGAACTCCTTTCTGGCACCTTGCTCGATGGAGTTGTGCATGGGGTGTGTTTGGAACATTTTATCACCAGCCGAGTCCAAACTTCAGCGCTTCCCCATCTCAGCCCAGAAAGCAGGTAGAACAAGTCTTGTGGTGCCTTTCAGCTGCCTACCCGAGCAATGTAAAAAGTACCAAAAGAACTCGTTTCTGGCACCTTCCCCGGTGGAGTTGTGCATGGGGTGTGTTTGGAACATTTTGTCACCAGCCGAGGCCAAAATTCAGCGCTTCCCAATCTCAGCCCAGAAAGCAGGATGAACTACATCTGTGGTGCATTTCAGCTGCCTACCCGAGTAATGTAAAAAGTTCCAACAGAACTCCTTTCTGGCACCTTGCCCGATGGAGTTGTGCATGGGGTGTGTTTGGAACATGTTGTCACCAGCCGAGTCCAAAATTCAGCGCTTCCCCATCTCAGCCCAGAAAGCAGGTAGAACAAGTTTTGTGGTGCCTTTCGGCTGCCTACCGGGGTAATGTAAAAACTACCAAGAGAACTCCTTTCTGGCACCTTCCCCGGTGGAGTTGTGCATGGGGTGTGTTTGGAACATTTTATCACCAGCCGAGTCCAAAATTCAGCGCTTCCCCATCTCAGCCCAGAAAGCAGGTAGAACAAGTTTTGTGGTGCCTTTCGGCTGCCTACCGGGGGTAATGTAAAAACAACCAAGAGAACTCCTTTCTGGCACCTTCTCCAGTGGAGTTGTGCATGGGGTGTGTTTGGAACATTTTGTCACCAGCCGAGGCCAAAATTCAGCGCTTCCCAATCTCAGCCCAGAAAGCAGGATGAACTACATCTGTGGTGCATTTCAGCTGCCTACCCGAGTAATGTAAAAAGTTCCAAGAGAACTCATTTCTGGCACCTTGCTCGATGGAGTTGTGCATGGGGTGTGTTTGGAACATTTTATCACCAGCCGAGTCCAAAATTCAGCGCTTCCCCATCTCAGCCCAGAAAGCAGGTAGAACAAGTCTTGTGGTGCCTTTCAGCTGCCTACCCGAGTAATGTAAAAAATTTCAACAAAACTCCTTTCTGGCACCTTCTCCAGTGGAGTTGTGCATGGGGTGTGTTTGGAACATTTTGTGACCAGCCGAGGCCAAAATTCAGCGCTTCCCCATCCTAGCCCAGAAAGCAGGTAGAACAACTTTTTTGGTGCCTTCCAGCTGCCTACCCTAGCATTGTAAAAAGTACCGAGAGAACTCCTTTCTGGCACCTTCCCCGGAGGAGTTGTGCATGGGGTGTGTTTGGAACATTTTGTCACCAGCCGAGTCCAAAATTCAGCGCTTCCCCAACTGAGCCCAGAAAGCAGGTAGAACAACTTTTGTGATGCATTTCAGCTGCCTACCGCGGTAGTCTAAAAACTAGCCACAGAACTCGTATCTGGCCCCTTCGCCAGTGGAGTTGTGCATGGGGTGTGTTTGGAACATTTTGTCACCAGCCGAGGCCAAAATTCAGCGCTTCCCCATCTCAGCCCAGAAAGCAGGTAGAACAAGTTTTGTGGTGCCTTTCAGCTGCCTACCCGAGTAATGTAAAAAATTTCAACAGAACTCCTTTCTGGCACCTTCTCCAGTGGAGTTGTGCATGGGGTGTGTTTGGAACATTTTGTCACCAGCCGAGTCCAAAATTCAGCGCTTCCCCATCTCAGCCCAGAAAGCAGGTAGAACAAGTTATGTGGTGCCTTTCAGCTGCCTACTGGGGTAGTGTAAAAACTACCAACGGAACCTCCTTTCTGGCACCTTCCCCGATGGAGTTGTGCATGGGGTGTGTTTGGAACATTTTGTCAACAGCCTAGTCCAA
Source organism: Falco peregrinus (assembly GCF_023634155.1). Lineage (NCBI taxonomy): Eukaryota > Metazoa > Chordata > Aves > Falconiformes > Falconidae > Falco > Falco peregrinus. The sequence goes on from NC_073721.1 coordinate 55,132,543, forward strand.
AATTCAGCGATTCCCCATCTCAGCCCAGAAAGCAGGTAGAACAACTTCTCTGGTGCCTTTCACCTGCCTACCGCGGTAGTGTAAAAACTACCAAGAGAACTCCTGTCTGGCACGTTTCCCGATGGAGTTGTGCATGGGGTGTGTTTGGAACATTTTGTCACCAGCGAGGCCAAAAATTCAGCGCTTCCCAATCTCAGCCCAGAAAGCAGGATGAACTACATCTGTGGTGCATTTCAGCTGCCTACCCGAGTAATGTAAAAAGTTCCAACAGAACTCCTTTCTGGCACCTTGCCCGATGGAGTTGTGCATGGGGTGTGTTTGGAACATGTTGTCACCAGCCGAGTCCAAAATTCAGCGCTTCCCCATCTCAGCCCAGAAAGCAGGTAGAACAAGTTTTGTGGTGCCTTTCAGCTGCCTACCGGGGTAATGTAAAAACTACCAAGACAACTCGTTTCTGGCACCTTCCCCGATGGAGTTGTGCATGGGGTGTGTTTGGAACATTTTGTGACCAGCCGAGGCCAAAATTCAGCGCTTCCCCATCCTAGCCCAGAAAGCAGGTAGAACAACTTTTGTGGTGCCTTCCAGCTGCCTACCCTAGCAATGTAAAAAGTACAGAGAACTCCTTTCTGGCCCCTTCGCCAGTGGAGTTGTGCATGGGGTGTGTTTGGAACATTTTGTCACCCAGCCGAGTCCAAAATTCAGCGCTTCCCCAACTGAGCCCAGAAAGCAGGTAGAACAACTTTTGTGATGCATTTCAGCTGCCTACCGCGGTAGTCTAAAAACTAGCCACAGAACTTGTATCTGGCCCCTTCGCCAGTGGAGTTGTGCATGGGGTGTGTTTGGAACATTTTGTCACCAGCCGAGTCCAAAATTCAGCGCTTCCCCATCTCAGCCCAGAAAGCAGGATGAACTACATCTGTGGTGCATTTCAGCTGCCTACCCGAGTAATGTTAAAAGTTCCAAAAGAACTCTTTCTGGCACCTTGCCCGATGGAGTTGTGCATGGGGTGTGTTTGGAACATTTTGTCACCAGCCGAGTCCAAAATTCAGCGCTTCCCCATCTCAGCCCAGAAAGCAGGTAGAAGAAGTTATGTGGTGCCTTTCAGCTGCCTACTGGGGTAGTGTAAAAACTACCAACGGAACTCCTTTCTGGCACCTTGCCCGGTGGAGTTGTGCATGGGGTGTTTTTGGAACATTTTGTCACCAGCCGAGGCCAAAATTCAGCGCTTCCCCATCTCAGCCCAGAAAGCAGGTAGAACAAGTCTTGTGGTGCCTTTCAGCTGCCTAATGGAGCAATGTAAAAAATACCAAAAGAACTCGTTTCTGGCACCTTCCCCGGTGGAGTTGTGCATGGGGTGTGTTTGGAACATTTTGTCACCAGCCGAGGCCAAAATTCAGCGCTTCCCAATCTCAGCCCAGAAAGCAGGATGAACTACATCTGTGGTACCTTTCAGCTGCCTACCGGGGTAGTGTAAAAACTACCATCGGAACTCCTTTCTGGCACCTTCCCCGGTGGAGTTGTGCATGGGGTGTGTTTGGAACATTTTGTGACCAGCCGAGGCCAAAATTCAGCGCTTCCCCCATCCTAGCCCAGAAAGCAGGTAGAACAAGTTTTGTGGTGCCTTCCAGCTGCCTACCCTAGCAATGTAAAAAGTACCGAGAGAACTCCTTTCTGGCCCCTTCGCCAGTGGAGTTGTGCATGGGGTGTGTTTGGAACATTTTGTCACCAGCCGAGTCCAAAATTCAGCGCTTCCCTAACTGAGCCTAGAAAGCAGGTAGAACAACTTTTGTGATGCATTTCAGCTGCCTACCGCGGTAGTCTAAAAACTAGCCACAGAACTCGTATCTGGCCCCTTCGCCAGTGGAGTTGTGCATGGGGTGTGTTTGGAACATTTTGTCACCAGCCGAATCCAAAATTCAGCGCTTCCCCATCTCAGCCCAGAAAGCAGGTAGAACAAGTTTTGTGGTGCCTTTCAGCTGCCTACCGGGGTAATGTAAAAACTAGCAACAGAACTCCTTTCTGGCACCTTCCCCGATGCAGTTGTGCATGGGGTGTGTTTGGAACATTTTGTCACCAGCCGAGTCCAAAATTCAGCACTTCCCCATCCTAGCCCAGAAAGCAGGTAGAACAAGTTTTGTGGTGCGTTTCAGCTGCCTACCGGGGTAATGTAAAAACTAGCAACAGAACTCCTTTCTGGCACCTTCCCCGGTGGAGTTGTGCATGGGGTGTGTTTGGAACATTTTGTCACCAGCCGAGGCCAAAATTCAGCGCTTCCCAATCTCAGCCCAGAAAGCAGGATGAACTACATCTGTGGTGCATTTCAGCTGCCTACCCGAGTAATGTAAAAAGTTCCAAGAGAACTCCTTTCTGGCACCTTGCTCGATGGAGTTGTGCATGGGGTGTGTTTGGAACATTTTATCACCAGCCGAGTCCAAACTTCAGCGCTTCCCCATCTCAGCCCAGAAAGCAGGTAGAACAAGTCTTGTGGTGCCTTTCAGCTGCCTACCCGAGCAATGTAAAAAGTACCAAAAGAACTCGTTTCTGGCACCTTCCCCGGTGGAGTTGTGCATGGGGTGTGTTTGGAACATTTTATCACCAGCCGAGGCCAAAATTCAGCGCTTCCCCATCTCAGCCCAGAAAGCAGGTAGAACAAGTTTTGTGGTGCCTTTCAGCTGCCTACCGGGGTAATGTAAAAACTAGCAACAGAACTCCTTTCTGGCACCTTCTCCAGTGGAGTTGTGCATGGGGTGTGTTTGGAACATTTTGTCACCAGCCGAGGCCAAAATTCAGCGCTTCCCAATCTCAGCCCAGAAAGCAGGATGAACTACATCTGTGGTGCATTTCAGCTGCCTACCCGAGTAATGTAAAAAGTTCCAAGAGAACTCATTTCTGGCACCTTGCTCGATGGAGTTGTGCATGGGGTGTGTTTGGAACATTTTATCACCAGCCGAGTCCAAAATTCAGCGCTTCCCCATCTCAGCCCAGAAAGCAGGTAGAACAAGTCTTGTGGTGCCTTTCAGCTGCCTACCCGAATAATGTAAAAAATTTCAACAAAACTCCTTTCTGGCACCTTCTCCAGTGGAGTTGTGCATGGGGTGTGTTTGGAACATTTTGTGACCAGCCGAGGCCAAAATTCAGCGCTTCCCCATCCTAGCCCAGAAAGCAGGTAGAACAACTTTTTTGGTGCCTTCCAGCTGCCTACCCTAGCAATGTAAAAAGTACCGAGAGAACTCCTTTCTGGCACCTTCCCCGGAGGAGTTGTGCATGGGGTGTGTTTGGAACATTTTGTCACCAGCCGAGTCCAAAATTCAGCGCTTCCCCAACTGAGCCCAGAAAGCAGGTAGAACAACTTTTGTGATGCATTTCAGCTGCCTACCGCGGTAGTCTAAAAACTAGCCACAGAACTCGTATCTGGCCCCTTCGCCAGTGGAGTTGTGCATGGGGTGTGTTTGGAACATTTTGTGACCAGCCGAGTCCAAAATTCAGCGCTTCCCCATCTCAGCCCAGAAAGCAGGTAGAACAAGTTTTGTGGTGCCTTTCAGCTGCCTACCCGAGTAATGTAAAAAATTTCAACAGAACTCCTTTCTGGCACCTTCTCCAGTGGAGTTGTGCATGGGGTGTGTTTGGAACATTTTGTCACCAGCCGAGTCCAAAATTCAGCGCTTCCCCATCTCAGCCCAGAAAGCAGGTAGAACAAGTTATGTGGTGCCTTTCAGCTGCCTACTGGGGTAGTGTAAAAACTACCAACGGAACTCCTTTCTGGCACCTTCCCCGATGGAGTTGTGCATGGGGTGTGTTTGGAACATTTTGTCAACAGCCGAGTCCAAAATTCAGCGATTCCCCATCTCAGCCCAGAAAGCAGGTAGAACAACTTCTCTGGTGCCTTTCACCTGCCTACCGCGGTAGTGTAAAAACTACCAAGAGAACTCCTGTCTGGCACGTTTCCCGATGGAGTTGTGCATGGGGTGTGTTTGGAACATTTTGTCACCAGCCGAGGCCAAAATTCAGCGCTTCCCAATCTCAGCCCAGAAAGCAGGATGAACTACATCTGTGGTGCATTTCAGCTGCCTACCCGAGTAATGTAAAAAGTTCCAACAGAACTCCTTTCTGGCACCTTGCCCGATGGAGTTGTGCATGGGGTGTGTTTGGAACATGTTGTCACCAGCCGAGTCCAAAATTCAGCGCTTCCCCATCTCAGCCCAGAAAGCAGGTAGAACAAGTTTTGTGGTGTGGTGCCTTTCAGCTGCCTACCAGGGTAATGTAAAAACTACCAAGACAACTCGTTTCTGGCACCTTCCCCGATGGAGTTTGTGCATGGGGTGTGTTTGGAACATTTTGTCACCAGCCGAGGCCAAAATTCAGCGCTTCCCCATCCTAGCCCAGAAAGCAGGTAGAACAACTTTTGTGGTGGCCTTCCAGCTGCCTACCGTAGCAATGTAAAAAGTACCGAGAGAACTCCTTTCTGGCCCCTTCGCCAGTGGAGTTGTGCATGGGGTGTGTTTGGAACATTTTGTCACCAGCCGAGTCCAAAATTCAGCGCTTCCCCAACTGAGCCCAGAAAGCAGGTAGAACAACTTTTGTGATGCATTTCAGCTGCCTACCGCGGGTAGTCTAAAAACTAGCCACAGAACTTGTATTCTGGGCCCCTTCGCCAGTGGAGTTGTGCATGGGGTGTGTTTGGAACATTTTGTCACCAGCCGAGTCCAAAATTCAGCGCCTTCCCCATCTCAGCCCAGAAAGCAGGATGAACTACATCTGTGGTGCATTTCAGCTGCCTACCCGAGTAATGTTAAAAGTTCCAAAAGAACTCCTTTCTGGCACCTTGCCCGATGGAGTTGTGCATGGGGTGTGTTTGGAACATTTGTCACCAGCCGAGTCCCAAAATTCTCAGCGCTTCCCCATCTCAGCCCAGAAAGCAGGTAGAAGAAGTTATGTGGTGCCTTTCAGCTGCCTACTGGGGTAGTGTAAAAACTACCAACGGAACTCCTTTCTGGCACATTCCCCGGTGGAGTTGTGCAGGGGTTTTTTTGGACATTTTGTCACCAGCCGAGGCCAAAATTCAGCGCTTCCCCATCTCAGCCCAGAAAGCAGGTAGAACAAGTCTTGTGGTGCCTTTCAGCTGCCTAATGGAGCAATGTAAAAAAATACCAAAAGAACTCGTTTCTGGCACCTTCCCCGGTGGAGTTGTGCATGGGGTGTGTTTGGAACATTTTGTCACCAGCCTAGTCCAAAATTCAGCGCTTCCCCATCTCAGCCCAGAAAGCAGGTAGAACAAGTTTTGTGGTGCCTTTCAGCTGCCTACCGGGGGTAATGTAAAAACTACCAAGAGAACTCCTTTCTGGCACCTTCCCCCGATGGAGTTGTGCATGGGGTGTGTTTCGGAACATTTTGTCACCAGCCGAGGCCAAAATTCAGCGCTTCCCAATCTCAGCCCAGAAAGCAGGATGAACTACATCTGTGGTACCTTTCAGCTGCCTACCGGGGTAGTGTAAAAACTACCAACGGAACTCCTTTCTGGCACCTTCCCCCGGTGGAGTTGTGCATGGGGTGTGTGTTGGAACATTTTGTGACCAGCCGAGGCCAAAATTCAGCGCTTCCCCATCCTAGCCCAGAAAGCAGGTAGAACAAGTTTTGTGGTGCCTTCCAGCTGCCTACCCTAGCAATGTAAAAAGTACCGAGAGAACTCCTTTCTGGCCCCCTTCGCCAGTGGAGTTGTGCATGGGGTGTGTTTGGAACATTTTGTCACCAGCCGAGTCCAAAATTCAGCGCTTCCCTAACTGAGCCTAGAAAGCAGGTAGAACAACTTTTGTGATGCATTTCAGCTGCCTACCGCGGTAGTCTAAAAACTAGCCACAGAACTCGTATCTGGCCCCCTTCCGCCAGTGGAGTTGTGCATGGGGTGTGTTTGGAACATTTTGGTCACCAGCCGAGTCCAAAATTCAGTGCTTCCCCCATCTCAGCCCAGAAAGCAGGTAGAACAAGTTTTGTGGTGCGTTTCAGCTGCCTACCGGGGTAATGTAAAAACTAGCAACAGAACTCCTTTCTGGCACCTTACCCCGATGCAGTTGTGCATGGGGTGTGTTTGGAACATTTTGTCACCCGCCCGAGTCCAAAATTCAAGCACTTCCCACATCCTAGCCCAGAAAGCAGGTAGAACAAGTTTTGTGGTGCGTTTCAGCTGCCTACCGGGGTAATGTAAAAACTACCAACAGAAGTCCTTTCTGGCACGATTCCCGATGGAGTTGTGCATGGGGTGTGTTTGGAACATTTTGTCACCAGCCGAGTCCCAAAATTCAGCGCTTCCCCATCTCAGCCCAGAAAGCAGGTTAAAACAACTTCTGTGGTGCCCTTTCAGCTGCCTACCGCGGTAGTGTAAAAACTACCAAGAGAACTCCTGTCTGGCACGTTTCCCGATGGAGTTGTGCATGGGGTGTGTTTGGAACATTTTGTCACCAGCCGAGTCCAAAATTCAGCGCTTCCCTCCCATCTCAGCCCAGAAAGCAGGTAGAACAAGTCTTGTGGTGCCTTTCAGCTGCCTACCCGAGTAATGTAAAAAAATTTCAAAAGAACTCCTTTCTGGCACCTTCTCCAGTGGAGTTGTGCATGGGGTGTGTTTGGAACATTTTGTCACCAGCCGAGGCCAAAATTCAGCGCTTCCCCATCTCAGCCAGAAAGCAGGATGAACAAGTCTTGTGGTGCATTTCAGCTGCCTACCGGGGTAGTGTAACAACTACCAACGGATCTTCTTTCTGGTACCTTCCCCGGAGGAGTTGTGCATGGGGTGTGTTTGGAAACATTTTGTCACCAGCCGAGTCCAAAATTCAGCGCTTCCCCCATCTCAGCCAGAAAGCAGGTAGAACAAGTCTTGTGGTGCCTTTCAGCTGCCTACCTGAGCAATGTAAAAAGTACCGAGAGAACTCCTTTCTGGCACCTTCCCCCGATGGAGTTGTGCATGGGGTGTGTTTGGAACATTTTGTCACCAGCCGAGTCCAAAATTCAGCGCTTCCCCATCTGAGCCCAGAAAGCAGGTAGAACAAGTCTTGTGGTGCCTTTCAGCTGCCTAACGGAGCAATGTAAAAAATACCAAAAGAACTCGTTTCTGTCACCCTTGCCCGATGGAGTTGTGCATGGGGTGTGTTTGGAACATTTTTGTCACCAGCCGAGTCCAAAATTCAGCGCTTCCCCATCTCAGCCCAGAAAGCAGGTAGAACAAGTCTTGTGGTGCCTTTCAGCTGCCTACCGGGGTAATGTAAAAACTACCAAGAGAACTCCTTTTCTGGCAGCTTCCCGATGGAGTTGTGCATGGGTGTGTTTGGAACATTTTGTCACCAGCCGAGTCCAAAATTCAGCGCTTCCCCATCTCAGCCCAGAAAGCAGGTAGAACAAGTCTTGTGGTGCCTTTCAGCTGCCTAACGGAGCAATGTAAAAAATACCAAAAGACTCGTTTCTGTCACCTTGCCCGATGGAGTTGTGCATCGGGGTGTGTTTGGAACATTTTGTCACCAGCCGAGTCCAAAATTCAGCGCTTCCCCATCTCAGCCCAGAAAGCAGGTAAAACAACTTCTGTGGTGCCTTTCAGCTGCCTACCGCGGGTAGTGTAAAAAACTACCAAGAGAACTCCTGTCTGGCACGGTTTCCCGATGGAGTTGTGCATGTGGTGTGTTTGGAACATTTTGTCACCAGCCGAGTCCAAAATTCAGCGCTTCCCCATCTCAGCCCCAGAAAGCAGGGTAGAACAAGTCTTGTGGTGCCTTTCAGCTGCCTAACGGAGCAATGTAAAAAATACCAAAAGAACTCGTTTCTGTCACTTGCCCGATGGAGTTGTGCATGGGGTGTGTTTGGAACATTTTGTCACCAGCCGAGTCCAAAATTCAGCGCTTCCCCATACTCAGCCCAGAAAGCAGGTAGAACAACTTCTGTGGTGCCTTTCACCCTGCCTACCGCGGTAGTGTAAAAACTACCAACAGAAGTCCTTTCTGGCACGATTCCCGATGGAGTTGTGCATGGGGTGTGTTTGGAACATTTGTCACCAGCCGAGGCCAAAATTCAGCGCTTCCCCATCTCAGCCCAGAAAGCAGGTAAAACAACTTCTGTGGTGCCTTTCAGCTGCCTACCGCGGTAGTGTAAAAAACTACCAAGAGAACTCCTGTCTGGCACGTTTCCCGGTAGAGTTGTGCATGGGGTGTGTTTGGAACATTTTGTCACCAGCCGAGTCCAAAATTCAGCGCTTCCCCATCTCAGACCAGAAAGCAGGTAGCAACAAGTCTTGTGGTGCCTTTCAGCTGCCTACCCGAGTAATGTAAAAAATTTCAAAAGAACTCCTTTCTGGCACCTTCTCCAGTGGAGTTGTGCATGGGGTGTGTTTGGAACCTTTTGTCACCAGCCGAGTCCAAAACTTCAGCGCTTCCCGATCTCAGCCCAGAAAGCAGGATGAACAAGTCTTTGTGGTGCATTTCAGCTGCCTACCGGGGTAGTGTAACAACTACCAACGGATCTTCTTTCTGGTACCTTCCCCGGAGGAGTTGTGCATGGGGTGTGTTTGGAACATTTTGTCACCAGCCGAGTCCAAAATTCAGCGCTTCCCCATCTCAGCCCAGAAAGCAGTAGAAACAAGTCTTGTGGTGCCTTTCAGCTGCCTACCCGAGCAATGTAAAAAGTACCAAAGAGAACTCCTTTCTGGCACCTTCCCCCGATGGAGTTGTGCATGGGTGTGTTAGGAACAATTTTGTCACCAGCCGAGGCCAAAATTCAGCGCTTCCCCCATCTCAGCCCAGAAAGCAGGTAGAACAAGTTTTGTGGTGCCTTTCAGCTGCCTACTGGGGTAGTGTAAAAACTACCAATAGAACTCATTTCTGGCACATTCCACGGTGGAGTCGTGCATGGGGTGTGTTTGGAACATTTTGTCACCAGCCGAGTCCATACTTCAGCGCTTCCCCATCTCAGCCCAGAAAGCAGGATGAACTACATCTGTGGTACCTTTCAGCTGCCTACCGGGGTAGTGTAAAAACTACCAACGGAACTCCTTTCTGGCACCTTCCCCGGTGGAGTTGTGCATGGGGTGTGTTTGGAACATTTTGTGACCAGCCGAGGCCAAAATTCAGCGCTTCCCCATCCTAGCCCAGACAGCAGGTAGAACAACTTTTGTGGTGCCTTCCAGCTGCCTACCCTAGCAATGTAAAAAGTACCGAGAGAACTCCTTTCTGGCACCTTCCCCGGAGGAGTTGTGCATGGGGTGTGTTTGGAACATTTTGTCACCAGCCGAGTCCAAAATTCAGCGCTTCCCCAACTGAGCCCAGAAAGCAGGTAGAACAACTTTTGTGATGCATTTCAGCTGCCTACCGCGGTAGTCTAAAAACTAGCCACAGTACTCGTATCTGGCCCCTTCGCCAGTGGAGTTGTGCATGGGGTGTGTTTGGAACATTTTGTCACCAGCCGAGTCCAAAATTCAGCGCTTCCCCATCTCAGCCCAGAAAGCAGGTAGAACAAGTCTTGTGGTGCCTTTCAGCTGCCTAACGGAGCAATGTAAAAAATACCAAAAGAACTCGTTTCTGGCACCTTCCCCGGTGGAGTTGTGCATGGGGTGTGTTTGGAACATTTTGTCACCAGCCGAGTCCAAAATTCAGCGCTTCCCGATCTCAGCCCAGAAAGCAGGTAGAACAACTTTTGTGGTGCATTTCAGCTGCCTAACGGAGCAATGTAAAAAATACCAAAAGAACTCGTTTCTGTCACCTTCCCCGGAGGAGTTGTGCATGGGGTGTGTTTGGAACATTTTGTCACCAGCCGAGTCCAAAATTCAGCGCTTCCCCATCTCAGCCCAGAAAGCAGGTAGAACAAGTCTTGTGGTGCCTTTCAGCTGCCTACCGGGGTAATGTAAAAACTACCAAGAGAACTCCTTTCTGGCACCTTCCCCGATGGAGTTGTGCATGGGGTGTGTTTGGAACATTTTGTCACCAGCCGAGTCCAAAATTCAGCGCTTCCCCATCTCAGCCCAGAAAGCAGGTAGAACAAGTCTTGTGGTGCCTTTCAGCTGCCTAACGGAGCAATGTAAAAAATACCAAAAGAACTCGTTTCTGTCACCTTGCCCGATGGAGTTGTGCATGGGGTGTGTTTGGAACATTTTGTCACCAGCCGAGTCCAAAATTCAGCGCTTCCCCATCTCAGCCCAGAAAGCAGGTAGAACAACTTCTGTGGTGCCTTTCACCTGCCTACCGCGGTAGTGTAAAAACTACCAACAGAAGTCCTTTCTGGCACGATTCCCGATGGAGTTGTGCATGGGGTGTGTTTGGAACATTTTGTCACCAGCCGAGGCCAAAATTCAGCGCTTCCCCATCTCAGCCCAGAAAGCAGGTAAAACAACTTCTGTGGTGCCTTTCAGCTGCCTACCGCGGTAGTGTAAAAACTACCAAGAGAACTCCTGTCTGGCACGTTTCCCGATGGAGTTGTGCATGGGGTGTGTTTGGAACATTTTGTCACCAGTCGAGTCCAAAATTCAGCGCTTCCCCATCTCAGACCAGAAAGCAGGTAGAACAAGTCTTGTGGTGCCTTTCAGCTGCCTACCCGAGTAATGTAAAAAATTTCAAAAGAACTCCTTTCTGGCACCTTCTCCAGTGGAGTTGTGCATGGGGTGTGTTTGGAACATTTTGTCACCAGCCGAGTCCAAACTTCAGCGCTTCCCGATCTCAGCCCAGAAAGCAGGATGAACAAGTCTTGTGGTGCATTTCAGCTGCCTACCGGGGTAGTGTAACAACTACCAACGGATCTTCTTTCTGGTACCTTCCCCGGAGGAGTTGTGCATGGGGTGTGTTTGGAACATTTTGTCACCAGCCGAGTCCAAAATTCAGCGCTTCCCCATCTCAGCCCAGAAAGCAGGTAGAACAAGTCTTGTGGTGCCTTTCAGCTGCCTACCCGAGCAATGTAAAAAGTACCAAGAGAACTCCTTTCTGGCACCTTCCCCGATGGAGTTGTGCATGGGGTGTGTTAGGAACATTTTGTCACCAGCCGAGGCCAAAATTCAGCGCTTCCCCATCTCAGCCCAGAAAGCAGGTAGAACAAGTTTTGTGGTGCCTTTCAGCTGCCTACTGGGGTAGTGTAAAAACTACCAATAGAACTCATTTCTGGCACATTCCACGGTGGAGTCGTGCATGGGGTGTGTTTGGAACATTTTGTCACCAGCCGAGTCCATACTTCAGCGCTTCCCCATCTCAGCCCAGAAAGCAGGATGAACTACATCTGTGGTACCTTTCAGCTGCCTACCGGGGTAGTGTAAAAACTACCAACGGAACTCCTTTCTGGCACCTTCCCCGGTGGAGTTGTGCATGGGGTGTGTTTGGAACATTTTGTGACCAGCCGAGGCCAAAATTCAGCGCTTCCCCATCCTAGCCCAGACAGCAGGTAGAACAACTTTTGTGGTGCCTTCCAGCTGCCTACCCTAGCAATGTAAAAAGTACCGAGAGAACTCCTTTCTGGCACCTTCCCCGGAGGAGTTGTGCATGGGGTGTGTTTGGAACATTTTGTCACCAGCCGAGTCCAAAATTCAGCGCTTCCCCAACTGAGCCCAGAAAGCAGGTAGAACAACTTTTGTGATGCATTTCAGCTGCCTACCGCGGTAGTCTAAAAACTAGCCACAGTACTCGTATCTGGCCCCTTCGCCAGTGGAGTTGTGCATGGGGTGTGTTTGGAACATTTTGTCACCAGCCGAGTCCAAAATTCAGCGCTTCCCCATCTCAGCCCAGAAAGCAGGTAGAACAAGTCTTGTGGTGCCTTTCAGCTGCCTAACGGAGCAATGTAAAAAATACCAAAAGAACTCGTTTCTGGCACCTTCCCCGGTGGAGTTGTGCATGGGGTGTGTTTGGAACATTTTGTCACCAGCCGAGTCCAAAATTCAGCGCTTCCCGATCTCAGCCCAGAAAGCAGGTAGAACAACTTTTGTGGTGCATTTCAGCTGCCTAACGGAGCAATGTAAAAAATACCAAAAGAACTCGTTTCTGTCACCTTGCCCGATGGAGTTGTGCATGGGGTGTGTTTGGAACATTTTGTCACCAGCCGAGTCCAAAATTCAGCGCTTCCCCATCTCAGCCCAGAAAGCAGGTAGAACAAGTCTTGTGGTGCCTTTCAGCTGCCTACCGGGGTAATGTAAAAACTACCAAGAGAACTCCTTTCTGGCACCTTCCCCGATGGAGTTGTGCATGGGGTGTGTTTGGAACATTTTGTCACCAGCCGAGTCCAAAATTCAGCGCTTCCCCATCTCAGCCCAGAAAGCAGGTAGAACAAGTCTTGTGGTGCCTTTCAGCTGCCTAACGGAGCAATGTAAAAAATACCAAAAGAACTCGTTTCTGTCACCTTGCCCGATGGAGTTGTGCATGGGGTGTGTTTGGAACATTTTGTCACCAGCCGAGTCCAAAATTCAGCGCTTCCCCATCTCAGCCCAGAAAGCAGGTAGAACAACTTCTGTGGTGCCTTTCACCTGCCTACCGCGGTAGTGTAAAAACTACCAACAGAAGTCCTTTCTGGCACGATTCCCGATGGAGTTGTGCATGGGGTGTGTTTGGAACATTTTGTCACCAGCCGAGGCCAAAATTCAGCGCTTCCCCATCTCAGCCCAGAAAGCAGGTAAAACAACTTCTGTGGTGCCTTTCAGCTGCCTACCGCGGTAGTGTAAAAACTACAAAGAGAACTCCTGTCTGGCACGTTTCCCGATGGAGTTGTGCATGGGGTGTGTTTGGAACATTTTGTCACCAGTCGAGTCCAAAATTCAGCGCTTCCCCATCTCAGACCAGAAAGCAGGTAGAACAAGTCTTGTGGTGCCTTTCAGCTGCCTACCCGAGTAATGTAAAAAATTTCAAAAGAACTCCTTTCTGGCACCTTCTCCAGTGGAGTTGTGCATGGGGTGTGTTTGGAACATTTTGTCACCAGCCGAGTCCAAACTTCAGCGCTTCCCGATCTCAGCCCAGAAAGCAGGATGAACAAGTCTTGTGGTGCATTTCAGCTGCCTACCGGGGTAGTGTAACAACTACCAACGGATCTTCTTTCTGGTACCTTCCCCGGAGGAGTTGTGCATGGGGTGTGTTTGGAACATTTTGTCACCAGCCGAGTCCAAAATTCAGCGCTTCCCCATCTCAGCCCAGAAAGCAGGTAGAACAAGTCTTGTGGTGCCTTTCAGCTGCCTACCCGAGCAATGTAAAAAGTACCAAGAGAACTCCTTTCTGGCACCTTCCCCGATGGAGTTGTGCATGGGGTGTGTTAGGAACATTTTGTCACCAGCCGAGGCCAAAATTCAGCGCTTCCCCATCTCAGCCCAGAAAGCAGGTAGAACAAGTTTTGTGGTGCCTTTCAGCTGCCTACTGGGGTAGTGTAAAAACTACCAATAGAACTCATTTCTGGCACATTCCACGGTGGAGTCGTGCATGGGGTGTGTTTGGAACATTTTGTCACCAGCCGAGTCCATACTTCAGCGCTTCCCCATCTCAGCCCAGAAAGCAGGATGAACTACATCTGTGGTACCTTTCAGCTGCCTACCGGGGTAGTGTAAAAACTACCAACGGAACTCCTTTCTGGCACCTTCCCCGGTGGAGTTGTGCATGGGGTGTGTTTGGAACATTTTGTGACCAGCCGAGGCCAAAATTCAGCGCTTCCCCATCCTAGCCCAGACAGCAGGTAGAACAACTTTTGTGGTGCCTTCCAGCTGCCTACCCTAGCAATGTAAAAAGTACCGAGAGAACTCCTTTCTGGCACCTTCCCCGGAGGAGTTGTGCATGGGGTGTGTTTGGAACATTTTGTCACCAGCCGAGTCCATACTTCAGCGCTTCCCCATCTCAGCCCAGAAAGCAGGTAGAACAACTTTTGTGATGCATTTCAGCTGCCTACCGCGGTAGTCTAAAAACTAGCCACAGTACTCGTATCTGGCCCCTTCGCCAGTGGAGTTGTGCATGGGGTGTGTTTGGAACATTTTGTTACCAGCCGAGTCCAAAATTCAGCGCTTCCCCATCTCAGCCCAGAAAGCAGGTAGAACAAGTCTTGTGGTGCCTTTCAGCTGCCTAACGGAGCAATGTAAAAAATACCAAAAGAACTCGTTTCTGGCACCTTCCCCGGTGGAGTTGTGCATGGGGTGTGTTTGGAACATTTTGTCACCAGCCGAGTCCAAAATTCAGCGCTTCCCGATCTCAGCCCAGAAAGCAGGTAGAACAACTTTTGTGGTGCATTTCAGCTGCCTAACGGAGCAATGTAAAAAATACCAAAAGAACTCGTTTCTGTCACCTTGCCCGATGGAGTTGTGCATGGGGTGTGTTTGGAACATTTTGTCACCAGCCGAGTCCAAAATTCAGCGCTTCCCCATCTCAGCCCAGAAAGCAGGTAGAACAAGTCTTGTGGTGCCTTTCAGCTGCCTACCGGGGTAATGTAAAAACTACCAAGAGAACTCCTTTCTGGCACCTTCCCCGATGGAGTTGTGCATGGGGTGTGTTTGGAACATTTTGTCACCAGCCGAGTCCAAAATTCAGCGCTTCCCCATCTCAGCCCAGAAAGCAGGTAGAACAAGTCTTGTGGTGCCTTTCAGCTGCCTAACGGGAGTAATGTAAAAAATACCAAAAGAACTCGTTTCTGTCACCTTGCCCGATGGAGTTGTGCATGGGGTGTGTTTGGAACATTTTGTCACCAGCCGAGTCCAAAATTCAGCGCTTCCCCATCTCAGCCCAGAAAGCAGGTAAAACAACTTCTGTGGTGCCTTTCAGCTGCCTACCGCGGTAGTGTAAAAACTACCAAGAGAACTCCTGTCTGGCACGTTTCCCGATGGAGTTGTGCATGGGGTGTGTTTGGAACATTTTGTCACCAGCCGAGTCCAAACTTCAGCGCTTCCCCATCTCAGCCCAGAAAGCAGGTAGAACAAGTCTTGTGGTGCCTTTCAGCTGCCTAACGGAGCAATGTAAAAAATACCAAAAGAACTCGTTTCTGTCACCTTGCCCGATGGAGTTGTGCATGGGGTGTGTTTGGAACATTTTGTCACCAGCCGAGTCCAAAATTCAGCGCTTCCCCATCTCAGCCCAGAAAGCAGGTAGAACAACTTCTGTGGTGCCTTTCACCTGCCTACCGCGGTAGTGTAAAAACTACCAACAGAAGTCCTTTCTGGCACGATTCCCGATGGAGTTGTGCATGGGGTGTGTTTGGAACATTTTGTCACCAGCCGAGGCCAAAATTCAGCGCTTCCCCATCTCAGCCCAGAAAGCAGGTAAAACAACTTCTGTGGTGCCTTTCAGCTGCCTACCGCGGTAGTGTAAAAACTACCAAGAGAACTCCTGTCTGGCACGTTTCCCGATGGAGTTGTGCATGGGGTGTGTTTGGAACATTTTGTCACCAGCCGAGTCCAAAATTCAGCGCTTCCCCATCTCAGCCCAGAAAGCAGGTAGAACAAGTCTTGTGGTGCCTTTCAGCTGCCTACCCGAGTAATGTAAAAAATTTCAAAAGAACTCCTTTCTGGCACCTTCCTCAGTGGAGTTGTGCATGGGGTGTGTTTGGAACATTTTGTCACCAGCCGAGTCCAAACTTCAGCGCTTCCCGATCTCAGCCCAGAAAGCAGGATGAACAAGTCTTGTGGTGCCTTTCAGCTGCCTACCGGGGTAGTGTAACAACTACCAACGGATCTTCTTTCTGGTACCTTCCCCGGAGGAGTTGTGCATGGGGTGTGTTTGGAACATTTTGTCACCAGCCGAGTCCAAAATTCAGCGCTTCCCGATCTCAGCCCAGAAAGCAGGTAGAACAACTTTTGTGGTGCATTTCAGCTGCCTAACGGAGCAATGTAAAAAATACCAAAAGAACTCGTTTCTGTCACCTTGCCCGATGGAGTTGTGCATGGGGTGTGTTTGGAACATTTTGTCACCAGCCGAGTCCAAAATTCAGCGCTTCCCCATCTCAGCCCAGAAAGCAGGTAGAACAAGTCTTGTGGTGCCTTTCAGCTGCCTACCGGGGTAATGTAAAAACTACCAAGAGAACTCCTTTCTGGCACCTTCCCCGATGGAGTTGTGCATGGGGTGTGTTTGGAACATTTTGTCACCAGCCGAGTCCAAAATTCAGCGCTTCCCCATCTCAGCCCAGAAAGCAGGTAGAACAAGTCTTGTGGTGCCTTTCAGCTGCCTAACGGAGCAATGTAAAAAATACCAAAAGAACTCGTTTCTGTCACCTTGCCCGATGGAGTTGTGCATGGGGTGTGTTTGGAACATTTTGTCACCAGCCGAGTCCAAAATTCAGCGCTTCCCCATCTCAGCCCAGAAAGCAGGTAGAACAACTTCTGTGGTGCCTTTCACCTGCCTACCGCGGTAGTGTAAAAACTACCAACAGAAGTCCTTTCTGGCACGATTCCCGATGGAGTTGTGCATGGGGTGTGTTTGGAACATTTTGTCACCAGCCGAGGCCAAAATTCAGCGCTTCCCCATCTCAGCCCAGAAAGCAGGTAAAACAACTTCTGTGGTGCCTTTCAGCTGCCTACCGCGGTAGTGTAAAAACTACCAACAGAACTCCTGTCTGGCACGTTTCCCGATGGAGTTGTGCATGGGGTGTGTTTGGAACATTTTGTCACCAGCCGAGTCCAAAATTCAGCGCTTCCCCATCTCAGACCAGAAAGCAGGTAGAACAAGTCTTGTGGTGCCTTTCAGCTGCCTACCCGAGTAATGTAAAAAATTTCAAAAGAACTCCTTTCTGGCACCTTCCTCAGTGGAGTTGTGCATGGGGTGTGTTTGGAACATTTTGTCACCAGCCGAGTCCAAAATTCAGCGCTTCCCGATCTCAGCCCAGAAAGCAGGATGAACAAGTCTTGTGGTGCATTTCAGCTGCCTACCGGGGTAGTGTAACAACTACCAACGGATCTTCTTTCTGGTACCTTCCCCGGAGGAGTTGTGCATGGGGTGTGTTTGGAACATTTTGTCACCAGCCGAGTCCAAAATTCAGCGCTTCCCCATCCTAGCCCAGAAAGCAGGTAGAACAACTTTTGTGGTGCCTTACAGCTGCCTACCCTAGCAATGTAAAAAGTACCAACAGAACTCCTTTCTGACACCTTCCACGGTGGAGTTGTGCATGGGGTGTGTTAGGAACATTTTGTCACCAGCCGAGGCCAAAATTCAGCGCTTCCCCATCTCAGCCCAGAAAGCAGGTAGAACAAGTTTTGTGGTGCCTTTCAGCTGCCTACTGGGGTAGTGTAAAAACTACCAATAGAACTCATTTCTGGCACATTCCACGGTGGAATCGTGCATGGGGTGTGTTTGGAACATTTTGTCACCAGCCGAGTCCATACTTCAGCGCTTCCCCATATCAGCCCAGAAAGCAGGATGAACTACATCTGTGGTACCTTTCAGCTGCCTACCGGGGTAGTGTAAAAACTACCAACGGAACTCCTTTCTGGCACCTTCCCCGGTGGAGTTGTGCATGGGGTGTGTTTGGAACATTTTGTGACCAGCCGAGGCCAAAATTCAGCGCTTCCCCATCTCAGCCCAGACAGCAGGTAGAACAACTTTTGTGGTGCCTTCCAGCTGCCTACCCTAGCAATGTAAAAAGTACCGAGAGAACTCCTTTCTGGCACCTTCCCCGGAGGAGTTGTGCATGGGGTGTGTTTGGAACATTTTGTCACCAGCCGAGTCCAAAATTCAGCGCTTCCCCAACTGAGCCCAGAAAGCAGGTAGAACAACTTTTGTGATGCATTTCAGCTGCCTACCGCGGTAGTCTAAAAACTAGCCACAGTACTCGTATCTGGCCCCTTCGCCAGTGGAGTTGTGCATGGGGTGTGTTTGGAACATTTTGTCACCAGCCGAGTCCAAAATTCAGCGCTTCCCCATCTCAGCCCAGAAAGCAGGTAGAACAAGTCTTGTGGTGCCTTTCAGCTGCCTAACGGAGCAATGTAAAAAATACCAAAAGAACTCGTTTCTGGCACCTTCCCCGGTGGAGTTGTGCATGGGGTGTGTTTGGAACATTTTGTCACCAGCCGAGTCCAAAATTCAGCGCTTCCCGATCTCAGCCCAGAAAGCAGGTAGAACAACTTTTGTGGTGCATTTCAGCTGCCTAACGGAGCAATGTAAAAAATACCAAAAGAACTCGTTTCTGGCACCTTCCCCAGTGGAGTTGTGCATGGGGTGTGTTTGGAACATTTTGTCACCAGCCGAGTCCAAAATTCAGCGCTTCCCCATCTGAGCCCAGAAAGCAGGTAGAACAAGTCTTGTGGTGCCTTTCAGCTGCCTAACGGAGCAATATAAAAAATACCAAAAGAACTCGTTTCTGTCACCTTGCCCGATGGAGTTGTGCATGGGGTGTGTTTGGAACATTTTGTCACCAGCCGAGGCCAAAATTCAGCGCTTCCCCATCTCAGCCCAGAAAGCAGGTAGAACAACTTTTGTGGTGCCTTTCAGCTGCCTACCGGGGTAATGTAAAAACTACCAAGAGAACTCCTTTCTGGCACCTTCCCCGATGGAGTTGTGCATGGGGTGTGTTTGGAACATTTTGTCACCAGCCGAGTCCAAAATTCAGCGCTTCCCCATCTCAGCCCAGAAAGCAGGTAGAACAACTTCTGTGGTGCCTTTCACCTGCCTACCGCGGTAGTGTAAAAACTACCAACAGAAGTCCTTTCTGGCACGATTCCCGATGGAGTTGTGCATGGGGTGTGTTTGGAACATTTTGTCACCAGCCGAGTCCAAAATTCAGCGCTTCCCCATCTCAGACCAGAAAGCAGGTAGAACAAGTCTTGTGGTGCCTTTCAGCTGCCTACCCGAGTAATGTAAAAAATTTCAAAAGAACTCCTTTCTGGCACCTTCTCCAGTGGAGTTGTGCATGGGGTGTGTTTGGAACATTTTGTCACCAGCCGAGTCCAAACTTCAGCGCTTCCCGATCTCAGCCCAGAAAGCAGGATGAACAAGTCTTGTGGTGCATTTCAGCTGCCTACCGGGGTAGTGTAACAACTACCAAGAGAACTCCTTTCTGGCACCTTCCCCGATGGAGTTGTGCATGGGGTGTGTTTGGAACATTTTGTCACCAGCCGAGTCCAAAATTCAGCGCTTCCCCATCTCAGCCCAGAAAGCAGGTAGAACAAGTTATGTGGTGCCTTTCAGCTGCCTACTGGGGTAGTGTAAAAACTACCAACAGAACTCCTTTCTGGCACCTTCCCCGGTGGAGTTGTGCATGGGGTGTGTTTGGAACATTTTGTCACCAGCCGAGTCCAAAATTCAGCGCTTCCCCATCTCAGCCCAGAAAGCAGGTAGAACAACTTCTGTGGTGCCTTTCACCTGCCTATCGCGGTAGTGTAAAAACTACCAAGAGAACTCCTGTATGGCACGTTTCCCGATGGAGTTGTGCATGGGGTGTGTTTGGAACATTTTTTCACCAGCCGAGTCCAAAATTCAGCGCTTCCCCATCTCAGCCCAGAAAGCAGGTAGAACAAGTCTTGTGGTGCCTTTCAGCTGCCTAACGGAGCAATGTAAAAAATACCAAAAGAACTCGTTTCTGGCACCTTCCCCGGTGGAGTTGTGCATGGGGTGTGTTTGGAACATTTTGTCACCAGCCGAGTCCAAAATTCAGCGCTTCCCCATCTCAGCCCAGAAAGCAGGTAGAACAAGTCTTGTGGTGCCTTTCAGCTGCCTACCCGAGCAATGTAAAAAGTACCAAGAGAACTCCTTTCTGGCACCTTCCCCGGTGGAGTTGTGCATGGGGTGTGTTAGGAACATTTTGTCACCAGCCGAGGCCATACTTCAGCGCTTCCCCATCTCAGCCCAGAAAGCAGGTAGAACAAGTCTTGTGGTGCCTTTCAGCTCCCTACCCGAGTAATGTAAAAAATTTCAACAGAAGTCCTTTCTGGCACCTTCCCCAGTGGAGTTGTGCATGGGGTGTGTTTGGAACATTTTGTCACCAGCCGAGTCCAAAATTCAGCGCTTCCCCATCTCAGCCCAGAAAGCAGGTAAAACAACTTCTGTGGTGCCTTTCAGCTGCCTACCGCGGTAGTGTAAAAACTACCAAGAGAACTCCTGTCTGGCACGTTTCCCGATGGAGTTGTGCATGGGGTGTGTTTGGAACATTTTGTCACCAGCCGAGGCCAAAATTCAGCGCTTCCCCATCTCAGCCCAGAAAGCAGGTAGAACAAGTCTTGTGGTGCCTTCCAGCTGCCTAACGGAGCAATGTAAAAAATACCAAAAGAACTCGTTTCTGTCACCTTGCCCGATGGAGTTGTGCATGGGGTGTGTTTGGAACATTTTGTCACCAGCCGAGTCCAAAATTCAGCGCTTCCCCATCTCAGCCCAGAAAGCAGGTAGAACAACTTCTGTGGTGCCTTTCACCTGCCTACCGCGGTAGTGTAAAAACTACCAAGAGAACTCCTTTCTGGCACGATTCCCGATGGAGTTGTGCATGGGGTGTGTTTGGAACATTTTGTCACCAGCCGAGGCCAAAATTCAGCGCTTCCCGATCTCAGCCCAGAAAGCAGGATGAACAAGTCTTGTGGTGCCTTTCAGCTGCCTACCGGGGTAGTGTAACAACTACCAACGGATCTTCTTTCTGGTACCTTCCCCGGAGGAGTTGTGCATGGGGTGTGTTTGGAACATTTTGTCACCAGCCGAGTCCAAAATTCAGCGCTTCCCGATCTCAGCCAAGAAAGCAGGTAGAACAACTTTTGTGGTGCATTTCAGCTGCCTAACGGAGCAATGTAAAAAATACCAAAAGAACTCGTTTCTGTCACCTTGCCCGATGGAGTTGTGCATGGGGTGTGTTTGGAACATTTTGTCACCAGCCGAGGCCAAAATTCAGCGCTTCCCCATCTCAGCCCAGAAAGCAGGTAGAACAAGTCTTGTGGTGCCTTTCAGCTGCCTACCGGGGTAATGTAAAAACTACCAAGAGAACTCCTTTCTGGCACCTTCCCCGATGGAGTTGTGCATGGGGTGTGTTTGGAACATTTTGTCACCAGCCGAGTCCAAAATTCAGCGCTTCCCCATCTCAGCCCAGAAAGCAGGTAGAACAAGTCTTGTGGTGCCTTTCAGCTGCCTAACGGAGCAATGTAAAAAATACCAAAAGAACTCGTTTCTGTCACCTTGCCCGATGGAGTTGTGCATGGGGTGTGTTTGGAACATTTTGTCACCAGCCGAGGCCAAAATTCAGCGCTTCCCCATCTCAGCCCAGAAAGCAGGTAAAACAACTTCTGTGGTGCCTTTCAGCTGCCTACCGCGGTAGTGTAAAAACTACCAAGAGAACTCCTGTCTGGCACGTTTCCCGATGGAGTTGTGCATGGGGTGTGTTTGGAACATTTTGTCACCAGCCGAGTCCAAACTTCAGCGCTTCCCCATCTCAGCCCAGAAAGCAGGTAGAACAAGTCTTGTGGTGCCTTTCAGCTGCCTAACGGAGCAATGTAAAAAATACCAAAAGAACTCGTTTCTGTCACCTTGCCCGATGGAGTTGTGCATGGGGTGTGTTTGGAACATTTTGTCACCAGCCGAGTCCAAAATTCAGCGCTTCCCCATCTCAGCCCAGAAAGCAGGTAGAACAACTTCTGTGGTGCCTTTCACCTGCCTACCGCGGTAGTGTAAAAACTACCAACAGAAGTCCTTTCTGGCACGATTCCCGATGGAGTTGTGCATGGGGTGTGTTTGGAACATTTTGTCACCAGCCGAGGCCAAAATTCAGCGCTTCCCCATCTCAGCCCAGAAAGCAGGTAAAACAACTTCTGTGGTGCCTTTCAGCTGCCTACCGCGGTAGTGTAAAAACTACCAAGAGAACTCCTGTCTGGCACGTTTCCCGATGGAGTTGTGCATGGGGTGTGTTTGGAACATTTTGTCACCAGCCGAGTCCAAAATTCAGCGCTTCCCCATCTCAGACCAGAAAGCAGGTAGAACAAGTCTTGTGGTGCCTTTCAGCTGCCTACCCGAGTAATGTAAAAAATTTCAAAAGAACTCCTTTCTGGCACCTTCCTCAGTGGAGTTGTGCATGGGGTGTGTTTGGAACATTTTGTCACCAGCCGAGTCCAAAATTCAGCGCTTCCCGATCTCAGCCCAGAAAGCAGGATGAACAAGTCTTGTGGTGCATTTCAGCTGCCTACCGGGGTAGTGTAACAACTACCAACGGATCTTCTTTCTGGTACCTTCCCCGGAGGAGTTGTGCATGGGGTGTGTTTGGAACATTTTGTCACCAGCCGAGTCCAAAATTCAGCGCTTCCCCATCCTAGCCCAGAAAGCAGGTAGAACAACTTTTGTGGTGCCTTACAGCTGCCTACCCTAGCAATGTAAAAAGTACCAACAGAACTCCTTTCTGACACCTTCCACGGTGGAGTTGTGCATGGGGTGTGTTAGGAACATTTTGTCACCAGCCGAGGCCAAAATTCAGCGCTTCCCCATCTCAGCCCAGAAAGCAGGTAGAACAAGTTTTGTGGTGCCTTTCAGCTGCCTACTGGGGTAGTGTAAAAACTACCAATAGAACTCATTTCTGGCACATTCCACGGTGGAATCGTGCATGGGGTGTGTTTGGAACATTTTGTCACCAGCCGAGTCCATACTTCAGCGCTTCCCCATCTCAGCCCAGAAAGCAGGATGAACTACATCTGTGGTACCTTTCAGCTGCCTACCGGGGTAGTGTAAAAACTACCAACGGAACTCCTTTCTGGCACCTTCCCCGGTGGAGTTGTGCATGGGGTGTGTTTGGAACATTTTGTGACCAGCCGAGGCCAAAATTCAGCGCTTCCCCATCCTAGCCCAGACAGCAGGTAGAACAACTTTTGTGGTGCCTTCCAGCTGCCTACCCTAGCAATGTAAAAAGTACCGAGAGAACTCCTTTCTGGCACCTTCCCCGGAGGAGTTGTGCATGGGGTGTGTTTGGAACATTTTGTCACCAGCCGAGTCCAAAATTCAGCGCTTCCCCAACTGAGCCCAGAAAGCAGGTAGAACAACTTTTGTGATGCATTTCAGCTGCCTACCGCGGTAGTCTAAAAACTAGCCACAGTACTCGTATCTGGCCCCTTCGCCAGTGGAGTTGTGCATGGGGTGTGTTTGGAACATTTTGTCACCAGCCGAGTCCAAAATTCAGCGCTTCCCCAACTGAGCCCAGAAAGCAGGTAGAACAAGTCTTGTGGTGCCTTTCAGCTGCCTAACGGAGCAATGTAAAAAATACCAAAAGAACTCGTTTCTGGCACCTTCCCCGGTGGAGTTGTGCATGGGGTGTGTTTGGAACATTTTGTCACCAGCCGAGTCCAAAATTCAGCGCTTCCCGATCTCAGCCCAGAAAGCAGGTAGAACAACTTTTGTGGTGCATTTCAGCTGCCTAACGGAGCAATGTAAAAAATACCAAAAGAACTCGTTTCTGGCACCTTCCCCAGTGGAGTTGTGCATGGGGTGTGTTTGGAACATTTTGTCACCAGCCGAGTCCAAAATTCAGCGCTTCCCCATCTGAGCCCAGAAAGCAGGTAGAACAAGTCTTGTGGTGCCTTTCAGCTGCCTAACGGAGCAATATAAAAAATACCAAAAGAACTCGTTTCTGTCACCTTGCCCGATGGAGTTGTGCATGGGGTGTGTTTGGAACATTTTGTCACCAGCCGAGGCCAAAATTCAGCGCTTCCCCATCTCAGCCCAGAAAGCAGGTAGAACAACTTTTGTGGTGCCTTTCAGCTGCCTACCGGGGTAATGTAAAAACTACCAAGAGAACTCCTTTCTGGCACCTTCCCCGATGGAGTTGTGCATGGGGTGTGTTTGGAACATTTTGTCACCAGCCGAGTCCAAAATTCAGCGCTTCCCCATCTCAGCCCAGAAAGCAGGTAGAACAAGTCTTGTGGTGCCTTTCAGCTGCCTACCCGAGCAATGTAAAAAATACCAAAAGAACTCGTTTCTGTCACCTTGCCCGATGGAGTTGTGCATGGGGTGTGTTTGGAACATTTTGTCACCAGCCGAGTCCAAAATTCAGCGCTTCCCCATCTCAGCCCAGAAAGCAGGTAGAACAACTTCTGTGGTGCCTTTCACCTGCCTACCGCGGTAGTGTAAAAACTACCAACAGAAGTCCTTTCTGGCACGATTCCCGATGGAGTTGTGCATGGGGTGTGTTTGGAACATTTTGTCACCAGCCGAGTCCAAAATTCAGCGCTTCCCCATCTCAGACCAGAAAGCAGGTAGAACAAGTCTTGTGGTGCCTTTCAGCTGCCTACCCGAGTAATGTAAAAAATTTCAAAAGAACTCCTTTCTGGCACCTTCTCCAGTGGAGTTGTGCATGGGGTGTGTTTGGAACATTTTGTCACCAGCCGAGTCCAAACTTCAGCGCTTCCCGATCTCAGCCCAGAAAGCAGGATGAACAAGTCTTGTGGTGCATTTCAGCTGCCTACCGGGGTAGTGTAACAACTACCAAGAGAACTCCTTTCTGGCACCTTCCCCGATGGAGTTGTGCATGGGGTGTGTTTGGAACATTTTGTCACCAGCCGAGTCCAAAATTCAGCGCTTCCCCATCTCAGCCCAGAAAGCAGGTAGAACAAGTTATGTGGTGCCTTTCAGCTGCCTACTGGGGTAGTGTAAAAACTACCAACAGAACTCCTTTCTGGCACCTTCCCCGGTGGAGTTGTGCATGGGGTGTGTTTGGAACATTTTGTCACCAGCCGAGTCCAAAATTCAGCGCTTCCCCATCTCAGCCCAGAAAGCAGGTAGAACAACTTCTGTGGTGCCTTTCACCTGCCTATCGCGGTAGTGTAAAAACTACCAAGAGAACTCCTGTATGGCACGTTTCCCGATGGAGTTGTGCATGGGGTGTGTTTGGAACATTTTTTCACCAGCCGAGTCCAAAATTCAGCGCTTCCCCATCTCAGCCCAGAAAGCAGGTAGAACAAGTCTTGTGGTGCCTTTCAGCTGCCTAACGGAGCAATGTAAAAAATACCAAAAGAACTCGTTTCTGGCACCTTCCCCGGTGGAGTTGTGCATGGGGTGTGTTTGGAACATTTTGTCACCAGCCGAGTCCAAAATTCAGCGCTTCCCCATCTCAGCCCAGAAAGCAGGTAGAACAAGTCTTGTGGTGCCTTTCAGCTGCCTACCCGAGCAATGTAAAAAGTACCAAGAGAACTCCTTTCTGGCACCTTCCCCGGTGGAGTTGTGCATGGGGTGTGTTAGGAACATTTTGTCACCAGCCGAGGCCATACTTCAGCGCTTCCCCATCTCAGCCCAGAAAGCAGGTAGAACAAGTCTTGTGGTGCCTTTCAGCTCCCTACCCGAGTAATGTAAAAAATTTCAACAGAACTCCTTTCTGGCACCTTCCCCAGTGGAGTTGTGCATGGGGTGTGTTTGGAACATTTTGTCACCAGCCGAGTCCAAAATTCAGCGCTTCCCCATCTCAGCCCAGAAAGCAGGTAGAACAAGTCTTGTGGTGCCTTCCAGCTGCCTAACGGAGCAATGTAAAAAATACCAAAAGAACTCGTTTCTGTCACCTTGCCCGATGGAGTTGTGCATGGGGTGTGTTTGGAACATTTTGTCACCAGCCGAGTCCAAAATTCAGCGCTTCCCCATCTCAGCCCAGAAAGCAGGTAGAACAACTTCTGTGGTGCCTTTCACCTGCCTACCGCGGTAGTGTAAAAACTACCAAGAGAACTCCTTTCTGGCACGATTCCCGATGGAGTTGTGCATGGGGTGTGTTTGGAACATTTTGTCACCAGCCGAGTCCAAAATTCAGCGCTTCCCCATCTCAGCCCAGAAAGCAGGTAAAACAACTTCTGTGGTGCCTTTCAGCTGCCTACCGCGGTAGTGTAAAAACTACCAAGAGAACTCCTGTCTGGCACGTTTCCCGGTAGAGTTGTGCATGGGGTGTGTTTGGAACATTTTGTCACCAGCCGAGTCCAAAATTCAGCGCTTCCCCATCTCAGACCAGAAAGCAGGTAGAACAAGTCTTGTGGTGCCTTTCAGCTGCCTACCCGAGTAATGTAAAAACTACCAAGAGAACTCCTTTCTGGCACCTTCCCCGATGGAGTCGTGCATGGGGTGTGTTTGGAACATTTTGTCACCAGCCGAGTCCAAACTTCAGCGCTTCCCGATCTCAGCCCAGAAAGCAGGATGAACAAGTCTTGTGGTGCATTTCAGCTGCCTACCGGGGTAGTGTAACAACTACCAACGGATCTTCTTTCTGGTACCTTCCCCGGTGGAGTTGTGCATGGGGTGTGTTTGGAACATTTTGTCACCAGCCGAGTCCAAAATTCAGCGCTTCCCCATCTCAGCCCAGAAAGCAGGTAGAACAAGTCTTGTGGTGCCTTTCAGCTGCCTACCCGAGCAATGTAAAAAGTACCAAGAGAACTCCTTTCTGGCACCTTCCCCGATGGAGTTGTGCATGGGGTGTGTTAGGAACATTTTGTCACCAGCCGAGGCCAAAATTCAGCGCTTCCCCATCTCAGCCCAGAAAGCAGCTAGAACAACTTTTGTGGTGCCTTTCAGCTGCCTACTGGGGTAGTGTAAAAACTACCAATAGAACTCATTTCTGGCACATTCCACGGTGGAGTCGTGCATGGGGTGTGTTTGGAACATTTTGTCACCAGCCGAGTCCATACTTCAGCGCTTCCCCATCTCAGCCCAGAAAGCAGGATGAACTACATCTGTGGTACCTTTCAGCTGCCTACCGGGGTAGTGTAAAAACTACCAACGGAACTCCTTTCTGGCACCTTCCCCGGTGGAGTTGTGCATGGTCTGTGTTTGGAACATTTTGTGACCAGCCGAGGCCAAAATTCAGCGCTTCCCCATCCTAGCCCAGACAGCAGGTAGAACAACTTTTGTGGTGCCTTCCAGCTGCCTACCCTAGCAATGTAAAAAGTACCGAGAGAACTCCTTTCTGGCACCTTCCCCGGAGGAGTTGTGCATGGGGTGTGTTTGGAACATTTTGTCACCAGCCGAGTCCAAAATTCAGCGCTTCCCCAACTGAGCCCAGAAAGCAGGTAGAACAACTTTTGTGATGCATTTCAGCTGCCTACCGCGGTAGTCTAAAAACTAGCCACAGTACTCGTATCTGGCCCCTTCGCCAGTGGAGTTGTGCATGGGGTGTGTTTGGAACATTTTGTCACCAGCCGAGTCCAAAATTCAGCGCTTCCCCATCTCAGCCCAGAAAGCAGGTAGAACAAGTCTTGTGGTGCCTTTCAGCTGCCTAACGGAGCAATGTAAAAAATACCAAAAGAACTCGTTTCTGGCACCTTCCCCGGTGGAGTTGTGCATGGGGTGTGTTTGGAACATTTTGTCACCAGCCGAGTCCAAAATTCAGCGCTTCCCGATCTCAGCCCAGAAAGCAGGTAGAACAACTTTTGTGGTGCATTTCAGCTGCCTAACGGAGCAATGTAAAAAATACCAAAAGAACTCGTTTCTGGCACCTTGCCCGATGGAGTTGTGCATGGGGTGTGTTTGGAACATTTTGTCACCAGCCGAGGCCAAAATTCAGCGCTTCCCCATCTCAGCCCAGAAAGCAGGTAGAACAAGTCTTGTGGTGCCTTTCAGCTGCCTACCGGGGTAATGTAAAAACTACCAAGAGAACTCCTTTCTGGCACCTTCCCCGATGGAGTTGTGCATGGGGTGTGTTTGGAACATTTTGTCACCAGCCGAGTCCAAAATTCAGCGCTTCCCCATCTCAGCCCAGAAAGCAGGTAGAACAAGTCTTGTGGTGCCTTTCAGCTGCCTAACGGAGCAATGTAAAAAATACCAAAAGAACTCGTTTCTGTCACCTTGCCCGATGGAGTTGTGCATGGGGTGTGTTTGGAACATTTTGTCACCAGCCGAGTCCAAAATTCAGCGCTTCCCCATCTCAGCCCAGAAAGCAGGTAGAACAACTTCTGTGGTGCCTTTCACCTGCCTACCGCGGTAGTGTAAAAACTACCAACAGAAGTCCTTTCTGGCACGATTCCCGATGGAGTTGTGCATGGGGTGTGTTTGGAACATTTTGTCACCAGCCGAGGCCAAAATTCAGCGCTTCCCCATCTCAGCCCAGAAAGCAGGTAAAACAACTTCTGTGGTGCCTTTCAGCTGCCTACCGCGGTAGTGTAAAAACTACCAAGAGAACTCCTGTCTGGCACGTTTCCCGATGGAGTTGTGCATGGGGTGTGTTTGGAACATTTTGTCACCAGCCGAGTCCAAAATTCAGCGCTTCCCCATCTCAGACCAGAAAGCAGGTAGAACAAGTCTTGTGGTGCCTTTCAGCTGCCTACCCGAGTAATGTAAAAACTAGCAACAGAACTCCTTTCTGGCACCTTCTCCAGTGGAGTTGTGCATGGGGTGTGTTTGGAACATTTTGTCACCAGCCGAGTCCAAACTTCAGCGCTTCCCGATCTCAGCCCAGAAAGCAGGATGAACAAGTCTTGTGGTGCATTTCAGCTGCCTACCGGGGTAGTGTAACAACTACCAACGGATCTTCTTTCTGGTACCTTCCCCGGAGGAGTTGTGCATGGGGTGTGTTTGGAACATTTTGTCACCAGCCGAGTCCAAAATTCAGCGCTTCCCCATCTCAGCCCAGAAAGCAGGTAGAACAAGTCTTGTGGTGCCTTTCAGCTGCCTACCCGAGCAATGTAAAAAGTACCAAGAGAACTCCTTTCTGGCACCTTCCCCGATGGAGTTGTGCATGGGGTGTGTTAGGAACATTTTGTCACCAGCCGAGGCCAAAATTCAGCGCTTCCCCATCTCAGCCCAGAAAGCAGGTAGAACAAGTTTTGTGGTGCCTTTCAGCTGCCTACTGGGGTAGTGTAAAAACTACCAATAGAACTCATTTCTGGCACATTCCACGGTGGAGTCGTGCATGGGGTGTGTTTGGAACATTTTGTCACCAGCCGAGTCCAAACTTCAGCGCTTCCCCATCTCAGCCCAGAAAGCAGGATGAACTACATCTGTGGTACCTTTCAGCTGCCTACCGGGGTAGTGTAAAAACTACCAACGGAACTCCTTTCTGGCACCTTCCCCGGTGGAGTTGTGCATGGGGTGTGTTTGGAACATTTTGTGACCAGCCGAGGCCAAAATTCAGCGCTTCCCCATCCTAGCCCAGACAGCAGGTAGAACAACTTTTGTGGTGCCTTCCAGCTGCCTACCCTAGCAATGTAAAATGTACCGAGAGAACTCCTTTCTGGCACCTTCCCCGGAGGAGTTGTGCATGGGGTGTGTTTGGAACATTTTGTCACCAGCCGAGTCCATACTTCAGCGCTTCCCCATCTCAGCCCAGAAAGCAGGTAGAACAACTTTTGTGATGCATTTCAGCTGCCTACCGCGGTAGTCTAAAAACTAGCCACAGTACTCGTATCTGGCCCCTTCGCCAGTGGAGTTGTGCATGGGGTGTGTTTGGAACATTTTGTTACCAGCCGAGTCCAAAATTCAGCGCTTCCCCATCTCAGCCCAGAAAGCAGGTAGAACAAGTCTTGTGGTGCCTTTCAGCTGCCTAAAGGAGCAATGTAAAAAATACCAAAAGAACTCGTTTCTGGCACCTTCCCCGGTGGAGTTGTGCATGGGGTGTGTTTGGAACATTTTGTCACCAGCCGAGTCCAAAATTCAGCGCTTCCCGATCTCAGCCCAGAAAGCAGGTAGAACAACTTTTGTGGTGCATTTCAGCTGCCTAACGGAGCAATGTAAAAAATACCAAAAGAACTCGTTTCTGTCACCTTGCCCGATGGAGTTGTGCATGGGGTGTGTTTGGAACATTTTGTCACCAGCCGAGTCCAAAATTCAGCGCTTCCCCATCTCAGCCCAGAAAGCAGGTAGAACAAGTCTTGTGGTGCCTTTCAGCTGCCTACCGGGGTAATGTAAAAACTACCAAGAGAACTCCTTTCTGGCACCTTCCCCGATGGAGTTGTGCATGGGGTGTGTTTGGAACATTTTGTCACCAGCCGAGTCCAAAATTCAGCGCTTCCCCATCTCAGCCCAGAAAGCAGGTAGAACAAGTCTTGTGGTGCCTTTCAGCTGCCTAACGGAGCAATGTAAAAAATACCAAAAGAACTCGTTTCTGTCACCTTGCCCGATGGAGTTGTGCATGGGGTGTGTTTGGAACATTTTGTCACCAGCCGAGTCCAAAATTCAGCGCTTCCCCATCTCAGCCCAGAAAGCAGGTAAAACAACTTCTGTGGTGCCTTTCAGCTGCCTACCGCGGTAGTGTAAAAACTACCAACAGAAGTCCTTTCTGGCACGATTCCCGATGGAGTTGTGCATGGGGTGTGTTTGGAACATTTTGTCACCAGCCGAGGCCAAAATTCAGCGCTTCCCCATCTCAGCCCAGAAAGCAGGTAAAACAACTTCTGTGGTGCCTTTCAGCTGCCTACCGCGGTAGTGTAAAAACTACCAAGAGAACTCCTGTCTGGCACCTTCCCCGGAGGAGTTGTGCATGGGGTGTGTTTGGAACATTTTGTCACCAGCCGAGTCCAAAATTCAGCGCTTCCCCATCTCAGACCAGAAAGCAGGTAGAACAAGTATTGTGGTGCCTTCCAGCTGCCTACCCTAGCAATGTAAAAAGTACCGAGAGAACTCCTTTCTGGCACCTTCCCCGGAGGAGTTGTGCATGGGGTGTGTTTGGAACATTTTGTCACCAGCCGAGTCCAAAATTCAGCGCTTCCCCAACTGAGCCCAGAAAGCAGGATGAACAAGTCTTGTGGTGCATTTCAGCTGCCTACCGCGGTAGTGTAACAACTACCAACGGATCTTCTTTCTGGTACCTTCCCCGGAGGAGTTGTGCATGGGGTGTGTTTGGAACATTTTGTCACCAGCCGAGTCCAAAATTCAGCGCTTCCCGATCTCAGCCCAGAAAGCAGGTAGAACAACTTTTGTGGTGCATTTCAGCTGCCTAACGGAGCAATGTAAAAAATACCAAAAGAACTCGTTTCTGTCACCTTGCCCGATGGAGTTGTGCATGGGGTGTGTTTGGAACATTTTGTCACCAGCCGAGTCCAAAATTCAGCGCTTCCCCATCTCAGCCCAGAAAGCAGGTAGAACAAGTCTTGTGGTGCCTTTCAGCTGCCTACCGGGGTAATGTAAAAACTACCAAGAGAACTCCTTTCTGGCACCTTCCCCGATGGAGTTGTGCATGGGGTGTGTTTGGAACATTTTGTCACCAGCCGAGTCCAAAATTCAGCGCTTCCCCATCTCAGCCCAGAAAGCAGGTAGAACAAGTCTTGTGGTGCCTTTCAGCTGCCTAACGGAGCAATGTAAAAAATACCAAAAGAACTCGTTTCTGTCACCTTGCCCGATGGAGTTGTGCATGGGGTGTGTTTGGAACATTTTGTCACCAGCCGAGTCCAAAATTCAGCGCTTCCCCATCTCAGCCCAGAAAGCAGGTAGAACAAGTCTTGTGGTGCCTTTCAGCTGCCTACCGCGGTAATGTAAAAACTACCAAGAGAACTCCTTTCTGGCACCTTCCCCGATGGAGTTGTGCATGGGGTGTGTTTGGAACATTTTGTCACCAGCCGAGTCCAAAATTCAGCGCTTCCCCATCTCAGCCCAGAAAGCAGGTAGAACAAGTCTTGTGGTGCCTTTCAGCTGCCTAACGGAGCAATGTAAAAAATACCAAAAGAACTCGTTTCTGTCACCTTGCCCGATGGAGTTGTGCATGGGGTGTGTTTGGAACATTTTGTCACCAGCCGAGTCCAAAATTCAGCGCTTCCCCATCTCAGCCCAGAAAGCACGTAGAACAACTTCTGTGGTGCCTTTCACCTGCCTACCGCGGTAGTGTAAAAACTACCAACAGAAGTCCTTTCTGGCACGATTCCCGATGGAGTTGTGCATGGGGTGTGTTTGGAACATTTTGTCACCAGCCGAGGCCAAAATTCAGCGCTTCCCCATCTCAGCCCAGAAAGCAGGTAAAACAACTTCTGTGGTGCCTTTCAGCTGCCTACCGCGGTAGTGTAAAAACTACCAAGAGAACTCCTGTCTGGCACGTTTCCCGATGGAGTTGTGCATGGGGTGTGTTTGGAACATTTTGTCACCAGCCGAGTCCAAAATTCAGCGCTTCCCCATCTCAGACCAGAAAGCAGGTAGAACAAGTCTTGTGGTGCCTTTCAACTGCCTACCCGAGTAATGTAAAAAATTTCAAAAGAACTCCTTTCTGGCACCTTCCTCAGTGGAGTTGTGCATGGGGTGTGTTTGGAACATTTTGTCACCAGCCGAGGCCAAAATTCAGCGCTTCCCGATCTCAGCCCAGAAAGCAGGATGAACAAGTCTTGTGGTGCATTTCAGCTGCCTACCGCGGTAGTGTAACAACTACCAACGGATCTTCTTTCTGGTACCTTCCCCGGAGGAGTTGTGCATGGGGTGTGTTTGGAACATTTTGTCACCAGCCGAGTCCAAAATTCAGCGCTTCCCGATCTCAGCCCAGAAAGCAGGTAGAACAACTTTTGTGGTGCATTTCAGCTGCCTAACGGAGCAATGTAAAAAATACCAAAAGAACTCGTTTCTGTCACCTTGCCCGATGGAGTTGTGCATGGGGTGTGTTTGGAACATTTTGTCACCAGCCGAGTCCAAAATTCAGCGCTTCCCCATCTCAGCCCAGAAAGCAGGTAGAACAAGTCTTGTGGTGCCTTTCAGCTGCCTACCGGGGTAATGTAAAAACTACCAAGAGAACTCCTTTCTGGCACCTTCCCCGATGGAGTTGTGCATGGGGTGTGTTTGGAACATTTTGTCACCAGCCGAGTCCAAAATTCAGCGCTTCCCCATCTCAGCCCAGAAAGCAGGTAGAACAAGTCTTGTGGTGCCTTTCAGCTGCCTAACGGAGCAATGTAAAAAATACCAAAAGAACTCGTTTCTGTCACCTTGCCCGATGGAGTTGTGCATGGGGTGTGTTTGGAACATTTTGTCACCAGCCGAGTCCAAAATTCAGCGCTTCCCCATCTCAGCCCAGAAAGCAGGTAAAACAACTTCTGTGGTGCCTTTCAGCTGCCTACCGCGGTAGTGTAAAAACTACCAAGAGAACTCCTGTCTGGCACGTTTCCCGATGGAGTTGTGCATGGGGTGTGTTTGGAACATTTTGTCACCAGCCGAGTCCAAACTTCAGCGCTTCCCCATCTCAGCCCAGAAAGCAGGTAGAACAAGTCTTGTGGTGCCTTTCAGCTGCCTAACGGAGCAATGTAAAAAATACCAAAAGAACTCGTTTCTGTCACCTTGCCCGATGGAGTTGTGCATGGGGTGTGTTTGGAACATTTTGTCACCAGCCGAGTCCAAAATTCAGCGATTCCCCATCTCAGCCCAGAAAGCAGGTAGAACAAGTTATGTGGTGCCTTTCAGCTGCCTACTGGGGTAGTGTAAAAACTACCAACAGAAGTCCTTTCTGGCACGATTCCCGATGGAGTTGTGCATGGGGTGTGTTTGGAACATTTTGTCACCAGCCGAGGCCAAAATTCAGTGCTTCCCCATCTCAGCCCAGAAAGCAGGTAAAACAACTTCTGTGGTGCCTTTCAGCTGCCTACCGCGGTAGTGTAAAAACTACCAAGAGAACTCCTGTCTGGCACGTTTCCCGATGGAGTTGTGCATGGGGTGTGTTTGGAACATTTTGTCACCAGCCGAGTCCAAAATTCAGCGCTTCCCCATCTCAGCCCAGAAAGCAGGTAGAACAAGTCTTGTGGTGCCTTTCAGCTGCCTACCCGAGTAATGTAAAAAATTTCAAAAGAACTCCTTTCTGGCACCTTCCCCGGTGGAGTTGTGCATGGGGTGTGTTTGGAACATTTTGTCACCAGCCGAGGCCAAAATTCAGCGCTTCCCGATCTCAGCCCAGAAAGCAGGATGAACAAGTCTTGTGGTGCATTTCAGCTGCCTACCGGGGTAGTGTAACAACTACCAACGGATCTTCTTTCTGGTACCTTCCCCGGAGGAGTTGTGCATGGGGTGTGTTTGGAACATTTTGTCACCAGCCGAGTCCAAAATTCAGCGCTTCCCCATCTCAGCCCAGAAAGCAGGTAGAACAAGTCTTGTGGTGCCTTTCAGCTGCCTACCCGAGCAATGTAAAAAGTACCAAGAGAACTCCTTTCTGGCACCTTCCCCGATGGAGTTGTGCATGGGGTGTGTTAGGAACATTTTGTCACCAGCCGAGGCCAAAATTCAGCGCTTCCCCATCTCAGCCCAGAAAGCAGGTAGAACAAGTTTTGTGGTGCCTTTCAGCTGCCTACTGGGGTAGTGTAAAAACTACCAATAGAACTCATTTCTGGCACATTCCACGGTGGAATCGTGCATGGGGTGTGTTTGGAACATTTTGTCACCAGCCGAGGTCAAAATTCAGCGCTTCCCCATCTCAGCCCAGAAAGCAGGATGAACTACATCTGTGGTACCTTTCAGCTGCCTACCGGGGTAGTGTAAAAACTACCAACGGAACTCCTTTCTGGCACCTTCCCCGGTGGAGTTGTGCATGGGGTGTGTTTGGAACATTTTGTCACCAGCCGAGGCCAAAATTCAGCGCTTCCCCATCCTAGCCCAGACAGCAGGTAGAACAACTTTTTTGGTGCCTTCCAGCTGCCTACCCTAGCAATGTAAAAAGTACCGAGAGAACTCCTTTCTGGCACCTTCCCCGGAGGAGTTGTGCATGGGGTGTGTTTGGAACATTTTGTCACCAGCCGAGTCCAAAATTCAGCGCTTCCCCAACTGAGCCCAGAAAGCAGGTAGAACAACTTTTGTGATGCATTTCAGCTGCCTACCGCGGTAGTCTAAAAACTAGCCACAGTACTCGTATCTGGCCCCTTCGCCAGTGGAGTTGTGCATGGGGTGTGTTTGGAACATTTTGTCACCAGCCGAGTCCAAACTTCAGCGCTTCCCCATCTCAGCCCAGAAAGCAGGTAGAACAAGTCTTGTGGTGCCTTTCAGCTGCCTAACGGAGCAATGTAAAAAATACCAAAAGAACTCGTTTCTGTCACCTTGCCCGATGGAGTTGTGCATGGGGTGTGTTTGGAACATTTTGTCACCAGCCGAGTCCAAAATTCAGCGCTTCCCCATCTCAGCCCAGAAAGCAGGTAGAACAACTTCTGTGGTGCCTTTCACCTGCCTACCGCGGTAGTGTAAAAACTACCAACAGAAGTCCTTTCTGGCACGATTCCCGATGGAGTTGTGCATGGGGTGTGTTTGGAACATTTTGTCACCAGCCGAGTCCAAAATTCAGCGCTTCCCCATCTCAGCCCAGAAAGCAGGTAAAACAACTTCTGTGGTGCCTTTCAGCTGCCTACCGCGGTAGTGTAAAAACTACCAAGAGAACTCCTGTCTGGCACGTTTCCCGATGGAGTTGTGCATGGGGTGTGGTTGGAACATTTTGTCACCAGCCGAGTCCAAAATTCAGCGCTTCCCCATCTCAGCCCAGAAAGCAGGTAGAACAAGTATTGTGGTGCCTTTCAGCTGCCTACCCGAGCAATGTAAAAAGTACCAAGAGAACTCCTTTCTGGCACCTTCCCCGATGGAGTTGTGCATGGGGTGTGTTAGGAACATTTTGTCACCAGCCGAGGCCAAAATTCAGCGCTTCCCCATCTCAGCCCAGAAAGCAGGTAGAACAAGTTTTGTGGTGCCTTTCAGCTGCCTACTGGGGTAGTGTAAAAACTACCAATAGAACTCATTTCTGGCACATTCCACGGTGGAGTCGTGCATGGGGTGTGTTTGGAACATTTTGTCACCAGCCGAGTCCATACTTCAGCGCTTCCCCATCTCAGCCCAGAAAGCAGGATGAACTACATCTGTGGTACCTTTCAGCTGCCTACCGGGGTAGTGTAAAAACTACCAACGGAACTCCTTTCTGGCACCTTCCCCGGTGGAGTTGTGCATGGGGTGTGTTTGGAACATTTTGTGACCAGCCGAGGCCAAAATTCAGCGCTTCCCCATCCTAGCCCAGACAGCAGGTAGAACAACTTTTGTGGTGCCTTCCAGCTGCCTACCCTAGCAATGTAAAAAGTACCGAGAGAACTCCTTTCTGGCACCTTCCCCGGAGGAGTTGTGCATGGGGTGTGTTTGGAACATTTTGTCACCAGCCGAGTCCAAAATTCAGCGCTTCCCCAACTGAGCCCAGAAAGCAGGTAGAACAACTTTTGTGATGCATTTCAGCTGCCTACCGCGGTAGTCTAAAAACTAGCCACAGTACTCGTATCTGGCCCCTTCGCCAGTGGAGTTGTGCATGGGGTGTGTTTGGAACATTTTGTCACCAGCCGAGTCCAAAATTCAGCGCTTCCCCATCTCAGCCCAGAAAGCAGGTAGAACAAGTCTTGTGGTGCCTTTCAGCTGCCTAACGGAGCAATGTAAAAAATACCAAAAGAACTCGTTTCTGGCACCTTCCCCGGTGGAGTTGTGCATGGGGTGTGTTTGGAACATTTTGTCACCAGCCGAGTCCAAAATTCAGCGCTTCCCGATCTCAGCCCAGAAAGCAGGTAGAACAACTTTTGTGGTGCATTTCAGCTGCCTAACGGAGCAATGTAAAAAATACCAAAAGAACTCGTTTCTGTCACCTTGCCCGATGGAGTTGTGCATGGGGTGTGTTTGGAACATTTTGTCACCAGCCGAGTCCAAAATTCAGCGCTTCCCCATCTCAGCCCAGAAAGCAGGTAGAACAAGTCTTGTGGTGCCTTTCAGCTGCCTACCGGGGTAATGTAAAAACTACCAAGAGAACTCCTTTCTGGCACCTTCCCCGATGGAGTTGTGCATGGGGTGTGTTTGGAACATTTTGTCACCAGCCGAGTCCAAAATTCAGCGCTTCCCCATCTCAGCCCAGAAAGCAGGTAGAACAAGTCTTGTGGTGCCTTTCAGCTGCCTAACGGAGCAATGTAAAAAATACCAAAAGAACTCCTTTCTGGCACCTTCCCCGGAGGAGTTGTGCATGGGGTGTGTTTGGAACATTTTGTCACCAGCCGAGTCCAAAATTCAGCGCTTCCCCATCTCAGCCCAGAAAGCAGGTAGAAAAACTTCTGTGGTGCCTTTCACCTGCCTACCGCGGTAGTGTAAAAACTACCAACAGAAGTCCTTTCTGGCACGATTCCCGATGGAGTTGTGCATGGGGTGTGTTTGGAACATTTTGTCACCAGCCGAGGCCAAAATTCAGCGCTTCCCCATCTCAGCCCAGAAAGCAGGTAAAACAACTTCTGTGGTGCCTTTCAGCTGCCTACCGCGGTAGTGTAAAAACTACCAAGAGAACTCCTGTCTGGCACGTTTCCCGATGGAGTTGTGCATGGGGTGTGTTTGGAACATTTTGTCACCAGTCGAGTCCAAAATTCAGCGCTTCCCCATCTCAGACCAGAAAGCAGGTAGAACAAGTCTTGTGGTGCCTTTCAGCTGCCTACCCGAGTAATGTAAAAAATTTCAAAAGAACTCCTTTCTGGCACCTTCTCCAGTGGAGTTGTGCATGGGGTGTGTTTGGAACATTTTGTCACCAGCCGAGTCCAAACTTCAGCGCTTCCCGATCTCAGCCCAGAAAGCAGGATGAACAAGTCTTGTGGTGCATTTCAGCTGCCTACCGGGGTAGTGTAACAACTACCAACGGATCTTCTTTCTGGTACCTTCCCCGGAGGAGTTGTGCATGGGGTGTGTTTGGAACATTTTGTCACCAGCCGAGTCCAAAATTCAGCGCTTCCCCATCTCAGCCCAGAAAGCAGGTAGAACAAGTCTTGTGGTGCCTTTCAGCTGCCTACCCGAGCAATGTAAAAAGTACCAAGAGAACTCCTTTCTGGCACCTTCCCCGATGGAGTTGTGCATGGGGTGTGTTAGGAACATTTTGTCACCAGCCGAGGCCAAAATTCAGCGCTTCCCCATCTCAGCCCAGAAAGCAGGTAGAACAAGTTTTGTGGTGCCTTTCAGCTGCCTACTGGGGTAGTGTAAAAACTACCAATAGAACTCATTTCTGGCACATTCCACGGTGGAGTCGTGCATGGGGTGTGTTTGGAACATTTTGTCACCAGCCGAGTCCATACTTCAGCGCTTCCCCATCTCAGCCCAGAAAGCAGGATGAACTACATCTGTGGTACCTTTCAGCTGCCTACCGGGGTAGTGTAAAAACTACCAACGGAACTCCTTTCTGGCACCTTCCCCGGTGGAGTTGTGCATGGGGTGTGTTTGGAACATTTTGTGACCAGCCGAGGCCAAAATTCAGCGCTTCCCCATCCTAGCCCAGACAGCAGGTAGAACAACTTTTGTGGTGCCTTCCAGCTGCCTACCCTAGCAATGTAAAAAGTACCGAGAGAACTCCTTTCTGGCACCTTCCCCGGAGGAGTTGTGCATGGGGTGTGTTTGGAACATTTTGTCACCAGCCGAGTCCAAAATTCAGCGCTTCCCCAACTGAGCCCAGAAAGCAGGTAGAACAACTTTTGTGATGCATTTCAGCTGCCTACCGCGGTAGTCTAAAAACTAGCCACAGTACTCGTATCTGGCCCCTTCGCCAGTGGAGTTGTGCATGGGGTGTGTTTGGAACATTTTGTCACCAGCCGAGTCCAAAATTCAGCGCTTCCCCATCTCAGCCCAGAAAGCAGGTAGAACAAGTCTTGTGGTGCCTTTCAGCTGCCTAACTGAGCAATGTAAAAAATACCAAAAGAACTCGTTTCTGGCACCTTCCCCGGTGGAGTTGTGCATGGGGTGTGTTTGGAACATTTTGTCACCAGCCGAGTCCAAAATTCAGCGCTTCCCGATCTCAGCCCAGAAAGCAGGTAGAACAACTTTTGTGGTGCATTTCAGCTGCCTAACGGAGCAATGTAAAAAATACCAAAAGAACTCGTTTCTGTCACCTTGCCCGATGGAGTTGTGCATGGGGTGTGTTTGGAACATTTTGTCACCAGCCGAGTCCAAAATTCAGCGCTTCCCCATCTCAGCCCAGAAAGCAGGTAGAACAAGTCTTGTGGTGCCTTTCAGCTGCCTACCGGGGTAATGTAAAAACTACCAAGAGAACTCCTTTCTGGCACCTTCCCCGATGGAGTTGTGCATGGGGTGTGTTTGGAACATTTTGTCACCAGCCGAGTCCAAAATTCAGCGCTTCCCCATCTCAGCCCAGAAAGCAGGTAGAACAAGTCTTGTGGTGCCTTTCAGCTGCCTAACGGAGCAATGTAAAAAATACCAAAAGAACTCGTTTCTGTCACCTTGCCCGATGGAGTTGTGCATGGGGTGTGTTTGGAACATTTTGTCACCAGCCGAGTCCAAAATTCAGCGCTTCCCCATCTCAGCCCAGAAAGCAGGTAGAACAACTTCTGTGGTGCCTTTCACCTGCCTACCGCGGTAGTGTAAAAACTACCAACAGAAGTCCTTTCTGGCACGATTCCCGATGGAGTTGTGCATGGGGTGTGTTTGGAACATTTTGTCACCAGCCGAGGCCAAAATTCAGCGCTTCCCCATCTCAGCCCAGAAAGCAGGTAAAACAACTTCTGTGGTGCCTTTCAGCTGCCTACCGCGGTAGTGTAAAAACTACCAAGAGAACTCCTGTCTGGCACGTTTCCCGATGGAGTTGTGCATGGGGTGTGTTTGGAACATTTTGTCACCAGTCGAGTCCAAAATTCAGCGCTTCCCCATCTCAGACCAGAAAGCAGGTAGAACAAGTCTTGTGGTGCCTTTCAGCTGCCTACCCGAGTAATGTAAAAAATTTCAAAAGAACTCCTTTCTGGCACCTTCTCCAGTGGAGTTGTGCATGGGGTGTGTTTGGAACATTTTGTCACCAGCCGAGTCCAAACTTCAGCGCTTCCCGATCTCAGCCCAGAAAGCAGGATGAACAAGTCTTGTGGTGCATTTCAGCTGCCTACCGGGGTAGTGTAACAACTACCAACGGATCTTCTTTCTGGTACCTTCCCCGGAGGAGTTGTGCATGGGGTGTGTTTGGAACATTTTGTCACCAGCCGAGTCCAAAATTCAGCGCTTCCCCATCTCAGCCCAGAAAGCAGGTAGAACAAGTCTTGTGGTGCCTTTCAGCTGCCTACCCGAGCAATGTAAAAAGTACCAAGAGAACTCCTTTCTGGCACCTTCCCCGATGGAGTTGTGCATGGGGTGTGTTAGGAACATTTTGTCACCAGCCGAGGCCAAAATTCAGCGCTTCCCCATCTCAGCCCAGAAAGCAGGTAGAACAAGTTTTGTGGTGCCTTTCAGCTGCCTACTGGGGTAGTGTAAAAACTACCAATAGAACTCATTTCTGGCACATTCCACGGTGGAGTCGTGCATGGGGTGTGTTTGGAACATTTTGTCACCAGCCGAGTCCATACTTCAGCGCTTCCCCATCTCAGCCCAGAAAGCAGGATGAACTACATCTGTGGTACCTTTCAGCTGCCTACCGGGGTAGTGTAAAAACTACCAACGGAACTCCTTTCTGGCACCTTCCCCGGTGGAGTTGTGCATGGGGTGTGTTTGGAACATTTTGTGACCAGCCGAGGCCAAAATTCAGCGCTTCCCCATCCTAGCCCAGACAGCAGGTAGAACAACTTTTGTGGTGCCTTCCAGCTGCCTACCCTAGCAATGTAAAAAGTACCGAGAGAACTCCTTTCTGGCACCTTCCCCGGAGGAGTTGTGCATGGGGTGTGTTTGGAACATTTTGTCACCAGCCGAGTCCATACTTCAGCGCTTCCCCATCTCAGCCCAGAAAGCAGGTAGAACAACTTTTGTGATGCATTTCAGCTGCCTACCGCGGTAGTCTAAAAACTAGCCACAGTACTCGTATCTGGCCCCTTCGCCAGTGGAGTTGTGCATGGGGTGTGTTTGGAACATTTTGTTACCAGCCGAGTCCAAAATTCAGCGCTTCCCCATCTCAGCCCAGAAAGCAGGTAGAACAAGTCTTGTGGTGCCTTTCAGCTGCCTAACGGAGCAATGTAAAAAATACCAAAAGAACTCGTTTCTGGCACCTTCCCCGGTGGAGTTGTGCATGGGGTGTGTTTGGAACATTTTGTCACCAGCCGAGTCCAAAATTCAGCGCTTCCCGATCTCAGCCCAGAAAGCAGGTAGAACAACTTTTGTGGTGCATTTCAGCTGCCTAACGGAGCAATGTAAAAAATACCAAAAGAACTCGTTTCTGTCACCTTGCCCGATGGAGTTGTGCATGGGGTGTGTTTGGAACATTTTGTCACCAGCCGAGTCCAAAATTCAGCGCTTCCCCATCTCAGCCCAGAAAGCAGGTAGAACAAGTCTTGTGGTGCCTTTCAGCTGCCTACCGGGGTAATGTAAAAACTACCAAGAGAACTCCTTTCTGGCACCTTCCCCGGAGGAGTTGTGCATGGGGTGTGTTTGGAACATTTTGTCACCAGCCGAGTCCAAAATTCAGCGCTTCCCGATCTCAGCCCAGAAAGCAGGTAGAACAACTTTTGTGGTGCATTTCAGCTGCCTAACGGAGCAATGTAAAAAATACCAAAAGAACTCGTTTCTGTCACCTTGCCCGATGGAGTTGTGCATGGGGTGTGTTTGGAACATTTTGTCACCAGCCGAGTCCAAAATTCAGCGCTTCCCCATCTCAGCCCAGAAAGCAGGTAGAACAAGTCTTGTGGTGCCTTTCAGCTGCCTACCGGGGTAATGTAAAAACTACCAAGAGAACTCCTTTCTGGCACCTTCCCCGATGGAGTTGTGCATGGGGTGTGTTTGGAACATTTTGTCACCAGCCGAGTCCAAAATTCAGCGCTTCCCCATCTCAGCCCAGAAAGCAGGTAGAACAAGTCTTGTGGTGCCTTTCAGCTGCCTAACGGAGCAATGTAAAAAATACCAAAAGAACTCGTTTCTGTCACCTTGCCCGATGGAGTTGTGCATGGGGTGTGTTTGGAACATTTTGTCACCAGCCGAGTCCAAAATTCAGCGCTTCCCCATCTCAGCCCAGAAAGCAGGTAGAACAACTTCTGTGGTGCCTTTCACCTGCCTACCGCGGTAGTGTAAAAACTACCAACAGAAGTCCTTTCTGGCACGATTCCCGATGGAGTTGTGCATGGGGTGTGTTTGGAACATTTTGTCACCAGCCGAGGCCAAAATTCAGCGCTTCCCCATCTCAGCCCAGAAAGCAGGTAAAACAACTTCTGTGGTGCCTTTCAGCTGCCTACCGCGGTAGTGTAAAAACTACCAAGAGAACTCCTGTCTGGCACGTTTCCCGATGGAGTTGTGCATGGGGTGTGTTTGGAACATTTTGTCACCAGCCGAGTCCAAAATTCAGCGCTTCCCCATCTCAGACCAGAAAGCAGGTAGAACAAGTCTTGTGGTGCCTTTCAGCTGCCTACCCGAGTAATGTAAAAAATTTCAAAAGAACTCCATTCTGGCACCTTCCTCAGTGGAGTTGTGCATGGGGTGTGTTTGGAACATTTTGTCACCAGCCGAGTCCAAAATTCAGCGCTTCCCGATCTCAGCCCAGAAAGCAGGATGAACAAGTCTTGTGGTGCATTTCAGCTGCCTACCGGGGTAGTGTAACAACTACCAACGGATCTTCTTTCTGGTACCTTCCCCGGAGGAGTTGTGCATGGGGTGTGTTTGGAACATTTTGTCACCAGCCGAGTCCAAAATTCAGCGCTTCCCCATCCTAGCCCAGAAAGCAGGTAGAACAACTTTTGTGGTGCCTTACAGCTGCCTACCCTAGCAATGTAAAAAGTACCAACAGAACTCCTTTCTGACACCTTCCACGGTGGAGTTGTGCATGGGGTGTGTTAGGAACATTTTGTCACCAGCCGAGGCCAAAATTCAGCGCTTCCCCATCTCAGCCCAGAAAGCAGGTAGAACAAGTTTTGTGGTGCCTTTCAGCTGCCTACTGGGGTAGTGTAAAAACTACCAATAGAACTCATTTCTGGCACATTCCACGGTGGAATCGTGCATGGGGTGTGTTTGGAACATTTTGTCACCAGCCGAGTCCATACTTCAGCGCTTCCCCATCTCAGCCCAGAAAGCAGGATGAACTACATCTGTGGTACCTTTCAGCTGCCTACCGGGGTAGTGTAAAAACTACCAACGGAACTCCTTTCTGGCACCTTCCCCGGTGGAATTGTGCATGGGGTGTGTTTGGAACATTTTGTGACCAGCCGAGGCCAAAATTCAGCGCTTCCCCATCTCAGCCCAGACAGCAGGTAGAACAACTTTTGTGGTGCCTTCCAGCTGCCTACCCTAGCAATGTAAAAAGTACCGAGAGAACTCCTTTCTGG
Organism: Falco peregrinus; assembly: GCF_023634155.1. NCBI lineage: Eukaryota > Metazoa > Chordata > Aves > Falconiformes > Falconidae > Falco > Falco peregrinus. The sequence goes on from NC_073721.1 coordinate 55,175,504, forward strand.
CACCTTCCCCGGAGGAGTTGTGCATGGGGTGTGTTTGGAACATTTTGTCACCAGCCGAGTCCAAAATTCAGCGCTTCCCCAACTGAGCCCAGAAAGCAGGTAGAACAACTTTTGTGATGCATTTCAGCTGCCTACCGCGGTAGTCTAAAAACTAGCCACAGTACTCGTATCTGGCCCCTTCCCCGGTGGAGTTGTGCATGGGGTGTGTTTGGAACATTTTGTCACCAGCCGAGTCCAAAATTCAGCGCTTCCCCATCTCAGCCCAGAAAGCAGGTAGAACAAGTCTTGTGGTGCCTTTCAGCTGCCTAACGGAGCAATGTAAAAAATACCAAAAGAACTCGTTTCTGGCACCTTCCCCGGTGGAGTTGTGCATGGGGTGTGTTTGGAACATTTTGTCACCAGCCGAGTCCAAAATTCAGCGCTTCCCGATCTCAGCCCAGAAAGCAGGTAGAACAACTTTTGTGGTGCATTTCAGCTGCCTAACGGAGCAATGTAAAAAATACCAAAAGAACTCGTTTCTGGCACCTTCCCCAGTGGAGTTGTGCATGGGGTGTGTTTGGAACATTTTGTCACCAGCCGAGTCCAAAATTCAGCGCTTCCCCATCTGAGCCCAGAAAGCAGGTAGAACAAGTCTTGTGGTGCCTTTCAGCTGCCTAACGGAGCAATATAAAAAATACCAAAAGAACTCGTTTCTGTCACCTTGCCCGATGGAGTTGTGCATGGGGTGTGTTTGGAACATTTTGTCACCAGCCGAGGCCAAAATTCAGCGCTTCCCCATCTCAGCCCAGAAAGCAGGTAGAACAACTTTTGTGGTGCCTTTCAGCTGCCTACCGGGGTAATGTAAAAACTACCAAGAGAACTCCTTTCTGGCACCTTCCCCGATGGAGTTGTGCATGGGGTGTGTTTGGAACATTTTGTCACCAGCCGAGTCCAAAATTCAGCGCTTCCCCATCTCAGCCCAGAAAGCAGGTAGAACAAGTCTTGTGGTGCCTTTCAGCTGCCTACCCGAGCAATGTAAAAAATACCAAAAGAACTCGTTTCTGTCACCTTGCCCGATGGAGTTGTGCATGGGGTGTGTTTGGAACATTTTGTCACCAGCCGAGTCCAAAATTCAGCGCTTCCCCATCTCAGCCCAGAAAGCAGGTAGAACAACTTCTGTGGTGCCTTTCACCTGCCTACCGCGGTAGTGTAAAAACTACCAACAGAAGTCCTTTCTGGCACGATTCCCGATGGAGTTGTGCATGGGGTGTGTTTGGAACATTTTGTCACCAGCCGAGTCCAAAATTCAGCGCTTCCCCATCTCAGACCAGAAAGCAGGTAGAACAAGTCTTGTGGTGCCTTTCAGCTGCCTACCCGAGTAATGTAAAAAATTTCAAAAGAACTCCTTTCTGGCACCTTCTCCAGTGGAGTTGTGCATGGGGTGTGTTTGGAACATTTTGTCACCAGCCGAGTCCAAACTTCAGCGCTTCCCGATCTCAGCCCAGAAAGCAGGATGAACAAGTCTTGTGGTGCATTTCAGCTGCCTACCGGGGTAGTGTAACAACTACCAAGAGAACTCCTTTCTGGCACCTTCCCCGATGGAGTTGTGCATGGGGTGTGTTTGGAACATTTTGTCACCAGCCGAGTCCAAAATTCAGCGCTTCCCCATCTCAGCCCAGAAAGCAGGTAGAACAAGTTATGTGGTGCCTTTCAGCTGCCTACTGGGGTAGTGTAAAAACTACCAACAGAACTCCTTTCTGGCACCTTCCCCGGTGGAGTTGTGCATGGGGTGTGTTTGGAACATTTTGTCACCAGCCGAGTCCAAAATTCAGCGCTTCCCCATCTCAGCCCAGAAAGCAGGTAGAACAACTTCTGTGGTGCCTTTCACCTGCCTATCGCGGTAGTGTAAAAACTACCAAGAGAACTCCTGTATGGCACGTTTCCCGATGGAGTTGTGCATGGGGTGTGTTTGGAACATTTTTTCACCAGCCGAGTCCAAAATTCAGCGCTTCCCCATCTCAGCCCAGAAAGCAGGTAGAACAAGTCTTGTGGTGCCTTTCAGCTGCCTAACGGAGCAATGTAAAAAATACCAAAAGAACTCCTTTCTGGCACCTTCCCCAGTGGAGTTGTGCATGGGGTGTGTTTGGAACATTTTGTCACCAGCCGAGTCCAAAATTCAGCGCTTCCCCATCTCAGCCCAGAAAGCAGGTAAAACAACTTCTGTGGTGCCTTTCAGCTGCCTACCGCGGTAGTGTAAAAACTACCAAGAGAACTCCTGTCTGGCACGTTTCCCGATGGAGTTGTGCATGGGGTGTGTTTGGAACATTTTGTCACCAGCCGAGTCCAAAATTCAGCGCTTCCCCATCTCAGCCCAGAAAGCAGGTAGAACAAGTCTTGTGGTGCCTTCCAGCTGCCTAACGGAGCAATGTAAAAAATACCAAAAGAACTCGTTTCTGTCACCTTGCCCGATGGAGTTGTGCATGGGGTGTGTTTGGAACATTTTGTCACCAGCCGAGTCCAAAATTCAGCGCTTCCCCATCTCAGCCCAGAAAGCAGGTAGAACAACTTCTGTGGTGCCTTTCACCTGCCTACCGCGGTAGTGTAAAAACTACCAAGAGAACTCCTTTCTGGCACGATTCCCGATGGAGTTGTGCATGGGGTGTGTTTGGAACATTTTGTCACCAGCCGAGGCCAAAATTCAGCGCTTCCCGATCTCAGCCCAGAAAGCAGGATGAACAAGTCTTGTGGTGCCTTTCAGCTGCCTACCGGGGTAGTGTAACAACTACCAACGGATCTTCTTTCTGGTACCTTCCCCGGAGGAGTTGTGCATGGGGTGTGTTTGGAACATTTTGTCACCAGCCGAGTCCAAAATTCAGCGCTTCCCGATCTCAGCCAAGAAAGCAGGTAGAACAACTTTTGTGGTGCATTTCAGCTGCCTAACGGAGCAATGTAAAAAATACCAAAAGAACTCGTTTCTGTCACCTTGCCCGATGGAGTTGTGCATGGGGTGTGTTTGGAACATTTTGTCACCAGCCGAGTCCAAAATTCAGCGCTTCCCCATCTCAGCCCAGAAAGCAGGTAGAACAAGTCTTGTGGTGCCTTTCAGCTGCCTACCGGGGTAATGTAAAAACTACCAAGAGAACTCCTTTCTGGCACCTTCCCCGATGGAGTTGTGCATGGGGTGTGTTTGGAACATTTTGTCACCAGCCGAGTCCAAAATTCAGCGCTTCCCCATCTCAGCCCAGAAAGCAGGTAGAACAAGTCTTGTGGTGCCTTTCAGCTGCCTAACGGAGCAATGTAAAAAATACCAAAAGAACTCGTTTCTGTCACCTTGCCCGATGGAGTTGTGCATGGGGTGTGTTTGGAACATTTTGTCACCAGCCGAGGCCAAAATTCAGCGCTTCCCCATCTCAGCCCAGAAAGCAGGTAAAACAACTTCTGTGGTGCCTTTCAGCTGCCTACCGCGGTAGTGTAAAAACTACCAAGAGAACTCCTGTCTGGCACGTTTCCCGATGGAGTTGTGCATGGGGTGTGTTTGGAACATTTTGTCACCAGCCGAGTCCAAACTTCAGCGCTTCCCCATCTCAGCCCAGAAAGCAGGTAGAACAAGTCTTGTGGTGCCTTTCAGCTGCCTAACGGAGCAATGTAAAAAATACCAAAAGAACTCGTTTCTGTCACCTTGCCCGATGGAGTTGTGCATGGGGTGTGTTTGGAACATTTTGTCACCAGCCGAGTCCAAAATTCAGCGCTTCCCCATCTCAGCCCAGAAAGCAGGTAGAACAACTTCTGTGGTGCCTTTCACCTGCCTACCGCGGTAGTGTAAAAACTACCAACAGAAGTCCTTTCTGGCACGATTCCCGATGGAGTTGTGCATGGGGTGTGTTTGGAACATTTTGTCACCAGCCGAGGCCAAAATTCAGCGCTTCCCCATCTCAGCCCAGAAAGCAGGTAAAACAACTTCTGTGGTGCCTTTCAGCTGCCTACCGCGGTAGTGTAAAAACTACCAAGAGAACTCCTGTCTGGCACGTTTCCCGATGGAGTTGTGCATGGGGTGTGTTTGGAACATTTTGTCACCAGCCGAGTCCAAAATTCAGCGCTTCCCCATCTCAGACCAGAAAGCAGGTAGAACAAGTCTTGTGGTGCCTTTCAGCTGCCTACCCGAGTAATGTAAAAAATTTCAAAAGAACTCCTTTCTGGCACCTTCCTCAGTGGAGTTGTGCATGGGGTGTGTTTGGAACATTTTGTCACCAGCCGAGTCCAAAATTCAGCGCTTCCCGATCTCAGCCCAGAAAGCAGGATGAACAAGTCTTGTGGTGCATTTCAGCTGCCTACCGGGGTAGTGTAACAACTACCAACGGATCTTCTTTCTGGTACCTTCCCCGGAGGAGTTGTGCATGGGGTGTGTTTGGAACATTTTGTCACCAGCCGAGTCCAAAATTCAGCGCTTCCCCATCCTAGCCCAGAAAGCAGGTAGAACAACTTTTGTGGTGCCTTACAGCTGCCTACCCTAGCAATGTAAAAAGTACCAACAGAACTCCTTTCTGACACCTTCCACGGTGGAGTTGTGCATGGGGTGTGTTAGGAACATTTTGTCACCAGCCGAGGCCAAAATTCAGCGCTTCCCCATCTCAGCCCAGAAAGCAGGTAGAACAAGTTTTGTGGTGCCTTTCAGCTGCCTACTGGGGTAGTGTAAAAACTACCAATAGAACTCATTTCTGGCACATTCCACGGTGGAATCGTGCATGGGGTGTGTTTGGAACATTTTGTCACCAGCCGAGTCCATACTTCGGCGCTTCCCCATCTCAGCCCAGAAAGCAGGATGAACTACATCTGTGGTACCTTTCAGCTGCCTACCGGGGTAGTGTAAAAACTACCAACGGAACTCCTTTCTGGCACCTTCCCCGGTGGAGTTGTGCATGGGGTGTGTTTGGAACATTTTGTGACCAGCCGAGGCCAAAATTCAGTGCTTCCCCATCTCAGCCCAGACAGCAGGTAGAACAACTTTTGTGGTGCCTTCCAGCTGCCTACCCTAGCAATGTAAAAAGTACCGAGAGAACTCCTTTCTGGCACCTTCCCCGGAGGAGTTGTGCATGGGGTGTGTTTGGAACATTTTGTCACCAGCCGAGTCCAAAATTCAGCGCTTCCCCAACTGAGCCCAGAAAGCAGGTAGAACAACTTTTGTGATGCATTTCAGCTGCCTACCGCGGTAGTCTAAAAACTAGCCACAGTACTCGTATCTGGCCCCTTCGCCAGTGGAGTTGTGCATGGGGTGTGTTTGGAACATTTTGTCACCAGCCGAGTCCAAAATTCAGCGCTTCCCCAACTGAGCCCAGAAAGCAGGTAGAACAAGTCTTGTGGTGCCTTTCAGCTGCCTAACGGAGCAATGTAAAAAATACCAAAAGAACTCGTTTCTGGCACCTTCCCCGGTGGAGTTGTGCATGGGGTGTGTTTGGAACATTTTGTCACCAGCCGAGTCCAAAATTCAGCGCTTCCCGATCTCAGCCCAGAAAGCAGGTAGAACAACTTTTGTGGTGCATTTCAGCTGCCTAACGGAGCAATGTAAAAAATACCAAAAGAACTCGTTTCTGGCACCTTCCCCAGTGGAGTTGTGCATGGGGTGTGTTTGGAACATTTTGTCACCAGCCGAGTCCAAAATTCAGCGCTTCCCCATCTGAGCCCAGAAAGCAGGTAGAACAAGTCTTGTGGAGCCTTTCATCTGCCTAACGGAGCAATATAAAAAATACCAAAAGAACTCGTTTCTGTCACCTTGCCCGATGGAGTTGTGCATGGGGTGTGTTTGGAACATTTTGTCACCAGCCGAGTCCAAAATTCAGCGCTTCCCCATCTCAGCCCAGAAAGCAGGATGAACAAGTCTTGTGGTGCATTTCAGCTGCCTACCGGGGTAGTGTAACAACTACCAACGGATCTTCTTTCTGGTACCTTCCCCGGAGGAGTTGTGCATGGGGTGTGTTTGGAACATTTTGTCACCAGCCGAGTCCAAAATTCAGCGCTTCCCCATCCTAGCCCAGAAAGCAGGTAGAACAACTTTTGTGGTGCCTTACAGCTGCCTACCCTAGCAATGTAAAAAGTACCAACAGAACTCCTTTCTGACACCTTCCACGGTGGAGTTGTGCATGGGGTGTGTTAGGAACATTTTGTCACCAGCCGAGGCCAAAATTCAGCGCTTCCCCATCTCAGCCCAGAAAGCAGGTAGAACAAGTTTTGTGGTGCCTTTCAGCTGCCTACTGGGGTAGTGTAAAAACTACCAATAGTACTCATTTCTGGCACATTCCACGGTGGAATCGTGCATGGGGTGTGTTTGGAACATTTTTGTCACCAGCCGAGTCCATACTTCAGCGCTTCCCCATCTCAGCCCAGAAAGCAGGATGAACTACATCTGTGGTACCTTTCAGCTGCCTACCGGGGTAGTGTAAAAACTACCAACGGAACTCCTTTCTGGCACCTTCCCCGGTGGAGTTGTGCATGGGGTGTGTTTGGAACATTTTGTGACCAGCCGAGGCCAAAATTCAGCGCTTCCCCATCTCAGCCCAGAAAGCAGGTAGAACAACTTTTGTGGTGCCTTCCAGCTGCCTACCCTAGCAATGTAAAAAGTACCGAGAGAACTCCTTTCTGGCACCTTCCCCGGAGGAGTTGTGCATGGGGTGTGTTTGGAACATTTTGTCACCAGCCGAGTCCAAAATTCAGCGCTTCCCCAACTGAGCCCAGAAAGCAGGTAGAACAACTTTTGTGATGCATTTCAGCTGCCTACCGCGGTAGTCTAAAAACTAGCCACAGTACTCGTATCTGGCCCCTTCGCCAGTGGAGTTGTGCATGGGGTGTGTTTGGAACATTTTGTCACCAGCCGAGTCCAAAATTCAGCGCTTCCCCATCTCAGCCCAGAAAGCAGGTAGAACAAGTCTTGTGGTGCCTTTCAGCTGCCTAACGGAGCAATGTAAAAAATACCAAAAGAACTCGTTTCTGGCACCTTCCCCGGTGGAGTTGTGCATGGGGTGTGTTTGGAACATTTTGTCACCAGCCGAGTCCAAAATTCAGCGCTTCCCGATCTCAGCCCAGAAAGCAGGTAGAACAACTTTTGTGGTGCATTTCAGCTGCCTAACGGAGCAATGTAAAAAATACCAAAAGAACTCGTTTCTGGCACCTTCCCCAGTGGAGTTGTGCATGGGGTGTGTTTGGAACATTTTGTCACCAGCCGAGTCCAAAATTCAGCGCTTCCCCATCTGAGCCCAGAAAGCAGGTAGAACAAGTCTTGTGGTGCCTTTCAGCTGCCTAACGGAGCAATATAAAAAATACCAAAAGAACTCGTTTCTGTCACCTTGCCCGATGGAGTTGTGCATGGGGTGTGTTTGGAACATTTTGTCACCAGCCGAGGCCAAAATTCAGCGCTTCCCCATCTCAGCCCAGAAAGCAGGTAGAACAACTTTTGTGGTGCCTTTCAGCTGCCTACCGGGGTAATGTAAAAACTACCAAGAGAACTCCTTTCTGGCACCTTCCCCGATGGAGTTGTGCATGGGGTGTGTTTGGAACATTTTGTCACCAGCCGAGTCCAAAATTCAGCGCTTCCCCATCTCAGCCCAGAAAGCAGGTAGAACAAGTCTTGTGGTGCCTTTCAGCTGCCTACCCGAGCAATGTAAAAAATACCAAAAGAACTCGTTTCTGTCACCTTGCCCGATGGAGTTGTGCATGGGGTGTGTTTGGAACATTTTGTCACCAGCCGAGTCCAAAATTCAGCGCTTCCCCATCTCAGCCCAGAAAGCAGGTAGAACAACTTCTGTGGTGCCTTTCACCTGCCTACCGCGGTAGTGTAAAAACTACCAACAGAAGTCCTTTCTGGCACGATTCCCGATGGAGTTGTGCATGGGGTGTGTTTGGAACATTTTGTCACCAGCCGAGTCCAAAATTCAGCGCTTCCCCATCTCAGACCAGAAAGCAGGTAGAACAAGTCTTGTGGTGCCTTTCAGCTGCCTACCCGAGTAATGTAAAAAATTTCAAAAGAACTCCTTTCTGGCACCTTCTCCAGTGGAGTTGTGCATGGGGTGTGTTTGGAACATTTTGTCACCAGCCGAGTCCAAACTTCAGCGCTTCCCGATCTCAGCCCAGAAAGCAGGATGAACAAGTCTTGTGGTGCATTTCAGCTGCCTACCGGGGTAGTGTAACAACTACCAAGAGAACTCCTTTCTGGCACCTTCCCCGATGGAGTTGTGCATGGGGTGTGTTTGGAACATTTTGTCACCAGCCGAGTCCAAAATTCAGCGCTTCCCCATCTCAGCCCAGAAAGCAGGTAGAACAAGTTATGTGGTGCCTTTCAGCTGCCTACTGGGGTAGTGTAAAAACTACCAACAGAACTCCTTTCTGGCACCTTCCCCGGTGGAGTTGTGCATGGGGTGTGTTTGGAACATTTTGTCACCAGCCGAGTCCAAAATTCAGCGCTTCCCCATCTCAGCCCAGAAAGCAGGTAGAACAACTTCTGTGGTGCCTTTCACCTGCCTATCGCGGTAGTGTAAAAACTACCAAGAGAACTCCTGTATGGCACGTTTCCCGATGGAGTTGTGCATGGGGTGTGTTTGGAACATTTTTTCACCAGCCGAGGCCAAAATTCAGCGCTTCCCCATCTCAGCCCAGAAAGCAGGTAGAACAAGTCTTGTGGTGCCTTTCAGCTGCCTAACGGAGCAATGTAAAAAATACCAAAAGAACTCGTTTCTGGCACCTTCCCCGGTGGAGTTGTGCATGGGGTGTGTTTGGAACATTTTGTCACCAGCCGAGTCCAAAATTCAGCGCTTCCCCAACTGAGCCCAGAAAGCAGGTAGAACAAGTCTTGTGGTGCCTTTCAGCTGCCTACCCGAGCAATGTAAAAAGTACCAAGAGAACTCCTTTCTGGCACCTTCCCCGGTGGAGTTGTGCATGGGGTGTGTTAGGAACATTTTGTCACCAGCCGAGGCCATACTTCAGCGCTTCCCCATCTCAGCCCAGAAAGCAGGTAGAACAAGTCTTGTGGTGCCTTTCAGCTCCCTACCCGAGTAATGTAAAAAATTTCAACAGAACTCCTTTCTGGCACCTTCCCCAGTGGAGTTGTGCATGGGGTGTGTTTGGAACATTTTGTCACCAGCCGAGTCCAAAATTCAGCGCTTCCCCATCTCAGCCCAGAAAGCAGGTAAAACAACTTCTGTGGTGCCTTTCAGCTGCCTACCGCGGTAGTGTAAAAACTACCAAGAGAACTCCTGTCTGGCACGTTTCCCGATGGAGTTGTGCATGGGGTGTGTTTGGAACATTTTGTCACCAGCCGAGTCCAAAATTCAGCGCTTCCCCATCTCAGCCCAGAAAGCAGGTAGAACAAGTCTTGTGGTGCCTTCCAGCTGCCTAACGGAGCAATGTAAAAAATACCAAAAGAACTCGTTTCTGTCACCTTGCCCGATGGAGTTGTGCATGGGGTGTGTTTGGAACATTTTGTCACCAGCCGAGTCCAAAATTCAGCGCTTCCCCATCTCAGCCCAGAAAGCAGGTAGAACAACTTCTGTGGTGCCTTTCACCTGCCTACCGCGGTAGTGTAAAAACTACCAAGAGAACTCCTTTCTGGCACGATTCCCGATGGAGTTGTGCATGGGGTGTGTTTGGAACATTTTGTCACCAGCCGAGGCCAAAATTCAGCGCTTCCCCATCTCAGCCCAGAAAGCAGGTAAAACAACTTCTGTGGTGCCTTTCAGCTGCCTACCGCGGTAGTGTAAAAACTACCAAGAGAACTCCTGTCTGGCACGTTTCCCGGTAGAGTTGTGCATGGGGTGTGTTTGGAACATTTTGTCACCAGCCGAGTCCAAAATTCAGCGCTTCCCGATCTCAGCCCAGAAAGCAGGATGAACAAGTCTTGTGGTGCATTTCAGCTGCCTACCGGGGTAGTGTAACAACTACCAAGAGAACTCCTTTCTGGCACCTTCCCCGATGGAGTTGTGCATGGGGTGTGTTAGGAACATTTTGTCACCAGCCGAGGCCATACTTCAGCGCTTCCCCATCTCAGCCCAGAAAGCAGGTAGAACAAGTCTTGTGGTGCCTTTCAGCTCCCTACCCGAGTAATGTAAAAAATTTCAACAGAACTCCTTTCTGGCACCTTCCCCAGTGGAGTTGTGCATGGGGTGTGTTTGGAACATTTTGTCACCAGCCGAGTCCAAAATTCAGCGCTTCCCCATCTCAGCCCAGAAAGCAGGTAAAACAACTTCTGTGGTGCCTTTCAGCTGCCTACCGCGGTAGTGTAAAAACTACCAAGAGAACTCCTGTCTGGCACGTTTCCCGATGGAGTTGTGCATGGGGTGTGTTTGGAACATTTTGTCACCAGCCGAGTCCAAAATTCAGCGCTTCCCCATCTCAGCCCAGAAAGCAGGTAGAACAAGTCTTGTGGTGCCTTCCAGCTGCCTAACGGAGCAATGTAAAAAATACCAAAAGAACTCGTTTCTGTCACCTTGCCCGATGGAGTTGTGCATGGGGTGTGTTTGGAACATTTTGTCACCAGCCGAGTCCAAAATTCAGCGCTTCCCCATCTCAGCCCAGAAAGCAGGTAGAACAACTTCTGTGGTGCCTTTCACCTGCCTACCGCGGTAGTGTAAAAACTACCAAGAGAACTCCTTTCTGGCACGATTCCCGATGGAGTTGTGCATGGGGTGTGTTTGGAACATTTTGTCACCAGCCGAGGCCAAAATTCAGCGCTTCCCCATCTCAGCCCAGAAAGCAGGTAAAACAACTTCTGTGGTGCCTTTCAGCTGCCTACCGCGGTAGTGTAAAAACTACCAAGAGAACTCCTGTCTGGCACGTTTCCCGGTAGAGTTGTGCATGGGGTGTGTTTGGAACATTTTGTCACCAGCCGAGTCCAAAATTCAGCGCTTCCCCATCTCAGACCAGAAAGCAGGTAGAACAAGTCTTGTGGTGCCTTTCAGCTGCCTACCCGAGTAATGTAAAAACTACCAAGAGAACTCCTTTCTGGCACCTTCCCCGATGGAGTCGTGCATGGGGTGTGTTTGGAACATTTTGTCACCAGCCGAGTCCAAACTTCAGCGCTTCCCGATCTCAGCCCAGAAAGCAGGATGAACAAGTCTTGTGGTGCATTTCAGCTGCCTACCGGGGTAGTGTAACAACTACCAACGGATCTTCTTTCTGGTACCTTCCCCGGAGGAGTTGTGCATGGGGTGTGTTTGGAACATTTTGTCACCAGCCGAGTCCAAAATTCAGCGCTTCCCCATCTCAGCCCAGAAAGCAGGTAGAACAAGTCTTGTGGTGCCTTTCAGCTGCCTACCCGAGCAATGTAAAAAGTACCAAGAGAACTCCTTTCTGGCACCTTCCCCGATGGAGTTGTGCATGGGGTGTGTTAGGAACATTTTGTCACCAGCCGAGGCCAAAATTCAGCGCTTCCCCATCTCAGCCCAGAAAGCAGCTAGAACAACTTTTGTGGTGCCTTTCAGCTGCCTACTGGGGTAGTGTAAAAACTACCAATAGAACTCATTTCTGGCACATTCCACGGTGGAGTCGTGCATGGGGTGTGTTTGGAACATTTTGTCACCAGCCGAGTCCATACTTCAGCGCTTCCCCATCTCAGCCCAGAAAGCAGGATGAACTACATCTGTGGTACCTTTCAGCTGCCTACCGGGGTAGTGTAAAAACTACCAACGGAACTCCTTTCTGGCACCTTCCCCGGTGGAGTTGTGCATGGTGTGTGTTTGGAACATTTTGTGACCAGCCGAGGCCAAAATTCAGCGCTTCCCCATCCTAGCCCAGACAGCAGGTAGAACAACTTTTGTGGTGCCTTCCAGCTGCCTACCCTAGCAATGTAAAAAGTACCGAGAGAACTCCTTTCTGGCACCTTCCCCGGAGGAGTTGTGCATGGGGTGTGTTTGGAACATTTTGTCACCAGCCGAGTCCAAAATTCAGCGCTTCCCCAACTGAGCCCAGAAAGCAGGTAGAACAACTTTTGTGATGCATTTCAGCTGCCTACCGCGGTAGTCTAAAAACTAGCCACAGTACTCGTATCTGGCCCCTTCGCCAGTGGAGTTGTGCATGGGGTGTGTTTGGAACATTTTGTCACCAGCCGAGTCCAAAATTCAGCGCTTCCCCATCTCAGCCCAGAAAGCAGGTAGAACAACTTTTGTGGTGCATTTCAGCTGCCTAACGGAGCAATGTAAAAAATACCAAAAGAACTCGTTTCTGGCACCTTCCCCAGTGGAGTTGTGCATGGGGTGTGTTTGGAACATTTTGTCACCAGCCGAGTCCAAAATTCAGCGCTTCCCCATCTGAGCCCAGAAAGCAGGTAGAACAAGTCTTGTGGAGCCTTTCATCTGCCTAACGGAGCAATATAAAAAATACCAAAAGAACTCGTTTCTGTCACCTTGCCCGATGGAGTTGTGCATGGGGTGTGTTTGGAACATTTTGTCACCAGCCGAGTCCAAAATTCAGCGCTTCCCCATCTCAGCCCAGAAAGCAGGATGAACAAGTCTTGTGGTGCATTTCAGCTGCCTACCGGGGTAGTGTAACAACTACCAACGGATCTTCTTTCTGGTACCTTCCCCGGAGGAGTTGTGCATGGGGTGTGTTTGGAACATTTTGTCACCAGCCGAGTCCAAAATTCAGCGCTTCCCCATCCTAGCCCAGAAAGCAGGTAGAACAACTTTTGTGGTGCCTTACAGCTGCCTACCCTAGCAATGTAAAAAGTACCAACAGAACTCCTTTCTGACACCTTCCACGGTGGAGTTGTGCATGGGGTGTGTTAGGAACATTTTGTCACCAGCCGAGGCCAAAATTCAGCGCTTCCCCATCTCAGCCCAGAAAGCAGGTAGAACAAGTTTTGTGGTGCCTTTCAGCTGCCTACTGGGGTAGTGTAAAAACTACCAATAGTACTCATTTCTGGCACATTCCACGGTGGAATCGTGCATGGGGTGTGTTTGGAACATTTTTGTCACCAGCCGAGTCCATACTTCAGCGCTTCCCCATCTCAGCCCAGAAAGCAGGATGAACTACATCTGTGGTACCTTTCAGCTGCCTACCGGGGTAGTGTAAAAACTACCAACGGAACTCCTTTCTGGCACCTTCCCCGGTGGAGTTGTGCATGGGGTGTGTTTGGAACATTTTGTGACCAGCCGAGGCCAAAATTCAGCGCTTCCCCATCTCAGCCCAGAAAGCAGGTAGAACAACTTTTGTGGTGCCTTCCAGCTGCCTACCCTAGCAATGTAAAAAGTACCGAGAGAACTCCTTTCTGGCACCTTCCCCGGAGGAGTTGTGCATGGGGTGTGTTTGGAACATTTTGTCACCAGCCGAGTCCAAAATTCAGCGCTTCCCCAACTGAGCCCAGAAAGCAGGTAGAACAACTTTTGTGATGCATTTCAGCTGCCTACCGCGGTAGTCTAAAAACTAGCCACAGTACTCGTATCTGGCCCCTTCGCCAGTGGAGTTGTGCATGGGGTGTGTTTGGAACATTTTGTCACCAGCCGAGTCCAAAATTCAGCGCTTCCCCATCTCAGCCCAGAAAGCAGGTAGAACAAGTCTTGTGGTGCCTTTCAGCTGCCTAACGGAGCAATGTAAAAAATACCAAAAGAACTCGTTTCTGGCACCTTCCCCGGTGGAGTTGTGCATGGGGTGTGTTTGGAACATTTTGTCACCAGCCGAGTCCAAAATTCAGCGCTTCCCGATCTCAGCCCAGAAAGCAGGTAGAACAACTTTTGTGGTGCATTTCAGCTGCCTAACGGAGCAATGTAAAAAATACCAAAAGAACTCGTTTCTGGCACCTTCCCCAGTGGAGTTGTGCATGGGGTGTGTTTGGAACATTTTGTCACCAGCCGAGTCCAAAATTCAGCGCTTCCCCATCTGAGCCCAGAAAGCAGGTAGAACAAGTCTTGTGGTGCCTTTCAGCTGCCTAACGGAGCAATATAAAAAATACCAAAAGAACTCGTTTCTGTCACCTTGCCCGATGGAGTTGTGCATGGGGTGTGTTTGGAACATTTTGTCACCAGCCGAGGCCAAAATTCAGCGCTTCCCCATCTCAGCCCAGAAAGCAGGTAGAACAACTTTTGTGGTGCCTTTCAGCTGCCTACCGGGGTAATGTAAAAACTACCAAGAGAACTCCTTTCTGGCACCTTCCCCGATGGAGTTGTGCATGGGGTGTGTTTGGAACATTTTGTCACCAGCCGAGTCCAAAATTCAGCGCTTCCCCATCTCAGCCCAGAAAGCAGGTAGAACAAGTCTTGTGGTGCCTTTCAGCTGCCTACCCGAGCAATGTAAAAAATACCAAAAGAACTCGTTTCTGTCACCTTGCCCGATGGAGTTGTGCATGGGGTGTGTTTGGAACATTTTGTCACCAGCCGAGTCCAAAATTCAGCGCTTCCCCATCTCAGCCCAGAAAGCAGGTAGAACAACTTCTGTGGTGCCTTTCACCTGCCTACCGCGGTAGTGTAAAAACTACCAACAGAAGTCCTTTCTGGCACGATTCCCGATGGAGTTGTGCATGGGGTGTGTTTGGAACATTTTGTCACCAGCCGAGTCCAAAATTCAGCGCTTCCCCATCTCAGACCAGAAAGCAGGTAGAACAAGTCTTGTGGTGCCTTTCAGCTGCCTACCCGAGTAATGTAAAAAATTTCAAAAGAACTCCTTTCTGGCACCTTCTCCAGTGGAGTTGTGCATGGGGTGTGTTTGGAACATTTTGTCACCAGCCGAGTCCAAACTTCAGCGCTTCCCGATCTCAGCCCAGAAAGCAGGATGAACAAGTCTTGTGGTGCATTTCAGCTGCCTACCGGGGTAGTGTAACAACTACCAAGAGAACTCCTTTCTGGCACCTTCCCCGATGGAGTTGTGCATGGGGTGTGTTTGGAACATTTTGTCACCAGCCGAGTCCAAAATTCAGCGCTTCCCCATCTCAGCCCAGAAAGCAGGTAGAACAAGTTATGTGGTGCCTTTCAGCTGCCTACTGGGGTAGTGTAAAAACTACCAACAGAACTCCTTTCTGGCACCTTCCCCGGTGGAGTTGTGCATGGGGTGTGTTTGGAACATTTTGTCACCAGCCGAGTCCAAAATTCAGCGCTTCCCCATCTCAGCCCAGAAAGCAGGTAGAACAACTTCTGTGGTGCCTTTCACCTGCCTATCGCGGTAGTGTAAAAACTACCAAGAGAACTCCTGTATGGCACGTTTCCCGATGGAGTTGTGCATGGGGTGTGTTTGGAACATTTTTTCACCAGCCGAGGCCAAAATTCAGCGCTTCCCCATCTCAGCCCAGAAAGCAGGTAGAACAAGTCTTGTGGTGCCTTTCAGCTGCCTAACGGAGCAATGTAAAAAATACCAAAAGAACTCGTTTCTGGCACCTTCCCCGGTGGAGTTGTGCATGGGGTGTGTTTGGAACATTTTGTCACCAGCCGAGTCCAAAATTCAGCGCTTCCCCAACTGAGCCCAGAAAGCAGGTAGAACAAGTCTTGTGGTGCCTTTCAGCTGCCTACCCGAGCAATGTAAAAAGTACCAAGAGAACTCCTTTCTGGCACCTTCCCCGGTGGAGTTGTGCATGGGGTGTGTTAGGAACATTTTGTCACCAGCCGAGGCCATACTTCAGCGCTTCCCCATCTCAGCCCAGAAAGCAGGTAGAACAAGTCTTGTGGTGCCTTTCAGCTCCCTACCCGAGTAATGTAAAAAATTTCAACAGAACTCCTTTCTGGCACCTTCCCCAGTGGAGTTGTGCATGGGGTGTGTTTGGAACATTTTGTCACCAGCCGAGTCCAAAATTCAGCGCTTCCCCATCTCAGCCCAGAAAGCAGGTAAAACAACTTCTGTGGTGCCTTTCAGCTGCCTACCGCGGTAGTGTAAAAACTACCAAGAGAACTCCTGTCTGGCACGTTTCCCGATGGAGTTGTGCATGGGGTGTGTTTGGAACATTTTGTCACCAGCCGAGTCCAAAATTCAGCGCTTCCCCATCTCAGCCCAGAAAGCAGGTAGAACAAGTCTTGTGGTGCCTTCCAGCTGCCTAACGGAGCAATGTAAAAAATACCAAAAGAACTCGTTTCTGTCACCTTGCCCGATGGAGTTGTGCATGGGGTGTGTTTGGAACATTTTGTCACCAGCCGAGTCCAAAATTCAGCGCTTCCCCATCTCAGCCCAGAAAGCAGGTAGAACAACTTCTGTGGTGCCTTTCACCTGCCTACCGCGGTAGTGTAAAAACTACCAAGAGAACTCCTTTCTGGCACGATTCCCGATGGAGTTGTGCATGGGGTGTGTTTGGAACATTTTGTCACCAGCCGAGGCCAAAATTCAGCGCTTCCCCATCTCAGCCCAGAAAGCAGGTAAAACAACTTCTGTGGTGCCTTTCAGCTGCCTACCGCGGTAGTGTAAAAACTACCAAGAGAACTCCTGTCTGGCACGTTTCCCGGTAGAGTTGTGCATGGGGTGTGTTTGGAACATTTTGTCACCAGCCGAGTCCAAAATTCAGCGCTTCCCGATCTCAGCCCAGAAAGCAGGATGAACAAGTCTTGTGGTGCATTTCAGCTGCCTACCGGGGTAGTGTAACAACTACCAAGAGAACTCCTTTCTGGCACCTTCCCCGATGGAGTTGTGCATGGGGTGTGTTAGGAACATTTTGTCACCAGCCGAGGCCATACTTCAGCGCTTCCCCATCTCAGCCCAGAAAGCAGGTAGAACAAGTCTTGTGGTGCCTTTCAGCTCCCTACCCGAGTAATGTAAAAAATTTCAACAGAACTCCTTTCTGGCACCTTCCCCAGTGGAGTTGTGCATGGGGTGTGTTTGGAACATTTTGTCACCAGCCGAGTCCAAAATTCAGCGCTTCCCCATCTCAGCCCAGAAAGCAGGTAAAACAACTTCTGTGGTGCCTTTCAGCTGCCTACCGCGGTAGTGTAAAAACTACCAAGAGAACTCCTGTCTGGCACGTTTCCCGATGGAGTTGTGCATGGGGTGTGTTTGGAACATTTTGTCACCAGCCGAGTCCAAAATTCAGCGCTTCCCCATCTCAGCCCAGAAAGCAGGTAGAACAAGTCTTGTGGTGCCTTCCAGCTGCCTAACGGAGCAATGTAAAAAATACCAAAAGAACTCGTTTCTGTCACCTTGCCCGATGGAGTTGTGCATGGGGTGTGTTTGGAACATTTTGTCACCAGCCGAGTCCAAAATTCAGCGCTTCCCCATCTCAGCCCAGAAAGCAGGTAGAACAACTTCTGTGGTGCCTTTCACCTGCCTACCGCGGTAGTGTAAAAACTACCAAGAGAACTCCTTTCTGGCACGATTCCCGATGGAGTTGTGCATGGGGTGTGTTTGGAACATTTTGTCACCAGCCGAGGCCAAAATTCAGCGCTTCCCCATCTCAGCCCAGAAAGCAGGTAAAACAACTTCTGTGGTGCCTTTCAGCTGCCTACCGCGGTAGTGTAAAAACTACCAAGAGAACTCCTGTCTGGCACGTTTCCCGGTAGAGTTGTGCATGGGGTGTGTTTGGAACATTTTGTCACCAGCCGAGTCCAAAATTCAGCGCTTCCCCATCTCAGACCAGAAAGCAGGTAGAACAAGTCTTGTGGTGCCTTTCAGCTGCCTACCCGAGTAATGTAAAAACTACCAAGAGAACTCCTTTCTGGCACCTTCCCCGATGGAGTCGTGCATGGGGTGTGTTTGGAACATTTTGTCACCAGCCGAGTCCAAACTTCAGCGCTTCCCGATCTCAGCCCAGAAAGCAGGATGAACAAGTCTTGTGGTGCATTTCAGCTGCCTACCGGGGTAGTGTAACAACTACCAACGGATCTTCTTTCTGGTACCTTCCCCGGAGGAGTTGTGCATGGGGTGTGTTTGGAACATTTTGTCACCAGCCGAGTCCAAAATTCAGCGCTTCCCCATCTCAGCCCAGAAAGCAGGTAGAACAAGTCTTGTGGTGCCTTCCAGCTGCCTACCCGAGCAATGTAAAAAGTACCAAGAGAACTCCTTTCTGGCACCTTCCCCGATGGAGTTGTGCATGGGGTGTGTTAGGAACATTTTGTCACCAGCCGAGGCCAAAATTCAGCGCTTCCCCATCTCAGCCCAGAAAGCAGCTAGAACAACTTTTGTGGTGCCTTTCAGCTGCCTACTGGGGTAGTGTAAAAACTACCAATAGAACTCATTTCTGGCACATTCCACGGTGGAGTCGTGCATGGGGTGTGTTTGGAACATTTTGTCACCAGCCGAGTCCATACTTCAGCGCTTCCCCATCTCAGCCCAGAAAGCAGGATGAACTACATCTGTGGTACCTTTCAGCTGCCTACCGGGGGTAGTGTAAAAACTACCAACGGAACTCCTTTCTGGCACCTTCCCCGGTGGAGTTGTGCATGGTGTGTGTTTGGAACATTTTGTGACCAGCCGAGGCCAAAATTCAGCGCTTCCCCATCCTAGCCCAGACAGCAGGTAGAACAACTTTTGTGGTGCCTTCCAGCTGCCTACCCTAGCAATGTAAAAAGTACCGAGAGAACTCCTTTCTGGCACCTTCCCCGGAGGAGTTGTGCATGGGGTGTGTTTGGAACATTTTGTCACCAGCCGAGTCCAAAATTCAGCGCTTCCCCAACTGAGCCCAGAAAGCAGGTAGAACAACTTTTGTGATGCATTTCAGCTGCCTACCGCGGTAGTCTAAAAACTAGCCACAGTACTCGTATCTGGCCCCTTCGCCAGTGGAGTTGTGCATGGGGTGTGTTTGGAACATTTTGTCACCAGCCGAGTCCAAAATTCAGCGCTTCCCCATCTCAGCCCAGAAAGCAGGTAGAACAAGTCTTGTGGTGCCTTTCAGCTGCCTAACGGAGCAATGTAAAAAATACCAAAAGAACTCGTTTCTGGCACCTTGCCCGATGGAGTTGTGCATGGGGTGTGTTTGGAACATTTTGTCACCAGCCGAGTCCAAAATTCAGCGCTTCCCCATCTCAGCCCAGAAAGCAGGTAGAACAACTTCTGTGGTGCCTTTCACCTGCCTACCGCGGTAGTGTAAAAACTACCAACAGAAGTCCTTTCTGGCACGATTCCCGATGGAGTTGTGCATGGGGTGTGTTTGGAACATTTTGTCACCAGCCGAGGCCAAAATTCAGCGCTTCCCCATCTCAGCCCAGAAAGCAGGTAAAACAACTTCTGTGGTGCCTTTCAGCTGCCTACCGCGGTAGTGTAAAAACTACCAAGAGAACTCCTGTCTGGCACGTTTCCCGATGGAGTTGTGCATGGGGTGTGTTTGGAACATTTTGTCACCAGTCGAGTCCAAAATTCAGCGCTTCCCCATCTCAGACCAGAAAGCAGGTAGAACAAGTCTTGTGGTGCCTTTCAGCTGCCTACCCGAGTAATGTAAAAAATTTCAAAAGAACTCCTTTCTGGCACCTTCTCCAGTGGAGTTGTGCATGGGGTGTGTTTGGAACATTTTGTCACCAGCCGAGTCCAAACTTCAGCGCTTCCCGATCTCAGCCCAGAAAGCAGGATGAACAAGTCTTGTGGTGCATTTCAGCTGCCTACCGGGGTAGTGTAACAACTACCAACGGATCTTCTTTCTGGTACCTTCCCCGGAGGAGTTGTGCATGGGGTGTGTTTGGAACATTTTGTCACCAGCCGAGTCCAAAATTCAGCGCTTCCCCATCTCAGCCCAGAAAGCAGGTAGAACAAGTCTTGTGGTGCCTTTCAGCTGCCTACCCGAGCAATGTAAAAAGTACCAAGAGAACTCCTTTCTGGCACCTTCCCCGATGGAGTTGTGCATGGGGTGTGTTAGGAACATTTTGTCACCAGCCGAGGCCAAAATTCAGCGCTTCCCCATCTCAGCCCAGAAAGCAGGTAGAACAAGTTTTGTGGTGCCTTTCAGCTGCCTACTGGGGTAGTGTAAAAACTACCAATAGAACTCATTTCTGGCACATTCCACGGTGGAGTCGTGCATGGGGTGTGTTTGGAACATTTTGTCACCAGCCGAGTCCATACTTCAGCGCTTCCCCATCTCAGCCCAGAAAGCAGGATGAACTACATCTGTGGTACCTTTCAGCTGCCTACCGGGGTAGTGTAAAAACTACCAACGGAACTCCTTTCTGGCACCTTCCCCGGTGGAGTTGTGCATGGGGTGTGTTTGGAACATTTTGTGACCAGCCGAGGCCAAAATTCAGCGCTTCCCCATCCTAGCCCAGACAGCAGGTAGAACAACTTTTGTGGTGCCTTCCAGCTGCCTACCCTAGCAATGTAAAAAGTACCGAGAGAACTCCTTTCTGGCACCTTCCCCGGAGGAGTTGTGCATGGGGTGTGTTTGGAACATTTTGTCACCAGCCGAGTCCATACTTCAGCGCTTCCCCATCTCAGCCCAGAAAGCAGGTAGAACAACTTTTGTGATGCATTTCAGCTGCCTACCGCGGTAGTCTAAAAACTAGCCACAGTACTCGTATCTGGCCCCTTCGCCAGTGGAGTTGTGCATGGGGTGTGTTTGGAACATTTTGTTACCAGCCGAGTCCAAAATTCAGCGCTTCCCCATCTCAGCCCAGAAAGCAGGTAGAACAAGTCTTGTGGTGCCTTTCAGCTGCCTAACGGAGCAATGTAAAAAATACCAAAAGAACTCGTTTCTGGCACCTTCCCCGGTGGAGTTGTGCATGGGGTGTGTTTGGAACATTTTGTCACCAGCCGAGTCCAAAATTCAGCGCTTCCCGATCTCAGCCCAGAAAGCAGGTAGAACAACTTTTGTGGTGCATTTCAGCTGCCTAACGGAGCAATGTAAAAAATACCAAAAGAACTCGTTTCTGTCACCTTGCCCGATGGAGTTGTGCATGGGGTGTGTTTGGAACATTTTGTCACCAGCCGAGTCCAAAATTCAGCGCTTCCCCATCTCAGCCCAGAAAGCAGGTAGAACAAGTCTTGTGGTGCCTTTCAGCTGCCTACCGGGGGTAATGTAAAAACTACCAAGAGAACTCCTTTCTGGCACCTTCCCCGATGGAGTTGTGCATGGGGTGTGTTTGGAACATTTTGTCACCAGCCGAGTCCAAAATTCAGCGCTTCCCCATCTCAGCCCAGAAAGCAGGTAGAACAAGTCTTGTGGTGCCTTTCAGCTGCCTAACGGAGTAATGTAAAAAATACCAAAAGAACTCGTTTCTGTCACCTTGCCCGATGGAGTTGTGCATGGGGTGTGTTTGGAACATTTTGTCACCAGCCGAGTCCAAAATTCAGCGCTTCCCCATCTCAGCCCAGAAAGCAGGTAAAACAACTTCTGTGGTGCCTTTCAGCTGCCTACCGCGGTAGTGTAAAAACTACCAAGAGAACTCCTGTCTGGCACGTTTCCCGATGGAGTTGTGCATGGGGTGTGTTTGGAACATTTTGTCACCAGCCGAGTCCAAACTTCAGCGCTTCCCCATCTCAGCCCAGAAAGCAGGTAGAACAAGTCTTGTGGTGCCTTTCAGCTGCCTAACGGAGCAATGTAAAAAATACCAAAAGAACTCGTTTCTGTCACCTTGCCCGATGGAGTTGTGCATGGGGTGTGTTTGGAACATTTTGTCACCAGCCGAGTCCAAAATTCAGCGCTTCCCCATCTCAGCCCAGAAAGCAGGTAGAACAACTTCTGTGGTGCCTTTCACCTGCCTACCGCGGTAGTGTAAAAACTACCAACAGAAGTCCTTTCTGGCACGATTCCCGATGGAGTTGTGCATGGGGTGTGTTTGGAACATTTTGTCACCAGCCGAGGCCAAAATTCAGCGCTTCCCCATCTCAGCCCAGAAAGCAGGTAAAACAACTTCTGTGGTGCCTTTCAGCTGCCTACCGCGGTAGTGTAAAAACTACCAAGAGAACTCCTGTCTGGCACGTTTCCCGATGGAGTTGTGCATGGGGTGTGTTTGGAACATTTTGTCACCAGCCGAGTCCAAAATTCAGCGCTTCCCCATCTCAGACCAGAAAGCAGGTAGAACAAGTCTTGTGGTGCCTTTCAGCTGCCTACCCGAGTAATGTAAAAAATTTCAAAAGAACTCCTTTCTGGCACCTTCCTCAGTGGAGTTGTGCATGGGGTGTGTTTGGAACATTTTGTCACCAGCCGAGTCCAAACTTCAGCGCTTCCCGATCTCAGCCCAGAAAGCAGGATGAACAAGTCTTGTGGTGCCTTTCAGCTGCCTACCGGGGTAGTGTAACAACTACCAACGGATCTTCTTTCTGGTACCTTCCCCGGAGGAGTTGTGCATGGGGTGTGTTTGGAACATTTTGTCACCAGCCGAGTCCAAAATTCAGCGCTTCCCGATCTCAGCCCAGAAAGCAGGTAGAACAACTTTTGTGGTGCATTTCAGCTGCCTAACGGAGCAATGTAAAAAATACCAAAAGAACTCGTTTCTGTCACCTTGCCCGATGGAGTTGTGCATGGGGTGTGTTTGGAACATTTTGTCACCAGCCGAGTCCAAAATTCAGCGCTTCCCCATCTCAGCCCAGAAAGCAGGTAGAACAAGTCTTGTGGTGCCTTTCAGCTGCCTACCGGGGGTAATGTAAAAACTACCAAGAGAACTCCTTTCTGGCACCTTCCCCGATGGAGTTGTGCATGGGGTGTGTTTGGAACATTTTGTCACCAGCCGAGTCCAAAATTCAGCGCTTCCCCATCTCAGCCCAGAAAGCAGGTAGAACAAGTCTTGTGGTGCCTTTCAGCTGCCTAACGGAGCAATGTAAAAAATACCAAAAGAACTCGTTTCTGTCACCTTGCCCGATGGAGTTGTGCATGGGGTGTGTTTGGAACATTTTGTCACCAGCCGAGTCCAAAATTCAGCGCTTCCCCATCTCAGCCCAGAAAGCAGGTAGAACAACTTCTGTGGTGCCTTTCACCTGCCTACCGCGGTAGTGTAAAAACTACCAACAGAAGTCCTTTCTGGCACGATTCCCGATGGAGTTGTGCATGGGGTGTGTTTGGAACATTTTGTCACCAGCCGAGGCCAAAATTCAGCGCTTCCCCATCTCAGCCCAGAAAGCAGGTAAAACAACTTCTGTGGTGCCTTTCAGCTGCCTACCGCGGTAGTGTAAAAACTACCAAGAGAACTCCTGTCTGGCACGTTTCCCGATGGAGTTGTGCATGGGGTGTGTTTGGAACATTTTGTCACCAGCCGAGTCCAAAATTCAGCGCTTCCCCATCTCAGACCAGAAAGCAGGTAGAACAAGTCTTGTGGTGCCTTTCAGCTGCCTACCCGAGTAATGTAAAAAATTTCAAAAGAACTCCATTCTGGCACCTTCCTCAGTGGAGTTGTGCATGGGGTGTGTTTGGAACATTTTGTCACCAGCCGAGTCCAAAATTCAGCGCTTCCCCATCTCAGCCCAGAAAGCAGGATGAACAAGTCTTGTGGTGCATTTCAGCTGCCTACCGGGGTAGTGTAACAACTACCAACGGATCTTCTTTCTGGTACCTTCCCCGGAGGAGTTGTGCATGGGGTGTGTTTGGAACATTTTGTCACCAGCCGAGTCCAAAATTCAGCGCTTCCCCATCCTAGCCCAGAAAGCAGGTAGAACAACTTTTGTGGTGCCTTACAGCTGCCTACCCTAGCAATGTAAAAAGTACCAACAGAACTCCTTTCTGACACCTTCCACGGTGGAGTTGTGCATGGGGTGTGTTAGGAACATTTTGTCACCAGCCGAGGCCAAAATTCAGCGCTTCCCCATCTCAGCCCAGAAAGCAGGTAGAACAAGTTTTGTGGTGCCTTTCAGCTGCCTACTGGGGTAGTGTAAAAACTACCAATAGAACTCATTTCTGGCACATTCCACGGTGGAATCGTGCATGGGGTGTGTTTGGAACATTTTGTCACCAGCCGAGTCCATACTTCAGCGCTTCCCCATCTCAGCCCAGAAAGCAGGATGAACTACATCTGTGGTACCTTTCAGCTGCCTACCGGGGTAGTGTAAAAACTACCAACGGAACTCCTTTCTGGCACCTTCCCCGGTGGAGTTGTGCATGGGGTGTGTTTGGAACATTTTGTGACCAGCCGAGGCCAAAATTCAGCGCTTCCCCATCTCAGCCCAGACAGCAGGTAGAACAACTTTTGTGGTGCCTTCCAGCTGCCTACCCTAGCAATGTAAAAAGTACCGAGAGAACTCCTTTCTGGCACCTTCCCCGGAGGAGTTGTGCATGGGGTGTGTTTGGAACATTTTGTCACCAGCCGAGTCCAAAATTCAGCGCTTCCCCAACTGAGCCCAGAAAGCAGGTAGAACAACTTTTGTGATGCATTTCAGCTGCCTACCGCGGTAGTCTAAAAACTAGCCACAGTACTCGTATCTGGCCCCTTCGCCAGTGGAGTTGTGCATGGGGTGTGTTTGGAACATTTTGTCACCAGCCGAGTCCAAAATTCAGCGCTTCCCCATCTCAGCCCAGAAAGCAGGTAGAACAAGTCTTGTGGTGCCTTTCAGCTGCCTAACGGAGCAATGTAAAAAATACCAAAAGAACTCGTTTCTGGCACCTTCCCCGGTGGAGTTGTGCATGGGGTGTGTTTGGAACATTTTGTCACCAGCCGAGTCCAAAATTCAGCGCTTCCCGATCTCAGCCCAGAAAGCAGGTAGAACAACTTTTGTGGTGCATTTCAGCTGCCTAACGGAGCAATGTAAAAAATACCAAAAGAACTCGTTTCTGGCACCTTCCCCAGTGGAGTTGTGCATGGGGTGTGTTTGGAACATTTTGTCACCAGCCGAGTCCAAAATTCAGCGCTTCCCCATCTGAGCCCAGAAAGCAGGTAGAACAAGTCTTGTGGTGCCTTTCAGCTGCCTAACGGAGCAATATAAAAAATACCAAAAGAACTCGTTTCTGTCACCTTGCCCGATGGAGTTGTGCATGGGGTGTGTTTGGAACATTTTGTCACCAGCCGAGGCCAAAATTCAGCGCTTCCCCATCTCAGCCCAGAAAGCAGGTAGAACAACTTTTGTGGTGCCTTTCAGCTGCCTACCGGGGTAATGTAAAAACTACCAAGAGAACTCCTTTCTGGCACCTTCCCCGATGGAGTTGTGCATGGGGTGTGTTTGGAACATTTTGTCACCAGCCGAGTCCAAAATTCAGCGCTTCCCCATCTCAGCCCAGAAAGCAGGTAGAACAAGTCTTGTGGTGCCTTTCAGCTGCCTACCCGAGCAATGTAAAAAATACCAAAAGAACTCGTTTCTGTCACCTTGCCCGATGGAGTTGTGCATGGGGTGTGTTTGGAACATTTTGTCACCAGCCGAGTCCAAAATTCAGCGCTTCCCCATCTCAGCCCAGAAAGCAGGTAGAACAACTTCTGTGGTGCCTTTCACCTGCCTACCGCGGTAGTGTAAAAACTACCAACAGAAGTCCTTTCTGGCACGATTCCCGATGGAGTTGTGCATGGGGTGTGTTTGGAACATTTTGTCACCAGCCGAGTCCAAAATTCAGCGCTTCCCCATCTCAGACCAGAAAGCAGGTAGAACAAGTCTTGTGGTGCCTTTCAGCTGCCTACCCGAGTAATGTAAAAAATTTCAAAAGAACTCCTTTCTGGCACCTTCTCCAGTGGAGTTGTGCATGGGGTGTGTTTGGAACATTTTGTCACCAGCCGAGTCCAAACTTCAGCGCTTCCCGATCTCAGCCCAGAAAGCAGGATGAACAAGTCTTGTGGTGCATTTCAGCTGCCTACCGGGGTAGTGTAACAACTACCAAGAGAACTCCTTTCTGGCACCTTCCCCGATGGAGTTGTGCATGGGGTGTGTTTGGAACATTTTGTCACCAGCCGAGTCCAAAATTCAGCGCTTCCCCATCTCAGCCCAGAAAGCAGGTAGAACAAGTTATGTGGTGCCTTTCAGCTGCCTACTGGGGTAGTGTAAAAACTACCAACAGAACTCCTTTCTGGCACCTTCCCCGGTGGAGTTGTGCATGGGGTGTGTTTGGAACATTTTGTCACCAGCCGAGTCCAAAATTCAGCGCTTCCCCATCTCAGCCCAGAAAGCAGGTAGAACAACTTCTGTGGTGCCTTTCACCTGCCTATCGCGGTAGTGTAAAAACTACCAAGAGAACTCCTGTATGGCACGTTTCCCGATGGAGTTGTGCATGGGGTGTGTTTGGAACATTTTTTCACCAGCCGAGTCCAAAATTCAGCGCTTCCCCATCTCAGCCCAGAAAGCAGGTAGAACAAGTCTTGTGGTGCCTTTCAGCTGCCTAACGGAGCAATGTAAAAAATACCAAAAGAACTCGTTTCTGGCACCTTCCCCGGTGGAGTTGTGCATGGGGTGTGTTTGGAACATTTTGTCACCAGCCGAGTCCAAAATTCAGCGCTTCCCCATCTCAGCCCAGAAAGCAGGTAGAACAAGTCTTGTGGTGCCTTTCAGCTGCCTACCCGAGCAATGTAAAAAGTACCAAGAGAACTCCTTTCTGGCACCTTCCCCGGTGGAGTTGTGCATGGGGTGTGTTAGGAACATTTTGTCACCAGCCGAGGCCATACTTCAGCGCTTCCCCATCTCAGCCCAGAAAGCAGGTAGAACAAGTCTTGTGGTGCCTTTCAGCTCCCTACCCGAGTAATGTAAAAAATTTCAACAGAAGTCCTTTCTGGCACCTTCCCCAGTGGAGTTGTGCATGGGGTGTGTTTGGAACATTTTGTCACCAGCCGAGTCCAAAATTCAGCGCTTCCCCATCTCAGCCCAGAAAGCAGGTAAAACAACTTCTGTGGTGCCTTTCAGCTGCCTACCGCGGTAGTGTAAAAACTACCAAGAGAACTCCTGTCTGGCACGTTTCCCGATGGAGTTGTGCATGGGGTGTGTTTGGAACATTTTGTCACCAGCCGAGTCCAAAATTCAGCGCTTCCCCATCTCAGCCCAGAAAGCAGGTAGAACAAGTCTTGTGGTGCCTTCCAGCTGCCTAACGGAGCAATGTAAAAAATACCAAAAGAACTCGTTTCTGTCACCTTGCCCGATGGAGTTGTGCATGGGGTGTGTTTGGAACATTTTGTCACCAGCCGAGTCCAAAATTCAGCGCTTCCCCATCTCAGCCCAGAAAGCAGGTAGAACAACTTCTGTGGTGCCTTTCACCTGCCTACCGCGGTAGTGTAAAAACTACCAAGAGAACTCCTTTCTGGCACGATTCCCGATGGAGTTGTGCATGGGGTGTGTTTGGAACATTTTGTCACCAGCCGAGGCCAAAATTCAGCGCTTCCCGATCTCAGCCCAGAAAGCAGGATGAACAAGTCTTGTGGTGCCTTTCAGCTGCCTACCGGGGTAGTGTAACAACTACCAACGGATCTTCTTTCTGGTACCTTCCCCGGAGGAGTTGTGCATGGGGTGTGTTTGGAACATTTTGTCACCAGCCGAGTCCAAAATTCAGCGCTTCCCGATCTCAGCCAAGAAAGCAGGTAGAACAACTTTTGTGGTGCATTTCAGCTGCCTAACGGAGCAATGTAAAAAATGCCAAAAGAACTCGTTTCTGTCACCTTGCCCGATGGAGTTGTGCATGGGGTGTGTTTGGAACATTTTGTCACCAGCCGAGTCCAAAATTCAGCGCTTCCCCATCTCAGCCCAGAAAGCAGGTAGAACAAGTCTTGTGGTGCCTTTCAGCTGCCTACCGGGGTAATGTAAAAACTACCAAGAGAACTCCTTTCTGGCACCTTCCCCGATGGAGTTGTGCATGGGGTGTGTTTGGAACATTTTGTCACCAGCCGAGTCCAAAATTCAGCGCTTCCCCATCTCAGCCCAGAAAGCAGGTAGAACAAGTCTTGTGGTGCCTTTCAGCTGCCTAACGGAGCAATGTAAAAAATACCAAAAGAACTCGTTTCTGTCACCTTGCCCGATGGAGTTGTGCATGGGGTGTGTTTGGAACATTTTGTCACCAGCCGAGGCCAAAATTCAGCGCTTCCCCATCTCAGCCCAGAAAGCAGGTAAAACAACTTCTGTGGTGCCTTTCAGCTGCCTACCGCGGTAGTGTAAAAACTACCAAGAGAACTCCTGTCTGGCACGTTTCCCGATGGAGTTGTGCATGGGGTGTGTTTGGAACATTTTGTCACCAGCCGAGTCCAAACTTCAGCGCTTCCCCATCTCAGCCCAGAAAGCAGGTAGAACAAGTCTTGTGGTGCCTTTCAGCTGCCTAACGGAGCAATGTAAAAAATACCAAAAGAACTCGTTTCTGTCACCTTGCCCGATGGAGTTGTGCATGGGGTGTGTTTGGAACATTTTGTCACCAGCCGAGTCCAAAATTCAGCGCTTCCCCATCTCAGCCCAGAAAGCAGGTAGAACAACTTCTGTGGTGCCTTTCACCTGCCTACCGCGGTAGTGTAAAAACTACCAACAGAAGTCCTTTCTGGCACGATTCCCGATGGAGTTGTGCATGGGGTGTGTTTGGAACATTTTGTCACCAGCCGAGGCCAAAATTCAGCGCTTCCCCATCTCAGCCCAGAAAGCAGGTAAAACAACTTCTGTGGTGCCTTTCAGCTGCCTACCGCGGTAGTGTAAAAACTACCAAGAGAACTCCTGTCTGGCACGTTTCCCGATGGAGTTGTGCATGGGGTGTGTTTGGAACATTTTGTCACCAGCCGAGTCCAAAATTCAGCGCTTCCCCATCTCAGACCAGAAAGCAGGTAGAACAAGTCTTGTGGTGCCTTTCAGCTGCCTACCCGAGTAATGTAAAAAATTTCAAAAGAACTCCTTTCTGGCACCTTCCTCAGTGGAGTTGTGCATGGGGTGTGTTTGGAACATTTTGTCACCAGCCGAGTCCAAAATTCAGCGCTTCCCGATCTCAGCCCAGAAAGCAGGATGAACAAGTCTTGTGGTGCATTTCAGCTGCCTACCGGGGTAGTGTAACAACTACCAACGGATCTTCTTTCTGGTACCTTCCCCGGAGGAGTTGTGCATGGGGTGTGTTTGGAACATTTTGTCACCAGCCGAGTCCAAAATTCAGCGCTTCCCCATCCTAGCCCAGAAAGCAGGTAGAACAACTTTTGTGGTGCCTTACAGCTGCCTACCCTAGCAATGTAAAAAGTACCAACAGAACTCCTTTCTGACACCTTCCACGGTGGAGTTGTGCATGGGGTGTGTTAGGAACATTTTGTCACCAGCCGAGGCCAAAATTCAGCGCTTCCCCATCTCAGCCCAGAAAGCAGGTAGAACAAGTTTTGTGGTGCCTTTCAGCTGCCTACTGGGGTAGTGTAAAAACTACCAATAGAACTCATTTCTGGCACATTCCACGGTGGAATCGTGCATGGGGTGTGTTTGGAACATTTTGTCACCAGCCGAGTCCATACTTCAGCGCTTCCCCATCTCAGCCCAGAAAGCAGGATGAACTACATCTGTGGTACCTTTCAGCTGCCTACCGGGGTAGTGTAAAAACTACCAACGGAACTCCTTTCTGGCACCTTCCCCGGTGGAGTTGTGCATGGGGTGTGTTTGGAACATTTTGTGACCAGCCGAGGCCAAAATTCAGCGCTTCCCCATCCTAGCCCAGACAGCAGGTAGAACAACTTTTGTGGTGCCTTCCAGCTGCCTACCCTAGCAATGTAAAAAGTACCGAGAGAACTCCTTTCTGGCACCTTCCCCGGAGGAGTTGTGCATGGGGTGTGTTTGGAACATTTTGTCACCAGCCGAGTCCAAAATTCAGCGCTTCCCCAACTGAGCCCAGAAAGCAGGTAGAACAACTTTTGTGATGCATTTCAGCTGCCTACCGCGGTAGTCTAAAAACTAGCCACAGTACTCGTATCTGGCCCCTTCGCCAGTGGAGTTGTGCATGGGGTGTGTTTGGAACATTTTGTCACCAGCCGAGTCCAAAATTCAGCGCTTCCCCAACTGAGCCCAGAAAGCAGGTAGAACAAGTCTTGTGGTGCCTTTCAGCTGCCTAACGGAGCAATGTAAAAAATACCAAAAGAACTCGTTTCTGGCACCTTCCCCGGTGGAGTTGTGCATGGGGTGTGTTTGGAACATTTTGTCACCAGCCGAGTCCAAAATTCAGCGCTTCCCGATCTCAGCCCAGAAAGCAGGTAGAACAACTTTTGTGGTGCATTTCAGCTGCCTAACGGAGCAATGTAAAAAATACCAAAAGAACTCGTTTCTGGCACCTTCCCCAGTGGAGTTGTGCATGGGGTGTGTTTGGAACATTTTGTCACCAGCCGAGTCCAAAATTCAGCGCTTCCCCATCTGAGCCCAGAAAGCAGGTAGAACAAGTCTTGTGGTGCCTTTCAGCTGCCTAACGGAGCAATATAAAAAATACCAAAAGAACTCGTTTCTGTCACCTTGCCCGATGGAGTTGTGCATGGGGTGTGTTTGGAACATTTTGTCACCAGCCGAGTCCAAAATTCAGCGCTTCCCCATCTCAGCCCAGAAAGCAGGATGAACAAGTCTTGTGGT
This sequence comes from Falco peregrinus, assembly GCF_023634155.1. Classification (NCBI taxonomy): domain Eukaryota; kingdom Metazoa; phylum Chordata; class Aves; order Falconiformes; family Falconidae; genus Falco; species Falco peregrinus. The sequence goes on from NC_073721.1 coordinate 55,205,729, forward strand.
GCATTTCAGCTGCCTACCGGGGTAGTGTAACAACTACCAACGGATCTTCTTTCTGGTACCTTCCCCGGAGGAGTTGTGCATGGGGTGTGTTTGGAACATTTTGTCACCAGCCGAGTCCAAAATTCAGCGCTTCCCCATCCTAGCCCAGAAAGCAGGTAGAACAACTTTTGTGGTGCCTTACAGCTGCCTACCCTAGCAATGTAAAAAGTACCAACAGAACTCCTTTCTGACACCTTCCACGGTGGAGTTGTGCATGGGGTGTGTTAGGAACATTTTGTCACCAGCCGAGGCCAAAATTCAGCGCTTCCCCATCTCAGCCCAGAAAGCAGGTAGAACAAGTTTTGTGGTGCCTTTCAGCTGCCTACTGGGGTAGTGTAAAAACTACCAATAGTACTCATTTCTGGCACATTCCACGGTGGAATCGTGCATGGGGTGTGTTTGGAACATTTTGTCACCAGCCGAGTCCATACTTCAGCGCTTCCCCATCTCAGCCCAGAAAGCAGGATGAACTACATCTGTGGTACCTTTCAGCTGCCTACCGGGGTAGTGTAAAAACTACCAACGGAACTCCTTTCTGGCACCTTCCCCGGTGGAGTTGTGCATGGGGTGTGTTTGGAACATTTTGTGACCAGCCGAGGCCAAAATTCAGCGCTTCCCCATCTCAGCCCAGAAAGCAGGTAGAACAACTTTTGTGGTGCCTTCCAGCTGCCTACCCTAGCAATGTAAAAAGTACCGAGAGAACTCCTTTCTGGCACCTTCCCCGGAGGAGTTGTGCATGGGGTGTGTTTGGAACATTTTGTCACCAGCCGAGTCCAAAATTCAGCGCTTCCCCAACTGAGCCCAGAAAGCAGGTAGAACAACTTTTGTGATGCATTTCAGCTGCCTACCGCGGTAGTCTAAAAACTAGCCACAGTACTCGTATCTGGCCCCTTCGCCAGTGGAGTTGTGCATGGGGTGTGTTTGGAACATTTTGTCACCAGCCGAGTCCAAAATTCAGCGCTTCCCCATCTCAGCCCAGAAAGCAGGTAGAACAAGTCTTGTGGTGCCTTTCAGCTGCCTAACGGAGCAATGTAAAAAATACCAAAAGAACTCGTTTCTGTCACCTTCCCCGGTGGAGTTGTGCATGGGGTGTGTTTGGAACATTTTGTCACCAGCCGAGTCCAAAATTCAGCGCTTCCCGATCTCAGCCCAGAAAGCAGGTAGAACAACTTTTGTGGTGCATTTCAGCTGCCTAACGGAGCAATGTAAAAAATACCAAAAGAACTCGTTTCTGGCACCTTCCCCAGTGGAGTTGTGCATGGGGTGTGTTTGGAACATTTTGTCACCAGCCGAGTCCAAAATTCAGCGCTTCCCCATCTGAGCCCAGAAAGCAGGTAGAACAAGTCTTGTGGTGCCTTTCAGCTGCCTAACGGAGCAATATAAAAAATACCAAAAGAACTCGTTTCTGTCACCTTGCCCGATGGAGTTGTGCATGGGGTGTGTTTGGAACATTTTGTCACCAGCCGAGGCCAAAATTCAGCGCTTCCCCATCTCAGCCCAGAAAGCAGGTAGAACAACTTTTGTGGTGCCTTTCAGCTGCCTACCGGGGTAATGTAAAAACTACCAAGAGAACTCCTTTCTGGCACCTTCCCCGATGGAGTTGTGCATGGGGTGTGTTTGGAACATTTTGTCACCAGCCGAGTCCAAAATTCAGCGCTTCCCCATCTCAGCCCAGAAAGCAGGTAGAACAAGTCTTGTGGTGCCTTTCAGCTGCCTACCCGAGCAATGTAAAAAATACCAAAAGAACTCGTTTCTGTCACCTTGCCCGATGGAGTTGTGCATGGGGTGTGTTTGGAACATTTTGTCACCAGCCGAGTCCAAAATTCAGCGCTTCCCCATCTCAGCCCAGAAAGCAGGTAGAACAACTTCTGTGGTGCCTTTCACCTGCCTACCGCGGTAGTGTAAAAACTACCAACAGAAGTCCTTTCTGGCACGATTCCCGATGGAGTTGTGCATGGGGTGTGTTTGGAACATTTTGTCACCAGCCGAGTCCAAAATTCAGCGCTTCCCCATCTCAGACCAGAAAGCAGGTAGAACAAGTCTTGTGGTGCCTTTCAGCTGCCTACCCGAGTAATGTAAAAAATTTCAAAAGAACTCCTTTCTGGCACCTTCTCCAGTGGAGTTGTGCATGGGGTGTGTTTGGAACATTTTGTCACCAGCCGAGTCCAAACTTCAGCGCTTCCCGATCTCAGCCCAGAAAGCAGGATGAACAAGTCTTGTGGTGCATTTCAGCTGCCTACCGGGGTAGTGTAACAACTACCAAGAGAACTCCTTTCTGGCACCTTCCCCGGAGGAGTTGTGCATGGGGTGTGTTTGGAACATTTTGTCACCAGCCGAGTCCAAAATTCAGCGCTTCCCCATCTCAGCCCAGAAAGCAGGTAGAACAAGTTATGTGGTGCCTTTCAGCTGCCTACTGGGGTAGTGTAAAAACTACCAACAGAACTCCTTTCTGGCACCTTCCCCGGTGGAGTTGTGCATGGGGTGTGTTTGGAACATTTTGTCACCAGCCGAGTCCAAAATTCAGCGCTTCCCGATCTCAGACCAGAAAGCAGGTAGAACAACTTCTGTGGTGCCTTTCACCTGCCTATCGCGGTAGTGTAAAAACTACCAAGAGAACTCCTGTATGGCACGTTTCCCGATGGAGTTGTGCATGGGGTGTGTTTGGAACATTTTTTCACCAGCCGAGGCCAAAATTCAGCGCTTCCCCATCTCAGCCCAGAAAGCAGGTAGAACAAGTCTTGTGGTGCCTTTCAGCTGCCTAACGGAGCAATGTAAAAAATACCAAAAGAACTCGTTTCTGGCACCTTCCCCGGTGGAGTTGTGCATGGGGTGTGTTTGGAACATTTTGTCACCAGCCGAGTCCAAAATTCAGCGCTTCCCCATCTCAGCCCAGAAAGCAGGTAGAACAAGTCTTGTGGTGCCTTTCAGCTGCCTACCCGAGCAATGTAAAAAGTACCAAGAGAACTCCTTTCTGGCACCTTCCCCGGTGGAGTTGTGCATGGGGTGTGTTAGGAACATTTTGTCACCAGCCGAGGCCATACTTCAGCGCTTCCCCATCTCAGCCCAGAAAGCAGGTAGAACAAGTCTTGTGGTGCCTTTCAGCTCCCTACCCGAGTAATGTAAAAAATTTCAACAGAACTCCTTTCTGGCACCTTCCCCAGTGGAGTTGTGCATGGGGTGTGTTTGGAACATTTTGTCACCAGCCGAGTCCAAAATTCAGCGCTTCCCCATCTCAGCCCAGAAAGCAGGTAAAACAACTTCTGTGGTGCCTTTCAGCTGCCTACCGCGGTAGTGTAAAAACTACCAAGAGAACTCCTGTCTGGCACGTTTCCCGATGGAGTTGTGCATGGGGTGTGTTTGGAACATTTTGTCACCAGCCGAGTCCAAAATTCAGCGCTTCCCCATCTCAGCCCAGAAAGCAGGTAGAACAAGTCTTGTGGTGCCTTCCAGCTGCCTAACGGACCAATGTAAAAAATACCAAAAGAACTCGTTTCTGTCACCTTGCCCGATGGAGTTGTGCATGGGGTGTGTTTGGAACATTTTGTCACCAGCCGAGTCCAAAATTCAGCGCTTCCCCATCTCAGCCCAGAAAGCAGGTAGAACAACTTCTGTGGTGCCTTTCACCTGCCTACCGCGGTAGTGTAAAAACTACCAAGAGAACTCCTTTCTGGCACGATTCCCGATGGAGTTGTGCATGGGGTGTGTTTGGAACATTTTGTCACCAGCCGAGGCCAAAATTCAGCGCTTCCCCATCTCAGCCCAGAAAGCAGGTAAAACAACTTCTGTGGTGCCTTTCAGCTGCCTACCGCGGTAGTGTAAAAACTACCAAGAGAACTCCTGTCTGGCACGTTTCCCGGTAGAGTTGTGCATGGGGTGTGTTTGGAACATTTTGTCACCAGCCGAGTCCAAAATTCAGCGCTTCCCCATCTCAGACCAGAAAGCAGGTAGAACAAGTCTTGTGGTGCCTTTCAGCTGCCTACCCGAGTAATGTAAAAACTACCAAGAGAACTCCTTTCTGGCACCTTCCCCGATGGAGTCGTGCATGGGGTGTGTTTGGAACATTTTGTCACCAGCCGAGTCCAAACTTCAGCGCTTCCCGATCTCAGCCCAGAAAGCAGGATGAACAAGTCTTGTGGTGCATTTCAGCTGCCTACCGGGGTAGTGTAACAACTACCAACGGATCTTCTTTCTGGTACCTTCCCCGGAGGAGTTGTGCATGGGGTGTGTTTGGAACATTTTGTCACCAGCCGAGTCCAAAATTCAGCGCTTCCCCATCTCAGCCCAGAAAGCAGGTAGAACAAGTCTTGTGGTGCCTTTCAGCTGCCTACCCGAGCAATGTAAAAAGTACCAAGAGAACTCCTTTCTGGCACCTTCCCCGATGGAGTTGTGCATGGGGTGTGTTAGGAACATTTTGTCACCAGCCGAGGCCAAAATTCAGCGCTTCCCCATCTCAGCCCAGAAAGCAGCTAGAACAACTTTTGTGGTGCCTTTCAGCTGCCTACTGGGGTAGTGTAAAAACTACCAATAGAACTCATTTCTGGCACATTCCACGGTGGAGTCGTGCATGGGGTGTGTTTGGAACATTTTGTCACCAGCCGAGTCCAAACTTCAGCGCTTCCCCATCTCAGCCCAGAAAGCAGGATGAACTACATCTGTGGTACCTTTCAGCTGCCTACCGGGGTAGTGTAAAAACTACCAACGGAACTCCTTTCTGGCACCTTCCCCGGTGGAGTTGTGCATGGGGTGTGTTTGGAACATTTTGTGACCAGCCGAGGCCAAAATTCAGCGCTTCCCCATCCTAGCCCAGACAGCAGGTAGAACAACTTTTGTGGTGCCTTCCAGCTGCCTACCCTAGCAATGTAAAAAGTACCGAGAGAACTCCTTTCTGGCACCTTCCCCGGAGGAGTTGTGCATGGGGTGTGTTTGGAACATTTTGTCACCAGCCGAGTCCATACTTCAGCGCTTCCCCATCTCAGCCCAGAAAGCAGGTAGAACAACTTTTGTGATGCATTTCAGCTGCCTACCGCGGTAGTCTAAAAACTAGCCACAGTACTCGTATCTGGCCCCTTCGCCAGTGGAGTTGTGCATGGGGTGTGTTTGGAACATTTTGTTACCAGCCGAGTCCAAAATTCAGCGCTTCCCCATCTCAGCCCAGAAAGCAGGTAGAACAAGTCTTGTGGTGCCTTTCAGCTGCCTAACGGAGCAATGTAAAAAATACCAAAAGAACTCGTTTCTGGCACCTTCCCCGGTGGAGTTGTGCATGGGGTGTGTTTGGAACATTTTGTCACCAGCCGAGTCCAAAATTCAGCGCTTCCCGATCTCAGCCCAGAAAGCAGGTAGAACAACTTTTGTGGTGCATTTCAGCTGCCTAACGGAGCAATGTAAAAAATACCAAAAGAACTCGTTTCTGTCACCTTGCCCGATGGAGTTGTGCATGGGGTGTGTTTGGAACATTTTGTCACCAGCCGAGTCCAAAATTCAGCGCTTCCCCATCTCAGCCCAGAAAGCAGGTAGAACAAGTCTTGTGGTGCCTTTCAGCTGCCTACCGGGGTAATGTAAAAACTACCAAGAGAACTCCTTTCTGGCACCTTCCCCGGTGGAGTTGTGCATTGGGTGTGTTTGGAACATTTTGTCACCAGCCGAGTCCAAAATTCAGCGCTTCCCCATCTGAGCCCAGAAAGCAGGTAGAACAAGTCTTGTGGTGCCTTTCAGCTGCCTAACGGAGCAATGTAAAAAATACCAAAAGAACTCGTTTCTGTCACCTTGCCCGATGGAGTTGTGCATGGGGTGTGTTTGGAACATTTTGTCACCAGCCGAGTCCAAAATTCAGCGCTTCCCCATCTCAGCCCAGAAAGCAGGTAAAACAACTTCTGTGGTGCCTTTCAGCTGCCTACCGCGGTAGTGTAAAAACTACCAAGAGAACTCCTGTCTGGCACGTTTCCCGATGGAGTTGTGCATGGGGTGTGTTTGGAACATTTTGTCACCAGCCGAGGCCAAAATTCAGCGCTTCCCCATCTCAGCCCAGAAAGCAGGTAGAACAAGTCTTGTGGTGCCTTTCAGCTGCCTAACGGAGCAATGTAAAAAATACCAAAAGAACTCGTTTCTGTCACCTTGCCCGATGGAGTTGTGCATGGGGTGTGTTTGGAACATTTTGTCACCAGCCGAGTCCAAAATTCAGCGCTTCCCCATCTCAGCCCAGAAAGCAGGTAGAACAACTTCTGTGGTGCCTTTCACCTGCCTACCGCGGTAGTGTAAAAACTACCAACAGAAGTCCTTTCTGGCACGATTCCCGATGGAGTTGTGCATGGGGTGTGTTTGGAACATTTTGTCACCAGCCGAGTCCAAAATTCAGCGCTTCCCCATCTCAGCCCAGAAAGCAGGTAAAACAACTTCTGTGGTGCCTTTCAGCTGCCTACCGCGGTAGTGTAAAAACTACCAAGAGAACTCCTGTCTGGCACGTTTCCCGATGGAGTTGTGCATGGGGTGTGTTTGGAACATTTTGTCACCAGCCGAGTCCAAAATTCAGCGCTTCCCCATCTCAGACCAGAAAGCAGGTAGAACAAGTCTTGTGGTGCCTTTCAGCTGCCTACCCGAGTAATGTAAAAAATTTCAAAAGAACTCCTTTCTGGCACCTTCCTCAGTGGAGTTGTGCATGGGGTGTGTTTGGAACATTTTGTCACCAGCCGAGGCCAAACTTCAGCGCTTCCCGATCTCAGCCCAGAAAGCAGGATGAACAAGTCTTGTGGTGCATTTCAGCTGCCTACCGCGGTAGTGTAACAACTACCAACGGATCTTCTTTCTGGTACCTTCCCCGGAGGAGTTGTGCATGGGGTGTGTTTGGAACATTTTGTCACCAGCCGAGTCCAAAATTCAGCGCTTCCCCATCTCAGACCAGAAAGCAGGTAGAACAACTTTTGTGGTGCATTTCAGCTGCCTAACGGAGCAATGTAAAAAATACCAAAAGAACTCGTTTCTGTCACCTTGCCCGATGGAGTTGTGCATGGGGTGTGTTTGGAACATTTTGTCACCAGCCGAGTCCAAAATTCAGCGCTTCCCCATCTCAGCCCAGAAAGCAGGTAGAACAAGTCTTGTGGTGCCTTTCAGCTGCCTACCGGGGTAATGTAAAAACTACCAAGAGAACTCCTTTCTGGCACCTTCCCCGATGGAGTTGTGCATGGGGTGTGTTTGGAACATTTTGTCACCAGCCGAGTCCAAAATTCAGCGCTTCCCCATCTCAGCCCAGAAAGCAGGTAGAACAAGTCTTGTGGTGCCTTTCAGCTGCCTAACGGAGCAATGTAAAAAATACCAAAAGAACTCGTTTCTGTCACCTTGCCCGATGGAGTTGTGCATGGGGTGTGTTTGGAACATTTTGTCACCAGCCGAGTCCAAAATTCAGCGCTTCCCCATCTCAGCCCAGAAAGCAGGTAAAACAACTTCTGTGGTGCCTTTCAGCTGCCTACCGCGGTAGTGTAAAAACTACCAAGAGAACTCCTGTCTGGCACGTTTCCCGATGGAGTTGTGCATGGGGTGTGTTTGGAACATTTTGTCACCAGCCGAGTCCAAACTTCAGCGCTTCCCCATCTCAGCCCAGAAAGCAGGTAGAACAAGTCTTGTGGTGCCTTTCAGCTGCCTAACGGAGCAATGTAAAAAATACCAAAAGAACTCGTTTCTGTCACCTTGCCCGATGGAGTTGTGCATGGGGTGTGTTTGGAACATTTTGTCACCAGCCGAGTCCAAAATTCAGCGCTTCCCCATCTCAGCCCAGAAAGCAGGTAGAACAACTTCTGTGGTGCCTTTCACCTGCCTACCGCGGTAGTGTAAAAACTACCAACAGAAGTCCTTTCTGGCACGATTCCCGATGGAGTTGTGCATGGGGTGTGTTTGGAACATTTTGTCACCAGCCGAGGCCAAAATTCAGCGCTTCCCCATCTCAGCCCAGAAAGCAGGTAAAACAACTTCTGTGGTGCCTTTCAGCTGCCTACCGCGGTAGTGTAAAAACTACCAAGAGAACTCCTGTCTGGCACGTTTCCCGATGGAGTTGTGCATGGGGTGTGTTTGGAACATTTTGTCACCAGCCGAGTCCAAAATTCAGCGCTTCCCCATCTCAGACCAGAAAGCAGGTAGAACAAGTCTTGTGGTGCCTTTCAGCTGCCTACCCGAGTAATGTAAAAAATTTCAACAGAACTCCTTTCTGGCACCTTCCCCGATGGAGTTGTGCATGGGGTGTGTTTGGAACATTTTGTCACCAGCCGAGTCCAAACTTCAGCGCTTCCCGATCTCAGCCCAGAAAGCAGGATGAACAAGTCTTGTGGTGCATTTCAGCTGCCTACCGGGGTAGTGTAACAACTACCAACGGATCTTCTTTCTGGTACCTTCCCCGGAGGAGTTGTGCATGGGGTGTGTTTGGAACATTTTGTCACCAGCCGAGTCCAAAATTCAGCGCTTCCCCAACTGAGCCCAGAAAGCAGGTAGAACAACTTTTGTGATGCATTTCAGCTGCCTACCGCGGTAGTCTAAAAACTAGCCACAGTACTCGTATCTGGCCCCTTCGCCAGTGGAGTTGTGCATGGGGTGTGTTTGGAACATTTTGTCACCAGCCGAGTCCAAACTTCAGCGCTTCCCCATCTCAGCCCAGAAAGCAGGTAGAACAAGTCTTGTGGTGCCTTTCAGCTGCCTAACGGAGCAATGTAAAAAATACCAAAAGAACTCGTTTCTGTCACCTTGCCCGATGGAGTTGTGCATGGGGTGTGTTTGGAACATTTTGTCACCAGCCGAGTCCAAAATTCAGCGCTTCCCCATCTCAGCCCAGAAAGCAGGTAGAACAACTTCTGTGGTGCCTTTCACCTGCCTACCGCGGTAGTGTAAAAACTACCAACAGAAGTCCTTTCTGGCACGATTCCCGATGGAGTTGTGCATGGGGTGTGTTTGGAACATTTTGTCACCAGCCGAGTCCAAAATTCAGCGCTTCCCCATCTCAGCCCAGAAAGCAGGTAAAACAACTTCTGTGGTGCCTTTCAGCTGCCTACCGCGGTAGTGTAAAAACTACCAAGAGAACTCCTGTCTGGCACGTTTCCCGATGGAGTTGTGCATGGGGTGTGGTTGGAACATTTTGTCACCAGCCGAGTCCAAAATTCAGCGCTTCCCCATCTCAGACCAGAAAGCAGGTAGAACAAGTCTTGTGGTGCCTTTCAGCTGCCTACCCGAGTAATGTAAAAAATTTCAAAAGAACTCCTTTCTGGCACCTTCTCCAGTGGAGTTGTGCATGGGGTGTGTTTGGAACATTTTGTCACCAGCCGAGTCCAAACTTCAGCGCTTCCCGATCTCAGCCCAGAAAGCAGGATGAACAAGTCTTGTGGTGCATTTCAGCTGCCTACCGGGGTAGTGTAACAACTACCAACGGATCTTCTTTCTGGTACCTTCCCCGGAGGAGTTGTGCATGGGGTGTGTTTGGAACATTTTGTCACCAGCCGAGTCCAAAATTCAGCGCTTCCCGATCTCAGCCCAGAAAGCAGGTAGAACAACTTTTGTGGTGCATTTCAGCTGCCTAACGGAGCAATGTAAAAAATACCAAAAGAACTCGTTTCTGTCACCTTGCCCGATGGAGTTGTGCATGGGGTGTGTTTGGAACATTTTGTCACCAGCCGAGTCCAAAATTCAGCGCTTCCCCATCTCAGCCCAGAAAGCAGGTAAAACAACTTCTGTGGTGCCTTTCAGCTGCCTACCGCGGTAGTGTAAAAACTACCAAGAGAACTCCTGTCTGGCACGTTTCCCGATGGAGTTGTGCATGGGGTGTGTTTGGAACATTTTGTCACCAGCCGAGTCCAAACTTCAGCGCTTCCCCATCTCAGCCCAGAAAGCAGGTAGAACAAGTCTTGTGGTGCCTTTCAGCTGCCTAACGGAGCAATGTAAAAAATACCAAAAGAACTCGTTTCTGTCACCTTGCCCGATGGAGTTGTGCATGGGGTGTGTTTGGAACATTTTGTCACCAGCCGAGTCCAAAATTCAGCGCTTCCCCATCTCGGCCCAGAAAGCAGGTAGAACAACTTCTGTGGTGCCTTTCACCTGCCTACCGCGGTAGTGTAAAAACTACCAACAGAAGTCCTTTCTGGCACGATTCCCGATGGAGTTGTGCATGGGGTGTGTTTGGAACATTTTGTCACCAGCCGAGGCCAAAATTCAGCGCTTCCCCATCTCAGCCCAGAAAGCAGGTAAAACAACTTCTGTGGTGCCTTTCAGCTGCGTACCGCGGTAGTGTAAAAACTACCAAGAGAACTCCTGTCTGGCACGTTTCCCGATGGAGTTGTGCATGGGGTGTGTTTGGAACATTTTGTCACCAGCCGAGTCCAAAATTCAGCGCTTCCCCATCTCAGACCAGAAAGCAGGTAGAACAAGTCTTGTGGTGCCTTTCAGCTGCCTACCCGAGTAATGTAAAAAATTTCAAAAGAACTCCTTTCTGGCACCTTCCTCAGTGGAGTTGTGCATGGGGTGTGTTTGGAACATTTTGTCACCAGCCGAGTCCAAACTTCAGCGCTTCCCGATCTCAGCCCAGAAAGCAGGATGAACAAGTCTTGTGGTGCATTTCAGCTGCCTACCGCGGTAGTGTAACAACTACCAACGGATCTTCTTTCTGGTACCTTCCCCGGAGGAGTTGTGCATGGGGTGTGTTTGGAACATTTTGTCACCAGCCGAGTCCAAAATTCAGCGCTTCCCGATCTCAGCCCAGAAAGCAGGTAGAACAACTTTTGTGGTGCATTTCAGCTGCCTAACGGAGCAATGTAAAAAATACCAAAAGAACTCGTTTCTGTCACCTTGCCCGATGGAGTTGTGCATGGGGTGTGTTTGGAACATTTTGTCACCAGCCGAGTCCAAAATTCAGCGCTTCCCCATCTCAGCCCAGAAAGCAGGTAGAACAAGTCTTGTGGTGCCTTTCAGCTGCCTACCGGGGTAATGTAAAAACTACCAAGAGAACTCCTTTCTGGCACCTTCCCCGATGGAGTTGTGCATGGGGTGTGTTTGGAACATTTTGTCACCAGCCGAGTCCAAAATTCAGCGCTTCCCCATCTCAGCCCAGAAAGCAGGTAGAACAAGTCTTGTGGTGCCTTTCAGCTGCCTAACGGAGCAATGTAAAAAATACCAAAAGAACTCGTTTCTGTCACCTTGCCCGATGGAGTTGTGCATGGGGTGTGTTTGGAACATTTTGTCACCAGCCGAGTCCAAAATTCAGCGCTTCCCCATCTCAGCCCAGAAAGCAGGTAAAACAACTTCTGTGGTGCCTTTCAGCTGCCTACCGCGGTAGTGTAAAAACTACCAAGAGAACTCCTGTCTGGCACGTTTCCCGATGGAGTTGTGCATGGGGTGTGTTTGGAACATTTTGTCACCAGCCGAGTCCAAACTTCAGCGCTTCCCCATCTCAGCCCAGAAAGCAGGTAGAACAAGTCTTGTGGTGCCTTTCAGCTGCCTAACGGAGCAATGTAAAAAATACCAAAAGAACTCGTTTCTGTCACCTTGCCCGATGGAGTTGTGCATGGGGTGTGTTTGGAACATTTTGTCACCAGCCGAGTCCAAAATTCAGCGCTTCCCCATCTCAGCCCAGAAAGCAGGTAGAACAACTTCTGTGGTGCCTTTCACCTGCCTACCGCGGTAGTGTAAAAACTACCAACAGAAGTCCTTTCTGGCACGATTCCCGATGGAGTTGTGCATGGGGTGTGTTTGGAACATTTTGTCACCAGCCGAGTCCAAAATTCAGCGCTTCCCCATCTCAGCCCAGAAAGCAGGTAAAACAACTTCTGTGGTGCCTTTCAGCTGCCTACCGCGGTAGTGTAAAAACTACCAAGAGAACTCCTGTCTGGCACGTTTCCCGATGGAGTTGTGCATGGGGTGTGTTTGGAACATTTTGTCACCAGCCGAGTCCAAAATTCAGCGCTTCCCCATCTCAGACCAGAAAGCAGGTAGAACAAGTCTTGTGGTGCCTTTCAGCTGCCTACCCGAGTAATGTAAAAAATTTCAAAAGAACTCCTTTCTGGCACCTTCCCCGGTGGAGTTGTGCATGGGGTGTGTTTGGAAAATTTTGTCACCAGCCGAGTCCAAACTTCAGCGCTTCCCGATCTCAGCCCAGAAAGCAGGATGAACAAGTCTTGTGGTGCATTTCAGCTGCCTACCGGGGTAGTGTAACAACTACCAACGGATCTTCTTTCTGGTACCTTCCCCGGAGGAGTTGTGCATGGGGTGTGTTTGGAACATTTTGTCACCAGCCGAGTCCAAAATTCAGCGCTTCCCCATCTCAGCCCAGAAAGCAGGTAGAACAAGTCTTGTGGTGCCTTTCAGCTGCCTACCCGAGCAATGTAAAAAGTACCAAGAGAACTCCTTTCTGGCACCTTCCCCGATGGAGTTGTGCATGGGGTGTGTTAGGAACATTTTGTCACCAGCCGAGGCCAAAATTCAGCGCTTCCCCATCTCAGCCCAGAAAGCAGGTAGAACAAGTTTTGTGGTGCCTTTCAGCTGCCTACTGGGGTAGTGTAAAAACTACCAATAGAACTCATTTCTGGCACATTCCACGGTGGAATCGTGCATGGGGTGTGTTTGGAACATTTTGTCACCAGCCGAGGCCAAAATTCAGCGCTTCCCCATCTCAGCCCAGAAAGCAGGATGAACTACATCTGTGGTACCTTTCAGCTGCCTACCGGGGTAGTGTAAAAACTACCAACGGAACTCCTTTCTGGCACCTTCCCCGGTGGAGTTGTGCATGGGGTGTGTTTGGAACATTTTGTCACCAGCCGAGGCCAAAATTCAGCGCTTCCCCATCCTAGCCCAGACAGCAGGTAGAACAACTTTTTTGGTGCCTTCCAGCTGCCTACCCTAGCAATGTAAAAAGTACCGAGAGAACTCCTTTCTGGCACCTTCCCCGGAGGAGTTGTGCATGGGGTGTGTTTGGAACATTTTGTCACCAGCCGAGTCCAAAATTCAGCGCTTCCCCAACTGAGCCCAGAAAGCAGGTAGAACAACTTTTGTGATGCATTTCAGCTGCCTACCGCGGTAGTCTAAAAACTAGCCACAGTACTCGTATCTGGCCCCTTCGCCAGTGGAGTTGTGCATGGGGTGTGTTTGGAACATTTTGTCACCAGCCGAGTCCAAACTTCAGCGCTTCCCCATCTCAGCCCAGAAAGCAGGTAGAACAAGTCTTGTGGTGCCTTTCAGCTGCCTAACGGAGCAATGTAAAAAATACCAAAAGAACTCGTTTCTGTCACCTTGCCCGATGGAGTTGTGCATGGGGTGTGTTTGGAACATTTTGTCACCAGCCGAGTCCAAAATTCAGCGCTTCCCCATCTCAGCCCAGAAAGCAGGTAGAACAACTTCTGTGGTGCCTTTCACCTGCCTACCGCGGTAGTGTAAAAACTACCAACAGAAGTCCTTTCTGGCACGATTCCCGATGGAGTTGTGCATGGGGTGTGTTTGGAACATTTTGTCACCAGCCGAGTCCAAAATTCAGCGCTTCCCCATCTCAGCCCAGAAAGCAGGTAAAACAACTTCTGTGGTGCCTTTCAGCTGCCTACCGCGGTAGTGTAAAAACTACCAAGAGAACTCCTGTCTGGCACGTTTCCCGATGGAGTTGTGCATGGGGTGTGGTTGGAACATTTTGTCACCAGCCGAGTCCAAAATTCAGCGCTTCCCCATCTCAGACCAGAAAGCAGGTAGAACAAGTCTTGTGGTGCCTTTCAGCTGCCTACCCGAGTAATGTAAAAAATTTCAAAAGAACTCCTTTCTGGCACCTTCTCCAGTGGAGTTGTGCATGGGGTGTGTTTGGAACATTTTGTCACCAGCCGAGTCCAAACTTCAGCGCTTCCCGATCTCAGCCCAGAAAGCAGGATGAACAAGTCTTGTGGTGCATTTCAGCTGCCTACCGGGGTAGTGTAACAACTACCAACGGATCTTCTTTCTGGTACCTTCCCCGGAGGAGTTGTGCATGGGGTGTGTTTGGAACATTTTGTCACCAGCCGAGTCCAAAATTCAGCGCTTCCCGATCTCAGCCCAGAAAGCAGGTAGAACAACTTTTGTGGTGCATTTCAGCTGCCTAACGGAGCAATGTAAAAAATACCAAAAGAACTCGTTTCTGTCACCTTGCCCGATGGAGTTGTGCATGGGGTGTGTTTGGAACATTTTGTCACCAGCCGAGTCCAAAATTCAGCGCTTCCCCATCTCAGCCCAGAAAGCAGGTAGAACAAGTCTTGTGGTGCCTTTCAGCTGCCTACCGGGGTAATGTAAAAACTACCAAGAGAACTCCTTTCTGGCACCTTCCCCGATGGAGTTGTGCATGGGGTGTGTTTGGAACATTTTGTCACCAGCCGAGTCCAAAATTCAGCGCTTCCCCATCTCAGCCCAGAAAGCAGGTAGAACAAGTCTTGTGGTGCCTTTCAGCTGCCTAACGGAGCAATGTAAAAAATACCAAAAGAACTCGTTTCTGTCACCTTGCCCGATGGAGTTGTGCATGGGGTGTGTTTGGAACATTTTGTCACCAGCCGATTCCAAAATTCAGCGCTTCCCCATCTCAGCCCAGAAAGCAGGTAGAACAAGTCTTGTGGTGCCTTTCAGCTGCCTACCGCGGTAGTGTAAAAACTACCAAGAGAACTCCTGTCTGGCACGTTTCCCGATGGAGTTGTGCATGGGGTGTGTTTGGAACATTTTGTCACCAGCCGAGTCCAAACTTCAGCGCTTCCCCATCTCAGCCCAGAAAGCAGGTAGAACAAGTCTTGTGGTGCCTTTCAGCTGCCTAACGGAGCAATGTAAAAAATACCAAAAGAACTTGTTTCTGTCACCTTGCCCGATGGAGTTGTGCATGGGGTGTGTTTGGAACATTTTGTCACCAGCCGAGTCCAAAATTCAGCGCTTCCCCATCTCAGCCCAGAAAGCAGGTAGAACAACTTCTGTGGTGCCTTTCACCTGCCTACCGCGGTAGTGTAAAAACTACCAACAGAAGTCCTTTCTGGCACGATTCCCGATGGAGTTGTGCATGGGGTGTGTTTGGAACATTTTGTCACCAGCCGAGGCCAAAATTCAGCGCTTCCCCATCTCAGCCCAGAAAGCAGGTAAAACAACTTCTGTGGTGCCTTTCAGCTGCCTACCGCAGTAGTGTAAAAACTACCAAGAGAACTCCTGTCTGGCACGTTTCCCGATGGAGTTGTGCATGGGGTGTGTTTGGAACATTTTGTCACCAGCCGAGTCCAAAATTCAGCGCTTCCCCATCTCAGACCAGAAAGCAGGTAGAACAAGTCTTGTGGTGCCTTTCAGCTGCCTACCCGAGTAATGTAAAAAATTTCAAAAGAACTCCTTTCTGGCACCTTCCTCAGTGGAGTTGTGCATGGGGTGTGTTTGGAACATTTTGTCACCAGCCGAGTCCAAACTTCAGCGCTTCCCGATCTCAGCCCAGAAAGCAGGATGAACAAGTCTTGTGGTGCATTTCAGCTGCCTACCGGGGTAGTGTAACAACTACCAACGGATCTTCTTTCTGGTACCTTCCCCGGAGGAGTTGTGCATGGGGTGTGTTTGGAACATTTTGTCACCAGCCGAGTCCAAAATTCAGCGCTTCCCCATCTCAGCCCAGAAAGCAGGTAGAACAAGTCTTGTGGTGCCTTTCAGCTGCCTACCCGAGCAATGTAAAAAGTACCAAGAGAACTCCTTTCTGGCACCTTCCCCGATGGAGTTGTGCATGGGGTGTGTTAGGAACATTTTGTCACCAGCCGAGGCCAAAATTCAGCGCTTCCCCATCTCAGCCCAGAAAGCAGGTAGAACAAGTTTTGTGGTGCCTTTCAGCTGCCTACTGGGGTAGTGTAAAAACTACCAATAGAACTCATTTCTGGCACATTCCACGGTGGAATCGTGCATGGGGTGTGTTTGGAACATTTTGTCACCAGCCGAGTCCATACTTCAGCGCTTCCCCATCTCAGCCCAGAAAGCAGGATGAACTACATCTGTGGTACCTTTCAGCTGCCTACCGGGGTAGTGTAAAAACTACCAACGGAACTCCTTTCTGGCACCTTCCCCGGTGGAGTTGTGCATGGGGTGTGTTTGGAACATTTTGTGACCAGCCGAGGCCAAAATTCAGCGCTTCCCCATCCTAGCCCAGACAGCAGGTAGAACAACTTTTGTGGTGCCTTCCAGCTGCCTACCCTAGCAATGTAAAAAGTACCGAGAGAACTCCTTTCTGGCACCTTCCCCGGAGGAGTTGTGCATGGGGTGTGTTTGGAACATTTTGTCACCAGCCGAGTCCAAAATTCAGCGCTTCCCCAACTGAGCCCAGAAAGCAGGTAGAACAACTTTTGTGATGCATTTCAGCTGCCTACCGCGGTAGTCTAAAAACTAGCCACAGTACTCGTATCTGGCCCCTTCGCCAGTGGAGTTGTGCATGGGGTGTGTTTGGAACATTTTGTCACCAGCCGAGTCCAAAATTCAGCGCTTCCCCATCTCAGCCCAGAAAGCAGGTAGAACAAGTCTTGTGGTGCCTTTCAGCTGCCTAACGGAGCAATGTAAAAAATACCAAAAGAACTCGTTTCTGTCACCTTGCCCGATGGAGTTGTGCATGGGGTGTGTTTGGAACATTTTGTCACCAGCCGAGTCCAAAATTCAGCGCTTCCCGATCTCAGCCCAGAAAGCAGGTAGAACAACTTTTGTGGTGCATTTCAGCTGCCTAACGGAGCAATGTAAAAAATACCAAAAGAACTCGTTTCTGGCACCTTCCCCGGTGGAGTTGTGCATGGGGTGTGTTTGGAACATTTTGTCACCAGCCGAGTCCAAAATTCAGCGCTTCCCCATCTGAGCCCAGAAAGCAGGTAGAACAAGTCTTGTGGTGCCTTTCAGCTGCCTAACGGAGCAATATAAAAAATACCAAAAGAACTCGTTTCTGTCACCTTGCCCGATGGAGTTGTGCATGGGGTGTGTTTGGAACATTTTGTCACCAGCCGAGTCCAAAATTCAGCGCTTCCCCATCTCAGCCCAGAAAGCAGGTAGAACAACTTTTGTGGTGCCTTTCAGCTGCCTACCGGGGTAATGTAAAAACTACCAAGAGAACTCCTTTCTGGCACCTTCCCCGATGGAGTTGTGCATGGGGTGTGTTTGGAACATTTTGTCACCAGCCGAGTCCAAAATTCAGCGCTTCCCCATCTCAGCCCAGAAAGCAGGTAGAACAAGTCTTGTGGTGCCTTTCAGCTGCCTAACGGAGCAATGTAAAAAATACCAAAAGAACTCGTTTCTGTCACCTTGCCCGATGGAGTTGTGCATGGGGTGTGTTTGGAACATTTTGTCACCAGCCGAGTCCAAAATTCAGCGCTTCCCCATCTCAGCCCAGAAAGCAGGTAAAACAACTTCTGTGGTGCCTTTCAGCTGCCTACCGCGGTAGTGTAAAAACTACCAAGAGAACTCCTGTCTGGCACGTTTCCCGATGGAGTTGTGCATGGGGTGTGTTTGGAACATTTTGTCACCAGCCGAGTCCAAAATTCAGCGCTTCCCCATCTCAGACCAGAAAGCAGGTAGAACAAGTCTTGTGGTGCCTTTCAGATGCCTACCCGAGTAATGTAAAAAATTTCAAAAGAACTCCTTTCTGGCACCTTCTCCAGTGGAGTTGTGCATGGGGTGTGTTTGGAACATTTTGTCACCAGCCGAGTCCAAACTTCAGCGCTTCCCGATCTCAGCCCAGAAAGCAGGATGAACAAGTCTTGTGGTGCATTTCAGCTGCCTACCGGGGTAGTGTAACAACTACCAACGGATCTTCTTTCTGGTACCTTCCCCGGAGGAGTTGTGCATGGGGTGTGTTTGGAACATTTTGTCACCAGCCGAGTCCAAAATTCAGCGCTTCCCCATCTCAGCCCAGAAAGCAGGTAGAACAAGTTTTGTGGTGCCTTTCAGCTGCCTACTGGGGTAGTGTAAAAACTACCAATAGAACTCATTTCTGGCACATTCCCCGGTGGAGTCGTGCATGGGGTGTGTTTGGAACATTTTGTCACCAGCCGAGTCCATACTTCAGCGCTTCCCCATCTCAGCCCAGAAAGCAGGTAGAACAAGTTATGTGGTGCCTTTCAGCTGCCTACTGGGGTAGTGTAAAAACTACCAACAGAACTCCTTTCTGGCACCTTCCCCGGTGGAGTTGTGCATGGGGTGTGTTTGGAACATTTTGTCACCAGCCGAGTCCAAAATTCAGCGCTTCCCCATCTCAGCCCAGAAAGCAGGTAGAACAACTTCTGTGGTGCCTTTCACCTGCCTACAGCGGTAGTGTAAAAACTACCAAGAGAACTCCTGTATGGCACGTTTCCTGATGGAGTTGTGCATGGGGTGTGTTTGGAACATTTTTTCACCAGCCGAGTCCAAAATTCAGCGCTTCCCCATCTCAGCCCAGAAAGCAGGTAGAACAAGTCTTGTGGTGCCTTTCAGCTGCCTAACGGAGCAATGTAAAAAATACCAAAAGAACTCGTTTCTGGCACCTTCCCCGGTGGAGTTGTGCATGGGGTGTGTTTGGAACATTTTGTCACCAGCCGAGTCCAAAATTCAGCGCTTCCCCATCTCAGCCCAGAAAGCAGGTAGAACAAGTCTTGTGGTGCCTTTCAGCTGCCTACCCGAGCAATGTAAAAAGTACCAAGAGAACTCCTTTCTGGCACCTTCCCCGGTGGAGTTGTGCATGGGGTGTGTTAGGAACATTTTGTCACCAGCCGAGGCCATACTTCAGCGCTTCCCCATCTCAGCCCAGAAAGCAGGTAGAACAAGTCTTGTGGTGCCTTTCAGCTGCCTACCCGAGTAATGTAAAAAATTTCAACAGAACTCCTTTCTGGCACCTTCCCCAGTGGAGTTGTGCATGGGGTGTGTTTGGAACATTTTGTCACCAGCCGAGTCCAAAATTCAGCGCTTCCCCATCTCAGCCCAGAAAGCAGGTAGAACAAGTCTTGTGGTGCCTTTCAGCTGCCTACTGGGGTAGTGTAAAAACTACCAACAGAACTCCTTTCTGGCACCTTCCCCGGTGGAGTTGTGCATGGGGTGTGTTTGGAACATTTTGTCACCAGCCAAGTCCAAAATTCAGCGCTTCCCCATCTCAGCCCAGAAAGCAGGTAGAACAAGTCTTGTGGTGCCTTTCACCTGCCTACCGCGGTAGTGTAAAAACTACCAAGAGAACTCCTGTATGGCACGTTTCCCGATGGAGTTGTGCATGGGGTGTGTTTGGAACATTTTGTCACCAGCCGAGTCCAAAATTCAGCGCTTCCCCATCTCAGCCCAGAAAGCAGGTAGAACAAGTCTTGTGGTGCCTTTCAGCTGCCTAACGGAGCAATGTAAAAAATACCAAAAGAACTCGTTTCTGGCACCTTCCCCGGTGGAGTTGTGCATGGGGTGTGTTTGGAACATTTTGTCACCAGCCGAGTCCAAAATTCAGCGCTTCCCCATCTCAGCCCAGAAAGCAGGTAGAACAAGTCTTGTGGTGCCTTTCAGCTGCCTACCCGAGCAATGTAAAAAGTACCAAGAGAACTCCTTTCTGGCACCTTCCCCGGTGGAGTTGTGCATGGGGTGTGTTAGGAACATTTTGTCACCAGCCGAGGCCATACTTCAGCGCTTCCCGATCTCAGCCCAGAAAGCAGGTAGAACAAGTTTTGTGGTGCCTTTCAGCTGCCTACTGGGGTAGTGTAAAAACTACCAATAGAACTCATTTCTGGCACATTCCCCGGTGGAGTCGTGCATGGGGTGTGTTTGGAACATTTTGTCACCAGCCGAGTCCATACTTCAGCGCTTCCCCATCTCAGCCCAGAAAGCAGGATGAACTACATCTGTGGTACCTTTCAGCTGCCTACCGGGGTAGTGTAAAAAACTAGCAAAGGAACTCCTTTCTGGCACCTTCACCGGTGGAGTTGTGCATGGGGTGTGTTTGGAACATTTTGTCAACAGCCGATTCCAAAATTCAGCGCTTCCCCATCTCAGCCCAGAAAGCAGGTAGAACAAGTTTTGTGGTGTCCTTCAGCTGCCTACCGGGGTAGTGTAAGAACTACCAACAGAAGTCCTTTCTGGCCCCTTCCCCGGTGGAGTTGTGCATGGGGTGTGTTTGGAACATTTTGTCACCAGCTGAGTCCAAAATTCAGCGCTTCCCCATCTCAGCCCAGAAAGCAGGTAGAAGAAGTTTTGTGGTGTCCTACAGGTACCTACTGACGTAGTGTAAAAAGTACCAAGAGAAGTCCTTTCTGGCACCTTCCCCGGTGGAGTTGTGCATGGGGTGTGTTTGGAACATTTTGTCACCAGCCGAGTCCAAAATTCAGCGCTTCCCCATCTCAGCCCAGAAAGCAGGTAGAACAAGTATTGTGGGGCCATTCAGCTGCCTACCCGAGCAATGTAAAAAGTACCAACAGAAGTCCTTTCTGGCACCTTCCCCGGTGGAGTTGTGCATGGGGTGTGTTTGGAACATTTTGTCACCAGCCGAGTCCAAAATTCAGCGCTTCCCCATCTCAGCCCAGAAAGCAGGTAGAACAAGTCTTGTGGTGCCTTTCAGCTGCCTAACGGAGCAATGTATAAAATACCAAAAGAACTCGTTTCTGTCACCTTGCCCGATGGAGTTGTGCATGGGGTGTGTTTGGAACATTTTGTCACCAGCCGAGGCCAAAATTCAGCGCTTCCCCATCTCAGCCCAGAAAGCAGGTAGAACAAGTTTTGTGGTGCCTTTCACCTGCCTACCGCGGTAGTGTAAAAACTACCAAGAGAACTCCTGTATGGCACGTTTCCCGATGGAGTTGTGCATGGGGTGTGTTTGGAACATTTTGTCACCAGCCGAGTCCAAAATTCAGCGCTTCCCCATCTCAGCCCAGAAAGCAGGTAGAACAAGTCTTGTGGTGCCTTTCAGCTGCCTAACGGAGCAATGTAAAAAATACCAAAAGAACTCGTTTCTGGCACCTTCCCCGGAGGAGTTGTGCATGGGGTGTGTTTGGAACATTTTGTCACCAGCCGAGGCCAAAATTCAGCGCTTCCCGATCTCAGCCCAGAAAGCAGGTAGAACAAGTCTTGTGGTGCCTTTCAGCTGCCTACCCGAGCAATGTAAAAAGTACCAAGAGAACTCCTTTCTGGCACCTTCCCCGATGGAGTTGTGCATGGGGTGTGTTAGGAACATTTTGTCACCAGCCGAGTCCAAAATTCAGCGCTTCCCCATCTCAGCCCAGAAAGAAGGCAGAACAAGTTTTGTGGTGCGTTTCAGCTGCCTACTGGGGTAATGTAAAAACTAGCAACAGAACTCGTATCTGGCCCCTTCTCCGATGGAGTTGTGCATGGGGTGTGTTTGGAACATTTTGTCACCAGCCGAGTCCAAAATTCAGCGCTTCCCCATCTCAGCCCAGAAAGCAGGTAGAACAAGTCTTGTGGTGCCTTTCAGCTGCCTACCCGAGTAATGTAAAAAATTTCAACAGAACTCCTTTCTGGCCCCTTCGCCAGTGGAGTTGTGCATGGGGTGTGTTTGGAACATTTTGTCACCAGCCGATTCCAAAATTCAGCGCTTCCCCATCTCATACCGCGGTAGTGTAAAAACTACCAAGAGAACTCCTGTATGGCACGTTTCCCGATGGAGTCGTGCATGGGGTGTGTTTGGAACATTTTGTCACCAGCCGAGTCCAAAATTCAGCGCTTCCCCATCTCAGCCCAGAAAGCAGGTAGAACAAGTCTTGTGGTGCCTTTCAGCTGCCTAACGGAGCAATGTAAAAAATACCAAAAGAACTCGTTTCTGGCACCTTCCCCGGTGGAGTTGTGCATGGGGTGTGTTTGGAACATTTTGTCACCAGCCGAGTCCAAAATTCAGCGCTTCCCCATCTCAGCCCAGAAAGCAGGTAGAACAAGTCTTGTGGTGCCTTTCAGCTGCCTAACGGAGCAATGTAAAAAATACCAAAAGAACTCGTTTCTGGCACCTTCCCCGGTGGAGTTGTGCATGGGGTGTGTTTGGAACATTTTGTCACCAGCCGAGTCCAAAATTCAGCGCTTCCCCATCTCAGCCCAGAAAGCAGGTAGAACAAGTCTTGTGGTGCCTTTCAGCTCCCTACCCGAGTAATGTAAAAAATTTCAACAGAACTCCTTTCTGGCACCTTCCCCAGTGGAGTTGTGCATGGGGTGTGTTTGGAACATTTTGTCACCAGCCGAGTCCAAAATTCAGCGCTTCCCCATCTCAGCCCAGAAAGCAGGTAGAACAACTTTTGTGATGCATTTCAGCTGCCTACCGCGGTAGTCTAAAAACTAGCCACAGTACTCGTATCTGGCCCCTTCGCCAGTGGAGTTGTGCATGGGGTGTGTTTGGAACATTTTGTCACCAGCCGAGTCCAAACTTCAGCGCTTCCCCATCTCAGCCCAGAAAGCAGGTAGAACAAGTCTTGTGGTGCCTTTCAGCTGCCTAACGGAGCAATGTAAAAAATACCAAAAGAACTCGTTTCTGTCACCTTGCCCGATGGAGTTGTGCATGGGGTGTGTTTGGAACATTTTGTCACCAGCCGAGTCCAAAATTCAGCGCTTCCCCATCTCAGCCCAGAAAGCAGGTAGAACAACTTCTGTGGTGCCTTTCACCTGCCTACCGCGGTAGTGTAAAAACTACCAACAGAAGTCCTTTCTGGCACGATTCCCGATGGAGTTGTGCATGGGGTGTGTTTGGAACATTTTGTCACCAGCCGAGGCCAAAATTCAGCGCTTCCCCATCTCAGCCCAGAAAGCAGGTAAAACAACTTCTGTGGTGCCTTTCAGCTGCCTACCGCGGTAGTGTAAAAACTACCAAGAGAACTCCTGTCTGGCACGTTTCCCGATGGAGTTGTGCATGGGGTGTGTTTGGAACATTTTGTCACCAGCCGAGTCCAAAATTCAGCGCTTCCCCATCTCAGACCAGAAAGCAGGTAGAACAAGTCTTGTGGTGCCTTTCAGCTGCCTACCCGAGTAATGTAAAAAATTTCAAAAGAACTCCTTTCTGGCACCTTCCTCAGTGGAGTTGTGCATGGGGTGTGTTTGGAACATTTTGTCACCAGCCGAGTCCAAACTTCAGCGCTTCCCGATCTCAGCCCAGAAAGCAGGATGAACAAGTCTTGTGGTGCATTTCAGCTTCCTACCGGGGTAGTGTAACAACTACCAACGGATCTTCTTTCTGGTACCTTCCCCGGAGGAGTTGTGCATGGGGTGTGTTTGGAACATTTTGTCACCAGCCGAGTCCAAAATTCAGCGCTTCCCGATCTCAGCCCAGAAAGCAGGTAGAACAACTTTTGTGGTGCATTTCAGCTGCCTAACGGAGCAATGTAAAAAATACCAAAAGAACTCGTTTCTGTCACCTTGCCCGATGGAGTTGTGCATGGGGTGTGTTTGGAACATTTTGTCACCAGCCGAGTCCAAAATTCAGCGCTTCCCCATCTCAGCCCAGAAAGCAGGTAGAACAAGTCTTGTGGTGCCTTTCAGCTGCCTACCGGGGTAATGTAAAAACTACCAAGAGAACTCCTTTCTGGCACCTTCCCCGATGGAGTTGTGCATGGGGTGTGTTTGGAACATTTTGTCACCAGCCGAGTCCAAAATTCAGCGCTTCCCCATCTCAGCCCAGAAAGCAGGTAGAACAAGTCTTGTGGTGCCTTTCAGCTGCCTAACGGAGCAATGTAAAAAATACCAAAAGAACTCGTTTCTGTCACCTTGCCCGATGGAGTTGTGCATGGGGTGTGTTTGGAACATTTTGTCACCAGCCGAGTCCAAAATTCAGCGCTTCCCCATCTCAGCCCAGAAAGCAGGTAAAACAACTTCTGTGGTGCCTTTCAGCTGCCTACCGCGGTAGTGTAAAAACTACCAAGAGAACTCCTGTCTGGCACGTTTCCCGATGGAGTTGTGCATGGGGTGTGTTTGGAACATTTTGTCACCAGCCGAGTCCAAACTTCAGCGCTTCCCCATCTCAGCCCAGAAAGCAGGTAGAACAAGTCTTGTGGGGCCTTTCAGCTGCCTAACGGAGCAATGTAAAAAATACCAAAAGAACTCGTTTCTGTCACCTTGCCCGATGGAGTTGTGCATGGGGTGTGTTTGGAACATTTTGTCACCAGCCGAGTCCAAAATTCAGCGCTTCCCCATCTCAGCCCAGAAAGCAGGTAGAACAACTTCTGTGGTGCCTTTCACCTGCCTACCGCGGTAGTGTAAAAACTACCAACAGAAGTCCTTTCTGGCACGATTCCCGATGGAGTTGTGCATGGGGTGTGTTTGGAACATTTTGTCACCAGCCGAGGCCAAAATTCAGCGCTTCCCCATCTCAGCCCAGAAAGCAGGTAAAACAACTTCTGTGGTGCCTTTCAGCTGCCTACCGCGGTAGTGTAAAAACTACCAAGAGAACTCCTGTCTGGCACGTTTCCCGATGGAGTTGTGCATGGGGTGTGTTTGGAACATTTTGTCACCAGCCGAGTCCAAAATTCAGCGCTTCCCCATCTCAGCCCAGAAAGCAGGTAGAACAAGTCTTGTGGTGCCTTTCAGCTGCCTACCCGAGTAATGTAAAAAATTTCAAAAGAACTCCTTTCTGGCACCTTCCTCAGTGGAGTTGTGCATGGGGTGTGTTTGGAACATTTTGTCACCAGCCGAGTCCAAACTTCAGCGCTTCCCCATCTCAGCCCAGAAAGCAGGTAGAACAAGTCTTGTGGTGCATTTCAGCTGCCTACCGGGGTAGTGTAACAACTACCAACGGATCTTCTTTCTGGTACCTTCCCCGGAGGAGTTGTGCATGGGGTGTGTTTGGAACATTTTGTCACCAGCCGAGTCCAAAATTCAGCGCTTCCCGATCTCAGCCCAGAAAGCAGGTAGAACAACTTTTGTGGTACATTTCAGCTGCCTAACGGAGCAATGTAAAAAATACCAAAAGAACTCGTTTCTGTCACCTTGCCCGATGGAGTTGTGCATGGGGTGTGTTAGGAACATTTTGTCACCAGCCGAGGCCAAAATTCAGCGCTTCCCCATCTCAGCCCAGAAAGCAGGTAGAACAACTTCTGTGGTGCCTTTCAGCTGCCTACCGCGGTAGTGTAAAAACTACCAAGAGAACTCCTGTCTGGCACGTTTCCCGATGGAGTTGTGCATGGGGTGTGTTTGGAACATTTTGTCACCAGCCGAGTCCAAACTTCAGCGCTTCCCCATCTCAGCCCAGAAAGCAGGTAGAACAAGTCTTGTGGTGCCTTTCAGCTGCCTAACGGAGCAATGTAAAAAATACCAAAAGAACTCGTTTCTGTCACCTTGCCCGATGGAGTTGTGCATGGGGTGTGTTTGGAACATTTTGTCACCAGCCGAGTCCAAAATTCAGCGCTTCCCCATCTCAGCCCAGAAAGCAGGTAGAACAACTTCTGTGGTGCCTTTCACCTGCCTACCGCGGTAGTGTAAAAACTACCAACAGAAGTCCTTTCTGGCACGATTCCCGATGGAGTTGTGCATGGGGTGTGTTTGGAACATTTTGTCACCAGCCGAGGCCAAAATTCAGCGCTTCCCCATCTCAGCCCAGAAAGCAGGTAAAACAACTTCTGTGGTGCCTTTCAGCTGCCTACCGCGGTAGTGTAAAAACTACCAAGAGAACTCCTGTCTGGCACGTTTCCCGATGGAGTTGTGCATGGGGTGTGTTTGGAACATTTTGTCACCAGCCGAGTCCAAAATTCAGCGCTTCCCCATCTCAGACCAGAAAGCAGGTAGAACAAGTCTTGTGGTGCCTTTCAGCTGCCTACCCGAGTAATGTAAAAAATTTCAAAAGAACTCCTTTCTGGCACCTTCCTCAGTGGAGTTGTGCATGGGGTGTGTTTGGAACATTTTGTCACCAGCCGAGTCCAAACTTCAGCGCTTCCCGATCTCAGCCCAGAAAGCAGGATGAACAAGTCTTGTGGTGCATTTCAGCTGCCTACCGGGGTAGTGTAACAACTACCAACGGATCTTCTTTCTGGTACCTTCCCCGGAGGAGTTGTGCATGGGGTGTGTTTGGAACATTTTGTCACCAGCCGAGTCCAAAATTCAGCGCTTCCCGATCTCAGCCCAGAAAGCAGGTAGAACAACTTTTGTGGTGCATTTCAGCTGCCTAACGGAGCAATGTAAAAAATACCAAAAGAACTCGTTTCTGTCACCTTGCCCGATGGAGTTGTGCATGGGGTGTGTTTGGAACATTTTGTCACCAGCCGAGTCCAAAATTCAGCGCTTCCCCATCTCAGCCCAGAAAGCAGGTAGAACAAGTCTTGTGGTGCCTTTCACCTGCCTACCGGGGTAGTGTAAAAACTACCAATAGAACTCATTTCTGGCACATTCCACGGTGGAATCGTGCATGGGGTGTGTTTGGAACATTTTGTCACCAGCCGAGTCCATACTTCAGCGCTTCCCCATCTCAGCCCAGAAAGCAGGATGAACTACATCTGTGGTACCTTTCAGCTGCCTACCGGGGTAGTGTAAAAACTACCAACGGAACTCCTTTCTGGCACCTTCCCCGGTGGAGTTGTGCATGGGGTGTGTTTGGAACATTTTGTGACCAGCCGAGGCCAAAATTCAGCGCTTCCCCATCCTAGCCCAGACAGCAGGTAGAACAACTTTTGTGGTGCCTTCCAGCTGCCTACCCTAGCAATGTAAAAAGTACCGAGAGAACTCCTTTCTGGCACCTTCCCCGGAGGAGTTGTGCATGGGGTGTGTTTGGAACATTTTGTCACCAGCCGAGTCCAAAATTCAGCGCTTCCCCAACTGAGCCCAGAAAGCAGGTAGAACAACTTTTGTGATGCATTTCAGCTGCCTACCGCGGTAGTCTAAAAACTAGCCACAGTACTCGTATCTGGCCCCTTCGCCAGTGGAGTTGTGCATGGGGTGTGTTTGGAACATTTTGTCACCAGCCGAGTCCAAAATTCAGCGCTTCCCCATCTCAGCCCAGAAAGCAGGTAGAACAAGTCTTGTGGTGCCTTTCAGCTGCCTAACGGAGCAATGTAAAAAATACCAAAAGAACTCGTTTCTGGCACCTTCCCCGGTGGAGTTGTGCATGGGGTGTGTTTGGAACATTTTGTCACCAGGCGAGTCCAAAATTCAGCGCTTCCCCATCTCAGCCCAGAAAGCAGGTAGAACAACTTTTGTGGTGCATTTCAGCTGCCTAACGGAGCAATGTAAAAAATACCAAAAGAACTCGTTTCTGGCACCTTCCCCGGAGGAGTTGTGCATGGGGTGTGTTTGGAACATTTTGTCACCAGCCGAGTCCAAAATTCAGCGCTTCCCCATCTGAGCCCAGAAAGCAGGTAGAACAAGTCTTGTGGTGCCTTTCAGCTGCCTAACGGAGCAATATAAAAAATACCAAAAGAACTCGTTTCTGTCACCTTGCCCGATGGAGTTGTGCATGGGGTGTGTTTGGAACATTTTGTCACCAGCCGAGTCCAAAATTCAGCGCTTCCCCATCTCAGCCCAGAAAGCAGGTAGAATAACTTTTGTGGTGCCTTTCAGCTGCCTACCGGGGTAATGTAAAAAATACCAAAAGAACTCCTTTCTGGCACCTTCCCCGATGGAGTTGTGCATGGGGTGTGTTTGGAACATTTTGTCACCAGCCGAGTCCAAAATTCAGCGCTTCCCCATCTCAGCCCAGAAAGCAGGTAGAACAACTTTTGTGGTGCATTTCAGCTGCCTAACGGAGCAATGTAAAAAATACCAAAAGAACTCGTTTCTGTCACCTTGCCCGATGGAGTTGTGCATGGGGTGTGTTTGGAACATTTTGTCACCAGCCGAGTCCAAAATTCAGCGCTTCCCCATCTCAGCCCAGAAAGCAGGTAGAACAAGTCTTGTGGTGCCTTTCACCTGCCTACCGGGGTAGTGTAAAAACTACCAATAGAACTCATTTCTGGCACATTCCACGGTGGAATCGTGCATGGGGTGTGTTTGGAACATTTTGTCACCAGCCGAGTCCATACTTCAGCGCTTCCCCATCTCAGCCCAGAAAGCAGGATGAACTACATCTGTGGTACCTTTCAGCTGCCTACCGGGGTAGTGTAAAAACTACCAACGGAACTCCTTTCTGGCACCTTCCCCGGTGGAGTTGTGCATGGGGTGTGTTTGGAACATTTTGTGACCAGCCGAGGCCAAAATTCAGCGCTTCCCCATCCTAGCCCAGACAGCAGGTAGAACAACTTTTGTGGTGCCTTCCAGCTGCCTACCCTAGCAATGTAAAAAGTACCGAGAGAACTCCTTTCTGGCACCTTCCCCGGAGGAGTTGTGCATGGGGTGTGTTTGGAACATTTTGTCACCAGCCGAGTCCAAAATTCAGCGCTTCCCCAACTGAGCCCAGAAAGCAGGTAGAACAACTTTTGTGATGCATTTCAGCTGCCTACCGCGGTAGTCTAAAAACTAGCCACAGTACTCGTATCTGGCCCCTTCGCCAGTGGAGTTGTGCATGGGGTGTGTTTGGAACATTTTGTCACCAGCCGAGTCCAAAATTCAGCGCTTCCCCATCTCAGCCCAGAAAGCAGGTAGAACAAGTCTTGTGGTGCCTTTCAGCTGCCTAACGGAGCAATGTAAAAAATACCAAAAGAACTCGTTTCTGGCACCTTCCCCGGTGGAGTTGTGCATGGGGTGTGTTTGGAACATTTTGTCACCAGGCGAGTCCAAAATTCAGCGCTTCCCCATCTCAGCCCAGAAAGCAGGTAGAACAACTTTTGTGGTGCATTTCAGCTGCCTAACGGAGCAATGTAAAAAATACCAAAAGAACTCGTTTCTGGCACCTTCCCCGGAGGAGTTGTGCATGGGGTGTGTTTGGAACATTTTGTCACCAGCCGAGTCCAAAATTCAGCGCTTCCCCATCTGAGCCCAGAAAGCAGGTAGAACAAGTCTTGTGGTGCCTTTCAGCTGCCTAACGGAGCAATATAAAAAATACCAAAAGAACTCGTTTCTGTCACCTTGCCCGATGGAGTTGTGCATGGGGTGTGTTTGGAACATTTTGTCACCAGCCGAGTCCAAAATTCAGCGCTTCCCCATCTCAGCCCAGAAAGCAGGTAGAATAACTTTTGTGGTGCCTTTCAGCTGCCTACCGGGGTAATGTAAAAAATACCAAAAGAACTCCTTTCTGGCACCTTCCCCGATGGAGTTGTGCATGGGGTGTGTTTGGAACATTTTGTCACCAGCCGAGTCCAAAATTCAGCGCTTCCCCATCTCAGCCCAGAAAGCAGGTAGAACAAGTCTTGTGGTGCGTTTCAGCTGCCTAACGGAGCAATGTAAAAAATACCAAAAGAACTCGTTTCTGTCACCTTGCCCGATGGAGTTGTGCATGGGGTGTGTTTGGAACATTTTGTCACCAGCCGAGTCCAAAATTCAGCGCTTCCCCATCTCAGCCCAGAAAGCAGGTAAAACAACTTCTGTGGTGCCTTTCAGCTGCCTACCGCGGTAGTGTAAAAACTACCAAGAGAACTCCTGTCTGGCACGTTTCCCGATGGAGTTGTGCATGGGGTGTGTTTGGAACATTTTGTCACCAGCCGAGTCCAAAATTCAGCGCTTCCCCATCTCAGACCAGAAAGCAGGTAGAACAAGTCTTGTGGTGCCTTTCAGCTGCCTACCCGAGTAATGTAAAAACTAGCAACAGAACTCCTTTCTGGCACCTTCTCCAGTGGAGTTGTGCATGGGGTGTGTTTGGAACATTTTGTCACCAGCCGAGTCCAAACTTCAGCGCTTCCCGATCTCAGCCCAGAAAGCAGGATGAACAAGTCTTGTGGTGCATTTCAGCTGCCTACCGGGGTAGTGTAACAACTACCAACGGATCTTCTTTCTGGTACCTTCCCCGGAGGAGTTGTGCATGGGGTGTGTTTGGAACATTTTGTCACCAGCCGAGTCCAAAATTCAGCGCTTCCCCATCTCAGCCCAGAAAGCAGGTAGAACAAGTTTTGTGGTGCCTTTCAGCTGCCTACTGGGGTAGTGTAAAAACTACCAATAGAACTCATTTCTGGCACATTCCCCGGTGGAGTCGTGCATGGGGTGTGTTTGGAACATTTTGTCACCAGCCGAGTCCATACTTCAGCGCTTCCCCATCTCAGCCCAGAAAGCAGGTAGAACAAGTTATGTGGTGCCTTTCAGCTGCCTACTGGGGTAGTGTAAAAACTACCAACAGAACTCCTTTCTGGCACCTTCCCCGGTGGAGTTGTGCATGGGGTGTGTTTGGAACATTTTGTCACCAGCCGAGTCCAAAATTCAGCGCTTCCCCATCTCAGCCCAGAAAGCAGGATGAACAAGTCTTGTGGTGCATTTCAGCTGCCTACCGGGGTAGTGTAACAACTACCAACGGATCTTCTTTCTGGTACCTTCCCCGGAGGAGTTGTGCATGGGGTGTGTTTGGAACATTTTGTCACCAGCCGAGTCCAAAATTCAGCGCTTCCCCATCTCAGCCCAGAAAGCAGGTAGAACAAGTTTTGTGGTGCCTTTCAGCTGCCTACTGGGGTAGTGTAAAAACTACCAATAGAACTCATTTCTGGCACATTCCCCGGTGGAGTCGTGCATGGGGTGTGTTTGGAACATTTTGTCACCAGCCGAGTCCATACTTCAGCGCTTCCCCATCTCAGCCCAGAAAGCAGGTAGAACAAGTTATGTGGTGCCTTTCAGCTGCCTACTGGGGTAGTGTAAAAACTACCAACAGAACTCCTTTCTGGCACCTTCCCCGGTGGAGTTGTGCATGGGGTGTGTTTGGAACATTTTGTCACCAGCCGAGTCCAAAATTCAGCGCTTCCCCATCTCAGCCCAGAAAGCAGGTAGAACAACTTCTGTGGTGCCTTTCACCTGCCTACCGCGGTAGTGTAAAAACTACCAAGAGAACTCCTGTATGGCACGTTTCCTGATGGAGTTGTGCATGGGGTGTGTTTGGAACATTTTTTCACCAGCCGAGTCCAAAATTCAGCGCTTCCCCATCTCAGCCCAGAAAGCAGGTAGAACAAGTCTTGTGGTGCCTTTCAGCTGCCTAACGGAGCAATGTAAAAAATACCAAAAGAACTCGTTTCTGGCACCTTCCCCGGTGGAGTTGTGCATGGGGTGTGTTTGGAACATTTTGTCACCAGCCGAGTCCAAAATTCAGCGCTTCCCCATCTCAGCCCAGAAAGCAGGTAGAACAAGTCTTGTGGTGCCTTTCAGCTGCCTACCCGAGCAATGTAAAAAGTACCAAGAGAACTCCTTTCTGGCACCTTCCCCGGTGGAGTTGTGCATGGGGTGTGTTAGGAACATTTTGTCACCAGCCGAGGCCATACTTCAGCGCTTCCCCATCTCAGCCCAGAAAGCAGGTAGAACAAGTCTTGTGGTGCCTTTCAGCTCCCTACCCGAGTAATGTAAAAAATTTCAACAGAACTCCTTTCTGGCACCTTCCCCAGTGGAGTTGTGCATGGGGTGTGTTTGGAACATTTTGTCACCAGCCGAGTCCAAAATTCAGCGCTTCCCCATCTCAGCCCAGAAAGCAGGTAGAACAAGTCTTGTGGTGCCTTTCAGCTGCCTACTGGGGTAGTGTAAAAACTACCAACAGAACTCCTTTCTGGCACCTTCCCCGGTGGAGTTGTGCATGGGGTGTGTTTGGAACATTTTGTCACCAGCCAAGTCCAAAATTCAGCGCTTCCCCATCTCAGCCCAGAAAGCAGGTAGAACAAGTCTTGTGGTGCCTTTCACCTGCCTACCGCGGTAGTGTAAAAACTACCAAGAGAACTCCTGTATGGCACGTTTCCCGATGGAGTTGTGCATGGGGTGTGTTTGGAACATTTTGTCACCAGCCGAGTCCAAAATTCAGCGCTTCCCCATCTCAGCCCAGAAAGCAGGTAGAACAAGTCTTGTGGTGCCTTTCAGCTGCCTAACGGAGCAATGTAAAAAGTACCAAGAGAACTCCTTTCTGGCACCTTCCCCGGTGGAGTTGTGCATGGGGTGTGTTAGGAACATTTTGTCACCAGCCGAGGCCAAAATTCAGCGCTTCCCCATCTCAGCCCAGAAAGCAGGTAGAACAAGTTTTGTGGTGCCTTTCAGCTGCCTACTGGGGTAGTGTAAAAACTACCAATAGAACTCATTTCTGGCACATTCCCCGGTGGAGTCGTGCATGGGGTGTGTTTGGAACATTTTGTCACCAGCCGAGTCCATACTTCAGCGCTTCCCCATCTCAGCCCAGAAAGCAGGATGAACTACATCTGTGGTACCTTTCAGCTGCCTACCGGGGTAGTGTAAAAACTAGCAAAGGAACTCCTTTCTGACACCTTCACCGGTGGAGTTGTGCATGGGGTGTGTTTGGAACATTTTGTCACCAGCCGAGTCCAAAATTCAGCGCTTCCCCATCTCAGCCCAGAAAGCAGGTAGAACAAGTCTTGTGGTGCCTTTCAGCTGCCTAACGGAGCAATGTATAAAATACCAAAAGAACTCGTTTCTGTCACCTTGCCCGATGGAGTTGTGCATGGGGTGTGTTTGGAACATTTTGTCACCAGCCGAGGCCAAAATTCAGCGCTTCCCCATCTCAGCCCAGAAAGCAGGAAGAACAAGTTTTGTGGTGCCTTTCACCTGCCTACCGCGGTAGTGTAAAAACTACCAAGAGAACTCCTGTATGGCACGTTTCCCGATGGAGTTGTGCATGGGGTGTGTTTGGAACATTTTGTCACCAGCCGAGTCCAAAATTCAGCGCTTCCCCATCTCAGCCCAGAAAGCAGGTAGAACAAGTCTTGTGGTGCCTTTCAGCTGCCTAACGGAGCAATGTAAAAAATACCAAAAGAACTCGTTTCTGGCACCTTCCCCGGAGGAGTTGTGCATGGGGTGTGTTTGGAACATTTTGTCACCAGCCGAGGCCAAAATTCAGCGCTTCCCCATCTCAGCCCAGAAAGCAGGTAGAACAAGTCTTGTGGTGCCTTTCAGCTGCCTACCCGAGCAATGTAAAAAGTACCAAGAGAACTCCTTTCTGGCACCTTCCCCGATGGAGTTGTGCATGGGGTGTGTTAGGAACATTTTGTCACCAGCCGAGTCCAAAATTCAGGGCTTCCCCATCTCAGCCCAGAAAGAAGGCAGAACAAGTTTTGTGGTGCGTTTCAGCTGCCTACTGGGGTAATGTAAAAACTACCAAGAGAACTCCTGTCTGGCACGTTTCCCGATGGAGTTGTGCATGGGGTGTGTTTGGAACATTTTGTCACCAGCCGAGGCCAAAATTCAGCGATTCCCCATCTCAGCCCAGGAAGCAGGTAGAACAAGTCTTGTGGTGCCTTTCAGCTGCCTACCCGAGCAATGTAAAAAGTACCAAGAGAACTCGTTTCTGGCACCTTCCCCGGTGGAGTTGTGCATGGGGTGTGTTAGGAACATTTTGTCACCAGCCGAGGCCAAAATTCAGCGCTTCCCGATCTCAGCCCAGAAAGCAGGTAGAACAAGTTTTGTGGTGCCTTTCAGCTGCCTACTGGGGTAGTGTAAAAACTACCAATAGAACTCATTTCTGGCACCTTCCCCGGTGGAGTCGTGCATGGGGTGTGTTTGGAACATTTTGTCACCAGCCGAGTCCATACTTCAGCGCTTCCCCATCTCAGCCCAGAAAGCAGGATGAACAACTTCTGTGGTGCATTTTACCTGCCTACCGCGGTAGTGTAAAAACTACCAAGAGAACTCATGTATGGCACGTTTCCCGATGGAGTTGTGCATGGGGTGTGTTTGGAACATTTTGTCACCAGCCGAGTCCAAAATTCAGCGCTTCCCCATCTCAGCCCAGAAAGCAGGTAGAACAAGTCTTGTGGTGCCTTTCAGCTGCCTAACGGAGCAATGTAAAAAATACCAAAAGAACTCGTTTCTGGCACCTTCCCCGGTGGAGTTGTGCATGGGGTGTGTTTGGAACATTTTGTCACCAGCCGAGTCCAAAATTCAGCGCTTCCCCATCTGAGCCCAGAAAGCAGGTAGAACAAGTCTTGTGGTGCCTTTCAGCTGCCTAACTAAGCAATGTAAAAAATACCAAAAGAACTCGTTTCTGGCACCTTCCCCGGTGGAGTTGTGCATGGGGTGTGTTTGGAACATTTTGTCACCAGCCGAGTCCAAAATTCAGCGCTTCCCCATCTCAGCCCAGAAAGCAGGTAGAACAAGTCTTGTGGTGCCTTTCAGCTGCCTAACGGAGCAATGTAAAAAATACCAAAAGAACTCGTTTCTGGCACCTTCCCCGGTGGAGTTGTGCATGGGGTGTGTTTGGAACATTTTGTCACCAGCCGAGTCCAAAATTCAGCGCTTCCCCATCTCAGCCCAGAAAGCAGGTAGAACAAGTCTTGTGGTGCCTTTCAGCTGCCTACCCGAGCAATGTAAAAAGTACCAAGAGAACTCCTTTCTGGCACCTTCCCCGGTGGAGTTGTGCATGGGGTGTGTTAGGAACATTTTGTCACCAGCCGAGGCCATACTTCAGCGCTTCCCCATCTCAGCCCAGAAAGCAGGTAGAACAAGTTTTGTGGTGCCTTTCAGCTGCCTACTGGGGTAGTGTAAAAACTACCAATAGAACTCATTTCTGGCACATTCCCCGGTGGAGTCGTGCATGGGGTGTGTTTGGAACATTTTGTCACCAGCCGAGTCCATACTTCAGCGCTTCCCCATCTCAGCCCAGAAAGCAGGATGAACTACATCTGTGGTACCTTTCAGCTGCCTACCGGGGTAGTGTAAAAACTAGCAAAGGAACTCCTTTCTGGCACCTTCACCGGTGGAGTTGTGCATGGGGTGTGTTTGGAACATTTTGTCAACAGCCGAGTCCAAAATTCAGCGCTTCCCCATCTCAGCCCAGAAAGCAGGTAGAACAAGTCTTGTGGTGCCTTTCAGCTGCCTAACGGAGCAATGTATAAAATACCAAAAGAACTCGTTTCTGTCACCTTGCCCGATGGAGTTGTGCATGGGGTGTGTTTGGAACATTTTGTCACCAGCCGAGGCCAAAATTCAGCGCTTCCCCATCTCAGCCCAGAAAGCAGGTAGAACAAGTTTTGTGGTGCCTTTCACCTGCCTACCGCGGTAGTGTAAAAACTACCAAGAGAACTCCTGTATGGCACGTTTCCCGATGGAGTTGTGCATGGGGTGTGTTTGGAACATTTTGTCACCAGCCGAGTCCAAAATTCAGCGCTTCCCCATCTCAGCCCAGAAAGCAGGTAGAACAAGTCTTGTGGTGCCTTTCAGCTGCCTAACGGAGCAATGTAAAAAATACCAAAAGAACTCGTTTCTGGCACCTTCCCCGGAGGAGTTGTGCATGGGGTGTGTTTGGAACATTTTGTCACCAGCCGAGGCCAAAATTCAGCGCTTCCCGATCTCAGCCCAGAAAGCAGGTAGAACAAGTCTTGTGGTGCCTTTCAGCTGCCTACCCGAGCAATGTAAAAAGTACCAAGAGAACTCCTTTCTGGCACCTTCCCCGGTGGAGTTGTGCATGGGGTGTGTTTGGAACATTTTGTCACCAGCCGAGGCCATACTTCAGCGCTTCCCCATCTCAGCCCAGAAAGCAGGATGAACAAGTTTTGTGGTGCGTTTCAGCTGCCTACTGGGGTAATGTAAAAACTAGCAACAGAACTCGTATCTGGCCCCTTCTCCGATGGAGTTGTGCATGGGGTGTGTTTGGAACATTTTGTCACCAGCCGAGGCCAAAATTCAGCGATTCCCCATCTCAGCCCAGGAAGCAGGTAGAACAAGTCTTGTGGTGCCTTTCAGCTGCCTACCCGAGCAATGTAAAAAGTACCAAGAGAACTCGTTTCTGGCACCTTCCCCGGTGGAGTTGTGCATGGGGTGTGTTTGGAACATTTTGTCACCAGCCGAGTCCAAAATTCAGCGCTTCCCCATCTCAGCCCAGAAAGCAGGTAGAACAAGTCTTGTGGTGCCTTTCAGCTGCCTAACGGAGCAATGTAAAAAATACCAAAAGAACTCGTTTCTGGCACCTTCCCCGGTGGAGTTGTGCATGGGGTGTGTTTGGAACATTTTGTCACCAGCCGAGTCCAAAATTCAGCGCTTCCCCATCTCAGCCCAGAAAGCAGGTAGAACAAGTCTTGTGGTGCCTTTCAGCTGCCTACCCGAGCAATGTAAAAAGTACCAAGAGAACTCCTTTCTGGCACCTTCCCCGGTGGAGTTGTGCATGGGGTGTGTTAGGAACATTTTGTCACCAGCCGAGGCCATACTTCAGCGCTTCCCCATCTCAGCCCAGAAAGCAGGTAGAACAAGTTTTGTGGTGCCTTTCAGCTGCCTACTGGGGTAGTGTAAAAACTACCAATAGAACTCATTTCTGGCACATTCCCCGGTGGAGTCGTGCATGGGGTGTGTTTGGAACATTTTGTCACCAGCCGAGTCCATACTTCAGCGCTTCCCCATCTCAGCCCAGAAAGCAGGATGAACTACATCTGTGGTACCTTTCAGCTGCCTACCGGGGTAGTGTAAAAACTAGCAAAGGAACTCCTTTCTGGCACCTTCACCGGTGGAGTTGTGCATGGGGTGTGTTTGGAACATTTTGTCAACAGCCGAGTCCAAAATTCAGCGCTTCCCCATCTCAGCCCAGAAAGCAGGTAGAACAAGTCTTGTGGTGCCTTTCAGCTGCCTAACGGAGCAATGTATAAAATACCAAAAGAACTCGTTTCTGTCACCTTGCCCGATGGAGTTGTGCATGGGGTGTGTTTGGAACATTTTGTCACCAGCCGAGGCCAAAATTCAGCGCTTCCCAATCTCAGCCCAGAAAGCAGGTAGAACAAGTTTTGTGGTGCCTTTCACCTGCCTACCGCGGTAGTGTAAAAACTACCAAGAGAACTCCTGTATGGCACGTTTCCCGATGGAGTTGTGCATGGGGTGTGTTTGGAACATTTTGTCACCAGCCGAGTCCAAAATTCAGCGCTTCCCCATCTCAGCCCAGAAAGCAGGTAGAACAAGTCTTGTGGTGCCTTTCAGCTGCCTAACGGAGCAATGTAAAAAATACCAAAAGAACTCGTTTCTGGCACCTTCCCCGGAGGAGTTGTGCATGGGGTGTGTTTGGAACATTTTGTCACCAGCCGAGGCCAAAATTCAGCGCTTCCCGATCTCAGCCCAGAAAGCAGGTAGAACAAGTCTTGTGGTGCCTTTCAGCTGCCTACCCGAGCAATGTAAAAAGTACCAAGAGAACTCCTTTCTGGCACCTTCCCCGGTGGAGTTGTGCATGGGGTGTGTTAGGAACATTTTGTCACCAGCCGAGTCCATACTTCAGCGCTTCCCCATCTCAGCCCAGAAAGCAGGATGAACAAGTTTTGTGGTGCGTTTCAGCTGCCTACTGGGGTAATGTAAAAACTAGCAACAGAACTCGTATCTGGCCCCTTCTCCGATGGAGTTGTGCATGGGGTGTGTTTGGAACATTTTGTCACCAGCCGAGGCCAAAATTCAGCGCTTCCCCATCTCAGCCCAGAAAGCAGGTAGAACAAGTCTTGTGGTGCCTTTCAGCTGCCTAACGGAGCAATGTAAAAAATACCAAAAGAACTCGTTTCTGGCACCTTCCCCGGAGGAGTTGTGCATGGGGTGTGTTTGGAACATTTTGTCACCAGCCGAGGCCAAAATTCAGCGCTTCCCGATCTCAGCCCAGAAAGCAGGTAGAACAAGTCTTGTGGTGCCTTTCAGCTGCCTACCCGAGCAATGTAAAAAGTACCAAGAGAACTCCTTTCTGGCACCTTCCCCGGTGGAGTTGTGCATGGGGTGTGTTAGGAACATTTTGTCACCAGCCGAGGCCAAAATTCAGGGCTTCCCCATCTCAGCCCAGAAAGAAGGCAGAACAAGTTTTGTGGTGCGTTTCAGCTGCCTACTGGGGTAATGTAAAAACTAGCAACAGAACTCGTATCTGGCCCCTTCTCCGATGGAGTTGTGCATGGGGTGTGTTTGGAACATTTTGTCACCAGCCGAGGCCAAAATTCAGCGATTCCCCATCTCAGCCCAGGAAGCAGGTAGAACAAGTCTTGTGGTGCCTTTCAGCTGCCTACCCGAGCAATGTAAAAAGTACCAAGAGAACTCGTTTCTGGCACCTTCCCCGGTGGAGTTGTGCATGGGGTGTGTTAGGAACATTTTGTCACCAGCCGAGGCCAAAATTCAGCGCTTCCCGATCTCAGCCCAGAAAGCAGGTAGAACAAGTCTTGTGGTGCCTTTCAGCTGCCTACTGGGGTAGTGTAAAAACTACCAATAGAACTCATTTCTGGCACATTCCCCGGTGGAGTCGTGCATGGGGTGTGTTTGGAACATTTTGTCACCAGCCGAGTCCATACTTCAGCGCTTCCCCATCTCAGCCCAGAAAGCAGGATGAACAACTTCTGTGGTGCCTTTTACCTGCCTACCGCGGTAGTGTAAAAACTACCAAGAGAACTCATGTATGGCACGTTTCCCGATGGAGTTGTGCATGGGGTGTGTTTGGAACATTTTGTCACCAGCCGAGGCCAAAATTCAGCGCTTCCCCATCTCAGCCCAGAAAGCAGGTAGAACAAGTCTTGTGGTGCCTTTCAGCTGCCTAACGGAGCAATGTAAAAAATACCAAGAGAACTCGTTTCTGGCACCTTCCCCGGTGGAGTTGTGCATGGGGTGTGTTTGGAACATTTTGTCACCAGCCGAGTCCAAAATTCAGCGCTTCCCCATCTCAGCCCAGAAAGCAGGTAGAACAAGTCTTGTGGTGCCTTTCAGCTGCCTAACGGAGCAATGTAAAAAATACCAAAAGAACTCGTTTCTGGCACCTTCCCCGGTGGAGTTGTGCATGGGGTGTGTTTGGAACATTTTGTCACCAGCCGAGTCCAAAATTCAGCGCTTCCCCATCTCAGCCCAGAAAGCAGGTAGAACAAGTCTTGTGGTGCCTTTCAGCTGCCTACCCGAGTAATGTAAAAAATTTCAACAGAACTCCTTTCTGGCCCCTTCGCCAGTGGAGTTGTGCATGGGGTGTGTTTGGAACATTTTGTCACCAGCCGATTCCAAAATTCAGCGCTTCCCCATCTCATACCGCGGTAGTGTAAAAACTACCAAGAGAACTCCTGTATGGCACGTTTCCCGATGGAGTCGTGCATGGGGTGTGTTTGGAACATTTTGTCACCAGCCGAGTCCAAAATTCAGCGCTTCCCCATCTCAGCCCAGAAAGCAGGTAGAACAAGTCTTGTGGTGCCTTTCAGCTGCCTAACGGAGCAATGTAAAAAATACCAAAAGAACTCGTTTCTGGCACCTTCCCCGGTGGAGTTGTGCATGGGGTGTGTTTGGAACATTTTGTCACCAGCCGAGTCCAAAATTCAGCGCTTCCCCATCTCAGCCCAGAAAGCAGGTAGAACAAGTCTTGTGGTGCCTTTCAGCTGCCTAACGGAGCAATGTAAAAAATACCAAAAGAACTCGTTTCTGGCACCTTCCCCGGTGGAGTTGTGCATGGGGTGTGTTTGGAACATTTTGTCACCAGCCGAGTCCAAAATTCAGCGCTTCCCCATCTCAGCCCAGAAAGCAGGTAGAACAAGTCTTGTGGTGCCTTTCAGCTCCCTACCCGAGTAATGTAAAAAATTTCAACAGAACTCCTTTCTGGCACCTTCCCCAGTGGAGTTGTGCATGGGGTGTGTTTGGAACATTTTGTCACCAGCCGAGTCCAAAATTCAGCGCTTCCCCATCTCAGCCCAGAAAGCAGGTAGAACAAGTTATGTGGTGCCTTTCAGCTGCCTACTGGGGTAGTGTAAAAACTACCAACAGAACTCCTTTCTGGCACCTTCCCCGGTGGAGTTGTGCATGGGGTGTGTTTGGAACATTTTGTCACCAGCCGAGTCCAAAATTCAGCGCTTCCCCATCTCAGCCCAGAAAGCAGGTAGAACAACTTCTGTGGTGCCTTTCACCTGCCTACCGCGGTAGTGTAAAAACTACCAAGAGAACTCCTGTATGGCACGTTTCCCGATGGAGTTGTGCATGGGGTGTGTTTGGAACATTTTTTCACCAGCCGAGTCCAAAATTCAGCGCTTCCCCATCTCAGCCCAGAAAGCAGGTAGAACAAGTCTTG
Source organism: Falco peregrinus (assembly GCF_023634155.1). NCBI lineage: Eukaryota > Metazoa > Chordata > Aves > Falconiformes > Falconidae > Falco > Falco peregrinus. The sequence continues at coordinate 55,245,654 of NC_073721.1, forward strand.
TGGTGCCTTTCAGCTGCCTAACGGAGCAATGTAAAAAATACCAAAAGAACTCGTTTCTGGCACCTTCCCCGGTGGAGTTGTGCATGGGGTGTGTTTGGAACATTTTGTCACCAGCCGAGGCCAAAATTCAGCGCTTCCCCATCTCAGCCCAGAAAGCAGGTAGAACAAGTCTTGTGGTGCCTTTCAGCTGCCTACCCGAGCAATGTAAAAAGTACCAAGAGAACTCCTTTCTGGCACCTTCCCCGGTGGAGTTGTGCATGGGGTGTGTTAGGAACATTTTGTCACCAGCCGAGGCCATACTTCAGCGCTTCCCGATCTCAGCCCAGAAAGCAGGTAGAACAAGTTTTGTGGTGCCTTTCAGCTGCCTACTGGGGTAGTGTAAAAACTACCAATAGAACTCATTTCTGGCACATTCCCCGGTAAAGTCGTGCATGGGGTGTGTTTGGAACATTTTGTCACCAGCCGAGTCCATACTTCAGCGCTTCCCCATCTCACCCCAGAAAGCAGGATGAACTACATCTGTGGTACCTTTCAGCTGCCTACCGGGGTAGTGTAAAAACTAGCAAAGGAACTCCTTTCTGGCACCTTCACCGGTGGAGTTGTGCATGGGGTGTGTTTGGAACATTTTGTCACCAGCCGAGTCCAAAATTCAGCGCTTCCCCATCTCAGCCCAGAAAGCAGGTAGAACAAGTCTTGTGGTGCCTTTCAGCTGCCTAACGGAGCAATGTATAAAATACCAAAAGAACTCGTTTCTGTCACCTTGCCCGATGGAGTTGTGCATGGGGTGTGTTTGGAACATTTTGTCACCAGCCGAGTCCAAAATTCAGCGCTTCCCCATCTCAGCCCAGAAAGCAGGTAGAACAAGTTTTGTGGTGCCTTTCACCTGCCTACCGCGGTAGTGTAAAAACTACCAAGAGAACTCCTGTATGGCACGTTTCCCGATGGAGTTGTGCATGGGGTGTGTTTGGAACATTTTGTCACCAGCCGAGGCCAAAATTCAGCGCTTCCCCATCTCAGCCCAGAAAGCAGGTAGAACAAGTCTTGTGGTGCCTTTCAGCTGCCTAACGGAGCAATGTAAAAAATACCAAAAGAACTCGTTTCTGGCACCTTCCCCGGAGGAGTTGTGCATGGGGTGTGTTTGGAACATTTTGTCACCAGCCGAGGCCAAAATTCAGCGCTTCCCCATCTCAGCCCAGAAAGCAGGTAGAACAAGTCTTGTGGTGCCTTTCAGCTGCCTACCCGAGCAATGTAAAAAGTACCAAGAGAACTCCTTTCTGGCACCTTCCCCGATGGAGTTGTGCATGGGGTGTGTTAGGAACATTTTGTCACCAGCCGAGTCCAAAATTCAGCGCTTCCCCATCTCAGCCCAGAAAGCAGGTAGAACAAGTTTTGTGGTGCCTTTCAGCTGCCTACTGGGGTAGTGTAAAAACTACCAATAGAACTCATTTCTGGCACATTCCCCGGTGGAGTCGTGCATGGGGTGTGTTTGGAACATTTTGTCACCAGCCGAGTCCATACTTCAGCTCTTCCCCATCTCAGCCCAGAAAGCAGGATTAACTACATCTGTGGTACCTTTCAGTTGCCTACCGGGGTAGTGTAAAAACTAGCAAAGGAACTCCTTTCTGGCACCTTCCCCGGTGGAGTTGTGCATGGGGTGTGTTTGGAACATTTTGTGACCAGTCGAGGCCAAAATTCAGCGCTTCCCCATCCTAGCCCAGACAGCAGGTAGAACAACTTTTGTGGTGCCTTCCAGCTGCCTACCCTAGCAATGTAAAAAGTACCGAGAGAACTCCTTTCTGGCACCTTCCCCGGTGGAGTTGTGCATGGGGTGTGTTTGGAACATTTTGTCACCAGCCGAGTCCAAAATTCAGCGCTTCCCCAACTGAGCCCAGAAAGCAGGTAGAACAACTTTTGTGATGCATTTCAGCTGCCTACCGCGGTAGTCTAAAAACTAGCCACAGTACTCGTATCTGGCCCCTTCGCCAGTGGAGTTGTGCATGGGGTGTGTTTGGAACATTTTGTCACCAGCCGAGTCCAAAATTCAGCGCTTCCCCATCTCAGCCCAGAAAGCAGGTAGAACAAGTTATGTGGTGCCTTTCAGCTGCCTACTGGGGTAGTGTAAAAACTACCAACAGAACTCCTTTCTGGCACGTTTCCCGGTGGAGTTGTGCATGGGGTGTGTTTGGAACATTTTGTCACCAGCCGAGTCCAAAATTCAGCGCTTCCCCATCTCAGCCCAGAAAGCAGGATGAACAATTTCTGTGGTGCCTTTCACCTGCCTACCGCGGTAGTGTAAAAACTACCAAGAGAACTCCTGTATGGCACGTTTCCCGATGGAGTTGTGCATGGGGTGTGTTTGGAACATTTTTTCACCAGCCGAGTCCAAAATTCAGCGCTTCCCCATCTCAGCCCAGAAAGCAGGTAGAACAAGTCTTGTGGTGCCTTTCAGCTGCCTAACGGAGCAATGTAAAAAATACCAAAAGAACTCGTTTCTGGCACCTTCCCCGGTGGAGTTGTGCATGGGGTGTGTTTGGAACATTTTGTCACCAGCCGAGTCCAAAATTCAGCGCTTCCCCATCTCAGCCCAGAAAGCAGGTAGAACAAGTCTTGTGGTGCCTTTCAGCTGCCTACCCGAGCAATGTAAAAAGTACCAAGAGAACTCCTTTCTGGCACCTTCCCCGGTGGAGTTGTGCATGGGGTGTGTTAGGAACATTTTGTCACCAGCCGAGGCCAAAATTCAGCGCTTCCCGATCTCAGCCCAGAAAGCAGGTAGAACAAGTTTTGTGGTGCCTTTCAGCTGCCTACTGGGGTAGTGTAAAAACTACCAACAGAACTCATTTCTGGCACATTCCCCGGTGGAGTCGTGCATGGGGTGTGTTTGGAACATTTTGTCACCAGCCGAGTCCATACTTCAGCGCTTCCCCATCTCAGCCCAGAAAGCAGGATGAAGTACATCTGTGGTACCTTTCAGCTGCCTACCGGGGTAGTGTAAAAACTAGCAAAGGAACTCCTTTCTGGCACCTTCACCGGTGGAGTTGTGCATGGGGTGTGTTTGGAACATTTTGTCACCAGCCGAGTCCAAAATTCAGCGCTTCCCCATCTCAGCCCAGAAAGCAGGTAGAACAAGTCTTGTGGTGCCTTTCAGCTGCCTAACGGAGCAATGTATAAAATACCAAAAGAACTCGTTTCTGTCACCTTGCCCGATGGAGTTGTGCATGGGGTGTGTTTGGAACATTTTGTCACCAGCCGAGGCCAAAATTCAGCGCTTCCCCATCTCAGCCCAGAAAGCAGGATGAACAACTTCTGTGGTGCCTTTCACCTGCCTACCGCGGTAGTGTAAAAACTACCAAGAGAACTCCTGTATGGCACGTTTCCCGATGGAGTTGTGCATGGGGTGTGTTTGGAACATTTTTTCACCAGCCGAGTCCAAAATTCAGCGCTTCCCCATCTCAGCCCAGAAAGCAGGTAGAACAAGTCTTGTGGTGCCTTTCAGCTGCCTAACGGAGCAATGTAAAAAATACCAAAAGAACTCGTTTCTGGCACCTTCCCCGGAGGAGTTGTGCATGGGGTGTGTTTGGAACATTTTGTCACCAGCCGAGTCCAAAATTCAGCGCTTCCCCATCTCAGCCCAGAAAGCAGGTAGAACAAGTCTTCTGGTGCCTTTCAGCTGCCTACCCGAGCAATGTAAAAAGTACCAAGAGAACTCCTTTCTGGCACCTTCCCCGGTGGAGTTGTGCATGGGGTGTGTTTGGAACATTTTGTCACCAGCCGAGGCCAAAATTCAGCGCTTCCCCATCTCAGCCCAGAAAGAAGGTAGAACAAGTTTTGTGGTGCGTTTCAGCTGCCTACTGGGGTAATGTAAAAACTAGCAACAGAACTCGTATCTGGCCCCTTCCCCGATGGAGTTGTGCATGGGGTGTGTTTGGAACATTTTGTCACCAGCCGAGGCCAAAATTCAGCGATTCCCCATCTCAGCCCAGGAAGCAGGTAGAACAAGTCTTGTGGTGCCTTTCAGCTGCCTACCCGAGCAATGTAAAAAGTACCAAGAGAACTCGTTTCTGGCACCTTCCCCGGTGGAGTTGTGCATGGGGTGTGTTAGGAACATTTTGTCACCAGCCGAGGCCAAACTTCAGCCCTTCCCGATCTCAGCCCAGAAAGCAGGTAGAACAAGTCTTGTGGTGCATTTCAGCTCCCTAGCGGGGTAGTGTAAAAACTACCAACGTATCTTCTTTCTGGTACCTTCCCCAGAGGAGTTGTGCATGGGGTGTGTTTGGAACATTTTGTCACCAGCCGAGTCCAAAATTCAGCGCTTCCCCATCTCAGCCCAGAAAGCAGGTAGAACAAGTCTTGTGGTGCCTTTCAGCTGCCTACCCGAGTAATGTAAAAAATTTCAACAGAACTCATTTCTGGCACCTTCCCCAGTGGAGTTGTGCATGGGGTGTGTTTGGAACATTTTGTCACCAGCCGAGTCCAAAATTCAGCGCTTCCCCATCTCAGCCCAGAAAGCAGGTAGAACAACTTCTGTGGTGCCTTTCAGCTGCCTACCGCGGTAGTGTAAAAACTACCAACAGAACTCCTTTCTGGCACCTTCCCCGGTGGAGTTGTGCATGGGGTGTGTTTGGAACATTTTGTCACCAGCCGAGTCCAAAATTCAGCGCTTCCCCATCTCAGCCCAGAAAGCAGGTAGAACAACTTCTGTGGTGCCTTTTACCTGCCTACCGCGGTAGTGTAAAAACTACCAAGAGAACTCCTGTATGGCACGTTTCCCGATGGAGTTGTGCATGGGGTGTGTTTGGAACATTTTGTCACCAGCCGAGTCCAAAATTCAGCGCTTCCCCATCTCAGCCCAGAAAGCAGGTAGAACAAGTCTTGTGGTGCCTTTCAGCTGCCTAACGGAGCAATGTAAAAAATACCAAAAGAACTCGTTTCTGGCACCTTCCCCGGTGGAGTTGTGCATGGGGTGTGTTTGGAACATTTTGTCACCAGCCGAGTCCAAAATTCAGCGCTTCCCCATCTCAGCCCAGAAAGCAGGTAGAACAAGTCTTGTGGTGCCTTTCAGCTGCCTACCCGAGCAATGTAAAAAGTACCAAGAGAACTCCTTTCTGGCACCTTCCCCGGTGGAGTTGTGCATGGGGTGTGTTAGGAACATTTTGTCACCAGCCGAGGCCATACTTCAGCGCTTCCCGATCTCAGCCCAGAAAGCAGGTAGAACAAGTTTTGTGGTGCCTTTCAGCTGCCTACTGGGGTAGTGTAAAAACTACCAATAGAACTCATTTCTGGCACATTCCCCGGTGGAGTCGTGCATGGGGTGTGTTTGGAACATTTTGTCACCAGCCGAGTCCATACTTCAGCGCTTCCCCATCTCAGCCCAGAAAGCAGGATGAACTACATCTGTGGTACCTTTCAGCTGCCTACCGGGGTAGTGTAAAAACTAGCAAAGGAACTCCTTTCTGACACCTTCCCCGGTGGAGTTGTGCATGGGGTGTGTTTGGAACATTTTGTCACCAGCCGAGGCCAAAATTCAGCGCTTCCCCATCTCAGCCCAGAAAGCAGGTAGAACAACTTCTGTGGTGCCTTTTACCTGCCTACCGCGGTAGTGTAAAAACTACCAAGAGAACTCCTGTATGGCACGTTTCCCGATGGAGTTGTGCATGGGGTGTGTTTGGAACATTTTGTCACCAGCCGAGTCCAAAATTCAGCGCTTCCCCATCTCAGCCCAGAAAGCAGGTAGAACAAGTCTTGTGGTGCCTTTCAGCTGCCTACCCGAGTAATGTAAAAAATTTCAACAGAACTCGTTTCTGGCACCTTCTCCAGTGGAGTTGTGCATGGGGTGTGTTAGGAACATTTTGTCACCAGCCGAGGCCAAACTTCAGCGCTTCCCGATCTCAGCCCAGAAAGCAGGTAGAACAAGTCTTGTGGTGCATTTCAGCTCCCTAGCGGGGTAGTGTAAAAACTACCAACGTATCTTCTTTCTGGTACCTTCCCCGGAGGAGTTGTGCATGGGGTGTGTTTGGAACATTTTGTCACCAGCCGAGTCCAAAATTCAGCGCTTCCCCATCTCAGCCCAGAAAGCAGGTAGAACAAGTCTTGTGGTGCCTTTCAGCTGCCTACCCGAGTAATGTAAAAAATTTCAACAGAACTCCTTTCTGGCACCTTCCCCAGTGGAGTTGTGCATGGGGTGTGTTTGGAACATTTTGTCACCAGCCGATTCCAAAATTCAGCGCTTCCCCATCTCAGCCCAGAAAGCAGGTAGAACAAGTTTTGTGGTGCCTTTCAGCTGCCTACCCGAGCAATGTAAAAAGTACCAAGAGAACTCCTTTCTGGCACCTTCCCCGGTGGAGTTGTGCATGGGGTGTGTTTGGAACATTTTGTCACCAGCCGAGTCCAAAATTCAGCGCTTCCCCATCTCAGCCCAGAAAGCAGGTAGAACAACTTCTGTGGTGCCTTTTACCTGCCTACCGCGGTAGTGTAAAAAGTACCAAGAGAACTCCTGTATGGCACGTTTCCCGATGGAGTTGTGCATGGGGTGTGTTTGGAACATTTTGTCACCAGCCGAGTCCAAAATTCAGCGCTTCCCCATCTCAGCCCAGAAAGCAGGTAGAACAAGTCTTGTGGTGCCTTTCAGCTGCCTAACGGAGCAATGTAAAAAATACCAAAAGAACTCGTTTCTGGCACCTTCCCCGGTGGAGTTGTGCATGGGGTGTGTTTGGAACATTTTGTCACCAGCCGAGTCCAAAATTCAGCGCTTCCCCATCTCAGCCCAGAAAGCAGGTAGAACAAGTCTTGTGGTGCCTTTCAGCTGCCTACCCGAGCAATGTAAAAAGTACCAAGAGAACTCCTTTCTGGCACCTTCCCCGGTGGAGTTGTGCATGGGGTGTGTTAGGAACATTTTGTCACCAGCCGAGTCCAAAATTCAGCGCTTCCCGATCTCAGCCCAGAAAGCAGGTAGAACAAGTTTTGTGGTGCCTTTCAGCTGCCTACTGGGGTAGTGTAAAAACTACCAATAGAACTCATTTCTGGCACATTCCCCGGTGGAGTCGTGCATGGGGTGTGTTTGGAACATTTTGTCACCAGCCGAGTCCAAAATTCAGCGCTTCCCCATCTCAGCCCAGAAAGCAGGATGAACTACATCTGTGGTACCTTTCAGCTGCCTACCGGGGTAGTGTAAAAACTAGCAAAGGAACTCCTTTCTGGCACCTTCCCCGGTGGAGTTGTGCATGGGGTGTGTTTGGAACATTTTGTCACCAGCCGAGTCCATACTTCAGCGCTTCCCCATCTCAGCCCAGAAAGCAGGTAGAACAACTTCTGTGGTGCCTTTTACCTGCCTACCGCGGTAGTGTAAAAACTACCAAGAGAACTCCTGTATGGCACCTTCCCCAGTGGAGTTGTGCATGGGGTGTGTTTGGAACATTTTGTCACCAGCCGAGTCCAAAATTCAGCGCTTCCCCATCTCAGCCCAGAAAGCAGGTAGAACAAGTCTTGTGGTGCCTTTCAGCTGCCTACCCGAGTAATGTAAAAACTAGCAACAGAACTCCTTTCTGGCACCTTCCCCGGTGGAGTTGTGCATGGGGTGTGTTTGGAACATTTTGTCACCAGCCGAGTCCAAAATTCAGCGCTTCCCCATCTCAGCCCAGAAAGCAGGTAGAACAAGTCTTGTGGTGCCTTTCAGCTCCCTACCCGAGTAATGTAAAAAATTTCAACAGAACTCCTTTCTGGCACCTTCCCCAGTGGAGTTGTGCATGGGGTGTGTTTGGAACATTTTGTCACCAGCCGAGTCCAAAATTCAGCGCTTCCCCATCTCAGCCCAGAAAGCAGGTAGAACAAGTTATGTGGTGCCTTTCAGCTGCCTACTGGGGTAGTGTAAAAAGTACCAAAAGAACTCCTTTCTGGCACCTTCCCCGGTGGAGTTGTGCATGGGGTGTGTTTGGAACATTTTGTCACCAGCCGAGGCCAAAATTCAGCGCTTCCCCATCTCAGCCCAGAAAGCAGCTAGAACAACTTTTGTGGTGCCTTTCAGCTGCCTACCCGAGCAATGTAAAAAGTACCAAGAGAACTCCTTTCTGGCACCTTCCCCGGTGGAGTCGTGCATGGGGTGTGTTTGGAACATTTTGTCACCAGCCGAGTCCAAACTTCAGCGCTTCCCCACCTCACCCCAGAAAGCAGGATGAACTACATCTGTGGTACCTTTCAGCTGCCTACCGGGGTAGTGTAAGAACTTACAACGGAACTCCTTTCTGGCACCTTCCCCGGTGGAGTTGTGCATGGGGTGTGTTTGGAACATTTTGTCACCAGCCGAGGCCAAAATTCAGCGCTTCCCCACCTCACCCCAGAAAGCAGGATGAACTACATCTGTGGTACCTTTCAGCTGCCTACCGGGGTAGTGGAAGAACTTACAACGGAACTCCTTTCTGGCACCTTCCCCAGTGGAGTTGTGCATGGGGTGTGTTTGGAACATTTTGTCACCAGCCGAGTCCAAAATTCAGCGCTTCCCCATCTCAGCCCAGAAAGCAGGTAGAACAAGTCTTGTGGTGCCTTTCAGCTGCCTACCCGAGTAATGTAAAAACTAGCAACAGAACTCCTTTCTGGCACCTTCCCCAGTGGAGTTGTGCATGGGGTGTGTTTGGAACATTTTGTCACCAGCCGAGTCCAAAATTCAGCGCTTCCCCATCTCAGCCCAGAAAGCAGGTAGAACAAGTCTTGTGGTGCCTTTCAGCTGCCTACCCGAGCAATGTAAAAAGTACCAAGAGAACTCCTTTCTGGCACCTTCCCCGGTGGAGTTGTGCATGGGGTGTGTTTGGAACATTTTGTCACCAGCCGAGTCCAAAATTCAGCGCTTCCCTATCTCAGCCCAGAAAGCAGGATGAACTACATCTGTGGTACCTTTCAGCTGCCTACCGGGGTAGTGTAAAAAATAGCAAAGGAACTTCTTTCTGGCACCTTCCCCGGTGGAGTTGTGCATGGGGTGTGTTTGGTACATTTTGTCACCAGCCGAGTCCAAAATTCAGCGCTTCCCTATCTCAGCCCAGAAAGCAGGATGAACTACATCTGTGGTACCTTTCAGCTGCCTACCGGGGTAGTGTAAAAACTAGCAAAGGAAATCCTTTCTGACACCTTCCCCGGTGGAGTCGTGCATGGGGTGTGTTTGGAACATTTTGTCACCACCCGAGGCCAAACTTCAGCGCTTCCCCATCTCAGCCCAGAAAGCAGGTAAAACAAGTCTTGTGGTGCCTTTCAGCTGCCTACCCGAGTAATGTAAAAAGTTCCAACAGAACTCCTTTCTGGCACCTTGCCCGATGGAGATGTGCATGGGGTGTGTTTGGAACATTTTGTCACCAGCCGAGGCCAAAATTCAGCGCTTCCCCATCTCAGCCCAGAAAGCAGCTAGAACAACTTTTGGGTGTCTTTCAGCTGCCTACCCGAGCAATGTAAAAAGTACCAAGAGAACTCCTTTCTGGCACCTTCCCCGGTGGAGTCGTGCATGGGGTGTGTTTGGAACATTTTGTCACCAGCCGAGTCCAAACTTCAGCGCTTCCCCACCTCACCCCAGAAAGCAGGATGAACTACATCTGTGGTACCTTTCAGCTGCCTACCGGGGTAGTGGAAGAACTTACAACGGAACTCCTTTCTGGCACCTTCCCCGGTGGAGTTGTGCATGGGGTGTGTTTGGAACATTTTGTCACCAGCCGAGTCCAAAATTCAGCGCTTCCCCATCTCAGCCCAGAAAGCAGGTAGAACAACTTTTGTGGTGCCTTCCAGCTGCCTACGCTAGCAATGTAAAAAGTACCAACAGAACTCCTTTCTGACACCTTCCCCGGTGGAGTTGTGCATGGGGTGTGTTTGGAACATTTTGTCACCAGCCGAGGCCAAACTTCAGCGCTTCCCCACCTCACCCCAGAAAGCAGGATGAACTACATCTGTGGTACCTTTCAGCTGCCTACCGGGGTAGTGGAAGAACTTACAAAGGAACTCCTTTCTGGCACCTTCCCCGGAGGAGTTGTGCATGGGGTGTGTTTGGAACATTTTGTCACCAGCCAAGTCCAAAATTCAGCGCTTCCCCATCTCAGCCCAGAAAGCAGGTAGAACAAGTTTTGTGGTGCCTTTCAGCTGCCTACCGGGGTAATGTAAAAACTAGCAACAGAACTCCTTTCTGGCACCTTGCCCGATGGAGTTGTGCATGGGGTGTGTTTGGAACATTTTGTCACCAGCCGAGGCCAAAATTCAGCGCTTCCCCATCTCAACCCAGAAAGCAGCTAGAACAACTTTTGTGGTGCCTTTCAGCTGCCTACCCGAGCAATGTAAAAAGTACCAAGAGAACTCCTTTCTGGCACCTTCCCCGGTGGAGTCGTGCATGGGGTGTGTTTGGAACATTTTGTCACCAGCCGAGTCCAAACTTCAGCGCTTCCCCACCTCACCCCAGAAAGCAGGATGAACTACATCTGTGGTACCTTTCAGCTGCCTACCGGGGTAGTGTAAAAACTAGCAAAGGAAATCCTTTCTGACACCTTCCCCGGTGGAGTCGTGCATGGGGTGTGTTTGGAACATTTTGTCACCACCCGAGGCCAAACTTCAGCGCTTCCCCATCTCAGCCCAGAAAGCAGGTAGAACAAGTCTTGTGGTGCCTTTCAGCTGCCTACCCGAGCAATGTAAAAAGTTCCAACGGAACTCCTTTCTGGCACCTTCCCCGGTGGAGTTGTGCATGGGGTGTGTTTGGAACATTTTGTCACCAGCCGAGTCCATACTTCAGCGCTTCCCCATCTCAGCCCAGAAAGCAGGTAGAACAACTTCTGTGGTGCCTTTTACCTGCCTACCGCGGTAGTGTAAAAACTACCAAGAGAACTCCTGTATGGCACCTTCCCCAGTGGAGTTGTGCATGGGGTGTGTTTGGAACATTTTGTCACCAGCCGAGTCCAAAATTCAGCGCTTCCCCATCTCAGCCCAGAAAGCAGGTAGAACAAGTCTTGTGGTGCCTTTCAGCTGCCTACCCGAGTAATGTAAAAACTAGCAACAGAACTCCTTTCTGGCACCTTCCCCGGTGGAGTTGTGCATGGGGTGTGTTTGGAACATTTTGTCACCAGCCGAGTCCAAAATTCAGCGCTTCCCCATCTCAGCCCAGAAAGCAGGTAGAACAAGTCTTGTGGTGCCTTTCAGCTCCCTACCCGAGTAATGTAAAAAATTTCAACAGAACTCCTTTCTGGCACCTTCCCCAGTGGAGTTGTGCATGGGGTGTGTTTGGAACATTTTGTCACCAGCCGAGTCCAAAATTCAGCGCTTCCCCATCTCAGCCCAGAAAGCAGGTAGAACAAGTTATGTGGTGCCTTTCAGCTGCCTACTGGGGTAGTGTAAAAAGTACCAAAAGAACTCCTTTCTGGCACCTTCCCCGGTGGAGTTGTGCATGGGGTGTGTTTGGAACATTTTGTCACCAGCCGAGGCCAAAATTCAGCGCTTCCCCATCTCAGCCCAGAAAGCAGCTAGAACAACTTTTGTGGTGCCTTTCAGCTGCCTACCCGAGCAATGTAAAAAGTACCAAGAGAACTCCTTTCTGGCACCTTCCCCGGTGGAGTCGTGCATGGGGTGTGTTTGGAACATTTTGTCACCAGCCGAGTCCAAACTTCAGCGCTTCCCCACCTCACCCCAGAAAGCAGGATGAACTACATCTGTGGTACCTTTCAGCTGCCTACCGGGGTAGTGTAAGAACTTACAACGGAACTCCTTTCTGGCACCTTCCCCGGTGGAGTTGTGCATGGGGTGTGTTTGGAACATTTTGTCACCAGCCGAGGCCAAAATTCAGCGCTTCCCCACCTCACCCCAGAAAGCAGGATGAACTACATCTGTGGTACCTTTCAGCTGCCTACCGGGGTAGTGGAAGAACTTACAACGGAACTCCTTTCTGGCACCTTCCCCAGTGGAGTTGTGCATGGGGTGTGTTTGGAACATTTTGTCACCAGCCGAGTCCAAAATTCAGCGCTTCCCCATCTCAGCCCAGAAAGCAGGTAGAACAAGTCTTGTGGTGCCTTTCAGCTGCCTACCCGAGTAATGTAAAAACTAGCAACAGAACTCCTTTCTGGCACCTTCCCCAGTGGAGTTGTGCATGGGGTGTGTTTGGAACATTTTGTCACCAGCCGAGTCCAAAATTCAGCGCTTCCCCATCTCAGCCCAGAAAGCAGGTAGAACAAGTCTTGTGGTGCCTTTCAGCTGCCTACCCGAGCAATGTAAAAAGTACCAAGAGAACTCCTTTCTGGCACCTTCCCCGGTGGAGTTGTGCATGGGGTGTGTTTGGAACATTTTGTCACCAGCCGAGTCCAAAATTCAGCGCTTCCCTATCTCAGCCCAGAAAGCAGGATGAACTACATCTGTGGTACCTTTCAGCTGCCTACCGGGGTAGTGTAAAAAAATAGCAAAGGAACTTCTTTCTGGCACCTTCCCCGGTGGAGTTGTGCATGGGGTGTGTTTGGTACATTTTGTCACCAGCCGAGTCCAAAATTCAGCGCTTCCCTATCTCAGCCCAGAAAGCAGGATGAACTACATCTGTGGTACCTTTCAGCTGCCTACCGGGGTAGTGTAAAAACTAGCAAAGGAAATCCTTTCTGACACCTTCCCCGGTGGAGTCGTGCATGGGGTGTGTTTGGAACATTTTGTCACCACCCGAGGCCAAACTTCAGCGCTTCCCCATCTCAGCCCAGAAAGCAGGTAGAACAAGTCTTGTGGTGCCTTTCAGCTGCCTACCCGAGCAATGTAAAAAGTTCCAACGGAACTCCTTTCTGGCACCTTCCCCGGTGGAGTTGTGCATTGGGTGTGTTTGGAACATTTTGTCACCAGCCGAGGCCAAAATTCAGCGCTTCCCCATCTCAGCCCAGAAAGAAGCTAGAACAACTTTTGTGGTGCCTTTCAGCTGCCTACCCGAGCAATGTAAAAAGTACCAAGAGAACTCCTTTCTGGCACCTTGCCCGGTGGAGTCGTGCATGGGGTGTGTTTGGAACATTTTGTCACCAGCCGAGTCCAAACTTCAGCGCTTCCCCACCTCACCCCAGAAAGCAGGATGAACTACATCTGTGGTACCTTTAAGCTGCCTACCGGGGTAGTGGAAGAACTTACAACGGAACTCCTTTCTGGCACCTTCCCCGGTGGAGTTGTGCATGGGGTGTGTTTGGAACATTTTGTCACCAGCCGAGTCCAAAATTCAGCGCTTCCCCATCTCAGCCCAGAAAGCAGGTAGAACAACTTTTGTGGTGCCTTCCAGCTGCCTACGCTAGCAATGTAAAAAGTACCAACAGAACTCCTTTCTGACACCTTCCCCGGTGGAGTTGTGCATGGGGTGTGTTTGTAACATTTTGTCACCAGCCGAGGCCAAACTTCAGCGCTTCCCCACCTCACCCCAGAAAGCAGGATGAACTACATCTGTGGTACCTTTCAGCTGCCTACCGGGGTAGTGGAAGAACTTACAAAGGAACTCCTTTCTGGCACCTTCCCCGGAGGAGTTGTGCATGGGGTGTGTTTGGAACATTTTGTCACCAGCCGAGTCCAAAATTCAGCGCTTCCCCATCTCAGCCCAGAAAGCAGGATGAACTACATCTGTGGTACCTTTCAGCTGCCTACCGGGGTAGTGTAAAAACTAGCAAAGGAACTTCTTTCTGGCACCTTCCCCGGTGGAGTTATGCATGGGGTGTGTTTGGAACATTTTGTCACCAGCCGAGTCCAAAATTCAGCGCTTCCCCATCTCAGCCCAGAAAGCAGGTAGAACAAGTCTTGTGGTGCCTTTGAGCTGCCTACCCGAGTAATGTAAAAAGTTCCAACAGAACTCCTTTCTGGCACCTTCCCCGATGGAGTTGTGCATGGGGTGTGTTTGGAACATTTTGTCACCAGCCGAGGCCAAAATTCAGCGCTTCCCCATCTCAGCCCAGAAAGCAGGTAGAACAAGTTTTGTGGTGCCTTTCAGCTGCCTACCGGGGTAATGTAAAAACTAGCAACAGAACTCCTTTCTGGCACCTTCCCCGATGGAGTTGTGCATGGGGTGTGTTTGGAACATTTTGTTACCAGCCGAGTCCAAAATTCAGCGCTTCCCCATCTCAGCCCAGAAAGCAGGTAGAACAAGTCTTGTGGTGCCTTTCAGCTGCCTACCCGAGCAATGTAAAAATTTCCAACAGAACTCCTTTCTGGCACCTTGCCCGATGGAGTTGTGCATGGGGTGTGTTTGGAACATTTTGTCACCAGCCGAGGCCAAAATTCAGCGCTTCCCCATCTCAGCCCAGAAAGCAGCTTGAACAACTTTTGTGGTGCCTTTCAGCTGCCTACCCGAGCAATGTAAAAAGTACCAAGAGAACTCCTTTCTGGCACCTTCCCCGGTGGAGTCGTGCATGGGGTGTGTTTGGAACATTTTGTCACCAGCCGAGGCCAAAATTCAGCGCTTCCCCACCTCACCCCAGAAAGCAGGATGAACTACATCTGTGGTACCTTTCAGCTGCCTACCGGGGTAGTGGAAGAACTTACAACGGAACTCCTTTCTGGCACCTTCCCCGGTGGAGTTGTGCATTGGGTGTGTTTGGAACATTTTGTCACCAGCCAAGTCCAAAATTCAGCGCTTCCCCATCTCAGCCCAGAAAGCAGGTAGAACAAGTCTTGTGGTGCCTTTCAGCTGCCTACCCGAGTAATGTAAAAACTAGCAACAGAACTCCTTTCTGGCACCTTCCCCAGTGGAGTTGTGCATGGGGTGTGTTTGGAACATTTTGTCACCAGCCGAGTCCAAAATTCAGCGCTTCCCCATCTCAGCCCAGAAAGCAGGTAGAACAAGTCTTGTGGTGCCTTTCAGCTGCCTACCCGAGCAATGTAAAAAGTACCAAGAGAACTCCTTTCTGGCACCTTCCCCGGTGGAGTTGTGCATGGGGTGTGTTTGGAACATTTTGTCACCAGCCGAGTCCAAAATTCAGCGCTTCCCTATCTCAGCCCAGAAAGCAGGATGAACTACATCTGTGGTACCTTTCAGCTGCCTACCGGGGTAGTGTAAAAAATAGCAAAGGAACTTCTTTCTGGCACCTTCCCCGGTGGAGTTGTGCATGGGGTGTGTTTGGTACATTTTGTCACCAGCCGAGTCCAAAATTCAGCGCTTCCCTATCTCAGCCCACAAAGCAGGATGAACTACATCTGTGGTACCTTTCAGCTGCCTACCGGGGTAGTGTAAAAACTAGCAAAGGAAATCCTTTCTGACACCTTCCCCGGTGGAGTCGTGCATGGGGTGTGTTTGGAACATTTTGTCACCAGCCGAGTCCAAAATTCAGCGCTTCCCCATCTCAGCCCAGAAAGCAGGTAGAACAAGTCTTGTGGTGCCTTTCAGCTGCCTACCCGAGTAATGTAAAAAGTTCCAACAGAACTCCTTTCTGGCACCTTGCCCGATGGAGTTGTGCATGGGGTGTGTTTGGAACATTTTGTCACCAGCCGAGGCCAAAATTCAGCGCTTCCCCATCTCAGCCCAGAAAGCAGCTAGAACAACTTTTGTGGTGCCTTTCAGCTGCCTACCCGAGCAATGTAAAAAGTACCAAGAGAACTCCTTTCTGGCACCTTCCCCGGTGGAGTCGTGCATGGGGTGTGTTTGGAACATTTTGTCACCAGCCGAGTCCAAACTTCAGCGCTTCCCCACCTCACCCCAGAAAGCAGGATGAACTACATCTGTGGTACCTTTCAGCTGCCTACCGGGGTAGTGTAAAAACTAGCAAAGGAAATCCTTTCTGACACCTTCCCCGGTGGAGTCGTGCATGGGGTGTGTTTGGAACATTTTGTCACCACCCGAGGCCAAACTTCAGCGCTTCCCCATCTCAGCCCAGAAAGCAGGTAGAACAAGTCTTGTGGTGCCTTTCAGCTGCCTACCCGAGCAATGTAAAAAGTTCCAACAGAACTCCTTTCTGGCACCTTGCCCGATGGAGTTGTGCATGGGGTGTGTTTGGAACATTTTGTCACCAGCCGAGGCCAAAATTCAGCGCTTCCCCATCTCAGCCCAGAAAGCAGCTAGAACAACTTTTGTGGTGCCTTTCAGCTGCCTACCCGAGCAATGTAAAAAGTACCAAGAGAACTCCTGTCTGGCACCTTCCCCGGTGGAGTCGTGCATGGGGTGTGTTTGGAACATTTTGTCACCAGCCGAGGCCAAACTTCAGCGCTTCCCCACCTCACCCCAGAAAGCAGGATGAACTACATCTGTGGTACCTTTCAGCTGCCTACCGGGGTAGTGTAAGAACATACAACGGAACTCCTTTCTGGCACCTTTCCCGATGGAGTTGTGCATGGGGTGTGTTTGGAACATTTTGTCACCAGCCGAGTCCAAAATTCAGCGATTCCCCATCTCAGCCCAGAAAGCAGGTAGAACAAGTCTTGTGGTGCCTTTCAGCTGCCTACCCGAGTAATGTAAAAACTAGCAACAGAACTCCTTTCTGGCACCTTCCCCGATGGAGTTGTGCATGGGGTGTGTTTGGAACATTTTGTCACCAGCCGAGTCCAAAATTCAGCGCTTCCCCATCTCAGCCCAGAAAGCAGGTAGAACAAGTCTTGTGGTGCCTTTCAGCTGCCTACCCGAGCAATGTAAAAAGTACCAAGAGAACTCCTTTCTGGCACCTTCCCCGGTGGAGTTGTGCATGGGGTGTGTTTGGAACATTTTGTCACCAGCCGAGGCCAAACTTCAGCGCTTCCCTATCTCAGCCCAGAAAGCAGGATGAACTACATCTGGGGTACCTTTCAGCTGCCTACCGGGGTAGTGTAAAAACTAGCAAAGGAACTTCTTTCTGGCACCTTCCCCGGTGGAGTTGTGCATGGGGTGTGTTTGGAACATTTTGTCACCAGCCGAGTCCAAAATTCAGCGCTTCCCCATCTCAGCCCAGAAAGCAGGTAGAACAAGTCTTGTGGTGCCTTTGAGCTGCCTACCCGAGTAATGTAAAAAGTTCCAACAGAACTCCTTTCTGGCACCTTCCCCAGTGGAGTTGTGCATGGAGTGTGTTTGGAACATTTTGTCACCAGCCGAGTCCAAAATTCAGCGCTTCCCCATCTCAGCCCAGAAAGCAGGTAGAACAAGTTTTGTGGTGCCTTTCAGCTGCCTACCGGGGTAATGTAAAAACTAGCAACAGAACTCGTATCTGGCCCCTTCCCCGATGGAGTTGTGCATGGGGTGTGTTTGGAACATTTTGTCACCAGCCGAGTCCAAAATTCAGCGCTTCCCCATCTCAGCCCAGAAAGCAGGTAGAACAAGTCTTGTGGTGCCTTTCAGCTGCCTACCCGAGCAATGTAAAAATTTCCAACAGAACTCCTTTCTGGCACCTTCCCCGATGGAGTTGTGCATGGGGTGTGTTTGGAACATTTTGTCACCAGCCGAGGCCAAAATTCAGCGCTTCCCCATCTCAGCCCAGAAAGCAGCTAGAACAACTTTTGTGGTGCCTTTCAGCTGCCTACCCGAGCAATGTAAAAAGTACCAAGAGAACTCCTTTCTGGCACCTTCCCCGGTGGAGTCGTGCATGGGGTGTGTTTGGAACATTTTGTCACCAGCCGAGTCCAAACTTCAGCGCTTCCCCACCTCACCCCAGAAAGCAGGATGAACTACATCTGTGGTACCTTTCAGCTGCCTACCGGGGTAGTGTAAGAACTTACAACGGAACTCCTTTCTGGCACCTTCCCCGGTGGAGTTGTGCATGGGGTGTGTTTGGAACATTTTGTCACCAGCCAAGTCCAAAATTCAGCGCTTCCCCATCTCAGCCCAGAAAGCAGGTAGAACAAGTCTTGTGGTGCCTTTCAGCTGCCTACCCGAGTAATGTAAAAAGTACCAAGAGAACTCCTTTCTGGCACCTTCCCCAGTGGAGTTGTGCATGGGGTGTGTTTGGAATATTTTGTCACCAGCCGAGGCCAAAATTCAGCGATTCCCCATCTCAGCCCAGAAAGCAGGTAGAACAAGTCTTGTGGTGCCTTTCAGCTGCCTACCCGAGCAATGTAAAAAGTACCAAGAGAACTCCTTTCTGGCACCTTCCCCGGTGGAGTTGTGCATGGGGTGTGTTTGGAACATTTTGTCACCAGCCGAGGCCAAAATTCAGCGCTTCCCTATCTCAGCCCAGAAAGCAGGATGAACTACATCTGTGGTACCTTTCAGCTGCCTACCAGGGTAGTGTAAAAACTAGCAAAGGAACTTCTTTCTGGCACCTTCCCCGGTGGAGTTGTGCATGGGGTGTGTTTGGTACATTTTGTCACCAGCCGAGTCCAAAATTCAGCGCTTCCCTATCTCAGCCCAGAAAGCAGGATGAACTACATCTGTGGTACCTTTCAGCTGCCTACCGGGGTAGTGTAAGAACTTACAACGGAACTCGTTTCTGACATCTTCCCCGGTGGAGTCGTGCATGGGGTGTGTTTGGAACATTTTGTCACCAGCCGAGGCCAAACTTCAGCGCTTCCCCACCTCACCCCAGAAAGCAGGATGAACTACATCTGTGGTACCTTTCAGCTGCCTACCGGGGTAGTGTAAGAACTTACAACGGAACTCCTTTCTGGCACCTTCCCCGGTGGAGTTGTGCATGGGGTGTGTTTTGAACATTTTGTCACCAGCCAAGTCCAAAATTCAGCGTTTCCCCATCTCAGCCCAGAAAGCAGGTAGAACAAGTCTTGTGGTGCCTTTCAGCTGCCTACCCGAGTAATGTAAAAACTAGCAACAGAACTCCTGTCTGGCACCTTCCCCAGTGGAGTTGTGCATGGGGTGTGTTTGGAACATTTTGTCACCAGCCGAGTCCAAAATTCAGCGCTTCCCCATCTCAGCCCAGAAAGCAGGTAGAACAAGTCTTGTGGTGCCTTTCAGCTGCCTACCCGAGCAATGTAAAAAGTTCCAACAGAACTCCTTTCTGGCACCTTCCCCGGTGGAGTTGTACATGGGGTGTGTTTGGAACATTTTGTCACCAGCCGAGGCCAAAATTCAGCGCTTCCCTATCTCAGCCCAGAAAGCAGGATGAACTACATCTGTGGTACCTTTCAGCTGCCTACCGGGGTAGTGTAAAAACTAGCAAAGGAACTTCTTTCTGGCACCTTGCCCGATGGAGTTGTGCATGGGGTGTGTTTGGAACATTTTGTCACCAGCCGAGTCCAAAATTCAGCGCTTCCCCATCTCAGCCCAGAAAGCAGGTAGAACAAGTCTTGTGGTGCCTTTGAGCTGCCTACCCGAGTAATGTAAAAAGTTCCAACAGAACTCCTTTCTGGCACCTTCCCCAGTGGAGTTGTGCATGGGGTGTGTTTGGAACATTTTGTCACCAGCCGAGTCCAAAATTCAGCGCTTCCCCATCTCAGCCCAGAAAGCAGGTAGAACAAGTTTTGTGGTGCCTTTCAGCTGCCTACCGGGGTAATGTAAAAACTAGCAACAGAACTCGTATCTGTCCCCTTCCCCGATGGAGTTGTGCATGGGGTGTGTTTGGAACATTTTGTCACCAGCCAAGTCCAAAATTCAGCGCTTCCCCATCTCAGCCCAGAAAGCAGGTAGAACAAGTCTTGTGGTGCCTTTCAGCTGCCTACCCGAGCAATGTAAAAATTTCCAACAGAACTCCTTTCTGGCACCTTGCCCGATGGAGTTGTGCATGGGGTGTGTTTGGAACATTTTGTCACCAGCCGAGGCCAAAATTCAGCGCTTCCCCATCTCAGCCCAGAAAGCAGCTAGAACAACTTTTGTGGTGCCTTTCAGCTGCCTACCCGAGCAATGTAAAAAGTACCAAGAGAACTCCTTTCTGGCACCTTCCCCGGTGGAGTCGTGCATGGGGTGTGTTTGGAACATTTTGTCACCAGCCGAGTCCAAACTTCAGCGCTTCCCCACCTCACCCCAGAAAGCAGGATGAACTACATCTGTGGTACCTTTCAGCTGCCTACCGGGGTAGTGTAAGAACTTACAACGGAACTCCTTTCTGGCACCTTCCCCGGTGGAGTTGTGCATGGGGTGTGTTTGGAACATTTTGTCACCAGCCGAGGCCAAAATTCAGCGCTTCCCCACCTCACCCCAGAAAGCAGGATGAACTACATCTGTGGTACCTTTCAGCTGCCTACCGGGGTAGTGGAAGAACTTACAACGGAACTCCTTTCTGGCACCTTCCCCGGTGGAGTTGTGCATTGGGTGTGTTTGGAACATTTTGTCACCAGCCAAGTCCAAAATTCAGCGCTTCCCCATCTCAGCCCAGAAAGCAGGTAGAACAAGTCTTGTGGTGCCTTTCAGCTGCCTACCCGAGCAATGTAAAAAGTACCAAGAGAACTCCTTTCTGGCACCTTCCCCAGTGGAGTTGTGCATGGGGTGTGTTTGGAACATTTTGTCACCAGCCGAGTCCAAAATTCAGCGCTTCCCCATCTCAGCCCAGAAAGCAGGTAGAACAAGTCTTGTGGTGCCTTTCAGCTGCCTACCCGAGCAATGTAAAAAGTACCAAGAGAACTCCTTTCTGGCACCTTCCCCGGTGGAGTTGTGCATGGGGTGTGTTTGGAACATTTTGTCACCAGCCGAGTCCAAAATTCAGCGCTTCCCTATCTCAGCCCAGAAAGCAGGATGAACTACATCTGTGGTACCTTTCAGCTGCCTACCAGGGTAGTGTAAAAACTAGCAAAGGAACTTCTTTCTGGCACCTTCCCCGGTGGAGTTGTGCATGGGGTGTGTTTGGTACATTTTGTCACCAGCCGAGGCCAAAATTCAGCGCTTCCCTATCTCAGCCCAGAAAGCAGGATGAACTACATCTGTGGTACCTTTCAGCTGCCTACCGGGGTAGTGTAAGAACTTACAACGGAACTCGTTTCTGACATCTTCCCCGGTGGAGTCGTGCATGGGGTGTGTTTGGAACATTTTGTCACCAGCCGAGGCCAAACTTCAGCGCTTCCCCACCTCACCCCAGAAAGCAGGATGAACTACATCTGTGGTACCTTTCAGCTGCCTACCGGGGTAGTGTAAGAACTTACAACGGAACTCCTTTCTGGCACCTTCCCCGGCGGAGTTGTGCATGGGGTGTGTTTGGAACATTTTGTCACCAGCCGAGTCCAAAATTCAGCGCTTCCCCATCTCAGCCCAGAAAGCAGGTAGAACAAGTCTTGTGGTGCCTTTCAGCTGCCTACCCGAGTAATGTAAAAACTAGCAACAGAACTCCTGTCTGGCACCTTCCCCAGTGGAGTTGTGCATGGGGTGTGTTTGGAACATTTTGTCACCAGCCGAGTCCAAAATTCAGCGCTTCCCCATCTCAGCCCAGAAAGCAGGTAGAACAAGTCTTGTGGTGCCTTTCAGCTGCCTACCCGAGTAATGTAAAAACTAGCAACAGAACTCCTGTCTGGCACCTTCCCCAGTGGAGTTGTGCATGGGGTGTGTTTGGAACATTTTGTCACCACCCGAGTCCAAAATTCAGCGCTTCCCCATCTCAGCCCAGAAAGCAGGTAGAACAAGTCTTGTGGTGCCTTTCAGCTGCCTATCCGAGCAATGTAAAAAGTTCCAACAGAACTCCTTTCTGGCACCTTCCCCGGTGGAGTTGTACATGGGGTGTGTTTGGAACATTTTGTCACCAGCCGAGGCCAAAATTCAGCGCTTCCCCATCTCAGCCCAGAAAGCAGCTAGAACAACTTTTGTGGTGCCTTTCAGCTGCCTACCCGAGCAATGTAAAAAGTACCAAGAGAACTCCTTTCTGGCACCTTCCCCGGTGGAGTCGTGCATGGGGTGTGTTTGGAACATTTTGTCACCAGCCGAGTCCAAACTTCAGCGCTTCCCCACCTCACCCCAGAAAGCAGGATGAACTACATCTGTGGTACCTTTCAGCTGCCTACCGGGGTAGTGTAAGAACTTACAACGGAACTCCTTTCTGGCACCTTCCCCGGTGGAGTTGTGCATGGGGTGTGTTTGGAACATTTTGTCACCAGCCGAGGCCAAAATTCAGCGCTTCCCCACCTCACCCCAGAAAGCAGGATGAACTACATCTGTGGTACCTTTCAGCTGCCTACCGGGGTAGTGGAAGAACTTACAACGGAACTCCTTTCTGGCACCTTCCCCGGTGGAGTTGTGCATTGGGTGTGTTTGGAACATTTTGTCACCAGCCAAGTCCAAAATTCAGCGCTTCCCCATCTCAGCCCAGAAAGCAGGTAGAACAAGTCTTGTGGTGCCTTTCAGCTGCCTACCCGAGCAATGTAAAAAGTACCAAGAGAACTCCTTTCTGGCACCTTCCCCAGTGGAGTTGTGCATGGGGTGTGTTTGGAATATTTTGTCACCAGCCGAGTCCAAAATTCAGCGATTCCCCATCTCAGCCCAGAAAGCAGGTAGAACAAGTCTTGTGGTGCCTTTCAGCTGCCTACCCGAGCAATGTAAAAAGTACCAAGAGAACTCCTTTCTGGCACCTTCCCCGGTGGAGTTGTGCATGGGGTGTGTTTGGAACATTTTGTCACCAGCCGAGTCCAAAATTCAGCGCTTCCCTATCTCAGCCCAGAAAGCAGGATGAACTACATCTGTGGTACCTTTCAGCTGCCTACCAGGGTAGTGTAAAAACTAGCAAAGGAACTTCTTTCTGGCACCTTCCCCGGTGGAGTTGTGCATGGGGTGTGTTTGGTACATTTTGTCACCAGCCGAGTCCAAAATTCAGCGCTTCCCTATCTCAGCCCAGAAAGCAGGATGAACTACATCTGTGGTACCTTTCAGCTGCCTACCGGGGTAGTGTAAGAACTTACAACGGAACTCGTTTCTGACATCTTCCCCGGTGGAGTCGTGCATGGGGTGTGTTTGGAACATTTTGTCACCAGCCGAGGCCAAACTTCAGCGCTTCCCCACCTCACCCCAGAAAGCAGGATGAACTACATCTGTGGTACCTTTCAGCTGCCTACCGGGGTAGTGTAAGAACTTACAACGGAACTCCTTTCTGGCACCTTCCCCGGTGGAGTTGTGCATGGGGTGTGTTTGGAACATTTTGTCACCAGCCAAGTCCAAAATTCAGCGTTTCCCCATCTCAGCCCAGAAAGCAGGTAGAACAAGTCTTGTGGTGCCTTTCAGCTGCCTACCCGAGTAATGTAAAAACTAGCAACAGAACTCCTGTCTGGCACCTTCCCCAGTGGAGTTGTGCATGGGGTGTGTTTGGAACATTTTGTCACCAGCCAAGTCCAAAATTCAGCGCTTCCCCATCTCAGCCCAGAAAGCAGGTAGAACAAGTCTTGTGGTGCCTTTCAGCTGCCTACCCGAGCAATGTAAAAATTTCCAACAGAACTCCTTTCTGGCACCTTGCCCGATGGAGTTGTGCATGGGGTGTGTTTGGAACATTTTGTCACCAGCCGAGGCCAAAATTCAGCGCTTCCCCATCTCAGCCCAGAAAGCAGCTAGAACAACTTTTGTGGTGCCTTTCAGCTGC
The DNA here is from genome assembly GCF_023634155.1 of Falco peregrinus. NCBI lineage: Eukaryota > Metazoa > Chordata > Aves > Falconiformes > Falconidae > Falco > Falco peregrinus. The sequence goes on from NC_073721.1 coordinate 55,268,987, forward strand.
CTACCCGAGCAATGTAAAAAGTACCAAGAGAACTCCTTTCTGGCACCTTCCCCGGTGGAGTCGTGCATGGGGTGTGTTTGGAACATTTTGTCACCAGCCGAGTCCAAACTTCAGCGCTTCCCCACCTCACCCCAGAAAGCAGGATGAACTACATCTGTGGTACCTTTCAGCTGCCTACCGGGGTAGTGTAAGAACTTACAACGGAACTCCTTTCTGGCACCTTCCCCGGTGGAGTTGTGCATGGGGTGTGTTTGGAACATTTTGTCACCAGCCGAGGCCAAAATTCAGCGCTTCCCCACCTCACCCCAGAAAGCAGGATGAACTACATCTGTGGTACCTTTCAGCTGCCTACCGGGGTAGTGGAAGAACTTACAACGGAACTCCTTTCTGGCACCTTCCCCGGTGGAGTTGTGCATTGGGTGTGTTTGGAACATTTTGTCACCAGCCAAGTCCAAAATTCAGCGCTTCCCCATCTCAGCCCAGAAAGCAGGTAGAACAAGTCTTGTGGTGCCTTTCAGCTGCCTACCCGAGCAATGTAAAAAGTACCAAGAGAACTCCTTTCTGGCACCTTCCCCAGTGGAGTTGTGCATGGGGTGTGTTTGGAACATTTTGTCACCAGCCGAGTCCAAAATTCAGCGCTTCCCCATCTCAGCCCAGAAAGCAGGTAGAACAAGTCTTGTGGTGCCTTTCAGCTGCCTACCCGAGCAATGTAAAAAGTACCAAGAGAACTCCTTTCTGGCACCTTCCCCGGTGGAGTTGTGCATGGGGTGTGTTTGGAACATTTTGTCACCAGCCGAGTCCAAAATTCAGCGCTTCCCTATCTCAGCCCAGAAAGCAGGATGAACTACATCTGTGGTACCTTTCAGCTGCCTACCAGGGTAGTGTAAAAACTAGCAAAGGAACTTCTTTCTGGCACCTTCCCCGGTGGAGTTGTGCATGGGGTGTGTTTGGTACATTTTGTCACCAGCCGAGTCCAAAATTCAGCGCTTCCCTATCTCAGCCCAGAAAGCAGGATGAACTACATCTGTGGTACCTTTCAGCTGCCTACCGGGGTAGTGTAAGAACTTACAACGGAACTCGTTTCTGACATCTTCCCCGGTGGAGTCGTGCATGGGGTGTGTTTGGAACATTTTGTCACCAGCCGAGGCCAAACTTCAGCGCTTCCCCACCTCACCCCAGAAAGCAGGATGAACTACATCTGTGGTACCTTTCAGCTGCCTACCGGGGTAGTGTAAGAACTTACAACGGAACTCCTTTCTGGCACCTTCCCCGGCGGAGTTGTGCATGGGGTGTGTTTGGAACATTTTGTCACCAGCCAAGTCCAAAATTCAGCGTTTCCCCATCTCAGCCCAGAAAGCAGGTAGAACAAGTCTTGTGGTGCCTTTCAGCTGCCTACCCGAGTAATGTAAAAACTAGCAACAGAACTCCTGTCTGGCACCTTCCCCAGTGGAGTTGTGCATGGGGTGTGTTTGGAACATTTTGTCACCACCCGAGTCCAAAATTCAGCGCTTCCCCATCTCAGCCCAGAAAGCAGGTAGAACAAGTCTTGTGGTGCCTTTCAGCTGCCTACCCGAGTAATGTAAAAACTAGCAACAGAACTCCTGTCTGGCACCTTCCCCAGTGGAGTTGTGCATGGGGTGTGTTTGGAACATTTTGTCACCACCCGAGTCCAAAATTCAGCGCTTCCCCATCTCAGCCCAGAAAGCAGGTAGAACAAGTCTTGTGGTGCCTTTCAGCTGCCTATCCGAGCAATGTAAAAAGTTCCAACAGAACTCCTTTCTGGCACCTTCCCCGGTGGAGTTGTACATGGGGTGTGTTTGGAACATTTTGTCACCAGCCGAGGCCAAAATTCAGCGCTTCCCTATCTCAGCCCAGAAAGCAGGATGAACTACATCTGTGGTACCTTTCAGCTGCCTACCGGGGTAGTGGAAGAACTTACAACGGAACTCCTTTCTGGCACCTTCCCCGGTGGAGTTGTGCATGGGGTGTGTTTGGTACATTTTGTCACCAGCCGAGTCCAAAATTCAGCGCTTCCCCATCTCAGCCCAGAAAGCAGGTAGAACAAGTCTTGTGGTGCCTTTGAGCTGCCTACCCGAGTAATGTAAAAACTAGCAACAGAACTCCTTTCTGGCACCTTCCCCAGTGGAGTTGTGCATGGGGTGTGTTTGGAACATTTTGTCACCAGCCGAGTCCAAAATTCAGCGCTTCCCCATCTCAGCCCAGAAAGCAGGTAGAACAAGTTTTGTGGTGCCTTTCAGCTGCCTACCGGGGTAATGTAAAAACTAGCAACAGAACTCGTATCTGGCCCCTTCCCCGATGGAGTTGTGCATGGGGTGTGTTTGGAACATTTTGTCACCAGCCGAGTCCAAAATTCAGCGCTTCCCCATCTCAGCCCAGAAAGCAGGTAGAACAAGTCTTGTGGTGCCTTTCAGCTGCCTACCCGAGCAATGTAAAAATTTCCAACAGAACTCCTTTCTGGCACCTTGCCCGATGGAGTTGTGCATGGGGTGTGTTTGGAACATTTTGTCACCAGCCGAGGCCAAAATTCAGCGCTTCCCCATCTCAGCCCAGAAAGCAGCTAGAACAACTTTTGTGGTGCCTTTCAGCTGCCTACCCGAGCAATGTAAAAAGTACCAAGAGAACTCCTTTCTGGCACCTTCCCCGGTGGAGTCGTGCATGGGGTGTGTTTGGAACATTTTGTCACCAGCCGAGTCCAAACTTCAGCGCTTCCCCACCTCACCCCAGAAAGCAGGATGAACTACATCTGTGGTACCTTTCAGCTGCCTACCGGGGTAGTGTAAGAACTTACAACGGAACTCCTTTCTGGCACCTTCCCCGGTGGAGTTGTGCATGGGGTGTGTTTGGAACATTTTGTCACCAGCCGAGGCCAAAATTCAGCGCTTCCCCACCTCACCCCAGAAAGCAGGATGAACTACATCTGTGGTACCTTTCAGCTGCCTACCGGGGTAATGGAAGAACTTACAACGGAACTCCTTTCTGGCACCTTCCCCGGTGGAGTTGTGCATTGGGTGTGTTTGGAACATTTTGTCACCAGCCAAGTCCAAAATTCAGCGCTTCCCCATCTCAGCCCAGAAAGCAGGTAGAACAAGTCTTGTGGTGCCTTTCAGCTGCCTACCCGAGCAATGTAAAAAGTACCAAGAGAACTCCTTTCTGGCACCTTCCCCAGTGGAGTTGTGCATGGGGTGTGTTTGGAACATTTTGTCACCAGCCGAGTCCAAAATTCAGCGATTCCCCATCTCAGCCCAGAAAGCAGGTAGAACAAGTCTTGTGGTGCCTTTCAGCTGCCTACCCGAGCAATGTAAAAAGTACCAAGAGAACTCCTTTCTGGCACCTTCCCCGGTGGAGTTGTGCATGGGGTGTGTTTGGAACATTTTGTCACCAGCCGAGTCCAAAATTCAGCGCTTCCCTATCTCAGCCCAGAAAGCAGGATGAACTACATCTGTGGTACCTTTCAGCTGCCTACCAGGGTAGTGTAAAAACTAGCAAAGGAACTTCTTTCTGGCACCTTCCCCGGTGGAGTTGTGCATGGGTTGTGTTTGGAACATTTTGTCACCAGCCGAGTCCAAAATTCAGCGCTTCCCTATCTCAGCCCAGAAAGCAGGATGAACTACATCTGTGGTACCTTTCAGCTGCCTACCGGGGTAGTGTAAAAACTAGCAAAGGAACTCCTTTCTGACACCTTCCCCGGTGGAGTCGTGCATGGGGTGTGTTTGGAACATTTTGTCACCAGCCGAGGCCAAACTTCAGCGCTTCCCCACCTCACCCCAGAAAGCAGGATGAACTACATCTGTGGTACCTTTCAGCTGCCTACCAGGGTAGTGTAAGAACTTACAACGGAACTCCTTTCTGGCACCTTCCCCGGTGGAGTTGTGCATGGGGTGTGTTTGGAACATTTTGTCACCAGCCAAGTCCAAAATTCAGCGTTTCCCCATCTCAGCCCAGAAAGCAGGTAGAACAAGTCTTGTGGTGCCTTTCAGCTGCCTACCCGAGCAATGTAAAAAGTACCAAGAGAACTCCTTTCTGGCACCTTCCCCAGTGGAGTTGTGCATGGGGTGTGTTTGGAATATTTTGTCACCAGCCGAGTCCAAAATTCAGCGATTCCCCATCTCAGCCCAGAAAGCAGGTAGAACAAGTCTTGTGGTGCCTTTCAGCTGCCTACCCGAGCAATGTAAAAAGTACCAAGAGAACTCCTTTCTGGCACCTTCCCCGGTGGAGTTGTGCATGGGGTGTGTTTGGAACATTTTGTCACCAGCCGAGTCCAAAATTCAGCGCTTCCCTATCTCAGCCCAGAAAGCAGGATGAACTACATCTGTGGTACCTTTCAGCTGCCTACCAGGGTAGTGTAAAAACTAGCAAAGGAACTTCTTTCTGGCACCTTCCCCGGTGGAGTTGTGCATGGGGTGTGTTTGGTACATTTTGTCACCAGCCGAGTCCAAAATTCAGCGCTTCCCTATCTCAGCCCAGAAAGCAGGATGAACTACATCTGTGGTACCTTTCAGCTGCCTACCGGGGTAGTGTAAGAACTTACAACGGAACTCGTTTCTGACATCTTCCCCGGTGGAGTCGTGCATGGGGTGTGTTTGGAACATTTTGTCACCAGCCGAGGCCAAACTTCAGCGCTTCCCCACCTCACCCCAGAAAGCAGGATGAACTACATCTGTGGTACCTTTCAGCTGCCTACCGGGGTAGTGTAAGAACTTACAACGGAACTCCTTTCTGGCACCTTCCCCGGTGGAGTTGTGCATGGGGTGTGTTTGGAACATTTTGTCACCAGCCAAGTCCAAAATTCAGCGTTTCCCCATCTCAGCCCAGAAAGCAGGTAGAACAAGTCTTGTGGTGCCTTTCAGCTGCCTACCCGAGTAATGTAAAAACTAGCAACAGAACTCCTGTCTGGCACCTTCCCCAGTGGAGTTGTGCATGGGGTGTGTTTGGAACATTTTGTCACCAGCCGAGTCCAAAATTCAGCGCTTCCCCATCTCAGCCCAGAAAGCAGGTAGAACAAGTCTTGTGGTGCCTTTCAGCTGCCTACCCGAGCAATGTAAAAAGTTCCAACAGAACTCCTTTCTGGCACCTTCCCCGGTGGAGTTGTACATGGGGTGTGTTTGGAACATTTTGTCACCAGCCGAGGCCAAAATTCAGCGCTTCCCTATCTCAGCCCAGAAAGCAGGATGAACTACATCTGGGGTACCTTTCAGCTGCCTACCGGGGTAGTGTAAAAACTAGCAAAGGAACTTCTTTCTGGCACCTTCCCCGGTGGAGTTGTGCATGGGGTGTGTTTGGAACATTTTGTCACCAGCCGAGTCCAAAATTCAGCGCTTCCCCATCTCAGCCCAGAAAGCAGGTAGAACAAGTCTTGTGGTGCCTTTGAGCTGCCTACCCGAGTAATGTAAAAAGTTCCAACAGAACTCCTTTCTGGCACCTTCCCCAGTGGAGTTGTGCATGGGGTGTGTTTGGAACATTTTGTCACCAGCCGAGTCCAAAATTCAGCGCTTCCCCATCTCAGCCCAGAAAGCAGGTAGAACAAGTTTTGTGGTGCCTTTCAGCTGCCTACCCGAGCAATGTAAAAATTTCCAACAGAACTCCTTTCTGGCACCTTGCCCGATGGAGTTGTGCATGGGGTGTGTTTGGAACATTTTGTCACCAGCCGAGGCCAAAATTCAGCGCTTCCAGATCTCAGCCCAGAAAGCAGCTAGAACAACTTTTGTGGTGCCTTTCAGCTGCCTACCCGAGCAATGTAAAAAGTACCAAGAGAACTCCTTTCTGGCACCTTCCCCGGTGGAGTCGTGCATGGGGTGTGTTTGGAACATTTTGTCACCAGCCGAGTCCAAACTTCAGCGCTTCCCCACCTCACCCCAGAAAGCAGGATGAACTACATCTGTGGTACCTTTCAGCTGCCTACCGGGGTAGTGTAAGAACTTACAACGGAACTCCTTTCTGGCACCTTCCCCGGTGGAGTTGTGCATGGGGTGTGTTTGGAACATTTTGTCACCAGCCGAGGCCAAAATTCAGCGCTTCCCCACCTCACCCCAGAAAGCAGGATGAACTACATCTGTGGTACCTTTCAGCTGCCTACCGGGGTAGTGGAAGAACTTACAACGGAACTCCTTTCTGGCACCTTCCCCGGTGGAGTTGTGCATTGGGTGTGTTTGGAACATTTTGTCACCAGCCAAGTCCAAAATTCAGCGCTTCCCCATCTCAGCCCAGAAAGCAGGTAGAACAAGTCTTGTGGTGCCTTTCAGCTGCCTACTCGAGCAATGTAAAAAGTACCAAGAGAACTCCTTTCTGGCACCTTCCCCAGTGGAGTTGTGCATGGGGTGTGTTTGGAACATTTTGTCACCAGCCGAGTCCAAAATTCAGCGCTTCCCTATCTCAGCCCAGAAAGCAGGATGAACTACATCTGTGGTACCTTTCAGCTGCCTACCAGGGTAGTGTAAAAACTAGCAAAGGAACTTCTTTCTGGCACCTTCCCCGGTGGAGTTGTGCATGGGGTGTGTTTGGTACATTTTGTCACCAGCCGAGTCCAAAATTCAGCGCTTCCCCACCTCACCCCAGAAAGCAGGATGAACTACATCTGTGGTACCTTTCAGCTGCCTACCGGGGTAGTGTAAGAACTTACAACGGAACTCGTTTCTGACATCTTCCCCGGTGGAGTCGTGCATGGGGTGTGTTTGGAACATTTTGTCACCAGCCGAGTCCAAACTTCAGCGCTTCCCCACCTCACCCCAGAAAGCAGGATGAACTACATCTGTGGTACCTTTCAGCTGCCTACCGGGGTAGTGTAAGAACTTACAACGGAACTCCTTTCTGGCACCTTCCCCGGTGGAGTTGTGCATGGGGTGTGTTTGGAACATTTTGTCACCAGCCAAGTCCAAAATTCAGCGTTTCCCCATCTCAGCCCAGAAAGCAGGTAGAACAAGTCTTGTGGTGCCTTTCAGCTGCCTACCCGAGTAATGTAAAAACTAGCAACAGAACTCCTGTCTGGCACCTTCCCCAGTGGAGTTGTGCATGGGGTGTGTTTGGAACATTTTGTCACCAGCCGAGTCCAAAATTCAGCGCTTCCCCATCTCAGCCCAGAAAGCAGGTAGAACAAGTCTTGTGGTGCCTTTCAGCTGCCTATCCGAGCAATGTAAAAAGTTCCAACAGAACTCCTTTCTGGCACCTTCCCCGGTGGAGTTGTACATGGGGTGTGTTTGGAACATTTTGTCACCAGCCGAGGCCAAAATTCAGCGCTTCCCTATCTCAGCCCAGAAAGCAGGATGAACTACATCTGTGGTACCTTTCAGCTGCCTACCGGGGTAGTGGAAGAACTTACAACGGAACTCCTTTCTGGCACCTTCCCCGGTGGAGTTGTGCATGGGGTGTGTTTGGTACATTTTGTCACCAGCCGAGTCCAAAATTCAGCGCTTCCCCATCTCAGCCCAGAAAGCAGGTAGAACAAGTCTTGTGGTGCCTTTCAGCTGCCTACCCGAGTAATGTAAAAACTAGCAACAGAACTCCTGTCTGGCACCTTCCCCAGTGGAGTTGTGCATGGGGTGTGTTTGGAACATTTTGTCACCAGCCGAGTCCAAAATTCAGCGCTTCCCCATCTCAGCCCAGAAAGCAGGTAGAACACGTTTTGTGGTGCCTTTCAGCTGCCTACCGGGGTAATGTAAAAACTAGCAACAGAACTCGTATCTGGCCCCTTCCCCGATGGAGTTGTGCATGGGGTGTGTTTGGAACATTTTGTCACCAGCCGAGTCCAAAATTCAGCGCTTCCCCATCTCAGCCCAGAAAGCAGGTAGAACAAGTCTTGTGGTGCCTTTCAGCTGCCTACCCGAGCAATGTAAAAATTTCCAACAGAACTCCTTTCTGGCACCTTGCCCGATGGAGTTGTGCATGGGGTGTGTTTGGAACATTTTGTCACCAGCCGAGGCCAAAATTCAGCGCTTCCCCATCTCAGCCCAGAAAGCAGCTAGAACAACTTTTGTGGTGCCTTTCAGCTGCCTACCCGAGCAATGTAAAAAGTACCAAGAGAACTCCTTTCTGGCACCTTCCCCGGTGGAGTCGTGCATGGGGTGTGTTTGGAACATTTTGTCACCAGCCGAGTCCAAAATTCAGCGCTTCCCCACCTCACCCCAGAAAGCAGGATGAACTACATCTGTGGTACCTTTCAGCTGCCTACCGGGGTAGTGTAAGAACTTACAACGGAACTCCTTTCTGGCACCTTCCCCGGTGGAGTTGTGCATGGGGTGTGTTTGGAACATTTTGTCACCAGCCGAGGCCAAAATTCAGCGCTTCCCCATCTCAGCCCAGAAAGCAGGATGAACAACATCTGTGGTACCTTTCAGCTGCCTACCGGGGTAATGGAAGAACTTACAACGGAACTCCTTTCTGGCACCTTCCCCGGTGGAGTTGTGCATTGGGTGTGTTTGGAACATTTTGTCACCAGCCAAGTCCAAAATTCAGCGCTTCCCCATCTCAGCCCAGAAAGCAGGTAGAACAAGTCTTGTGGTGCCTTTCAGCTGCCTACCCGAGCAATGTAAAAAGTACCAAGAGAACTCCTTTCTGGCACCTTCCCCAGTGGAGTTGTGCATGGGGTGTGTTTGGAACATTTTGTCACCAGCCGAGTCCAAAATTCAGCGATTCCCCATCTCAGCCCAGAAAGCAGGTAGAACAAGTCTTGTGGTGCCTTTCAGCTGCCTACCCGAGCAATGTAAAAAGTACCAAGAGAACTCCTTTCTGGCACTTTCCCCGGTGGAGTTGTGCATGGGGTGTGTTTGGAACATTTTGTCACCAGCCGAGTCCAAAATTCAGCGCTTCCCTATCTCAGCCCAGAAAGCAGGATGAACTACATCTGTGGTACCTTTCAGCTGCCTACCAGGGTAGTGTAAAAACTAGCAAAGGAACTTCTTTCTGGCACCTTCCCCGGTGGAGTTGTGCATGGGGTGTGTTTGGAACATTTTGTCACCAGCCGAGTCCAAAATTCAGCGCTTCCCTATCTCAGCCCAGAAAGCAGGATGAACTACATCTGTGGTACCTTTCAGCTGCCTACCGGGGTAGTGTAAAAACTAGCAAAGGAACTCCTTTCTGACACCTTCCCCGGTGGAGTCGTGCATGGGGTGTGTTTGGAACATTTTGTCACCAGCCGAGGCCAAACTTCAGCGCTTCCCCACCTCACCCCAGAAAGCAGGATGAACTACATCTGTGGTACCTTTCAGCTGCCTACCGGGGTAGTGTAAGAACTTACAACGGAACTCCTTTCTGGCACCTTCCCCGGTGGAGTTGTGCATGGGGTGTGTTTGGAACATTTTGTCACCAGCCGAGGCCAAAATTCAGCGCTTCCCCATCTCAGCCCAGAAAGCAGGATGAACTACATCTGTGGTACCTTTCAGCTGCCTACCGGGGTAATGGAAGAACTTACAACGGAACTCCTTTCTGGCACCTTCCCCGGTGGAGTTGTGCATTGGGTGTGTTTGGAACATTTTGTCACCAGCCAAGTCCAAAATTCAGCGCTTCCCCATCTCAGCCCAGAAAGCAGGTAGAACAAGTCTTGTGGTGCCTTTCAGCTGCCTACCCGAGCAATGTAAAAAGTACCAAGAGAACTCCTTTCTGGCACCTTCCCCAGTGGAGTTGTGCATGGGGTGTGTTTGGAACATTTTGTCACCAGCCGAGTCCAAAATTCAGCGATTCCCCATCTCAGCCCAGAAAGCAGGTAGAACAAGTCTTGTGGTGCCTTTCAGCTGCCTACCCGAGCAATGTAAAAAGTACCAAGAGAACTCCTTTCTGGCACTTTCCCCGGTGGAGTTGTGCATGGGGTGTGTTTGGAACATTTTGTCACCAGCCGAGGCCAAAATTCAGCGCTTCCCTATCTCAGCCCAGAAAGCAGGATGAACTACATCTGTGGTACCTTTCAGCTGCCTACCAGGGTAGTGTAAAAACTAGCAAAGGAACTTCTTTCTGGCACCTTCCCCGGTGGAGTTGTGCATGGGGTGTGTTTGGAACATTTTGTCACCAGCCGAGTCCAAAATTCAGCGCTTCCCTATCTCAGCCCAGAAAGCAGGATGAACTACATCTGTGGTACCTTTCAGCTGCCTACCGGGGTAGTGTAAAAACTAGCAAAGGAACTCCTTTCTGACACCTTCCCCGGTGGAGTCGTGCATGGGGTGTGTTTGGAACATTTTGTCACCAGCCGAGGCCAAACTTCAGCGCTTCCCCACCTCACCCCAGAAAGCAGGATGAACTACATCTGTGGTACCTTTCAGCTGCCTACCGGGGTAGTGTAAGAACTTACAACGGAACTCCTTTCTGGCACCTTCCCCGGTGGAGTTGTGCATGGGGTGTGTTTGGAACATTTTGTCACCAGCCAAGTCCAAAATTCAGCGTTTCCCCATCTCAGCCCAGAAAGCAGGTAGAACAAGTCTTGTGGTGCCTTTCAGCTGCCTACCCGAGTAATGTAAAAACTAGCAACAGAACTCCTGTCTGGCACCTTCCCCAGTGGAGTTGTGCATGGGGTGTGTTTGGAACATTTTGTCACCAGCCGAGTCCAAAATTCAGCGCTTCCCCATCTCAGCCCAGAAAGCAGGTAGAACAAGTCTTGTGGTGCCTTTCAGCTGCCTACCCGAGCAATGTAAAAAGTACCAAGAGAACTCCTTTCTGGCACCTTCCCCGGTGGAGTTGTGCATGGGGTGTGTTTGGAACATTTTGTCACCAGCCGAGGCCAAAATTCAGCGCTTCCCTATCTCAGCCCAGAAAGCAGGATGAACTACATCTGTGGTACCTTTCAGCTGCCTACCGGGGTAGTGGAAGAACTTACAACGGAACTCCTTTCTGGCACCTTCCCCGGTGGAGTTGTGCATGGGGTGTGTTTGGTACATTTTGTCACCAGCCGAGTCCAAAATTCAGCGCTTCCCCATCTCAGCCCAGAAAGCAGGTAGAACAAGTCTTGTGGTGCCTTTCAGCTGCCTACCCGAGTAATGTAAAAACTAGCAACAGAACTCCTGTCTGGCACCTTCCCCAGTGGAGTTGTGCATGGGGTGTGTTTGGAACATTTTGTCACCAGCCGAGTCCAAAATTCAGCGCTTCCCCATCTCAGCCCAGAAAGCAGGTAGAACAAGTCTTGTGGTGCCTTTCAGCTGCCTACCCGAGCAATGTAAAAAGTACCAAGAGAACTACTTTCTGGCACCTTCCCCGGTGGAGTTGTGCATGGGGTGTGTTTGGAACATTTTGTCACCAGCCGAGTCCAAAATTCAGCGCTTCCCTATCTCAGCCCAGAAAGCAGGATGAACTACATCTGTGGTACCTTTCAGCTGCCTACCGGGGTAGTGTAAAAACTAGCAAAGGAACTTCTTTCTGGCACCTTCCCCGGTGGAGTTGTGCATGGGGTGTGTTTGGTACATTTTGTCACCAGCCGAGTCCAAAATTCAGCGCCTCCCCATCTCAGCCCAGAAAGCAGGATGAACTACATCTGTGGTACCTTTCAGCTGCCTACCGGGGTAGTGTAAGAACTTACAACGGAACTCCTTTCTGGCACCTTCCCCGGTGGAGTTGTGCATGGGGTGTGTTTGGAACATTTTGTCACCAGCCGAGTCCAAAATTCAGCGCTTCCCCATCTCAGCCCAGAAAGCAGGTAGAACAAGTCTTGTGGTGCCTTTCAGCTGCCTACCCGAGTAATGTAAAAACTAGCAACAGAACTCCTGTCTGGCACCTTCCCCAGTGGAGTTGTGCATGGGGTGTGTTTGGAACATTTTGTCACCAGCCGAGTCCAAAATTCAGCGCTTCCCTATCTCAGCCCAGAAAGCAGGATGAACTACATCTGTGGTACCTTTCAGCTGCCTACCAGGGTAGTGTAAAAACTAGCAAAGGAACTTCTTTCTGGCACCTTCCCCGGTGGAGTTGTGCATGGGGTGTGTTTGGAACATTTTGTCACCAGCCGAGTCCAAAATTCAGCGCTTCCCCATCTCAGCCCAGAAAGCAGGATGAACTACATCTGTGGTACCTTTCAGCTGCCTACCGGGGTAGTGTAAAAACTAGCAAAGGAACTCCTTTCTGACACCTTCCCCGGTGGAGTCGTGCATGGGGTGTGTTTGGAACATTTTGTCACCAGCCGAGGCCAAACTTCAGCGCTTCCCCACCTCACCCCAGAAAGCAGGATGAACTACATCTGTGGTACCTTTCAGCTGCCTACCGGGGTAGTGTAAGAACTTACAACGGAACTCCTTTCTGGCACCTTCCCCGGTGGAGTTGTGCATGGGGTGTGTTTGGAACATTTTGTCACCAGCCAAGTCCAAAATTCAGCGTTTCCCCATCTCAGCCCAGAAAGCAGGTAGAACAAGTCTTGTGGTGCCTTTCAGCTGCCTACCCGAGTAATGTAAAAACTAGCAACAGAACTCCTGTCTGGCACCTTCCCCAGTGGAGTTGTGCATGGGGTGTGTTTGGAACATTTTGTCACCACCCGAGTCCAAAATTCAGCGCTTCCCCATCTCAGCCCAGAAAGCAGGTAGAACAAGTCTTGTGGTTCCTTTCAGCTCCCTACCCGAGCAATGTAAAAAGTACCAAGAGAACTCCTTTCTGGCACCTTCCCCGGTGGAGTTGTGCATGGGCTGTGTTTGGAACATTTTGTCACCAGCCGAGGCCAAAATTCAGCGCTTCCCTATCTCAGCCCAGAAAGCAGGATGAACTACATCTGTGGTACCTTTCAGCTGCCTACCGGGGTAGTGGAAGAACTTACAACGGAACTCCTTTCTGGCACCTTCCCCGGTGGAGTTGTGCATGGGGTGTGTTTGGTACATTTTGTCACCAGCCGAGTCCAAAATTCAGCGCTTCCCCATCTCAGCCCAGAAAGCAGGTAGAACAAGTCTTGTGGTGCCTTTCAGCTGCCTACCCGAGTAATGTAAAAACTAGCAACAGAACTCCTGTCTGGCACCTTCCCCAGTGGAGTTGTGCATGGGGTGTGTTTGGAACATTTTGTCACCAGCCGAGTCCAAAATTCAGCGCTTCCCCATCTCAGCCCAGAAAGCAGGTAGAACAAGTCTTGTGGTGCCTTTCAGCTGCCTACCCGAGCAATGTAAAAAGTACCAAGAGAACTACTTTCTGGCACCTTCCCCGGTGGAGTTGTGCATGGGGTGTGTTTGGAACATTTTGTCACCAGCCGAGTCCAAAATTCAGCGCTTCCCTATCTCAGCCCAGAAAGCAGGATGAACTACATCTGTGGTACCTTTCAGCTGCCTACCGGGGTAGTGTAAAAACTAGCAAAGGAACTTCTTTCTGGCACCTTCCCCGGTGGAGTTGTGCATGGAGTGTGTTTGGTACATTTTGTCACCAGCCGAGTCCAAAATTCAGCGCTTCCCCATCTCAGCCCAGAAAGCAGGATGAACTACATCTGTGGTACCTTTCAGCTGCCTACCGGGGTAGTGTAAAAACTAGCAAAGGAACTCCTTTCTGACACCTTCCCCGGTGGAGTTGTGCATGGGGTGTGTTTGGAACATTTTGTCACCAGCCGAGGCCAAAATTCAGCGCTTCCCCACCTCACCCCAGAAAGCAGGATGAACTACATCTGTGGTACCTTTCAGCTGCCTACCGGGGTAGTGTAAGAACTTACAACGGAACTCCTTTCTGGCACCTTCCCCGGTGGAGTTGTGCATGGGGTGTGTTTGGAACATTTTGTCACCAGCCGAGTCCAAAATTCAGCGCTTCCCCATCTCAGCCCAGAAAGCAGGTAGAACAAGTCTTGTGGTGCCTTTCAGCTGCCTACCCGAGTAATGTAAAAACTAGCAACAGAACTCCTGTCTGGCACCTTCCCCAGTAGAGTTGTGCATGGGGTGTGTTTGGAACATTTTGTCACCAGCCGAGTCCAAAATTCAGCGCTTCCCCATCTCAGCCCAGAAAGCAGGTAGAACAAGTCTTGTGGTGCCTTTCAGCTGCCTACCCGAGCAATGTAAAAAGTACCAAGAGAACTCCTTTCTGGCACCTTCCCCGGTGGAGTTGTGCATGGGGTGTGTTTGGAACATTTTGTCACCAGCCGAGGCCAAAATTCAGCGCTTCCCTATCTCAGCCCAGAAAGCAGGATGAACTACATCTGTGGTACCTTTCAGCTGCCTACCGGGGTAGTGTAAAAACTAGCAAAGGAACTTCTTTCTGGCACCTTCCCCGGTGGAGTTGTGCATGGGGTGTGTTTGGTACATTTTGTCACCAGCCGAGTCCAAAATTCAGCGCTTCCCTATCTCAGCCCAGAAAGCAGGATGAACTACATCTGTGGTACCTTTCAGCTGCCTACCGGGGTAGTGTAAGAACTTACAACGGAACTCCTTTCTGGCACCTTCCCCGGTGGAGTTGTGCATGGGGTGTGTTTGGAACATTTTGTCACCAGCCGAGGCCAAAATTCAGCGCTTCCCCACCTCACCCCAGAAAGCAGGATGAACTACATCTGTGGTACCTTTCAGCTGCCTACCGGGGTAGTGGAAGAACTTACAACGGAACTCCTTTCTGGCACCTTCCCCGGTGGAGTTGTGCATTGGGTGTGTTTGGAACATTTTGTCACCAGCCAAGTCCAAAATTCAGCGCTTCCCCATCTCAGCCCAGAAAGCAGGTAGAACAAGTCTTGTGGTGCCTTTCAGCTGCCTACCCGAGCAATGTAAAAAGTACCAAGAGAACTCCTTTCTGGCACCTTCCCCAGTGGAGTTGTGCATGGGGTGTGTTTGGAACATTTTGTCACCAGCCGAGTCCAAAATTCAGCGCTTCCCTAGCTCAGCCCAGAAAGCAGGATGAACTACATCTGTGGTACCTTTCAGCTGCCTACCAGGGTAGTGTAAAAACTAGCAAAGGAACTTCTTTCTGGCACCTTCCCCGGTGGAGTTGTGCATGGGGTGTGTTTGGTACATTTTGTCACCAGCCGAGTCCAAAATTCAGCGCTTCCCTATCTCAGCCCAGAAAGCAGGATGAACTACATCTGTGGTACCTTTCAGCTGCCTACCGGGGTAGTGTAAGAACTTACAACGGAACTCGTTTCTGACATCTTCCCCGGTGGAGTCGTGCATGGGGTGTGTTTGGAACATTTTGTCACCAGCCGAGGCCAAACTTCAGCGCTTCCCCACCTCACCCCAGAAAGCAGGATGAACTACATCTGTGGTACCTTTCAGCTGCCTACCGGGGTAGTGTAAGAACTTACAACGGAACTCCTTTCTGGCACCTTCCCCGGTGGAGTTGTGCATGGGGTGTGTTTGGAACATTTTGTCACCAGCCAAGTCCAAAATTCAGCGTTTCCCCATCTCAGCCCAGAAAGCAGGTAGAACAAGTCTTGTGGTGCCTTTCAGCTGCCTACCCGAGTAATGTAAAAACTAGCAACAGAACTCCTGTCTGGCACCTTCCCCAGTGGAGTTGTGCATGGGGTGTGTTTGGAACATTTTGTCACCACCCGAGTCCAAAATTCAGCGCTTCCCCATCTCAGCCCAGAAAGCAGGTAGAACAAGTCTTGTGGTGCCTTTCAGCTGCCTATCCGAGCAATGTAAAAAGTTCCAACAGAACTCCTTTCTGGCACCTTCCCCGGTGGAGTTGTACATGGGGTGTGTTTGGAACATTTTGTCACCAGCCGAGGCCAAAATTCAGCGCTTCCCTATCTCAGCCCAGAAAGCAGGATGAACTACATCTGTGGTACCTTTCAGCTGCCTACCGGGGTAGTGGAAGAACTTACAACGGAACTCCTTTCTGGCACCTTCCCCGGTGGAGTTGTGCATGGGGTGTGTTTGGTACATTTTGTCACCAGCCGAGTCCAAAATTCAGCGCTTCCCCATCTCAGCCCAGAAAGCAGGTAGAACAAGTCTTGTGGTGCCTTTCAGCTGCCTACCCGAGTAATGTAAAAACTAGCAACAGAACTCCTGTCTGGCACCTTCCCCAGTGGAGTTGTGCATGGGGTGTGTTTGGAACATTTTGTCACCAGCCGAGTCCAAAATTCAGCGCTTCCCCATCTCAGCCCAGAAAGCAGGTAGAACAAGTTTTGTGGTGCCTTTCAGCTGCCTACCGGGGTAATGTAAAAACTAGCAACAGAACTCGTATCTGGCCCCTTCCCCGATGGAGTTGTGCATGGGGTGTGTTTGGAACATTTTGTCACCAGCCGAGTCCAAAATTCAGCGCTTCCCCATCTCAGCCCAGAAAGCAGGTAGAACAAGTCTTGTGGTGCCTTTCAGCTGCCTACCCGAGCAATGTAAAAATTTCCAACAGAACTCCTTTCTGGCACCTTGCCCGATGGAGTTGTGCATGGGGTGTGTTTGGAACATTTTGTCACCAGCCGAGGCCAAAATTCAGCGCTTCCCCATCTCAGCCCAGAAAGCAGCTAGAACAACTTTTGTGGTGCCTTTCAGCTGCCTACCCGAGCAATGTAAAAAGTACCAAGAGAACTCCTTTCTGGCGCCTTCCCCGGTGGAGTCGTGCATGGGGTGTGTTTGGAACATTTTGTCACCAGCCGAGTCCAAAATTCAGCGCTTCCCCACCTCACCCCAGAAAGCAGGATGAACTACATCTGTGGTACCTTTCAGCTGCCTACCGGGGTAGTGTAAGAACTTACAACGGAACTCCTTTCTGGCACCTTCCCCGGTGGAGTTGTGCATGGGGTGTGTTTGGAACATTTTGTCACCAGCCGAGGCCAAAATTCAGCGCTTCCCCATCTCAGCCCAGAAAGCAGGATGAACTACATCTGTGGTACCTTTCAGCTGCCTACCGGGGTAATGGAAGAACTTACAACGGAACTCCTTTCTGGCACCTTCCCCGGTGGAGTTGTGCATTGGGTGTGTTTGGAACATTTTGTCACCAGCCAAGTCCAAAATTCAGCGCTTCCCCATCTCAGCCCAGAAAGCAGGTAGAACAAGTCTTGTGGTGCCTTTCAGCTGCCTACCCGAGCAATGTAAAAAGTACCAAGAGAACTCCTTTCTGGCACCTTCCCCTGTGGAGTTGTGCATGGGGTGTGTTTGGAACATTTTGTCACCAGCCGAGTCCAAAATTCAGCGATTCCCCATCTCAGCCCAGAAAGCAGGTAGAACAAGTCTTGTGGTGCCTTTCAGCTGCCTACCCGAGCAATGTAAAAAGTACCAAGAGAACTCCTTTCTGGCACCTTCCCCGGTGGAGTTGTGCATGGGGTGTGTTTGGAACATTTTGTCACCAGCCGAGTCCAAAATTCAGCGCTTCCCTATCTCAGCCCAGAAAGCAGGATGAACTACATCTGTGGTACCTTTCAGCTGCCTACCAGGGTAGTGTAAAAACTAGCAAAGGAACTTCTTTCTGGCACCTTCCCCGGTGGAGTTGTGCATGGGGTGTGTTTGGAACATTTTGTCACCAGCCGAGTCCAAAATTCAGCGCTTCCCTATCTCAGCCCAGAAAGCAGGATGAACTACATCTGTGGTACCTTTCAGCTGCCTACCGGGGTAGTGTAAAAACTAGCAAAGGAACTCCTTTCTGACACCTTCCCCGGTGGAGTCGTGCATGGGGTGTGTTTGGAACATTTTGTCACCAGCCGAGGCCAAACTTCAGCGCTTCCCCACCTCACCCCAGAAAGCAGGATGAACTACATCTGTGGTACCTTTCAGCTGCCTACCGGGGTAGTGTAAGAACTTACAACGGAACTCCTTTCTGGCACCTTCCCCGGTGGAGTTGTGCATGGGGTGTGTTTGGAACATTTTGTCACCAGCCAAGTCCAAAATTCAGCGTTTCCCCATCTCAGCCCAAAAAGCAGGTAGAACAAGTCTTGTGGTGCCTTTCAGCTGCCTACCCGAGCAATGTAAAAACTAGCAACAGAACTCCTGTCTGGCACCTTCCCCAGTGGAGTTGTGCATGGGGTGTGTTTGGAACATTTTGTCACCAGCCGAGTCCAAAATTCAGCGCTTCCCCATCTCAGCCCAGAAAGCAGGTAGAACAAGTCTTGTGGTGCCTTTCAGCTGCCTACCCGAGCAATGTAAAAAGTACCAAGAGAACTCCTTTCTGGCACCTTCCCCGGTGGAGTTGTGCATGGGGTGTGTTTGGAACATTTTGTCACCAGCCGAGGCCAAAATTCAGCGCTTCCCTATCTCAGCCCAGAAAGCAGGATGAACTACATCTGTGGTACCTTTCAGCTGCCTACCGGGGTAGTGGAAGAACTTACAACGGAACTCCTTTCTGGCACCTTCCCCGGTGGAGTTGTGCATGGGGTGTGTTTGGTACATTTTGTCACCAGCCGAGTCCAAAATTCAGCGCTTCCCCATCTCAGCCCAGAAAGCAGGTAGAACAAGTCTTGTGGTGCCTTTCAGCTGCCTACCCGAGTAATGTAAAAACTAGCAACAGAACTCCTGTCTGGCACCTTCCCCAGTGGAGTTGTGCATGGGGTGTGTTTGGAACATTTTGTCACCAGCCGAGTCCAAAATTCAGCGCTTCCCCATCTCAGCCCAGAAAGCAGGTAGAACAAGTCTTGTGGTGCCTTTCAGCTGCCTACCCGAGCAATGTAAAAAGTACCAAGAGAACTACTTTCTGGCACCTTCCCCGGTGGAGTTGTGCATGGGGTGTGTTTGGAACATTTTGTCACCAGCCGAGGCCAAACTTCAGCGCTTCCCCACCTCACCCCAGAAAGCAGGATGAACTACATCTGTGGTACCTTTCAGCTGCCTACCGGGGTAGTGTAAGAACTTACAACGGAACTCCTTTCTGGCACCTTCCCCGGTGGAGTTGTGCATGGGGTGTGTTTGGAACATTTTGTCACCAGCCAAGTCCAAAATTCAGCGTTTCCCCATCTCAGCCCAGAAAGCAGGTAGAACAAGTCTTGTGGTGCCTTTCAGCTGCCTACCCGAGTAATGTAAAAACTAGCAACAGAACTCCTGTCTGGCACCTTCCCCAGTGGAGTTGTGCATGGGGTGTGTTTGGAACATTTTGTCACCAGCCGAGTCCAAAATTCAGCGCTTCCCCATCTCAGCCCAGAAAGCAGGTAGAACAAGTCTTGTGGTGCCTTTCAGCTGCCTACCCGAGCAATGTAAAAAGTACCAAGAGAACTCCTTTCTGGCACCTTCCCCGGTGGAGTTGTGCATGGGGTGTGTTTGGAACATTTTGTCACCAGCCGAGTCCAAAATTCAGCGCTTCCCTATCTCAGCCCAGAAAGCAGGATGAACTACATCTGTGGTACCTTTCAGCTGCCTACCGGGGTAGTGTAAAAACTAGCAAAGGAACTTCTTTCTGGCACCTTCCCCGGTGGAGTTGTGCATGGGGTGTGTTTGGTACATTTTGTCACCAGCCGAGTCCAAAATTCAGCGCCTCCCCATCTCAGCCCAGAAAGCAGGATGAACTACATCTGTGGTACCTTTCAGCTGCCTACCGGGGTAGTGTAAAAACTAGCAAAGGAACTCCTTTCTGACACCTTCCCCGGTGGAGTTGTGCATGGGGTGTGTTTGGAACATTTTGTCACCAGCCGAGGCCAAAATTCAGCGCTTCCCCACCTCACCCCAGAAAGCAGGATGAACTACATCTGTGGTACCTTTCAGCTGCCTACCGGGGTAGTGTAAGAACTTACAACGGAACTCCTTTCTGGCACCTTCCCCGGTGGAGTTGTGCATGGGGTGTGTTTGGAACATTTTGTCACCAGCCGAGTCCAAAATTCAGCGCTTCCCCATCTCAGCCCAGAAAGCAGGTAGAACAAGTCTTGTGGTGCCTTTCAGCTGCCTACCCGAGTAATGTAAAAACTAGCAACAGAACTCCTGTCTGGCACCTTCCCCAGTGGAGTTGTGCATGGGGTGTGTTTGGAACATTTTGTCACCAGCCGAGTCCAAAATTCAGCGCTTCCCTATCTCAGCCCAGAAAGCAGGATGAACTACATCTGTGGTACCTTTCAGCTGCCTACCAGGGTAGTGTAAAAACTAGCAAAGGAACTTCTTTCTGGCACCTTCCCCGGTGGAGTTGTGCATGGGGTGTGTTTGGAACATTTTGTCACCAGCCGAGTCCAAAATTCAGCGCTTCCCCATCTCAGCCCAGAAAGCAGGATGAACTACATCTGTGGTACCTTTCAGCTGCCTACCGGGGTAGTGTAAAAACTAGCAAAGGAACTCCTTTCTGACACCTTCCCCGGTGGAGTCGTGCATGGGGTGTGTTTGGAACATTTTGTCACCAGCCGAGGCCAAACTTCAGCGCTTCCCCACCTCACCCCAGAAAGCAGGATGAACTACATCTGTGGTACCTTTCAGCTGCCTACCGGGGTAGTGTAAGAACTTACAACGGAACTCCTTTCTGGCACCTTCCCCGGTGGAGTTGTGCATGGGGTGTGTTTGGAACATTTTGTCACCAGCCAAGTCCAAAATTCAGCGTTTCCCCATCTCAGCCCAGAAAGCAGGTAGAACAAGTCTTGTGGTGCCTTTCAGCTGCCTACCCGAGTAATGTAAAAACTAGCAACAGAACTCCTGTCTGGCACCTTCCCCAGTGGAGTTGTGCATGGGGTGTGTTTGGAACATTTTGTCACCACCCGAGTCCAAAATTCAGCGCTTCCCCATCTCAGCCCAGAAAGCAGGTAGAACAAGTCTTGTGGTGCCTTTCAGCTGCCTACCCGAGCAATGTAAAAAGTACCAAGAGAACTCCTTTCTGGCACCTTCCCCGGTGGAGTTGTGCATGGGCTGTGTTTGGAACATTTTGTCACCAGCCGAGGCCAAAATTCAGCGCTTCCCTATCTCAGCCCAGAAAGCAGGATGAACTACATCTGTGGTACCTTTCAGCTGCCTACCGGGGTAGTGGAAGAACTTACAACGGAACTCCTTTCTGGCACCTTCCCCGGTGGAGTTGTGCATGGGGTGTGTTTGGTACATTTTGTCACCAGCCGAGTCCAAAATTCAGCGCTTCCCCATCTCAGCCCAGAAAGCAGGTAGAACAAGTCTTGTGGTGCCTTTCAGCTGCCTACCCGAGTAATGTAAAAACTAGCAACAGAACTCCTGTCTGGCACCTTCCCCAGTGGAGTTGTGCATGGGGTGTGTTTGGAACATTTTGTCACCAGCCGAGTCCAAAATTCAGCGCTTCCCCATCTCAGCCCAGAAAGCAGGTAGAACAAGTCTTGTGGTGCCTTTCAGCTGCCTACCCGAGCAATGTAAAAAGTACCAAGAGAACTACTTTCTGGCACCTTCCCCGGTGGAGTTGTGCATGGGGTGTGTTTGGAACATTTTGTCACCAGCCGAGTCCAAAATTCAGCGCTTCCCTATCTCAGCCCAGAAAGCAGGATGAACTACATCTGTGGTACCTTTCAGCTGCCTACCGGGGTAGTGTAAAAACTAGCAAAGGAACTTCTTTCTGGCACCTTCCCCGGTGGAGTTGTGCATGGGGTGTGTTTGGTACATTTTGTCACCAGCCGAGTCCAAAATTCAGCGCTTCCCCATCTCAGCCCAGAAAGCAGGATGAACTACATCTGTGGTACCTTTCAGCTGCCTACCGGGGTAGTGTAAAAACTAGCAAAGGAACTCCTTTCTGACACCTTCCCCGGTGGAGTTGTGCATGGGGTGTGTTTGGAACATTTTGTCACCAGCCGAGGCCAAAATTCAGCGCTTCCCCACCTCACCCCAGAAAGCAGGATGAACTACATCTGTGGTACCTTTCAGCTGCCTACCGGGGTAGTGTAAGAACTTACAACGGAACTCCTTTCTGGCACCTTCCCCGGTGGAGTTGTGCATGGGGTGTGTTTGGAACATTTTGTCACCAGCCGAGTCCAAAATTCAGCGCTTCCCCATCTCAGCCCAGAAAGCAGGTAGAACAAGTCTTGTGGTGCCTTTCAGCTGCCTACCCGAGTAATGTAAAAACTAGCAACAGAACTCCTTTCTGGCACCTTCCCCAGTGGAGTTGTGCATGGGGTGTGTTTGGAACATTTTGTCACCAGCCGAGTCCAAAATTCAGCGCTTCCCCATCTCAGCCCAGAAAGCAGGTAGAACAAGTCTTGTGGTGCCTTTCAGCTGCCTACCCGAGCAATGTAAAAAGTACCAAGAGAACTCCTTTCTGGCACCTTCCCCGGTGGAGTTGTGCATGGGGTGTGTTTGGAACATTTTGTCACCAGCCGAGGCCAAAATTCAGCGCTTCCCTATCTCAGCCCAGAAAGCAGGATGAACTACATCTGTGGTACCTTTCAGCTGCCTACCAGGGTAGTGTAAAAACTAGCAAAGGAACTTCTTTCTGGCACCTTCCCCGGTGGAGTTGTGCATGGGGTGTGTTTGGTACATTTTGTCACCAGCCGAGTCCAAAATTCAGCGCTTCCCTATCTCAGCCCAGAAAGCAGGATGAACTACATCTGTGGTACCTTTCAGCTGCCTACCGGGGTAGTGTAAAAACTAGCAAAGGAACTCGTTTCTGGCACCTTCCCCGGTGGAGTTGTGCATGGGGTGTGTTTGGAACATTTTGTCACCAGCCGAGGCCAAAATTCAGCGCTTCCCTATCTCAGCCCAGAAAACAGGATGAACTACATCTGTGGTACCTTTCAGCTGCCTACCGGGGTAGTGGAAGAACTTACAACGGAACTCCTTTCTGGCACCTTCCCCGGTGGAGTTGTGCATGGGGTGTGTTTGGTACATTTTGTCACCAGCCGAGTCCAAAATTCAGCGCTTCCCCATCTCAGCCCAGAAAGCAGGTAGAACAAGTCTTGTGGTGCCTTTCAGCTGCCTACCCGAGTAAAGTAAAAACTAGCAACAGAACTCCTGTCTGGCACCTTCCCCAGTGGAGTTGTGCATGGGGTGTGTTTGGAACATTTTGTCACCAGCCGAGTCCAAAATTCAGCGATTCCCCATCTCAGCCCAGAAAGCAGGTAGAACAAGTCTTGTGGTGCCTTTCAGCTGCCTACCCGAGCAATGTAAAAAGTACCAAGAGAACTCCTTTCTGGCACCTTCCCCGGTGGAGTTGTGCATGGGGTGTGTTTGGAACATTTTGTCACCAGCCGAGTCCAAAATTCAGCGCTTCCCTATCTCAGCCCAGAAAGCAGGATGAACTACATCTGTGGTACCTTTCAGCTGCCTACCGGGGTAGTGTAAAAACTAGCAAAGGAACTTCTTTCTGGCACCTTCCCCGGTGGAGTTGTGCATGGGGTGTGTTTGGTACATTTTGTCACCAGCCGAGTCCAAAATTCAGCGCTTCCCCATCTCAGCCCAGAAAGCAGGATGAACTACATCTGTGGTACCTTTCAGCTGCCTACCGGGGTAGTGTAAAAACTAGCAAAGGAACTCCTTTCTGACACCTTCCCCGGTGGAGTCGTGCATGGGGTGTGTTTGGAACATTTTGTCACCAGCCGAGGCCAAACTTCAGCGCTTCCCCACCTCACCCCAGAAAGCAGGATGAACTACATCTGTGGTACCTTTCAGCTGCCTACCGGGGTAGTGGAAGAACTTACAACGGAACTCCTTTCTGTCACCTTCCTTGGTGGAGTTGTGCATGGGGTGTGTTTGGTACATTTTGTCACCAGCCGAGTCCAAAAATCAGCGCTTCCCCATCTCAGCCCAGAAAGCAGGTAGAAGAAGTCTTGTGGTGCCTTTCAGCTGCCTACCCGAGCAATGTAAAAAGTTCCAAAAGAACTCCTTTCTGGCACCTTCCCCGGTGGAGTTGTGCATGGGGTGTGTTTGGAACATTTTGTCACCAGCCGAGTCCAAAATTCAGCGCTTCCCCATCTCAGCCCAGAAAGCAGGTAGAACAAGTTTTGTGGTGCCTTTCAGCTGCCTACCGGGGTAATGTAAAAACTAGCAACAGAACTCGTATCTGGCCCCTTCCCCGATGGAGTTGTGCATGGGGTGTGTTTGGAACATTTTGTCACAAGCCGAGTCCAAAATTCAGCGCTTCCCCATCTCAGCCCAGAAAGCAGGTAGAACAAGTCTTGTGGTGCCTTTCAGCTGCCTACCCGAGTAATGTAAAAAGTTCCAACAGAACTCCTTTCTGGCACCTTGCCCGATGGAGTTGTGCATGGGGTGTGTTTGGAACATTTTGTCACCAGCCGAGTCCAAAATTCAGCGCTTCCCCATCTCAGCCCAGAAAGCAGGTAGAACAAGTTTTGTGGTGCCTTTCAGCTGCCTACTGGGTAATGTAAAAACTAGCAAGAGAACTCATATCTGGCCCCTTCCCCGAAGGAGTTGTGTATGGGGTGTGTTTGGAACATTTTGTCACCAGCCAAGTCCAAAATTCAGCGCTTCCCAATCTCAGCCCAGAAAGCAGGTAGAACAAGTCTTGTGGTGCCTTTCAGCTGCCTACCTGAGCAATGTAAAAAGTACCAAGAGAACTCCTTTCTGGCACCTTCCCCGATGGAGTTGTGCATGGGGTGTGTTTGGAACATTTTGTCACCAGCCGAGTCCAAAATTCAGCGCTTCCCCATCTCAGCCCAGAAAGCAGGTAGAACAAGTCTTGTGGTGCCTTTCAGCTGCCTACCCGAGTAATGTAAAAAGTTCCAACAGAACTCCTTTCTGGCACCTTCCCCGATGGAGTTGTGCATGGGGTGTGTTTGGAACATTTTGTCACCAGCCGAGTCCAAAATTCAGCGCTTCCCCATCTCAGCCCAGAAAGCAGGTAGAACAATTTTTGTGGTGCCTTTCAGCTGCCTACCTGGGTAATGTAAAAACTAGCAAGAGAACTCATATCTGGCCCCTTCCCCGAAGGAGTTGTGCATGGGGTGTGTTTGGAACATTTTGTCACCAGCCGAGGCCAAAATTCAGCGCTTCCCTATCTCAGCCCAGAAAGCAGGTAGAACAAGTCTTGTGGTGCCTTTCAGCTGCCTACCCGAGCAATGTAAAAAGTACCAAGAGAACTCCTTTCTGGCACCTTCCCCGGTGGAGTTGTGCATGGGGTGTGTTTGGAACATTTTGTCACCAGCCGAGGCCAAAATTCAGCGCTTCCCCATCTCAGCCCAGAAAGCAGGTAGAACAAGTCTTGTGGTGCCTTTCAGCTGCCTACCCGAGCAATGTAAAAAGTACCAAGAGAACTCCTTTCTGGCACCTTCCCCGGTGGAGTTGTGCATGGGGTGTGTTTGGAACATTTTGTCACCAGCCGAGCCCAAAATTCAGCGCTTCCCCATCTCAGCCCAGAAAGCAGGTAGAACAACTTTTGTGGTGCCTTTCAGCTGCCTACCGGGGTAATGTAAAAACTAGGAACAGAACTCATATCTGGCCCCTTCCCCGAAGGAGTTGTGCATGGGGTGTGTTTGGAACATTTTGTCACCAGCCGAGGCCAAAATTCAGCTCTTCCCCATCTCAGCCCAGAAAGCAGGTAGAACAAGTCTTGTGCTGCCTTTCAGCTGCCTACCCGAGCAATGTAAAAAGTACCAAGAGAACTCCTTTCTGGCCCCTTCCCCGATGGAGGCGTGCATGGGGTGTGTTTGGAACATTTTGTCACCAGCCGAGTCCAAACTTCAGCGCTTCCCCACCTCACCCCAGAAAGCAGGATGAACTACATCTTTGGTACCTTTCAGCTGCCTACCGGGGTAGTGGAAGAACTTACAACGGAACTCCTTTCTGGCACCTTCCCCGGTGGAGTTGTGCATGGGGTGTGTTTGGAACATTTTGTCACCAGCCGAGTCCAAAATTCAGCGCTTCCCCATCTCAGCCCAGAAAGCAGGTAGAACAAGTCTTGTGGTGCCTTTCAGCTGCCTACCCGAGCAATGTAAAAAGTACCAAGAGAACTCCTTTCTGGCACCTTCCCCGGTGGAGTTGTGCATGGGGTGTGTTTGGAACATTTTGTCACCAGCCGAGTCCAAAATTCAGCGCTTCCCTATCTCAGCCCAGAAAGCAGGATGCACTACATCTGTGGTACCTTTCAGCTGCCTACCGGGGTAGTGTAAAAACTAGCAAAGGAACTTCTTTCTGGCACCTTCCCCGGTGGAGTTGTGCATGGGGTGTGTTTGGTACATTTTGTCACCAGCCCAGTCCAAAATTCAGCGCTTCCCCACCTCACCCCAGAAAGCAGGATGAACTACATCTGTGGTACCTTTCAGCTGCCTACCGGGGTAGTGTAAAAACTAGCAAAAAAAATTCTTTCTGACACCTTCCCCGGTGGAGTCGTGCATGGGGTGTGTTTGGAACATTTTGTCACCAGCCGAGTCCAAACTTCAGCGCTTCCCCATCTCAGCCCAGAAAGCAGGTAGAACAAGTCTTGTGGTGCCTTTCAGCTGCCTACCCGAGCAATGTAAAAAGTTCCAACAGAACTCCTTTCTGGCACCTTGCCCGATGGAGTTGTGCATGGGGTGTGTTTGGAACATTTTGTCACCAGCCGAGGCCAAAATTCAGCGCTTCCCCATCTCAGCCCAGAAAGCAGCTAGAACAACTTTTGTGGTGCCTTTCAGCTGCCTACCCGAGCAATGTAAAAAGTACCAAGAGAACTCCTTTCTGGCACCTTCCCCGGTGGAGTCGTGCATGGGGTGTGTTTGGAACATTTTGTCACCAGCCGAGTCCAAACTTCAGCGCTTCCCCACCTCACCCCAGAAAGCAGGATGAACTACATCTGTGGTACCTTTCAGCTGCCTACCGGGGTAGTGTAAGAACTTACAACGGAACTCCTTTCTGGCACCTTCCCCGATGGAGTTGTGCATGGGGTGTGTTTGGAACATTTTGTCACCAGCCGAGTCCAAAATTCAGCGTTTCCCCATCTCAGCCCAGAAAGCAGGTAGAACAAGTCTTGTGGTGCCTTTCAGCTGCCTACCCGAGTAATGTAAAAACTAGCAACAGAACTCCTTTCTGGCACCTTCCCCAGTGGAGTTGTGCATGGGGTGTGTTTGGAACATTTTGTCACCAGCCGAGGCCAAAATTCAGCGCTTCCCTATCTCAGCCCAGAAAGCAGGATGAACTACATCTGGGGTACCTTTCAGCTGCCTACCGGGGTAGTGTAAAAACTAGCAAAGGAACTTCTTTCTGGCACCTTCCCCGGTGGAGTTGTGCATGGGGTGTGTTTGGAACATTTTGTCACCAGCCGAGTCCAAAATTCAGCGCTTCCCCATCTCAGCCTAGAAAGCAGGTAGAACAAGTCTTGTGGTGCCTTTCAGCTGCCTACCCGAGTAATGTAAAAAGTTCCAACAGAACTCCTTTCTGGCACCTTCCCCAGTGGAGTTGTGCATGGGGTGTGTTTGGAACATTTTGTCACCAGCCGAGTCCAAAATTCAGCGATTCCCCATCTCAGCCCAGAAAGCAGGTAGAACAAGTTTTGTGGTGCCTTTCAGCTGCCTACCGGGGTAATGTAAAAACTAGCAACAGAACTCCTTTCTGGCACCTTCCCCGATGGAGTTGTGCATGGGGTGTGTTTGGAACATTTTGTCACCATCCGAGTCCAAAATTCAGCGCTTCCCCATCTCAGCCCAGAAAGCAGGTAGAACAAGTCTTGTGGTGCCTTTCAGCTGCCTACCCGAGCAATGTAAAAATTTCCAACAGAACTCCTTTCTGGCACCTTGCCCGATGGAGTTGTGCATGGGGTGTGTTTGGAACATTTTGTCACCAGCCGAGGCCAAAATTCAGCGCTTCCCCATCTCAGCCCAGAAAGCAGCTAGAACAACTTTTGTGGTGCCTTTCAGCTGCCTACCCGAGCAATGTAAAAAGTACCAAGAGAACTCCTTTCTGGCACCTTCCCCGGTGGAGTCGTGCATGGGGTGTGTTTGGAACATTTTGTCACCAGCCGAGTCCAAACTTCAGCGCTTCCCCACCTCACCCCAGAAAGCAGGATGAACTACATCTGTGGTACCTTTCAGCTGCCTACCGGGGTAGTGTAAGAACTTACAACGGAACTCCTTTCTGGCACCTTTCCCGATGGAGTTGTGCATGGGGTGTGTTTGGAACATTTTGTCACCAGCCGAGTCCAAAATTCAGCGTTTCCCCATCTCAGCCCAGAAAGCAGGTAGAACAAGTCTTGTGGTGCCTTTCAGCTGCCTACCCGAGTAATGTAAAAACTAGCAACAGAACTCCTTTCTGGCACCTTCCCCAGTGGAGTTGTGCATGGGGTGTGTTTGGAACATTTTGTCACCAGCCGAGGCCAAAATTCAGCGCTTCCCTATCTCAGCCCAGAAAGCAGGATGAACTACATCTGGGGTACCTTTCAGCTGCCTACCGGGGTAGTGTAAAAACTAGCAAAGGAACTTCTTTCTGGCACCTTCCCCGGTGGAGTTGTGCATGGGGTGTGTTTGGAACATTTTGTCACCAGCCGAGTCCAAAATTCAGCGCTTCCCCATCTCAGCCTAGAAAGCAGGTAGAACAAGTCTTGTGGTGCCTTTCAGCTGCCTACCCGAGTAATGTAAAAAGTTCCAACAGAACTCCTTTCTGGCACCTTCCCCAGTGGAGTTGTGCATGGGGTGTGTTTGGAACATTTTGTCACCAGCCGAGTCCAAAATTCAGCGATTCCCCATCTCAGCCCAGAAAGCAGGTAGAACAAGTCTTGTGGTGCCTTTCAGCTGCCTACCCGAGTAATGTAAAAAGTTCCAACAGAACTCCTTTCTGGCACCTTCCCCGATGGAGTTGTGCATGGGGTGTGTTTGGAACATTTTGTCACCAGCCGAGTCCAAAATTCAGCGCTTCCCCATCTCAGCCCAGAAAGCAGGTAGAACAATTTTTGTGGTGCCTTTCAGCTGCCTACCTGGGTAATGTAAAAACTAGCAAGAGAACTCATATCTGGCCCCTTCCCCGAAGGAGTTGTGCATGGGGTGTGTTTGGAACATTTTGTCACCAGCCGAGGCCAAAATTCAGCGCTTCCCTATCTCAGCCCAGAAAGCAGGTAGAACAAGTCTTGTGGTGCCTTTCAGCTGCCTACCCGAGCAATGTAAAAAGTACCAAGAGAACTCCTTTCTGGCACCTTCCCCGATGGAGTTGTGCATGGGGTGTGTTTGGAACATTTTGTCACCAGCCGAGTCCAAAATTCAGCGCTTCCCCATCTCAGCCCAGAAAGCAGGTAGAACAATTTTTGTGGTGCCTTTCAGCTGCCTACCTGGGTAATGTAAAAACTAGCAAGAGAACTCATATCTGGCCCCTTCCCCGAAGGAGTTGTGCATGGGGTGTGTTTGGAACATTTTGTCACCAGCCGAGGCCAAAATTCAGCGCTTCCCTATCTCAGCCCAGAAAGCAGGTAGAACAAGTCTTGTGGTGCCTTTCAGCTGCCTACCCGAGCAATGTAAAAAGTACCAAGAGAACTCCTTTCTGGCACCTTCCCCGGTGGAGTTGTGCATGGGGTGTGTTTGGAACATTTTGTCACCAGCCGAGGCCAAAATTCAGCGCTTCCCCATCTCAGCCCAGAAAGCAGGTAGAACAAGTCTTGTGGTGCCTTTCAGCTGCCTACCCGAGCAATGTAAAAAGTACCAAGAGAACTCCTTTCTGGCACCTTCCCCGGTGGAGTTGTGCATGGGGTGTGTTTGGAACATTTTGTCACCAGCCGAGCCCAAAATTCAGCGCTTCCCCATCTCAGCCCAGAAAGCAGGTAGAACAACTTTTGTGGTGCCTTTCAGCTGCCTACCGGGGTAATGAAAAACTAGGAACAGAACTCATATCTGGCCCCTTCCCCGAAGGAGTTGTGCATGGGGTGTGTTTGGAACATTTTGTCACCAGCCGAGGCCAAAATTCAGCTCTTCCCCATCTCAGCCCAGAAAGCAGGTAGAACAAGTCTTGTGCTGCCTTTCAGCTGCCTACCCGAGCAATGTAAAAAGTACCAAGAGAACTCCTTTCTGGCCCCTTCCCCGATGGAGGCGTGCATGGGGTGTGTTTGGAACATTTTGTCACCAGCCGAGTCCAAACTTCAGCGCTTCCCCACCTCACCCCAGAAAGCAGGATGAACTACATCTTTGGTACCTTTCAGCTGCCTACCGGGGTAGTGGAAGAACTTACAACGGAACTCCTTTCTGGCACCTTCCCCGGTGGAGTTGTGCATGGGGTGTGTTTGGAACATTTTGTCACCAGCCGAGTCCAAAATTCAGCGCTTCCCCATCTCAGCCCAGAAAGCAGGTAGAACAAGTCTTGTGGTGCCTTTCAGCTGCCTACCCGAGCAATGTAAAAAGTACCAAGAGAACTCCTTTCTGGCACCTTCCCCGGTGGAGTTGTGCATGGGGTGTGTTTGGAACATTTTGTCACCAGCCGAGTCCAAAATTCAGCGCTTCCCTATCTCAGCCCAGAAAGCAGGATGCACTACATCTGTGGTACCTTTCAGCTGCCTACCGGGGTAGTGTAAAAACTAGCAAAGGAACTTCTTTCTGGCACCTTCCCCGGTGGAGTTGTGCATGGGGTGTGTTTGGTACATTTTGTCACCAGCCGAGTCCAAAATTCAGCGCTTCCCCACCTCACCCCAGAAAGCAGGATGAACTACATCTGTGGTACCTTTCAGCTGCCTACCGGGGTAGTGTAAAAACTAGCAAAAAAAATTCTTTCTGACACCTTCCCCGGTGGAGTCGTGCATGGGGTGTGTTTGGAACATTTTGTCACCAGCCGAGTCCAAACTTCAGCGCTTCCCCATCTCAGCCCAGAAAGCAGGTAGAACAAGTCTTGTGGTGCCTTTCAGCTGCCTACCCGAGCAATGTAAAAAGTTCCAACAGAACTCCTTTCTGGCACCTTGCCCGATGGAGTTGTGCATGGGGTGTGTTTGGAACATTTTGTCACCAGCCGAGGCCAAAATTCAGCGCTTCCCCATCTCAGCCCAGAAAGCAGCTAGAACAACTTTTGTGGTGCCTTTCAGCTGCCTACCCGAGCAATGTAAAAAGTACCAAGAGAACTCCTTTCTGGCACCTTCCCCGGTGGAGTCGTGCATGGGGTGTGTTTGGAACATTTTGTCACCAGCCGAGTCCAAACTTCAGCGCTTCCCCACCTCACCCCAGAAAGCAGGATGAACTACATCTGTGGTACCTTTCAGCTGCCTACCGGGGTAGTGTAAGAACTTACAACGGAACTCCTTTCTGGCACCTTTCCCGATGGAGTTGTGCATGGGGTGTGTTTGGAACATTTTGTCACCAGCCGAGTCCAAAATTCAGCGTTTCCCCATCTCAGCCCAGAAAGCAGGTAGAACAAGTCTTGTGGTGCCTTTCAGCTGCCTACCCGAGTAATGTAAAAACTAGCAACAGAACTCCTTTCTGGCACCTTCCCCAGTGGAGTTGTGCATGGGGTGTGTTTGGAACATTTTGTCACCAGCCGAGGCCAAAATTCAGCGCTTCCCTATCTCAGCCCAGAAAGCAGGATGAACTACATCTGGGGTACCTTTCAGCTGCCTACCGGGGTAGTGTAAAAACTAGCAAAGGAACTTCTTTCTGGCACCTTCCCCGGTGGAGTTGTGCATGGGGTGTGTTTGGAACATTTTGTCACCAGCCGAGTCCAAAATTCAGCGCTTCCCCATCTCAGCCTAGAAAGCAGGTAGAACAAGTCTTGTGGTGCCTTTCAGCTGCCTACCCGAGTAATGTAAAAAGTTCCAACAGAACTCCTTTCTGGCACCTTCCCCAGTGGAGTTGTGCATGGGGTGTGTTTGGAACATTTTGTCACCAGCCGAGTCCAAAATTCAGCGATTCCCCATCTCAGCCCAGAAAGCAGGTAGAACAAGTCTTGTGGTGCCTTTCAGCTGCCTACCCGAGTAATGTAAAAAGTTCCAACAGAACTCCTTTCTGGCACCTTCCCCGATGGAGTTGTGCATGGGGTGTGTTTGGAACATTTTGTCACCAGCCGAGTCCAAAATTCAGCGCTTCCCCATCTCAGCCCAGAAAGCAGGTAGAACAATTTTTGTGGTGCCTTTCAGCTGCCTACCTGGGTAATGTAAAAACTAGCAAGAGAACTCATATCTGGCCCCTTCCCCGAAGGAGTTGTGCATGGGGTGTGTTTGGAACATTTTGTCACCAGCCGAGGCCAAAATTCAGCGCTTCCCTATCTCAGCCCAGAAAGCAGGTAGAACAAGTCTTGTGGTGCCTTTCAGCTGCCTACCCGAGCAATGTAAAAAGTACCAAGAGAACTCCTTTCTGGCACCTTCCCCGATGGAGTTGTGCATGGGGTGTGTTTGGAACATTTTGTCACCAGCCGAGTCCAAAATTCAGCGCTTCCCC
The DNA here is from genome assembly GCF_023634155.1 of Falco peregrinus. Taxonomy (NCBI): domain Eukaryota; kingdom Metazoa; phylum Chordata; class Aves; order Falconiformes; family Falconidae; genus Falco; species Falco peregrinus. The sequence goes on from NC_073721.1 coordinate 55,300,950, forward strand.
ATCTCAGCCCAGAAAGCAGGTAGAACAATTTTTGTGGTGCCTTTCAGCTGCCTACCTGGGTAATGTAAAAACTAGCAAGAGAACTCATATCTGGCCCCTTCCCCGAAGGAGTTGTGCATGGGGTGTGTTTGGAACATTTTGTCACCAGCCGAGGCCAAAATTCAGCGCTTCCCTATCTCAGCCCAGAAAGCAGGTAGAACAAGTCTTGTGGTGCCTTTCAGCTGCCTACCCGAGCAATGTAAAAAGTACCAAGAGAACTCCTTTCTGGCACCTTCCCCGGTGGAGTTGTGCATGGGGTGTGTTTGGAACATTTTGTCACCAGCCGAGGCCAAAATTCAGCGCTTCCCCATCTCAGCCCAGAAAGCAGGTAGAACAAGTCTTGTGGTGCCTTTCAGCTGCCTACCCGAGCAATGTAAAAAGTACCAAGAGAACTCCTTTCTGGCACCTTCCCCGGTGGAGTTGTGCATGGGGTGTGTTTGGAACATTTTGTCACCAGCCGAGCCCAAAATTCAGCGCTTCCCCATCTCAGCCCAGAAAGCAGGTAGAACAACTTTTGTGGTGCCTTTCAGCTGCCTACCGGGGTAATGAAAAACTAGGAACAGAACTCATATCTGGCCCCTTCCCCGAAGGAGTTGTGCATGGGGTGTGTTTGGAACATTTTGTCACCAGCCGAGGCCAAAATTCAGCTCTTCCCCATCTCAGCCCAGAAAGCAGGTAGAACAAGTCTTGTGCTGCCTTTCAGCTGCCTACCCGAGCAATGTAAAAAGTACCAAGAGAACTCCTTTCTGGCCCCTTCCCCGATGGAGGCGTGCATGGGGTGTGTTTGGAACATTTTGTCACCAGCCGAGTCCAAACTTCAGCGCTTCCCCACCTCACCCCAGAAAGCAGGATGAACTACATCTTTGGTACCTTTCAGCTGCCTACCGGGGTAGTGGAAGAACTTACAACGGAACTCCTTTCTGGCACCTTCCCCGGTGGAGTTGTGCATGGGGTGTGTTTGGAACATTTTGTCACCAGCCGAGTCCAAAATTCAGCGCTTCCCCATCTCACCCCAGAAAGCAGGTAGAACAAGTCTTGTGGTGCCTTTCAGCTGCCTACCCGAGCAATGTAAAAAGTACCAAGAGAACTCCTTTCTGGCACCTTCCCCGGTGGAGTTGTGCATGGGGTGTGTTTGGAACATTTTGTCACCAGCCGAGTCCAAAATTCAGCGCTTCCCTATCTCAGCCCAGAAAGCAGGATGCACTACATCTGTGGTACCTTTCAGCTGCCTACCGGGGTAGTGTAAAAACTAGCAAAGGAACTTCTTTCTGGCACCTTCCCCGGTGGAGTTGTGCATGGGGTGTGTTTGGTACATTTTGTCACCAGCCGAGTCCAAAATTCAGCGCTTCCCCACCTCACCCCAGAAAGCAGGATGAACTACATCTGTGGTACCTTTCAGCTGCCTACCGGGGTAGTGTAAAAACTAGCAAAAAAAATTCTTTCTGACACCTTCCCCGGTGGAGTCGTGCATGGGGTGTGTTTGGAACATTTTGTCACCAGCCGAGTCCAAACTTCAGCGCTTCCCCATCTCAGCCCAGAAAGCAGGTAGAACAAGTCTTGTGGTGCCTTTCAGCTGCCTACCCGAGCAATGTAAAAAGTTCCAACAGAACTCCTTTCTGGCACCTTGCCCGATGGAGTTGTGCATGGGGTGTGTTTGGAACATTTTGTCACCAGCCGAGGCCAAAATTCAGCGCTTCCCCATCTCAGCCCAGAAAGCAGCTAGAACAACTTTTGTGGTGCCTTTCAGCTGCCTACCCGAGCAATGTAAAAAGTACCAAGAGAACTCCTTTCTGGCACCTTCCCCGGTGGAGTCGTGCATGGGGTGTGTTTGGAACATTTTGTCACCAGCCGAGTCCAAACTTCAGCGCTTCCCCACCTCACCCCAGAAAGCAGGATGAACTACATCTGTGGTACCTTTCAGCTGCCTACCGGGGTAGTGTAAGAACTTACAACGGAACTCCTTTCTGGCACCTTTCCCGATGGAGTTGTGCATGGGGTGTGTTTGGAACATTTTGTCACCAGCCGAGTCCAAAATTCAGCGTTTCCCCATCTCAGCCCAGAAAGCAGGTAGAACAAGTCTTGTGGTGCCTTTCAGCTGCCTACCCGAGTAATGTAAAAACTAGCAACAGAACTCCTTTCTGGCACCTTCCCCAGTGGAGTTGTGCATGGGGTGTGTTTGGAACATTTTGTCACCAGCCGAGGCCAAAATTCAGCGCTTCCCTATCTCAGCCCAGAAAGCAGGATGAACTACATCTGGGGTACCTTTCAGCTGCCTACCGGGGTAGTGTAAAAACTAGCAAAGGAACTTCTTTCTGGCACCTTCCCCGGTGGAGTTGTGCATGGGGTGTGTTTGGAACATTTTGTCACCAGCCGAGTCCAAAATTCAGCGCTTCCCCATCTCAGCCTAGAAAGCAGGTAGAACAAGTCTTGTGGTGCCTTTCAGCTGCCTACCCGAGTAATGTAAAAAGTTCCAACAGAACTCCTTTCTGGCACCTTCCCCAGTGGAGTTGTGCATGGGGTGTGTTTGGAACATTTTGTCACCAGCCGAGTCCAAAATTCAGCGATTCCCCATCTCAGCCCAGAAAGCAGGTAGAACAAGTTTTGTGGTGCCTTTCAGCTGCCTACCGGGGTAATGTAAAAACTAGCAACAGAACTCCTTTCTGGCACCTTCCCCGATGGAGTTGTGCATGGGGTGTGTTTGGAACATTTTGTCACCATCCGAGTCCAAAATTCAGCGCTTCCCCATCTCAGCCCAGAAAGCAGGTAGAACAAGTCTTGTGGTGCCTTTCAGCTGCCTACCCGAGCAATGTAAAAATTTCCAACAGAACTCCTTTCTGGCACCTTGCCCGATGGAGTTGTGCATGGGGTGTGTTTGGAACATTTTGTCACCAGCCGAGTCCAAAATTCAGCGCTTCCCCATCTCAGCCCAGAAAGCAGCTAGAACAACTTTTGTGGTGCCTTTCAGCTGCCTACCCGAGCAATGTAAAAAGTACCAAGAGAACTCCTTTCTGGCACCTTCCCCGGTGGAGTCGTGCATGGGGTGTGTTTGGAACATTTTGTCACCAGCCGAGTCCAAACTTCAGCGCTTCCCCACCTCACCCCAGAAAGCAGGATGAACTACATCTGTGGTACCTTTCAGCTGCCTACCGGGGTAGTGTAAGAACTTACAACGGAACTCCTTTCTGGCACCTTTCCCGATGGAGTTGTGCATGGGGTGTGTTTGGAACATTTTGTCACCAGCCGAGTCCAAAATTCAGCGTTTCCCCATCTCAGCCCAGAAAGCAGGTAGAACAAGTCTTGTGGTGCCTTTCAGCTGCCTACCCGAGTAATGTAAAAACTAGCAACAGAACTCCTTTCTGGCACCTTCCCCAGTGGAGTTGTGCATGGGGTGTGTTTGGAACATTTTGTCACCAGCCGAGGCCAAAATTCAGCGCTTCCCTATCTCAGCCCAGAAAGCAGGATGAACTACATCTGGGGTACCTTTCAGCTGCCTACCGGGGTAGTGTAAAAACTAGCAAAGGAACTTCTTTCTGGCACCTTCCCCGGTGGAGTTGTGCATGGGGTGTGTTTGGAACATTTTGTCACCAGCCGAGTCCAAAATTCAGCGCTTCCCCATCTCAGCCTAGAAAGCAGGTAGAACAAGTCTTGTGGTGCCTTTCAGCTGCCTACCCGAGTAATGTAAAAAGTTCCAACAGAACTCCTTTCTGGCACCTTCCCCAGTGGAGTTGTGCATGGGGTGTGTTTGGAACATTTTGTCACCAGCCGAGTCCAAAATTCAGCGATTCCCCATCTCAGCCCAGAAAGCAGGTAGAACAAGTTTTGTGGTGCCTTTCAGCTGCCTACCGGGGTAATGTAAAAACTAGCAACAGAACTCCTTTCTGGCACCTTCCCCGATGGAGTTGTGCATGGGGTGTGTTTGGAACATTTTGTCACCATCCGAGTCCAAAATTCAGCGCTTCCCCATCTCAGCCCAGAAAGCAGGTAGAACAAGTCTTGTGGTGCCTTTCAGCTGCCTACCCGAGCAATGTAAAAATTTCCAACAGAACTCCTTTCTGGCACCTTGCCCGATGGAGTTGTGCATGGGGTGTGTTTGGAACATTTTGTCACCAGCCGAGTCCAAAATTCAGCGCTTCCCCATCTCAGCCCAGAAAGCAGCTAGAACAACTTTTGTGGTGCCTTTCAGCTGCCTACCCGAGCAATGTAAAAAGTACCAAGAGAACTCCTTTCTGGCACCTTCCCCGGTGGAGTCGTGCATGGGGTGTGTTTGGAACATTTTGTCACCAGCCGAGTCCAAACTTCAGCGCTTCCCCACCTCACCCCAGAAAGCAGGATGAACTACATCTGTGGTACCTTTCAGCTGCCTACCGGGGTAGTGTAAGAACTTACAACGGAACTCCTTTCTGGCACCTTCCCCGGTGGAGTTGTGCATGGGGTGTGTTTGGAACATTTTGTCACCAGCCGAGGCCAAAATTCAGCGCTTCCCCACCTCACCCCAGAAATCAGGATGAACTACATCTGTGGTACCTTTCAGCTGCCTACCGGGGTAGTGTAAGAACTTACAACGGAACTCCTTTCTGGCACCTTCCCCGGTGGAGTTGTGCATTGGGTGTGTTTGGAACATTTTGTCACCAGCCAAGTCCAAAATTCAGCGCTTCCCCATCTCAGCCCAGAAAGCAGGTAGAACAAGTCTTGTGGTGCCTTTCAGCTGCCTACCCGAGTAATGTAAAAACTAGCAACAGAACTCCTGTCTGGCACCTTCCCCAGTGGAGTTGTGCATGGGGTGTGTTTGGAACATTTTGTCACCAGCCGAGTCCAAAATTCAGCGCTTCCCCATCTCAGCCCAGAAAGCAGGTAGAACAAGTCTTGTGGTGCCTTTCAGCTGCCTACCCGAGCAATGTAAAAAGTACCAAGAGAACTCCTTTCTGGCACCTTCCCCGGTGGAGTTGTGCATGGGGTGTGTTTGGAACATTTTGTCACCAGCCGAGTCCAAAATTCAGCGCTTCCCTATCTCAGCCCAGAAAGCAGGATGAACTACATCTGTGGTACCTTTCAGCTGCCTACCGGGGTAGTGTAAAAACTAGCAAAGGAACTTCTTTCTGGCACCTTCCCCGGTGGAGTCGTGCATGGGGTGTGTTTGGTACATTTTGTCACCAGCCGAGTCCAAAATTCAGCGCTTCCCTATCTCAGCCCAGAAAGCAGGATGAACTACATCTGTGGTACCTTTCAGCTGCCTACCGGGGTAGTGTAAAAACTAGCAAAGGAACTTCTTTCTGGCACCTTCCCCGGTGGAGTTGTGCATGGGGTGTGTTTGGAACATTTTGTCACCAGCCGAGGCCAAACTTCAGCGCTTCCCCACCTCACCCCAGAAAGCAGGATGAACTACATCTGTGGTACCTTTCAGCTGCCTACCGGGGTAGTGTAAGAACTTACAACGGAACTCCTTTCTGGCACCTTCCCCGGTGGAGTTGTGCATGGGGTGTGTTTGGAACATTTTGTCACCAGCCGAGGCCAAAATTCAGCGCTTCCCTATCTCAGCCCAGAAAGCAGGATGAACTACATCTGGGGTACCTTTCAGCTGCCTACCGGGGTAGTGTAAAAACTAGCAAAGGAACTTCTTTCTGGCACCTTCCCCGGTGGAGTTGTGCATGGGGTGTGTTTGGAACATTTTGTCACCAGCCGAGTCCAAAATTCAGCGCTTCCCCATCTCAGCCTAGAAAGCAGGTAGAACAAGTCTTGTGGTGCCTTTCAGCTGCCTACCCGAGTAATGTAAAAAGTTCCAACAGAACTCCTTTCTGGCACCTTCCCCAGTGGAGTTGTGCATGGGGTGTGTTTGGAACATTTTGTCACCAGCCGAGTCCAAAATTCAGCGATTCCCCATCTCAGCCCAGAAAGCAGGTAGAACAAGTTTTGTGGTGCCTTTCAGCTGCCTACCGGGGTAATGTAAAAACTAGCAACAGAACTCCTTTCTGGCACCTTCCCCGATGGAGTTGTGCATGGGGTGTGTTTGGAACATTTTGTCACCATCCGAGTCCAAAATTCAGCGCTTCCCCATCTCAGCCCAGAAAGCAGGTAGAACAAGTCTTGTGGTGCCTTTCAGCTGCCTACCCGAGCAATGTAAAAATTTCCAACAGAACTCCTTTCTGGCACCTTGCCCGATGGAGTTGTGCATGGGGTGTGTTTGGAACATTTTGTCACCAGCCGAGTCCAAAATTCAGCGCTTCCCCATCTCAGCCCAGAAAGCAGCTAGAACAACTTTTGTGGTGCCTTTCAGCTGCCTACCCGAGCAATGTAAAAAGTACCAAGAGAACTCCTTTCTGGCACCTTCCCCGGTGGAGTCGTGCATGGGGTGTGTTTGGAACATTTTGTCACCAGCCGAGTCCAAACTTCAGCGCTTCCCCACCTCACCCCAGAAAGCAGGATGAACTACATCTGTGGTACCTTTCAGCTGCCTACCGGGGTAGTGTAAGAACTTACAACGGAACTCCTTTCTGGCACCTTCCCCGGTGGAGTTGTGCATGGGGTGTGTTTGGAACATTTTGTCACCAGCCGAGGCCAAAATTCAGCGCTTCCCCACCTCACCCCAGAAATCAGGATGAACTACATCTGTGGTACCTTTCAGCTGCCTACCGGGGTAGTGTAAGAACTTACAACGGAACTCCTTTCTGGCACCTTCCCCGGTGGAGTTGTGCATTGGGTGTGTTTGGAACATTTTGTCACCAGCCAAGTCCAAAATTCAGCGCTTCCCCATCTCAGCCCAGAAAGCAGGTAGAACAAGTCTTGTGGTGCCTTTCAGCTGCCTACCCGAGTAATGTAAAAACTAGCAACAGAACTCCTGTCTGGCACCTTCCCCAGTGGAGTTGTGCATGGGGTGTGTTTGGAACATTTTGTCACCAGCCGAGTCCAAAATTCAGCGCTTCCCCATCTCAGCCCAGAAAGCAGGTAGAACAAGTCTTGTGGTGCCTTTCAGCTGCCTACCCGAGCAATGTAAAAAGTACCAAGAGAACTCCTTTCTGGCACCTTCCCCGGTGGAGTTGTGCATGGGGTGTGTTTGGAACATTTTGTCACCAGCCGAGTCCAAAATTCAGCGCTTCCCTATCTCAGCCCAGAAAGCAGGATGAACTACATCTGTGGTACCTTTCAGCTGCCTACCGGGGTAGTGTAAAAACTAGCAAAGGAACTTCTTTCTGGCACCTTCCCCGGTGGAGTCGTGCATGGGGTGTGTTTGGTACATTTTGTCACCAGCCGAGTCCAAAATTCAGCGCTTCCCTATCTCAGCCCATAAAGCAGGATGAACTACATCTGTGGTACCTTTCAGCTGCCTACCGGGGTAGTGTAAAAACTAGCAAAGGAACTTCTTTCTGGCACCTTCCCCGGTGGAGTTGTGCATGGGGTGTGTTTGGAACATTTTGTCACCAGCCGAGGCCAAACTTCAGCGCTTCCCCACCTCACCCCAGAAAGCAGGATGAACTACATCTGTGGTACCTTTCAGCTGCCTACCGGGGTAGTGTAAGAACTTACAACGGAACTCCTTTCTGGCACCTTCCCCGGTGGAGTTGTGCATGGGGTGTGTTTGGAACATTTTGTCACCAGCCAAGTCCAAAATTCAGCGCTTCCCCATCTCAGCCCGGAAAGCAGGTAGAACAAGTCTTGTGGTGCCTTTCAGCTGCCTACCCGAGCAATGTAAAAAGTACCAAGAGAACTCCTTTCTGGCACCTTCCCCGGTGGAGTTGTGCATGGGGTGTGTTTGGAACATTTTGTCACCAGCCGAGGCCAAAATTCAGCGCTTCCCCACCTCACCCCAGAAAGCAGGATGAACTACATCTGTGGTACCTTTCAGCTGCCTACCGGGGTAGTGGAAGAACTTACAACGGAACTCCTTTCTAGCACCTTGCCCGATGGAGTTGTGCATGGGGTGTGTTTGGAACATTTTGTCACCAGCCGAGGCCAAAATTCAGCGCTTCCCCATCTCAGCCCAGAAAGCAGCTAGAACAACTTTTGTGGTGCCTTTCAGCTGCCTACCCGAGCAATGTAAAAAGTACCAAGAGAACTCCTTTCTGGCACCTTCCCCGGTGGAGTCGTGCATGGGGTGTGTTTGGAACATTTTGTCACCAGCCGAGTCCAAACTTCAGCGCTTCCCCACCTCACCCCAGAAAGCAGGATGAACTACATCTGTGGTACCTTTCAGCTGCCTACCGGGGTAGTGTAAGAACTTACAACGGAACTCCTTTCTGGCACCTTCCCCGGTGGAGTTGTGCATGGGGTGTGTTTGGAACATTTTGTCACCAGCCGAGGCCAAAATTCAGCGCTTCCCCATCTCAGCCCAGAAAGCAGGATGAACTACATCTGTGGTACCTTTCAGCTGCCTACCGGGGTAATGGAAGAACTTACAACGGAACTCCTTTCTGGCACCTTCCCCGGTGGAGTTGTGCATTGGGTGTGTTTGGAACATTTTGTCACCAGCCGAGGCCAAAATTCAGCGCTTCCCCATCTCAGCCCAGAAAGCAGGTAGAACAAGTCTTGTGGTGCCTTTCAGCTGCCTACCCGAGCAATGTAAAAAGTACCAAGAGAACTCCTTTCTGGCACCTTCCCCGGTGGAGTTGTGCATGGGGTGTGTTTGGAACATTTTGTCACCAGCCGAGGCCAAAATTCAGCGCTTCCCCATCTCAGCCCAGAAAGCAGGTAGAACAAGTCTTGTGGTGCCTTTCAGCTGCCTACCCGAGCAATGTAAAAAGTACCAAGAGAACTCCTTTCTGGCACCTTCCCCGGTGGAGTTGTGCATGGGGTGTGTTTGGAACATTTTGTCACCAGCCGAGCCCAAAATTCAGCGCTTCCCCATCTCAGCCCAGAAAGCAGGTAGAACAACTTTTGTGGTGCCTTTCAGCTGCCTACCGGGGTAATGAAAAACTAGGAACAGAACTCATATCTGGCCCCTTCCCCGAAGGAGTTGTGCATGGGGTGTGTTTGGAACATTTTGTCACCAGCCGAGGCCAAAATTCAGCTCTTCCCCATCTCAGCCCAGAAAGCAGGTAGAACAAGTCTTGTGCTGCCTTTCAGCTGCCTACCCGAGCAATGTAAAAAGTACCAAGAGAACTCCTTTCTGGCCCCTTCCCCGATGGAGGCGTGCATGGGGTGTGTTTGGAACATTTTGTCACCAGCCGAGTCCAAACTTCAGCGCTTCCCCACCTCACCCCAGAAAGCAGGATGAACTACATCTTTGGTACCTTTCAGCTGCCTACCGGGGTAGTGGAAGAACTTACAACGGAACTCCTTTCTGGCACCTTCCCCGGTGGAGTTGTGCATGGGGTGTGTTTGGAACATTTTGTCACCAGCCGAGTCCAAAATTCAGCGCTTCCCCATCTCAACCCAGAAAGCAGGTAGAACAAGTCTTGTGGTGCCTTTCAGCTGCCTACCCGAGCAATGTAAAAAGTACCAAGAGAACTCCTTTCTGGCACCTTCCCCGGTGGAGTTGTGCATGGGGTGTGTTTGGAACATTTTGTCACCAGCCGAGTCCAAAATTCAGCGCTTCCCTATCTCAGCCCAGAAAGCAGGATGCACTACATCTGTGGTACCTTTCAGCTGCCTACCGGGGTAGTGTAAAAACTAGCAAAGGAACTTCTTTCTGGCAGCTTCCCCGGTGGAGTTGTGCATGGGGTGTGTTTGGTACATTTTGTCACCAGCCGAGTCCAAAATTCAGCGCTTCCCCACCTCACCCCAGAAAGCAGGATGAACTACATCTGTGGTACCTTTCAGCTGCCTACCGGGGTAGTGTAAAAACTAGCAAAAAAAATTCTTTCTGACACCTTCCCCGGTGGAGTCGTGCATGGGGTGTGTTTGGAACATTTTGTCACCAGCCGAGTCCAAACTTCAGCGCTTCCCCATCTCAGCCCAGAAAGCAGGTAGAACAAGTCTTGTGGTGCCTTTCAGCTGCCTACCCGAGCAATGTAAAAAGTTCCAACAGAACTCCTTTCTGGCACCTTGCCCGATGGAGTTGTGCATGGGGTGTGTTTGGAACATTTTGTCACCAGCCGAGGCCAAAATTCAGCGCTTCCCCATCTCAGCCCAGAAAGCAGCTAGAACAACTTTTGTGGTGCCTTTCAGCTGCCTACCCGAGCAATGTAAAAAGTACCAAGAGAACTCCTTTCTGGCACCTTCCCCGGTGGAGTCGTGCATGGGGTGTGTTTGGAACATTTTGTCACCAGCCGAGTCCAAACTTCAGCGCTTCCCCACCTCACCCCAGAAAGCAGGATGAACTACATCTGTGGTACCTTTCAGCTGCCTACCGGGGTAGTGTAAGAACTTACAACGGAACTCCTTTCTGGCACCTTTCCCGATGGAGTTGTGCATGGGGTGTGTTTGGAACATTTTGTCACCAGCCGAGTCCAAAATTCAGCGTTTCCCCATCTCAGCCCAGAAAGCAGGTAGAACAAGTCTTGTGGTGCCTTTCAGCTGCCTACCCGAGTAATGTAAAAACTAGCAACAGAACTCCTTTCTGGCACCTTCCCCAGTGGAGTTGTGCATGGGGTGTGTTTGGAACATTTTGTCACCAGCCGAGGCCAAAATTCAGCGCTTCCCTATCTCAGCCCAGAAAGCAGGATGAACTACATCTGGGGTACCTTTCAGCTGCCTACCGGGGTAGTGTAAAAACTAGCAAAGGAACTTCTTTCTGGCACCTTCCCCGGTGGAGTTGTGCATGGGGTGTGTTTGGAACATTTTGTCACCAGCCGAGTCCAAAATTCAGCGCTTCCCCATCTCAGCCTAGAAAGCAGGTAGAACAAGTCTTGTGGTGCCTTTCAGCTGCCTACCCGAGTAATGTAAAAAGTTCCAACAGAACTCCTTTCTGGCACCTTCCCCAGTGGAGTTGTGCATGGGGTGTGTTTGGAACATTTTGTCACCAGCCGAGTCCAAAATTCAGCGATTCCCCATCTCAGCCCAGAAAGCAGGTAGAACAAGTCTTGTGGTGCCTTTCAGCTGCCTACCCGAGTAATGTAAAAAGTTCCAACAGAACTCCTTTCTGGCACCTTCCCCGATGGAGTTGTGCATGGGGTGTGTTTGGAACATTTTGTCACCAGCCGAGTCCAAAATTCAGCGCTTCCCCATCTCAGCCCAGAAAGCAGGTAGAACAATTTTTGTGGTGCCTTTCAGCTGCCTACCTGGGTAATGTAAAAACTAGCAAGAGAACTCATATCTGGCCCCTTCCCCGAAGGAGTTGTGCATGGGGTGTGTTTGGAACATTTTGTCACCAGCCGAGGCCAAAATTCAGCGCTTCCCTATCTCAGCCCAGAAAGCAGGTAGAACAAGTCTTGTGGTGCCTTTCAGCTGCCTACCCGAGCAATGTAAAAAGTACCAAGAGAACTCCTTTCTGGCACCTTCCCCGATGGAGTTGTGCATGGGGTGTGTTTGGAACATTTTGTCACCAGCCGAGGCCAAAATTCAGCGCTTCCCCATCTCAGCCCAGAAAGCAGGTAGAACAATTTTTGTGGTGCCTTTCAGCTGCCTACCTGGGTAATGTAAAAACTAGCAAGAGAACTCATATCTGGCCCCTTCCCCGAAGGAGTTGTGCATGGGGTGTGTTTGGAACATTTTGTCACCAGCCGAGTCCAAACTTCAGCGCTTCCCCATCTCAGCCCAGAAAGCAGGTAGAACAAGTCTTGTGGTGCCTTTCAGCTGCCTACCCGAGCAATGTAAAAAGTTCCAACAGAACTCCTTTCTGGCACCTTGCCCGATGGAGTTGTGCATGGGGTGTGTTTGGAACATTTTGTCACCAGCCGAGGCCAAAATTCAGCGCTTCCCCATCTCAGCCCAGAAAGCAGCTAGAACAACTTTTGTGGTGCCTTTCAGCTGCCTACCCGAGCAATGTAAAAAGTACCAAGAGAACTCCTTTCTGGCACCTTCCCCGGTGGAGTCGTGCATGGGGTGTGTTTGGAACATTTTGTCACCAGCCGAGTCCAAACTTCAGCGCTTCCCCACCTCACCCCAGAAAGCAGGATGAACTACATCTGTGGTACCTTTCAGCTGCCTACCGGGGTAGTGTAAGAACTTACAACGGAACTCCTTTCTGGCACCTTTCCCGATGGAGTTGTGCATGGGGTGTGTTTGGAACATTTTGTCACCAGCCGAGTCCAAAATTCAGCGTTTCCCCATCTCAGCCCAGAAAGCAGGTAGAACAAGTCTTGTGGTGCCTTTCAGCTGCCTACCCGAGTAATGTAAAAACTAGCAACAGAACTCCTTTCTGGCACCTTCCCCAGTGGAGTTGTGCATGGGGTGTGTTTGGAACATTTTGTCACCAGCCGAGGCCAAAATTCAGCGCTTCCCTATCTCAGCCCAGAAAGCAGGATGAACTACATCTGGGGTACCTTTCAGCTGCCTACCGGGGTAGTGTAAAAACTAGCAAAGGAACTTCTTTCTGGCACCTTCCCCGGTGGAGTTGTGCATGGGGTGTGTTTGGAACATTTTGTCACCAGCCGAGTCCAAAATTCAGCGCTTCCCCATCTCAGCCTAGAAAGCAGGTAGAACAAGTCTTGTGGTGCCTTTCAGCTGCCTACCCGAGTAATGTAAAAAGTTCCAACAGAACTCCTTTCTGGCACCTTCCCCAGTGGAGTTGTGCATGGGGTGTGTTTGGAACATTTTGTCACCAGCCGAGTCCAAAATTCAGCGATTCCCCATCTCAGCCCAGAAAGCAGGTAGAACAAGTTTTGTGGTGCCTTTCAGCTGCCTACCGGGGTAATGTAAAAACTAGCAACAGAACTCCTTTCTGGCACCTTCCCCGATGGAGTTGTGCATGGGGTGTGTTTGGAACATTTTGTCACCATCCGAGTCCAAAATTCAGCGCTTCCCCATCTCAGCCCAGAAAGCAGGTAGAACAAGTCTTGTGGTGCCTTTCAGCTGCCTACCCGAGCAATGTAAAAATTTCCAACAGAACTCCTTTCTGGCACCTTGCCCGATGGAGTTGTGCATGGGGTGTGTTTGGAACATTTTGTCACCAGCCGAGGCCAAAATTCAGCGCTTCCCCATCTCAGCCCAGAAAGCAGCTAGAACAACTTTTGTGGTGCCTTTCAGCTGCCTACCCGAGCAATGTAAAAAGTACCAAGAGAACTCCTTTCTGGCACCTTCCCCGGTGGAGTCGTGCATGGGGTGTGTTTGGAACATTTTGTCACCAGCCGAGTCCAAACTTCAGCGCTTCCCCACCTCACCCCAGAAAGCAGGATGAACTACATCTGTGGTACCTTTCAGCTGCCTACCGGGGTAGTGTAAGAACTTACAACGGAACTCCTTTCTGGCACCTTTCCCGATGGAGTTGTGCATGGGGTGTGTTTGGAACATTTTGTCACCAGCCGAGTCCAAAATTCAGCGTTTCCCCATCTCAGCCCAGAAAGCAGGTAGAACAAGTCTTGTGGTGCCTTTCAGCTGCCTACCCGAGTAATGTAAAAACTAGCAACAGAACTCCTTTCTGGCACCTTCCCCAGTGGAGTTGTGCATGGGGTGTGTTTGGAACATTTTGTCACCAGCCGAGGCCAAAATTCAGCGCTTCCCTATCTCAGCCCAGAAAGCAGGATGAACTACATCTGGGGTACCTTTCAGCTGCCTACCGGGGTAGTGTAAAAACTAGCAAAGGAACTTCTTTCTGGCACCTTCCCCGGTGGAGTTGTGCATGGGGTGTGTTTGGAACATTTTGTCACCAGCCGAGTCCAAAATTCAGCGCTTCCCCATCTCAGCCTAGAAAGCAGGTAGAACAAGTCTTGTGGTGCCTTTCAGCTGCCTACCCGAGTAATGTAAAAAGTTCCAACAGAACTCCTTTCTGGCACCTTCCCCAGTGGAGTTGTGCATGGGGTGTGTTTGGAACATTTTGTCACCAGCCGAGTCCAAAATTCAGCGATTCCCCATCTCAGCCCAGAAAGCAGGTAGAACAAGTTTTGTGGTGCCTTTCAGCTGCCTACCGGGGTAATGTAAAAACTAGCAACAGAACTCCTTTCTGGCACCTTCCCCGATGGAGTTGTGCATGGGGTGTGTTTGGAACATTTTGTCACCATCCGAGTCCAAAATTCAGCGCTTCCCCATCTCAGCCCAGAAAGCAGGTAGAACAAGTCTTGTGGTGCCTTTCAGCTGCCTACCCGAGCAATGTAAAAATTTCCAACAGAACTCCTTTCTGGCACCTTGCCCGATGGAGTTGTGCATGGGGTGTGTTTGGAACATTTTGTCACCAGCCGAGTCCAAAATTCAGCGCTTCCCCATCTCAGCCCAGAAAGCAGCTAGAACAACTTTTGTGGTGCCTTTCAGCTGCCTACCCGAGCAATGTAAAAAGTACCAAGAGAACTCCTTTCTGGCACCTTCCCCGGTGGAGTCGTGCATGGGGTGTGTTTGGAACATTTTGTCACCAGCCGAGTCCAAACTTCAGCGCTTCCCCACCTCACCCCAGAAAGCAGGATGAACTACATCTGTGGTACCTTTCAGCTGCCTACCGGGGTAGTGTAAGAACTTACAACGGAACTCCTTTCTGGCACCTTCCCCGGTGGAGTTGTGCATGGGGTGTGTTTGGAACATTTTGTCACCAGCCGAGGCCAAAATTCAGCGCTTCCCCACCTCACCCCAGAAATCAGGATGAACTACATCTGTGGTACCTTTCAGCTGCCTACCGGGGTAGTGTAAGAACTTACAACGGAACTCCTTTCTGGCACCTTCCCCGGTGGAGTTGTGCATTGGGTGTGTTTGGAACATTTTGTCACCAGCCAAGTCCAAAATTCAGCGCTTCCCCATCTCAGCCCAGAAAGCAGGTAGAACAAGTCTTGTGGTGCCTTTCAGCTGCCTACCCGAGTAATGTAAAAACTAGCAACAGAACTCCTGTCTGGCACCTTCCCCAGTGGAGTTGTGCATGGGGTGTGTTTGGAACATTTTGTCACCAGCCGAGTCCAAAATTCAGCGCTTCCCCATCTCAGCCCAGAAAGCAGGTAGAACAAGTCTTGTGGTGCCTTTCAGCTGCCTACCCGAGCAATGTAAAAAGTACCAAGAGAACTCCTTTCTGGCACCTTCCCCGGTGGAGTTGTGCATGGGGTGTGTTTGGAACATTTTGTCACCAGCCGAGTCCAAAATTCAGCGCTTCCCTATCTCAGCCCAGAAAGCAGGATGAACTACATCTGTGGTACCTTTCAGCTGCCTACCGGGGTAGTGTAAAAACTAGCAAAGGAACTTCTTTCTGGCACCTTCCCCGGTGGAGTCGTGCATGGGGTGTGTTTGGTACATTTTGTCACCAGCCGAGTCCAAAATTCAGCGCTTCCCTATCTCAGCCCAGAAAGCAGGATGAACTACATCTGTGGTACCTTTCAGCTGCCTACCGGGGTAGTGTAAAAACTAGCAAAGGAACTTCTTTCTGGCACCTTCCCCGGTGGAGTTGTGCATGGGGTGTGTTTGGAACATTTTGTCACCAGCCGAGGCCAAACTTCAGCGCTTCCCCACCTCACCCCAGAAAGCAGGATGAACTACATCTGTGGTACCTTTCAGCTGCCTACCGGGGTAGTGTAAGAACTTACAACGGAACTCCTTTCTGGCACCTTCCCCGGTGGAGTTGTGCATGGGGTGTGTTTGGAACATTTTGTCACCAGCCGAGGCCAAAATTCAGCGCTTCCCTATCTCAGCCCAGAAAGCAGGATGAACTACATCTGGGGTACCTTTCAGCTGCCTACCGGGGTAGTGTAAAAACTAGCAAAGGAACTTCTTTCTGGCACCTTCCCCGGTGGAGTTGTGCATGGGGTGTGTTTGGAACATTTTGTCACCAGCCGAGTCCAAAATTCAGCGCTTCCCCATCTCAGCCTAGAAAGCAGGTAGAACAAGTCTTGTGGTGCCTTTCAGCTGCCTACCCGAGTAATGTAAAAAGTTCCAACAGAACTCCTTTCTGGCACCTTCCCCAGTGGAGTTGTGCATGGGGTGTGTTTGGAACATTTTGTCACCAGCCGAGTCCAAAATTCAGCGATTCCCCATCTCAGCCCAGAAAGCAGGTAGAACAAGTTTTGTGGTGCCTTTCAGCTGCCTACCGGGGTAATGTAAAAACTAGCAACAGAACTCCTTTCTGGCACCTTCCCCGATGGAGTTGTGCATGGGGTGTGTTTGGAACATTTTGTCACCATCCGAGTCCAAAATTCAGCGCTTCCCCATCTCAGCCCAGAAAGCAGGTAGAACAAGTCTTGTGGTGCCTTTCAGCTGCCTACCCGAGCAATGTAAAAATTTCCAACAGAACTCCTTTCTGGCACCTTGCCCGATGGAGTTGTGCATGGGGTGTGTTTGGAACATTTTGTCACCAGCCGAGTCCAAAATTCAGCGCTTCCCCATCTCAGCCCAGAAAGCAGCTAGAACAACTTTTGTGGTGCCTTTCAGCTGCCTACCCGAGCAATGTAAAAAGTACCAAGAGAACTCCTTTCTGGCACCTTCCCCGGTGGAGTCGTGCATGGGGTGTGTTTGGAACATTTTGTCACCAGCCGAGTCCAAACTTCAGCGCTTCCCCACCTCACCCCAGAAAGCAGGATGAACTACATCTGTGGTACCTTTCAGCTGCCTACCGGGGTAGTGTAAGAACTTACAACGGAACTCCTTTCTGGCACCTTCCCCGGTGGAGTTGTGCATGGGGTGTGTTTGGAACATTTTGTCACCAGCCGAGGCCAAAATTCAGCGCTTCCCCACCTCACCCCAGAAATCAGGATGAACTACATCTGTGGTACCTTTCAGCTGCCTACCGGGGTAGTGTAAGAACTTACAACGGAACTCCTTTCTGGCACCTTCCCCGGTGGAGTTGTGCATTGGGTGTGTTTGGAACATTTTGTCACCAGCCAAGTCCAAAATTCAGCGCTTCCCCATCTCAGCCCAGAAAGCAGGTAGAACAAGTCTTGTGGTGCCTTTCAGCTGCCTACCCGAGTAATGTAAAAACTAGCAACAGAACTCCTGTCTGGCACCTTCCCCAGTGGAGTTGTGCATGGGGTGTGTTTGGAACATTTTGTCACCAGCCGAGTCCAAAATTCAGCGCTTCCCCATCTCAGCCCAGAAAGCAGGTAGAACAAGTCTTGTGGTGCCTTTCAGCTGCCTACCCGAGCAATGTAAAAAGTACCAAGAGAACTCCTTTCTGGCACCTTCCCCGGTGGAGTTGTGCATGGGGTGTGTTTGGAACATTTTGTCACCAGCCGAGTCCAAAATTCAGCGCTTCCCTATCTCAGCCCAGAAAGCAGGATGAACTACATCTGTGGTACCTTTCAGCTGCCTACCGGGGTAGTGTAAAAACTAGCAAAGGAACTTCTTTCTGGCACCTTCCCCGGTGGAGTCGTGCATGGGGTGTGTTTGGTACATTTTGTCACCAGCCGAGTCCAAAATTCAGCGCTTCCCTATCTCAGCCCAGAAAGCAGGATGAACTACATCTGTGGTACCTTTCAGCTGCCTACCGGGGTAGTGTAAAAACTAGCAAAGGAACTTCTTTCTGGCACCTTCCCCGGTGGAGTTGTGCATGGGGTGTGTTTGGAACATTTTGTCACCAGCCGAGGCCAAACTTCAGCGCTTCCCCACCTCACCCCAGAAAGCAGGATGAACTACATCTGTGGTACCTTTCAGCTGCCTACCGGGGTAGTGTAAGAACTTACAACGGAACTCCTTTCTGGCACCTTCCCCGGTGGAGTTGTGCATGGGGTGTGTTTGGAACATTTTGTCACCAGCCAAGTCCAAAATTCAGCGCTTCCCCATCTCAGCCCGGAAAGCAGGTAGAACAAGTCTTGTGGTGCCTTTCAGCTGCCTACCCGAGCAATGTAAAAAGTACCAAGAGAACTCCTTTCTGGCACCTTCCCCGGTGGAGTTGTGCATGGGGTGTGTTTGGAACATTTTGTCACCAGCCGAGGCCAAAATTCAGCGCTTCCCCACCTCACCCCAGAAAGCAGGATGAACTACATCTGTGGTACCTTTCAGCTGCCTACCGGGGTAGTGGAAGAACTTACAACGGAACTCCTTTCTAGCACCTTGCCCGATGGAGTTGTGCATGGGGTGTGTTTGGAACATTTTGTCACCAGCCGAGGCCAAAATTCAGCGCTTCCCCATCTCAGCCCAGAAAGCAGCTAGAACAACTTTTGTGGTGCCTTTCAGCTGCCTACCCGAGCAATGTAAAAAGTACCAAGAGAACTCCTTTCTGGCACCTTCCCCGGTGGAGTCGTGCATGGGGTGTGTTTGGAACATTTTGTCACCAGCCGAGTCCAAACTTCAGCGCTTCCCCACCTCACCCCAGAAAGCAGGATGAACTACATCTGTGGTACCTTTCAGCTGCCTACCGGGGTAGTGTAAGAACTTACAACGGAACTCCTTTCTGGCACCTTCCCCGGTGGAGTTGTGCATGGGGTGTGTTTGGAACATTTTGTCACCAGCCGAGGCCAAAATTCAGCGCTTCCCCATCTCAGCCCAGAAAGCAGGATGAACTACATCTGTGGTACCTTTCAGCTGCCTACCGGGGTAATGGAAGAACTTACAACGGAACTCCTTTCTGGCACCTTCCCCGGTGGAGTTGTGCATTGGGTGTGTTTGGAACATTTTGTCACCAGCCAAGTCCAAAATTCAGCGCTTCCCCATCTCAGCCCAGAAAGCAGGTAGAACAAGTCTTGTGGTGCCTTTCAGCTGCCTACCCGAGCAATGTAAAAAGTACCAAGAGAACTCCTTTCTGGCACCTTCCCCAGTGGAGTTGTGCATGGGGTGTGTTTGGAACATTTTGTCACCAGCCGAGTCCAAAATTCAGCGATTCCCCATCTCAGCCCAGAAAGCAGGTAGAACAAGTCTTGTGGTGCCTTTCAGCTGCCTACCCGAGCAATGTAAAAAGTACCAAGAGAACTCCTTTCTGGCACCTTCCCCGGTGGAGTTGTGCATGGGGTGTGTTTGGAACATTTTGTCACCAGCCGAGTCCAAAATTCAGCGCTTCCCTATCTCAGCCCAGAAAGCAGGATGAACTACATCTGTGGTACCTTTCAGCTGCCTACCGGGGTAGTGGAAGAACTTACAACGGAACTCCTTTCTGGCACCTTCCCCGGTGGAGTTGTGCATGGGGTGTGTTTGGTACATTTTGTCACCAGCCGAGTCCAAAATTCAGCGCTTCCCCATCTCAGCCCAGAAAGCAGGTAGAACAAGTCTTGTGGTGCCTTTCAGCTGCCTACCCGAGTAATGTAAAAACTAGCAACAGAACTCCTGTCTGGCACCTTCCCCAGTGGAGTTGTGCATGGGGTGTGTTTGGAACATTTTGTCACCAGCCGAGTCCAAAATTCAGCGCTTCCCCATCTCAGCCCAGAAAGCAGGTAGAACAAGTCTTGTGGTGCCTTTCAGCTGCCTACCGGGGTAGTGTAAAAACTACCAATAGAACTCATTTCTGGCACCTTCCCCGGTGGAGTTGTGCATGGGGTGTGTTTGGTAGATTTTGTCACCAGCCGAGTCCAAAATTCAGCGCTTCCCCATCTCAGCCCAGAAAGCAGGATGAACTACATCTGTGGTACCTTTCAGCTGCCTACCGGGGTAGTGTAAAAACTAGCAAAGGAACTCCTTTCTGACACCTTCCCCGGTGGAGTTGTGCATGGGGTGTGTTTGGAACATTTTGTCACCAGCCGAGGCCAAAATTCAGCGCTTCCCCACCTCACCCCAGAAAGCAGGATGAACTACATCTGTGGTACCTTTCAGCTGCCTACCGGGGTAGTGTAAGAACTTACAACGGAACTCCTTTCTGGCACCTTCCCCGGTGGAGTTGTGCATGGGGTGTGTTTGGAACATTTTGTCACCAGCCGAGTCCAAAATTCAGCGCTTCCCCATCTCAGCCCAGAAAGCAGGTAGAACAAGTCTTGTGGTGCCTTTCAGCTGCCTACCCGAGTAATGTAAAAACTAGCAACAGAACTCCTGTCTGGCACCTTCCCAAGTGGAGTTGTGCATGGGGTGTGTTTGGAACATTTTGTCACCAGCCGAGTCCAAAATTCAGCGCTTCCCTATCTCAGCCCAGAAAGCAGGATGAACTACATCTGTGGTACCTTTCAGCTGCCTACCGGGGTAGTGTAAAAACTAGCAAAGGAACTTCTTTCTGGCACCTTCCCCGGTGGAGTTGTGCATGGGGTGTGCTTGGAACATTTTGTCACCAGCCGAGTCCAAAATTCAGCGCTTCCCTATCTCAGCCCAGAAAGCAGGATGAACTACATCTGTGGTACCTTTCAGCTGCCTACCGGGGTAGTGTAAAAACTAGCAAAGGAACTCCTTTCTGACACCTTCCCCGGTGGAGTCGTGCATGGGGTGTGTTTGGAACATTTTGTCACCAGCCGAGGCCAAACTTCAGCGCTTCCCCACCTCACCCCAGAAAGCAGGATGAACTACATCTGTGGTACCTTTCAGCTGCCTACCGGGGTAGTGTAAGAACTTACAACGGAACTCCTTTCTGGCACCTTCCCCGGTGGAGTTGTGCATGGGGTGTGTTTGGAACATTTTGTCACCAGCCAAGTCCAAAATTCAGCGTTTCCCCATCTCAGCCCAGAAAGCAGGTAGAACAAGTCTTGTGGTGCCTTTCAGCTGCCTACCCGAGTAATGTAAAAACTAGCAACAGAACTCCTGTCTGGCACCTTCCCCAGTGGAGTTGTGCATGGGGTGTGTTTGGAACATTTTGTCACCACCCGAGTCCAAAATTCAGCGCTTCCCCATCTCAGCCCAGAAAGCAGGTAGAACAAGTTTTGTGGTGCCCTTCAGCTGCCTACCCGAGCAATGTAAAAAGTACCAAGAGAACTCCTTTCTGGCACCTTCCCCGGTGGAGTTGTGCATGGGCTGTGTTTGGAACATTTTGTCACCAGCCGAGGCCAAAATTCAGCGCTTCCCTATCTCAGCCCAGAAAGCAGGATGAACTACATCTGTGGTACCTTTCAGCTGCCTACCGGGGTAGTGGAAGAACTTACAACGGAACTCCTTTCTGGCACCTTCCCCGGTGGAGTTGTGCATGGGGTGTGTTTGGTACATTTTGTCACCAGCCGAGTCCAAAATTCAGCGCTTCCCCATCTCAGCCCAGAAAGCAGGTAGAACAAGTCTTGTGGTGCCTTTCAGCTGCCTACCCGAGTAATGTAAAAACTAGCAACAGAACTCCTGTCTGGCACCTTCCCCAGTGGAGTTGTGCATGGGGTGTGTTTGGAACATTTTGTCACCAGCCGAGTCCAAAATTCAGCGCTTCCCTATCTCAGCCCAGAAAGCAGGTAGAACAAGTCTTGTGGTGCCTTTCAGCTGCCTACCCGAGCAATGTAAAAAGTACCAAGAGAACTACTTTCTGGCACCTTCCCCGGTGGAGTTGTGCATGGGGTGTGTTTGGAACATTTTGTCACCAGCCGAGTCCAAAATTCAGCGCTTCCCTATCTCAGCCCAGAAAGCAGGATGAACTACATCTGTGGTACCTTTCAGCTGCCTACCGGGGTAGTGTAAAAACTAGCAAAGGAACTTCTTTCTGGCACCTTCCCCGGTGGAGTTGTGCATGGGGTGTGTTTGGTACATTTTGTCACCAGCCGAGTCCAAAATTCAGCGCTTCCCCATCTCAGCCCAGAAAGCAGGATGAACTACATCTGTGGTACCTTTCAGCTGCCTACTGGGGTAGTGTAAAAACTAGCAAAGGAACTCCTTTCTGACACCTTCCCCGGTGGAGTTGTGCATGGGGTGTGTTTGGAACATTTTGTCACCAGCCGAGGCCAAAATTCAGCGCTTCCCCACCTCACCCCAGAAAGCAGGATGAACTACATCTGTGGTACCTTTCAGCTGCCTACCGGGGTAGTGTAAGAACTTACAACGGAACTCCTTTCTGGCACCTTCCCCGGTGGAGTTGTGCATGGGGTGTGTTTGGAACATTTTGTCACCAGCCGAGTCCAAAATTCAGCGCTTCCCCATCTCAGCCCAGAAAGCAGGTAGAACAAGTCTTGTGGTGCCTTTCAGCTGCCTACCCGAGTAATGTAAAAACTAGCAACAGAACTCCTGTCTGGCACCTTCCCCAGTGGAGTTGTGCATGGGGTGTGTTTGGAACATTTTGTCACCAGCCGAGTCCAAAATTCAGCGCTTCCCCATCTCAGCCCAGAAAGCAGGTAGAACAAGTCTTGTGGTGCCTTTCAGCTGCCTACCCGAGCAATGTAAAAAGTACCAAGAGAACTCCTTTCTGGCACCTTCCCCGGTGGAGTTGTGCATGGGGTGTGTTTGGAACATTTTGTCACCAGCCGAGGCCAAAATTCAGCGCTTCCCTATCTCAGCCCAGAAAGCAGGATGAACTACATCTGTGGTACCTTTCAGCTGCCTACCAGGGTAGTGTAAAAACTAGCAAAGGAACTTCTTTCTGGCACCTTCCCCGGTGGAGTTGTGCATGGGGTGTGTTTGGTACATTTTGTCACCAGCCGAGTCCAAAATTCAGCGCTTCCCTATCTCAGCCCAGAAAGCAGGATGAACTACATCTGTGGTACCTTTCAGCTGCCTACCGGGGTAGTGTAAAAAATAGCAAAGGAACTCGTTTCTGGCACCTTCCCCGGTGGAGTTGTGCATGGGGTGTGTTTGGAACATTTTGTCACCAGCCGAGGCCAAAATTCAGCGCTTCCCTATCTCAGCCCAGAAAGCAGGATGAACTACATCTGTGGTACCTTTCAGCTGCCTACCGGGGTAGTGGAAGAACTTACAACGGAACTCCTTTCTGGCACCTTCCCCGGTGGAGTTGTGCATGGGGTGTGTTTGGAACATTTTGTCACCAGCCGAGTCCAAAATTCAGCGCTTCCCCATCTCAGCCCAGAAAGCAGGTAGAACAAGTCTTGTGGTGCCTTTCAGCTGCCTACCCGAGTAAAGTAAAAACTAGCAACAGAACTCCTGTCTGGCACCTTCCCCAGTGGAGTTGTGCATGGGGTGTGTTTGGAACATTTTGTCACCAGCCGAGTCCAAAATTCAGCGATTCCCCATCTCAGCCCAGAAAGCAGGTAGAACAAGTCTTGTGGTGCCTTTCAGCTGCCTACCCGAGCAATGTAAAAAGTACCAAGAGAACTCCTTTCTGGCCCCTTCCCCGGTGGAGTTGTGCATGGGGTGTGTTTGGAACATTTTGTCACCAGCCGAGTCCAAAATTCAGCGCTTCCCTATCTCAGCCCAGAAAGCAGGATGAACTACATCTGTGGTACCTTTCAGCTGCCTACCGGGGTAGTGTAAAAACTAGCAAAGGAACTTCTTTCTGGCACCTTCCCCGGTGGAGTTGTGCATGGGGTGTGTTTGGTACATTTTGTCACCAGCCGAGTCCAAAATTCAGCGCTTCCCCATCTCAGCCCAGAAAGCAGGATGAACTACATCTGTGGTACCTTTCAGCTGCCTACCGGGGTAGTGTAAAAACTAGCAAAGGAACTCCTTTCTGACACCTTCCCCGGTGGAGTCGTGCATGGGGTGTGTTTGGAACATTTTGTCACCAGCCGAGGCCAAACTTCAGCGCTTCCCCACCTCACCCCAGAAAGCAGGATGAACTACATCTGTGGTACCTTTCAGCTGCCTACCGGGGTAGTGGAAGAACTTACAACGGAACTCCTTTCTGTCACCTTCCTTGGTGGAGTTGTGCATGGGGTGTGTTTGGAACATTTTGTCACCAGCCGAGTCCAAAATTCAGCGCTTCCCCATCTCAGCCCAGAAAGCAGGTAGAACAAGTCTTGTGGTGCCTTTCAGCTGCCTACCCGAGTAATGTAAAAACTAGCAACAGAACTCCTGTCTGGCACCTTCCCCAGTGGAGTTGTGCATGGGGTGTGTTTGGAACATTTTGTCACCAGCCGAGGCCAAAATTCAGCGCTTCCCCATCTCAGCCCAGAAAGCAGGTAGAACAAGTCTTGTGGTGCCTTTCAGCTGCCTACCCGAGCAATGTAAAAAGTACCAAGAGAACTCCTTTCTGGCACCTTCCCCGGTGGAGTTGTGCATGGGGTGTGTTTGGAACATTTTGTCACCAGCCGAGGCCAAAATTCAGCGCTTCCCTATCTCAGCCCAGAAAGCAGGATGAACTACATCTGTGGTACCTTTCAGCTGCCTACCGGGGTAGTGGAAGAACTTACAACGGAACTCCTTTCTGTCACCTTCCCCGGTGGAGTTGTGCATGGGGTGTGTTTGGTACATTTTGTCACCAGCCGAGTCCAAAATTCAGCGCTTCCCCATCTCAGCCCAGAAAGCAGGTAGAAGAAGTCTTGTGGTGCCTTTCAGCTGCCTACCCGAGCAATGTAAAAAGTTCCAAAAGAACTCCTTTCTGGCACCTTCCCCGGTGGAGTTGTGCATGGGGTGTGTTTGGAACATTTTGTCACAAGCCGAGTCCAAAATTCAGCGCTTCCCCATCTCAGCCCAGAAAGCAGGTAGAACAAGTCTTGTGGTGCCTTTCAGCTGCCTACCCGAGTAATGTAAAAAGTTCCAACAGAACTCCTTTCTGGCACCTTGCCCGATGGAGTTGTGCATGGGGTGTGTTTGGAACATTTTGTCACCAGCCGAGTCCAAAATTCAGCGCTTCCCCATCTCAGCCCAGAAAGCAGGTAGAACAAGTTTTGTGGTGCCCTTCAGCTGCCTACTGGGTAATGTAAAAACTAGCAAGAGAACTCCTTTCTGGCCCCTTCCCCGAAGGAGTTGTGTATGGGGTGTGTTTGGAACATTTTGTCACCAGCCAAGTCCAAAATTCAGCGCTTCCCAATCTCAGCCCAGAAAGCAGGTAGAACAAGTCTTGTGGTGCCTTTCAGCTGCCTACCCGAGCAATGTAAAAAGTACCAAGAGAACTCCTTTCTGGCACCTTCCCCGGTGGAGTTGTGCATGGGGTGTGTTTGGAACATTTTGTCACCAGCCGAGGCCAAAATTCAGCGCTTCCCCATCTCAGCCCAGAAAGCAGGTAGAACAAGTCTTGTGGTGCCTTTCAGCTGCCTACCCGAGCAATGTAAAAAGTACCAAGAGAACTCCTTTCTGGCACCTTCCCCGGTGGAGTTGTGCATGGGGTGTGTTTGGAACATTTTGTCACCAGCCGAGTCCAAAATTCAGCGCTTCCCCATCTCAGCCCAGAAAGCAGGTAGAACAAGTTTTGTGGTTCCTTTCAGCTGCCTACCGGGGTAATGTAAAAACTAGCAACAGAACTCGTATCTGGCCCCTTCCCCGATGGAGTTGTGCATGGGGTGTGTTTGGAACATTTTGTCACCAGCCGAGTCCAAAATTCAGCGCTTCCCCATCTCAGCCCAGAAAGCAGGTAGAACAAGTCTTGTGGTGCCTTTCAGCTGCCTACCTGGGTAATGTAAAAACTAGCAAGAGAACTCATATCTGGCCCCTTCCCCGAAGGAGTTGTGCATGGGGTGTGTTTGGAACATTTTGTCACCAGCCAAGTCCAAAATTCAGCGCTTCCCAATCTCAGCCCAGAAAGCAGGTAGAACAAGTCTTGTGGTGCCTTTCAGCTGCCTACCCGAGCAATGTAAAAAGTACCAAGAGAACTCCTTTCTGGCACCTTCCCCGGTGGAGTTGTGCATGGGGTGTGTTTGGAACATTTTGTCACCAGCCGAGGCCAAAATTCAGCGCTTCCCCATCTCAGCCCAGAAAGCAGGTAGAACAACTTTTGTGGTGCCTTTCAGCTGCCTACCGGGGTAATGTAAAAACTAGGAACAGAACTCATATCTGGCCCCTTCCCCGAAGGAGTTGTGCATGGGGTGTGTTTGGAACATTTTGTCACCAGCCGAGGCCAAAATTCAGCTCTTCCCCATCTCAGCCCAGAAAGCAGGTAGAACAAGTCTTGTGGTGCCTTTCAGCTGCCTACCCGAGCAATGTAAAAAGTACCAAGAGAACTCCTTTCTGGCCCCTTCCCTGATGGAGTTGTGCATGGGGTGTGTTTGGAACATTTTGTCACCAGCCGAGTCCAAACTTCAGCGCTTCCCCACCTCACCCCAGAAAGCAGGATGAACTACATCTTTGGTACCTTTCAGCTGCCTACCGGGGTAGTGGAAGAACTTACAACGGAACTCCTTTCTGGCACCTTCCCCGGTGGAGTTGTGCATGGGGTGTGTTTGGAACATTTTGTCACCAGCCGAGTCCAAAATTCAGCGCTTCCCCATCTCAGCCCAGAAAGCAGGTAGAACAAGTCTTGTGGTGCCTTTCAGCTGCCTACCCGAGCAATGTAAAAAGTACCAAGAGAACTCCTTTCTGGCACCTTCCCCGGTGGAGTTGTGCATGGGGTGTGTTTGGAACATTTTGTCACCAGCCGAGTCCAAAATTCAGCGCTTCCCTATCTCAGCCCAGAAAGCAGGATGCACTACATCTGTGGTACCTTTCAGCTGCCTACCGGGGTAGTGTAAAAACTAGCAAAGGAACTTCTTTCTGGCACCTTCCCCGGTGGAGTTGTGCATGGGGTGTGTTTGGTACATTTTGTCACCAGCCGAGTCCAAAATTCAGCGCTTCCCCACCTCACCCCCAGAAAGCAGGATGAACTACATCTGTGGTACCTTTCAGCTGCCTACCGGGGTAGTGTAAAAACTAGCAAAAAAAATTCTTTCTGACACCTTCCCCGGTGGAGTCGTGCATGGGGTGTGTTTGGAACATTTTGTCACCAGCCGAGGCCAAAATTCAGCGCTTCCCCATCTCAGCCCAGAAAGCAGGTAGAACAAGTCTTGTGGTGCCTTTCAGCTGCCTACCCGAGCAATGTAAAAAGTTCCAACAGAACTCCTTTCTGGCACCTTGCCCGATGGAGTTGTGCATGGGGTGTGTTTGGAACATTTTGTCACCAGCCGAGGCCAAAATTCAGCGCTTCCCCATCTCAGCCCAGAAAGCAGCTAGAACAACTTTTGTGGTGCCTTTCAGCTGCCTACCCGAGCAATGTAAAAAGTACCAAGAGAACTCCTTTCTGGCACCTTCCCCGGTGGAGTCGTGCATGGGGTGTGTTTGGAACATTTTGTCACCAGCCGAGTCCAAACTTCAGCGCTTCCCCACCTCACCCCAGAAAGCAGGATGAACTACACCTGTGGTACCTTTCAGCTGCCTACCGGGGTAGTGTAAGAACTTACAACGGAACTCCTTTCTGGCACCTTTCCCGATGGAGTTGTGCATGGGGTGTGTTTGGAACATTTTGTCACCAGCCGAGTCCAAAATTCAGCGTTTCCCCATCTCAGCCCAGAAAGCAGGTAGAACAAGTCTTGTGGTGCCTTTCAGCTGCCTACCCGAGTAATGTAAAAACTAGCAACAGAACTCCTTTCTGGCACCTTCCCCAGTGGAGTTGTGCATGGGGTGTGTTTGGAACATTTTGTCACCAGCCGAGGCCAAAATTCAGCGCTTCCCTATCTCAGCCCAGAAAGCAGGATGAACTACATCTGGGGTACCTTTCAGCTGCCTACCGGGGTAGTGTAAAAACTAGCAAAGGAACTTCTTTCTGGCACCTTCCCCGGTGGAGTTGTGCATGGGGTGTGTTTGGAACATTTTGTCACCAGCCGAGTCCAAAATTCAGCGCTTCCCCATCTCAGCCTAGAAAGCAGGTAGAACAAGTCTTGTGGTGCCTTTCAGCTGCCTACCCGAGTAATGTAAAAAGTTCCAACAGAACTCCTTTCTGGCACCTTCCCCAGTGGAGTTGTGCATGGGGTGTGTTTGGAACATTTTGTCACCAGCCGAGTCCAAAATTCAGCGCTTCCCCATCTCAGCCCAGAAAGCAGGTAGAACAAGTCTTGTGGTGCCTTTCAGCTGCCTACCCGAGCAATGTAAAAATTTCCAACAGAACTCCTTTCTGGCACCTTGCCCGATGGAGTTGTGCATGGGGTGTGTTTGGAACATTTTGTCACCAGCCGAGGCCAAAATTCAGCGCTTCCCCATCTCAGCCCAGAAAGCAGCTAGAACAACTTTTGTGGTGCCTTTCAGCTGCCTACCCGAGCAATGTAAAAAGTACCAAGAGAACTCCTTTCTGGCACCTTCCCCGGTGGAGTCGTGCATGGGGTGTGTTTGGAACATTTTGTCACCAGCCGAGTCCAAACTTCAGCGCTTCCCCACCTCACCCCAGAAAGCAGGATGAACTACATCTGTGGTACCTTTCAGCTGCCTACCGGGGTAGTGTAAGAACTTACAACGGAACTCCTTTCTGGCACCTTCCCCGGTGGAGTTGTGCATGGGGTGTGTTTGGAACATTTTGTCACCAGCCGAGGCCAAAATTCAGCGCTTCCCCACCTCACCCCAGAAATCAGGATGAACTACATCTGTGGTACCTTTCAGCTGCCTACCGGGGTAGTGTAAGAACTTACAACGGAACTCCTTTCTGGCACCTTCCCCGGTGGAGTTGTGCATGGGGTGTGTTTGGAACATTTTGTCACCAGCCAAGTCCAAAATTCAGCGCTTCCCCATCTCAGCCCAGAAAGCAGGTAGAACAAGTCTTGTGGTGCCTTTCAGCTGCCTACCCGAGTAATGTAAAAACTAGCAACAGAACTCCTGTCTGGCACCTTCCCCAGTGGAGTTGTGCATGGGGTGTGTTTGGAACATTTTGTCACCAGCCGAGTCCAAAATTCAGCGCTTCCCCATCTCAGCCCAGAAAGCAGGTAGAACAAGTCTTGTGGTGCCTTTCAGCTGCCTACCCGAGCAATGTAAAAAGTACCAAGAGAACTCCTTTCTGGCACCTTCCCCGGTGGAGTTGTGCATGGGGTGTGTTTGGAACATTTTGTCACCAGCCGAGTCCAAAATTCAGCGCTTCCCTATCTCAGCCCAGAAAGCAGGATGAACTACATCTGTGGTACCTTTCAGCTGCCTACCGGGGTAGTGTAAAAACTAGCAAAGGAACTTCTTTCTGGCACCTTCCCCGGTGGAGTTGTGCATGGGGTGTGTTTGGTACATTTTGTCACCAGCCGAGTCCAAAATTCAGCGCTTCCCTATCTCAGCCCAGAAAGCAGGATGAACTACATCTGTGGTACCTTTCAGCTGCCTACCGGGGTAGTGTAAAAACTAGCAAAGGAACTTCTTTCTGGCACCTTCCCCGGTGGAGTTGTGCATGGGGTGTGTTTGGAACATTTTGTCACCAGCCGAGGCCAAACTTCAGCGCTTCCCCACCTCACCCCAGAAAGCAGGATGAACTACATCTGTGGTACCTTTCAGCTGCCTACCGGGGTAGTGTAAGAACTTACAACGGAACTCCTTTCTGGCACCTTCCCCGGTGGAGTTGTGCATGGGGTGTGTTTGGAACATTTTGTCACCAGCCAAGTCCAAAAGTCAGCGCTTCCCCATCTCAGCCCGGAAAGCAGGTAGAACAAGTCTTGTGGTGCCTTTCAGCTGCCTACCCGAGCAATGTAAAAAGTACCAAGAGAACTCCTTTCTGGCACCTTCCCCGGTGGAGTTGTGCATGGGGTGTGTTTGGAACATTTTGTCACCAGCCGAGGCCAAAATTCAGCGCTTCCCCACCTCACCCCAGAAAGCAGGATGAACTACATCTGTGGTACCTTTCAGCTGCCTACCGGGGTAGTGGAAGAACTTACCACGGAACTCCTTTCTGGCACCTTCCCCGGTGGAGTTGTGCATGGGGTGTGTTTGGTACATTTTGTCACCAGCCGAGTCCAAAATTCAGCGCTTCCCCATCTCAGCCCAGAAAGCAGGTAGAACAAGTCTTGTGGTGCCTTTCAGCTGCCTACCCGAGTAATGTAAAAACTAGCAACAGAACTCCTTTCTGGCACCTTCCCCAGTGGAGTTGTGCATGGGGTGTGTTTGGAACATTTTGTCACCAGCCGAGTCCAAAATTCAGCGCTTCCCCATCTCAGCCCAGAAAGCAGGTAGAACAAGTCTTGTGGTGCCTTTCAGCTGCCTACCCGAGCAATGTAAAAAGTACCAAGAGAACTCCTTTCTGGCACCTTCCCCGGTGGAGTTGTGCATGGGGTGTGTTTGGAACATTTTGTCACCAGCCGAGTCCAAAATTCAGCGCTTCCCCATCTCAGCCCAGAAAGCAGGATGAACTACATCTGTGGTACCTTTCAGCTGCCTACCGGGGTAGTGTAAAAACTAGCAAAGGAACTTCTTTCTGGCACCTTCCCCGGTGGAGTTGTGCATGGGGTGTGTTTGGTACATTTTGTCACCAGCCGAGTCCAAAATTCAGCGCTTCCCTATCTCAGCCCAGAAAGCAGGATGAACTACATCTGTGGTACCTTTCAGCTGCCTACCGGGGTAGTGTAAAAACTAGCAAAGGAACTCCTTTCTGACACCTTACCCGGTGGAGTCGTGCATGGGGTGTGTTTGGAACATTTTGTCACCAGCCGAGGCCAAACATCAGCGCTTCCCCACCTCACCCCAGAAAGCAGGATGAACTACATATGTGGTACCTTTCAGCTGCCTACCGGGGTAGTGTAAAAACTAGCAAAGGAACTCCTTTCTGACACCTTCCCCGGTGGAGTCGTGCATGGGGTGTGTTTGGAACATTTTGTCACCAGCCGAGGCCAAACTTCAGCGCTTCCCCACCTCACCCCAGAAAGCAGGATGAACTACATCTGTGGTACCTTTCAGCTGCCTACCGGGGTAGTGGAAGAACTTACAACGGAACTCCTTTCTGGCACCTTCCCCGGTGGAGTTGTGCATGGGGTGTGTTTGGAACATTTTGTCACCAGCCGAGTCCAAAATTCAGCGCTTCCCCATCTCAGCCCAGAAAGCAGGTAGAACAAGTCTTGTGGTGCCTTTCAGCTGCCTACCCGAGCAATGTAAAAAGTACCAAGAGAACTCCTTTCTGGCACCTTCCCCGGTGGAGTTGTGCATGGGGTGTGTTTGGAACATTTTGTCACCAGCCGAGTCCAAAATTCAGCGCTTCCCCATCTCAGCCCAGAAAGCAGGATGAACTACATCTGTGGTACCTTTCAGCTGCCTACCGGGGTAGTGTAAAAACTAGCAAAGGAACTTCTTTCTGGCACCTTCCCCGGTGGAGTTGTGCATGGGGTGTGTTTGGTACATTTTGTCACCAGCCGAGTCCAAAATTCAGCGCTTCCCTATCTCAGCCCAGAAAGCAGGATGAACTACATCTGTGGTACCTTTCAGCTGCCTACCGGGGTAGTGTAAAAACTAGCAAAGGAACTCCTTTCTGACACCTTACCCGGTGGAGTCGTGCATGGGGTGTGTTTGGAACATTTTGTCACCAGCCGAGGCCAAACATCAGCGCTTCCCCACCTCACCCCAGAAAGCAGGATGAACTACATATGTGGTACCTTTCAGCTGCCTACCGGGGTAGTGTAAAAACTAGCAAAGGAACTCCTTTCTGACACCTTCCCCGGTGGAGTCGTGCATGGGGTGTGTTTGGAACATTTTGTCACCAGCCGAGGCCAAACTTCAGCGCTTCCCCACCTCACCCCAGAAAGCAGGATGAACTACATCTGTGGTACCTTTCAGCTGCCTACCGGGGTAGTGGAAGAACTTACAACGGAACTCCTTTCTGGCACCTTCCCCGGTGGAGTTGTGCATGGGGTGTGTTTGGAACATTTTGTCACCAGCCGAGTCCAAAATTCAGCGCTTCCCCATCTCAGCCCAGAAAGCAGGTAGAACAAGTCTTGTGGTGCCTTTCAGCTGCCTACCCGAGTAATGTAAAAACTAGCAAGAGAACTCCTTTCTGGCACCTTCCCCGGTGGAGTTGTGCATGGGGTGTGTTTGGAACATTTTGTCACCAGCCGAGTCCAAAATTCAGCGATTCCCCATCTCAGCCCAGAAAGCAGGATGAACTACATCTGTGGTACCTTTCAGCTGCCTACCGGGGTAGTGTAAAAACTAGCAAAGGAACTTCTTTCTGGCACCTTCCCCGGTGGAGTTGTGCATGGGGTGTGTTTGGTACATTTTGTCACCAGCCGAGTCCAAAATTCAGCGCTTCCCTATCTCAGCCCAGAAAGCAGGATGAACTACATCTGTGGTACCTTTCAGCTGCCTACCGGGGTAGTGTAAAAACTAGCAAAGGAACTCCTTTCTGACACCTTCCCCGGTGGAGTCGTGCATGGGGTGTGTTTGGAACATTTTGTCACCAGCCGAGGCCAAACTTCAGCGCTTCCCCACCTCACCCCAGAAAGCAGGATGAACTACATATGTGGTACCTTTCAGCTGCCTACCGGGGTAGTGTAAAAACTAGCAAAGGAACTCCTTTCTGACACCTTCCCCGGTGGAGTCGTGCATGGGGTGTGTTTGGAACATTTTGTCACCAGCCGAGGCCAAAATTCAGCGCTTCCCCACCTCACCCCAGAAAGCAGGATGAACTACATCTGTGGTACCTTTCAGCTGCCTACCGGGGTAGTGTAAGAACTTACAACGGAACTCCTTTCTGGCACCTTCCCCGGTGGAGTTGTGCATGGGGTGTGTTTGGAACATTTTGTCACCAGCCAAGTCCAAAATTCAGCGCTTCCCCATATCAGCCCAGAAAGCAGGTAGAACAAGTCTTGTAGTGCCTTTCAGCTGCCTACCCGAGTAATGTAAAAACTAGCAACAGAACTCCTGTCTGGCACCTTCCCCAGTGGAGTTGTGCATGGGGTGTGTTTGGAACATTTTGTCACCAGCCGAGTCCAAAATTCAGCGCTTCCGTATCTCAGCCCAGAAAGCAGGATGCACTACATCTGTGGTACCTTTCAGCTGCCTACCGGGGTAGTGTAAAAACTAGCAAAGGAACTCCTTTCTGACACCTTCCCCGGTGGAGTCGTGCATGGGGTGTGTTTGGAACATTTTGTCACCAGCCGAGGCCAAACTTCAGTGCTTCCCCACCTCACCCCAGAAAGCAGGATGAACTACATCTGTGGTACCTTTCAGCTGCCTACCGGGGTAGTGTAAGAACTTACAACGGAACTCCTTTCTGGCACCTTCCCCGGTGGAGTTGTGCATTGGGTGTGTTTGGAACATTTTGTCACCAGCCAAGTCCAAAATTCAGCGCTTCCCCATCTCAGCCCAGAAAGCAGGTAGAACAAGTCTTGTGGTGCCTTTCAGCTGCCTACCCGAGTAATGTAAAAACTAGCAACAGAAATCCTGTCTGGCACCTTCCCCAGTGGAGTTGTGCATGGGGTGTGTTTGGAACATTTTGTCACCAGCCGAGTCCAAAATTCAGCGCTTCCCCATCTCAGCCCAGAAAGCAGGTAGAACAAGTCTTGTGGTGCCTTTCAGCTGCCTACCCGAGCAATGTAAAAAGTACCAAGAGAACTCCTTTCTGGCACCTTCCCCGGTGGAGTTGTGCATGGGGTGTGTTTGGAACATTTTGTCACCAGCCGAGTCCAAAATTCAGCGCTTCCCTATCTCAGCCCAGAAAGCAGGATGAACTACATCTGTGGTACCTTTCAGCTGCCTACCGGGGTAGTGGAAGAACTTACAACGGAACTCCTTTCTGGCACCTTCCCCGGTGGAGTTGTGCATGGGGTGTGTTTGGTACATTTTGTCACCAGCCGAGTCCAAAATTCAGCGCTTCCCCATCTCAGCCCGGAAAGCTGGTAGAACAAGTCTTGTGGTGCCTTTCAGCTGCCTACCCGAGTAATGTAAAAACTAGCAACAGAACTCCTTTCTGGCACCTTCCCCAGTGGAGTTGTGCATGGGGTGTGTTTGGAACATTTTGTCACCAGCCGAGTCCAAAATTCAGCGATTCCCCATCTCAGCCCAGAAAGCAGGTAGAACAAGTCTTGTGGTGCCTTTCAGCTGCCTACCCGAGCAATGTAAAAAGTACCAAGGGAACTCCTTTCTGGCACCTTCCCCGGTGGAGTTGTGCATGGGGTGTGTTTGGAACATTTTGTCACCAGCCGAGTCCAAAATTCAGCGCTTCCCTATCTCAGCCCAGAAAGCAGGATGAACTACATCTGTGGTACCTTTCAGCTGCCTACCGGGGTAGTGTAAAAACTAGCAAAGGAACTTCTTTCTGGCACCTT
This sequence comes from Falco peregrinus, assembly GCF_023634155.1. Classification (NCBI taxonomy): domain Eukaryota; kingdom Metazoa; phylum Chordata; class Aves; order Falconiformes; family Falconidae; genus Falco; species Falco peregrinus. Next base: position 55,334,804 of record NC_073721.1, read on the forward strand.
CCCCGGTGGAGTTGTGCATGGGGTGTGTTTGGTACATTTTGTCACCAGCCGAGTCCAAAATTCAGCGCTTCCCTATCTCAGCCCAGAAAGCAGGATGAACTACATCTGTGGTACCTTTCAGCTGCCTACCCGGGTAGTTTAAAAACTAGCAAAGGAACTCCTTTCTGACACCTTCCCCGGTGGAGTCGTGCATGGGGTGTGTTTGGAACATTTTGTCACCAGCCGAGGCCAAACTTCAGTGCTTCCCCACCTCACCCCAGAAAGCAGGATGAACTACATCTGTGGTACCTTTCAGCTGCCTACCGGGGTAGTGTAAAAACTAGCAAAGGAACTCCTTTCTGACACGTTCCCCGGTGGAGTCGTGCATGGGGTGTGTTTGGAACATTTTGTCACCAGCCGAGGCCAAACTTCAGCGCTTCCCCACCTCACCCCAGAAAGCAGGATGAACTACATCTGTGGTACCTTTCAGCTGCCTACCGGGGTAGTGTAAGAACTTACAACGGAACTCCTTTCTGGCACCTTTCCCGATGGAGTTGTGCATGGGGTGTGTTTGGAACATTTTGTCACCAGCCAAGTCCAAAATTCAGCGCTTCCCCATATCAGCCCAGAAAGCAGGTAGAACAAGTCTTGTGGTGCGTTTCAGCTGCCTACCCGAGTAATGTAAAAACTAGCAACAGAACTCCTGTCTGGCACCTTCCCCAGTGGAGTTGTGCATGGGGTGTGTTTGGAACATTTTGTCACCAGCCGAGTCCAAAATTCAGCGCTTCCCTATCTCAGCCCAGAAAGCAGGATGCACTACATCTGTGGTACCTTTCAGCTGCCTACCGGGGTAGTGTAAAAACTAGCAAAGGAACTCCTTTCTGACACCTTCCCCGGTGGAGTCGTGCATGGGGTGTGTTTGGAACATTTTGTCACCAGCCGAGGCCAAACTTCAGTGCTTCCCCACCTCACCCCAGAAAGCAGGATGAACTACATCTGTGGTACCTTTCAGCTGCCTACCGGGGTAGTGTAAGAACTTACAACGGAACTCCTTTCTGGCACCTTCCCCGGTGGAGTTGTGCATGGGGTGTGTTTGGAACATTTTGTCACCAGCCAAGTCCAAAATTCAGCGCTTCCCCATCTCAGCCCAGAAAGCAGGTAGAACAAGTCTTGTGGTGCCTTTCAGCTGCCTACCCGAGTAATGTAAAAACTAGCAACAGAACTCCTGTCTGGCACCTTCCCCAGTGGAGTTGTGCATGGGGTGTGTTTGGAACATTTTGTCACCAGCCGAGTCCAAAATTCAGCGCTTCCCCATCTCAGCCCAGAAAGCAGGTAGAACAAGTCTTGTGGTGCCTTTCAGCTGCCTACCCGAGCAATGTAAAAAGTACCAAGAGAACTCCTTTCTGGCACCTTCCCCGGTGGAGTTGTGCATGGGGTGTGTTTGGAACATTTTGTCACCAGCCGAGTCCAAAATTCAGCGCTTCCCTATCTCAGCCCAGAAAGCAGGATGAACTACATCTGTGGTACCTTTCAGCTGCCTACCGGGGTAGTGGAAGAACTTACAACGGAACTCCTTTCTGGCACCTTCCCCGGTGGAGTTGTGCATGGGGTGTGTTTGGTACATTTTGTCACCAGCCGAGTCCAAAATTCAGCGCTTCCCCATCTCAGCCCGGAAAGCTGGTAGAACAAGTCTTGTGGTGCCTTTCAGCTGCCTACCCGAGTAATGTAAAAACTAGCAACAGAACTCCTTTCTGGCACCTTCCCCAGTGGAGTTGTGCATGGGGTGTGTTTGGAACATTTTGTCACCAGCCGAGTCCAAAATTCAGCGATTCCCCATCTCAGCCCAGAAAGCAGGTAGAACAAGTCTTGTGGTGCCTTTCAGCTTCCTACCCGAGCAATGTAAAAAGTACCAAGAGAACTTCTTTCTGGCACCTTCCCCGGTGGAGTTGTGCATGGGGTGTGTTTGGAACATTTTGTCACCAGCCGAGTCCAAAATTCAGCGCTTCCCCATCTCAGCCCAGAAAGCAGGATGAACTACATCTGTGGTACCTTTCAGCTGCCTACCGGGGTAGTGTAAAAACTAGCAAAGGAACTTCTTTCTGGCACCTTCCCCGGTGGAGTCGTGCATGGGGTGTGTTTGGAACATTTTGTCACCAGCCGAGGCCAAACTTCAGCGCTTCCCCACCTCACCCCAGAAAGCAGGATGAACTACATCTGTGGTACCTTTCAGCTGCCTACCGGGGTAGTGTAAAAACTAGCAAAGGAACTCCTTTCTGACACGTTCCCCGGTGGAGTCGTGCATGGGGTGTGTTTGGAACATTTTGTCACCAGCCGAGGCCAAACTTCAGCGCTTCCCCACCTCACCCCAGAAAGCAGGATGAACTACATCTGTGGTACCTTTCAGCTGCCTACCGGGGTAGTGTAAGAACTTACAACGGAACTCCTTTCTGGCACCTTTCCCGATGGAGTTGTGCATGGGGTGTGTTTGGAACATTTTGTCACCAGCCAAGTCCAAAATTCAGCGCTTCCCCATCTCAGCCCAGAAAGCAGGTAGAACAAGTCTTGTGGTGCGTTTCAGCTGCCTACCCGAGTAATGTAAAAACTAGCAACAGAACTCCTTTCTGGCACCTTCCCCAGTGGAGTTGTGCATGGGGTGTGTTTGGAACATTTTGTCACCAGCCGAGTCCAAAATTCAGCGATTCCCCATCTCAGCCCAGAAAGCAGGTAGAACAAGTCTTGTGGTGCCTTTCAGCTGCCTACCCGAGCAATGTAAAAAGTACCAAGAGAACTCCTTTCTGGCACCTTCCCCGGTGGAGTTGTGCATGGGGTGTGTTTGGAACATTTTGTCACCAGCCGAGTCCAAAATTCAGCGCTTCCCTATCTCAGCCCAGAAAGCAGGATGAACTACATCTGTGGTACCTTTCAGCTGCCTACCGGGGTAGTGTAAAAACTAGCAAAGGAACTTCTTTCTGGCACCTTCCCCGGTGGAGTTGTGCATGGGGTGTGTTTGGTACATTTTGTCACCAGCCGAGTCCAAAATTCAGCGCTTCCCTATCTCAGCCCAGAAAGCAGGATGAACTACATCTGTGGTACCTTTCAGCTGCCTACCCGGGTAGTTTAAAAACTAGCAAAGGAACTCCTTTCTGACACCTTCCCCGGTGGAGTCGTGCATGGGGTGTGTTTGGAACATTTTGTCACCAGCCGAGGCCAAACTTCAGTGCTTCCCCACCTCACCCCAGAAAGCAGGATGAACTACATCTGTGGTACCTTTCAGCTGCCTACCGGGGTAGTGTAAAAACTAGCAAAGGAACTCCTTTCTGACACGTTCCCCGGTGGAGTCGTGCATGGGGTGTGTTTGGAACATTTTGTCACCAGCCGAGGCCAAACTTCAGCGCTTCCCCACCTCACCCCAGAAAGCAGGATGAACTACATCTGTGGTACCTTTCAGCTGCCTACCGGGGTAGTGTAAGAACTTACAACGGAACTCCTTTCTGGCACCTTTCCCGATGGAGTTGTGCATGGGGTGTGTTTGGAACATTTTGTCACCAGCCAAGTCCAAAATTCAGCGCTTCCCCATATCAGCCCAGAAAGCAGGTAGAACAAGTCTTGTGGTGCGTTTCAGCTGCCTACCCGAGTAATGTAAAAACTAGCAACAGAACTCCTGTCTGGCACCTTCCCCAGTGGAGTTGTGCATGGGGTGTGTTTGGAACATTTTGTCACCAGCCGAGTCCAAAATTCAGCGCTTCCCTATCTCAGCCCAGAAAGCAGGATGCACTACATCTGTGGTACCTTTCAGCTGCCTACCGGGGTAGTGTAAAAACTAGCAAAGGAACTCCTTTCTGACACCTTCCCCGGTGGAGTCGTGCATGGGGTGTGTTTGGAACATTTTGTCACCAGCCGAGGCCAAACTTCAGTGCTTCCCCACCTCACCCCAGAAAGCAGGATGAACTACATCTGTGGTACCTTTCAGCTGCCTACCGGGGTAGTGTAAGAACTTACAACGGAACTCCTTTCTGGCACCTTCCCCGGTGGAGTTGTGCATGGGGTGTGTTTGGAACATTTTGTCACCAGCCAAGTCCAAAATTCAGCGCTTCCCCATCTCAGCCCAGAAAGCAGGTAGAACAAGTCTTGTGGTGCCTTTCAGCTGCCTACCCGAGTAATGTAAAAACTAGCAACAGAACTCCTGTCTGGCACCTTCCCCAGTGGAGTTGTGCATGGGGTGTGTTTGGAACATTTTGTCACCAGCCGAGTCCAAAATTCAGCGCTTCCCCATCTCAGCCCAGAAAGCAGGTAGAACAAGTCTTGTGGTGCCTTTCAGCTGCCTACCCGAGCAATGTAAAAAGTACCAAGAGAACTCCTTTCTGGCACCTTCCCCGGTGGAGTTGTGCATGGGGTGTGTTTGGAACATTTTGTCACCAGCCGAGTCCAAAATTCAGCGCTTCCCTATCTCAGCCCAGAAAGCAGGATGAACTACATCTGTGGTACCTTTCAGCTGCCTACCGGGGTAGTGGAAGAACTTACAACGGAACTCCTTTCTGGCACCTTCCCCGGTGGAGTTGTGCATGGGGTGTGTTTGGTACATTTTGTCACCAGCCGAGTCCAAAATTCAGCGCTTCCCCATCTCAGCCCGGAAAGCTGGTAGAACAAGTCTTGTGGTGCCTTTCAGCTGCCTACCCGAGTAATGTAAAAACTAGCAACAGAACTCCTTTCTGGCACCTTCCCCAGTGGAGTTGTGCATGGGGTGTGTTTGGAACATTTTGTCACCAGCCGAGTCCAAAATTCAGCGATTCCCCATCTCAGCCCAGAAAGCAGGTAGAACAAGTCTTGTGGTGCCTTTCAGCTTCCTACCCGAGCAATGTAAAAAGTACCAAGAGAACTTCTTTCTGGCACCTTCCCCGGTGGAGTTGTGCATGGGGTGTGTTTGGAACATTTTGTCACCAGCCGAGGCCAAAATTCAGCGCTTCCCCATCTCAGCCCAGAAAGCAGGATGAACTACATCTGTGGTACCTTTCAGCTGCCTACCGGGGTAGTGTAAAAACTAGCAAAGGAACTTCTTTCTGGCACCTTCCCCGGTGGAGTCGTGCATGGGGTGTGTTTGGAACATTTTGTCACCAGCCGAGGCCAAACTTCAGCGCTTCCCCACCTCACCCCAGAAAGCAGGATGAACTACATCTGTGGTACCTTTCAGCTGCCTACCGGGGGTAGTGTAAAAACTAGCAAAGGAACTCCTTTCTGACACGTTCCCCGGTGGAGTCGTGCATGGGGTGTGTTTGGAACATTTTGTCACCAGCCGAGGCCAAACTTCAGCGCTTCCCCACCTCACCCCAGAAAGCAGGATGAACTACATCTGTGGTACCTTTCAGCTGCCTACCGGGGTAGTGTAAGAACTTACAACGGAACTCCTTTCTGGCACCTTTCCCGATGGAGTTGTGCATGGGGTGTGTTTGGAACATTTTGTCACCAGCCAAGTCCAAAATTCAGCGCTTCCCCATCTCAGCCCAGAAAGCAGGTAGAACAAGTCTTGTGGTGCGTTTCAGCTGCCTACCCGAGTAATGTAAAAACTAGCAACAGAACTCCTGTCTGGCACCTTCCCCAGTGGAGTTGTGCATGGGGTGTGTTTGGAACATTTTGTCACCAGCCGAGTCCAAAATTCAGCGCTTCCCTATCTCAGCCCAGAAAGCAGGATGCACTACATCTGTGGTACCTTTCAGCTGCCTACCGGGGTAGTGTAAAAACTAGCAAAGGAACTCCTTTCTGACACCTTCCCCGGTGGAGTCGTGCATGGGGTGTGTTTGGAAAATTTTGTCACCAGCCGAGGCCAAACTTCAGTCCTTCCCCACCTCACCCCAGAAAGCAGGATGAACTACATCTGTGGTACCTTTCAGCTGCCTACCGGGGTAGTGTAAGAACTTACAACGGAACTCCTTTCTGGCACCTTCCCCGGTGGAGTTGTGCATGGGGTGTGTTTGGAACATTTTGTCACCAGCCCAGTCCAAAATTCAGCGCTTCCCCATCTCAGCCCAGAAAGCAGGTAGAACAAGTCTGGTGGTGCCTTTCAGCTGCCTACCCGAGTAATGTAAAAACTAGCAACAGAAATCCTGTCTGGCACCTTCCCCAGTGGAGTTGTGCATGGGGTGTGTTTGGAACATTTTGTCACCAGCCGAGTCCAAAATTCAGTGCTTCCCTATCTCAGCCCAGAAAGCAGGATGCACTACATCTGTGGTACCTTTCAGCTGCCTACCGGGGTAGTGTAAAAACTAGCAAAGGAACTCCTTTCTGACACCTTCCCCGGTGGAGTCGTGCATGGGGTGTGTTTGGAACATTTTGTCACCAGCCGAGGCCAAACTTCAGTCCTTCCCCACCTCACCCCAGAAAGCAGGATGAACTACATCTGTGGTACCTTTCAGCTGCCTACCGGGGTAGTGGAAGAACTTACAACGGAACTCCTTTCTGGCACCTTCCCCGGTGGAGTTGTGCATGGGGTGTGTTTGGAACATTTTGTCACCAGCCAAGTCCAAAATTCAGCGCTTCCCCATCTCAGCCCAGAAAGCAGGTAGAACAAGTCTTGTGGTGCCTTTCAGCTGCCTACCCGAGTAATGTAAAAACTAGCAACAGAAATCCTGTCTGGCACCTTCCCCAGTGGAGTTGTGCATGGGGTGTGTTTGGAACATTTTGTCACCAGCCGAGTCCAAAATTCAGCGCTTCCCCATCTCAGCCCAGAAAGCAGGTAGATCAAGTTTTGTGGTGCCTTTCAGCTGCCTACCGGGGTAATGTAAAAACTAGCAACAGAACTCCTTTCTGGCACCTTCCCCGATGGAGTTGTGCATGGGGTGTGTTTGGAACATTTTGTCACCAGCCGAGGCCAAAATTCAGCGCTTCCCTATCTCAGCCCAGAAAGCAGGATGAACTACATCTGTGGTACCTTTCAGCTGCCTACCGGGGTAGTGGAAGAACTTACAACGGAACTCCTTTCTGGCACCTTCCCCGGTGGAGTTGTGCATGGGGTGTGTTTGGTACATTTTGTCACCAGCCGAGTCCAAAATTCAGCGCTTCCCCATCTCAGCCCGGAAAGCTGGTAGAACAAGTCTTGTGGTGCCTTTCAGCTGCCTACCCGAGTAATGTAAAAACTAGCAACAGAACTCCTTTCTGGCACCTTCCCCAGTGGAGTTGTGCATGGGGTGTGTTTGGAACATTTTGTCACCAGCCGAGTCCAAAATTCAGCGATTCCCCATCTCAGCCCAGAAAGCAGGTAGAACAAGTCTTGTGGTGCCTTTCAGCTGCCTACCCGAGCAATGTAAAAAGTACCAAGAGAACTCCTTTCTGGCACCTTCCCCGGTGGAGTTGTGCATGGGGTGTGTTTGGAACATTTTGTCACCAGCCGAGTCCAAAATTCAGCGCTTCCCTATCTCAGCCAAGAAAGCAGGATGAACTACATCTGTGGTACCTTTCAGCTGCCTACCGGGGTAGTGTAAAAACTAGCAAAGGAACTTCTTTGTGGCACCTTCCCCGGTGGAGTTGTGCATGGGGTGTGTTTGGAACATTTTGTCACCAGCCGAGTCCAAAATTCAGCGCTTCCCTATCTCAGCCAAGAAAGCAGGATGAACTACATCTGTGGTACCTTTCAGCTGCCTACCGGGGTAGTGTAAAAACTAGCAAAGGAACTTCTTTCTGGCACCTTCCCCGGTGGAGTTGTGCATGGGGTGTGTTTGGTACATTTTGTCACCAGCCGAGTCCAAAATTCAGCGCTTCCCTATCTCAGCCCAGAAAGCAGGATGAACTACATCTGTGGTACCTTTCAGCTGCCTACCGGGGTAGTGTAAAAACTAGCAAAGGAACTCCTTTCTGACACCTTCCCCGGTGGAGTCGTGCATGGGGTGTGTTTGGAACATTTTGTCACCAGCCGAGGCCAAAATTCAGCGCTTCCCCACCTCACCCCAGAAAGCAGGATGAACTACATCTGTGGTACCTTTCAGCTGCCTACCGGGGTAGTGTAAGAACTTACAACGGAACTCCTTTCTGGCACCTTCCCCGGTGGAGTTGTGCATGGGGTGTGTTTGGAACATTTTGTCACCAGCCGAGTCCAAAATTCAGCGCTTCCCCATCTCAGCCCAGAAAGCAGGTAGAACAAGTCTTGTGGTGCCTTTCAGCTGCCTACCCGAGTAATGTAAAAACTAGCAACAGAACTCCTTTCTGGCACCTTCCCCAGTGGAGTTGTGCATGGGGTGTGTTTGGAACATTTTGTCACCAGCCGAGTCCAAAATTCAGCGCTTCCCCATCTCAGCCCAGAAAGCAGGTAGAACAAGTCTTGTGGTGCCTTTCAGCTGCCTACCCGAGCAATGTAAAAAGTACCAAGAGAACTCCTTTCTGGCACCTTCCCCGGTGGAGTTGTGCATGGGGTGGGTTTGGAACATTTTGTCACCAGCCGAGGCCAAAATTCAGCGCTTCCCTATCTCAGCCCAGAAAGCAGGATGAACTACATCTGTGGTACCTTTCAGCTGCCTACCGGGGTAGTGTAAAAACTAGCAAAGGAACTCCTTTCTGACACCTTCCCCGGTGGAGTCGTGCATGGGGTGTGTTTGGAACATTTTGTCACCAGCCGAGGCCAAAATTCAGCGCTTCCCCACCTCACCCCAGAAAGCAGGATGAACTACATCTGTGGTACCTTTCAGCTGCCTACCGGGGTAGTGTAAGAACTTACAACGGAACTCCTTTCTGGCACCTTCCCCGGTGGAGTTGTGCATGGGGTGTGTTTGGAACATTTTGTCACCAGCCGAGTCCAAAATTCAGCGCTTCCCCATCTCAGCCCAGAAAGCAGGTAGAACAAGTCTTGTGGTGCCTTTCAGCTGCCTACCCGAGTAATGTAAAAACTAGCAACAGAACTCCTTTCTGGCACCTTCCCCAGTGGAGTTGTGCATGGGGTGTGTTTGGAACATTTTGTCACCAGCCGAGTCCAAAATTCAGCGCTTCCCCATCTCAGCCCAGAAAGCAGGTAGAACAAGTCTTGTGGTGCCTTTCAGCTGCCTACCCGAGCAATGTAAAAAGTACCAAGAGAACTCCTTTCTGGCACCTTCCCCGGTGGAGTTGTGCATGGGGTGGGTTTGGAACATTTTGTCACCAGCCGAGGCCAAAATTCAGCGCTTCCCTATCTCAGCCCAGAAAGCAGGATGAACTACATCTGTGGTACCTTTCAGCTGCCTACCGGGGTAGTGTAAAAACTAGCAACGGAACTCCTTTCTGGCACCTTCCCCGGAGGAGTTGTGCATGGGGTGTGTTTGGTACATTTTGTCACCAGCCGAGTCCAAAATTCAGCGCTTCCCCATCTCAGCCCAGAAAGCAGATAGAACAAGTTTTGTGGTGCCTTTCAGCTGCCTACCGGGGTAATGTATAAACTAGCAACAGAAGTCGTATCTGGCCCCTTCCCTGATGGAGTTGTGCATGGGGTGTGTTTGGAACATTTTGTCACCAGCCGAGTCCAAAATTCAGCGCTTCCCCATCTCAGCCCAGAAAGCAGGTAGAACAAGTCTTGTGGTGCCTTTCAGCTGCCTACCCGAGTAATGTAAAAAGTTCCAACAGAACTCCTTTCTGGCACCTTGCCCGATGGAGTTGTGCATGGGGTGTGTTTGGAACATTTTGTCACCAGCCGAGTCCAAAATTCACCGATTCCCCATCTCAGCCCAGAAAGCAGGTAGAACAAGTCTTGTGGTGCCTTTCAGCTGCCTACCGCGGTAATGTAAAAACTAGCAAGGGAACTCATATCTGGCCCCTTCCCCGAAGGAGTTGTGCATGGGGTGTGTTTGGAACATTTTGTCACCAGCCGAGTCCAAACTTCAGCGCTTCCCCACCTCACCCCAGAAAGCAGGATGAAGTACATCTGTGGTACCTTTCAGCTGCCTACCGGGGTAGTGTAAAAACTACCAACGGAACTTCTTTCTGGCACCTTCCCCGGTGGAGTTGTGCATGGGGTGTGTTTGGAACATTTTGTCACCAGCCGAGTCCAAAATTCAGCGATTCCCCATCTCAGCCCAGAAAGCAGGTAGAACAAGTCTTGTGGTGCCTTTCAGCTGCCTACCCGAGCAATGTAAAAAGTACCAAGAGAACTCCTTTCTGGCACCTTGCCCGATGGAGTTGTGCATGGGGTGTGTTTGGAACATTTTGTCACCAGCCGAGTCCAAAATTCAGCGCTTCCCTATCTCAGCCCAGAAAGCAGGATGAACTACATCTGTGGTACCTTTCAGCTGCCTACCGGGGTAGTGTAAGAACTTACAACGGAACTCCTTTCTGGCACCTTCCCCGGTGGAGTTGTGCATGGGGTGTGTTTGGAACATTTTGTCACCAGCCAAGTCCAAAATTCAGCGCTTCCCCATCTCAGCCCAGAAAGCAGGTAGAACAAGTCTTGTGGTGCCTTTCAGCTGCCTACCCGAGTAATGTAAAAACTAGCAACAGAACTCCTGTCTGGCACCTTCCCCAGTGGAGTTGTGCATGGGGTGTGTTTGGAACATTTTGTCACCAGCCGAGTCCAAAATTCAGCGCTTCCCCATCTCAGCCCAGAAAGCAGGTAGATCAAGTTTTGTGGTGCCTTTCAGCTGCCTACCGGGGTAATGTAAAAACTAGCAACAGAACTCCTTTCTGGCACCTTCCCCGATGGAGTTGTGCATGGGGTGTGTTTGGAACATTTTGTCACCAGCCGAGTCCAAAATTCAGCGCTTCCCCATCTCAGCCCAGAAAGCAGGTAGAACAAGTCTTGTGGTGCCTTTCAGCTGCCTACCTGAGTAATGTAAAAAGTTCCAACAGAACTCCTTTCTGGCACCTTGCCCGATGGAGTTGTGCATGGGGTGTGTTTGGAACATTTTGTCACCAGCCGAGGCCAAAATTCAGCGCTTCCCCATCTCAGCCCAGAAAGCAGCTAGAACAACTTTTGTGGTGCCTTTCAGCTGCCTACCCAAGCAATGTAAAAAGTACCAAGAGAACTCCTGTCTGGCACCTTCCCCGGTGGAGTCGTGCATGGGGTGTGTTTGGAACATTTTGTCACCAGCCGAGGCCAAACTTCAGTGCTTCCCCACCTCACCCCAGAAAGCAGGATGAACTACATCTGTGGTACCTTTCAGCTGCCTACCGGGGTAGTGTAAGAACTTACAACGGAACTCCTTTCTGGCACCTTCCCCGGTGGAGTTGTGCATGGGGTGTGTTTGGAACATTTTGTCACCAGCCGAGGCCAAAATTCAGCGCTTCCCCACCTCACCCCAGAAAGCAGGATGAACTACATCTGTGGTACCTTTCAGCTGCCTACCGGGGTAGTGTAAGAACTTACAACGGAACTCCTTTCTGGCACCTTCCCCGGTGGAGTTGTGCATTGGGTGTGTTTGGAACATTTTGTCACCAGCCAAGTCCAAAATTCAGCGCTTCCCCATCTCAGCCCAGAAAGCAGGTAGAACAAGTCTTGTGGTGCCTTTCAGCTGCCTACCCGAGTAATGTAAAAACTAGCAACAGAACTCCTTTCTGACACCTTCCCCAGTGGAGTTGTGCATGGGGTGTGTTTGGAACATTTTGTCACCAGCCGAGTCCAAAATTCAGCGCTTCCCCATCTCAGCCCAGAAAGCAGGTAGAACAAGTCTTGTGGTGCCTTTCAGCTGCCTACCCGAGCAATGTAAAAAGTACCAAGAGAACTCCTTTCTGGCACCTTCCCCGGTGGAGTTGTGTATGGGGTGTGTTTGGAACATTTTGTCACCAGCCGAGGCCAAAATTCAGTGCTTCCCAACCTCACCCCAGAAAGCAGGATGAACTACATCTGTGGTACCTTTCAGCTGCCTACCGGGGTAGTGTAAAAACTAGCAAAGGAACTTCTTTCTGGCACCTTCCCCGGTGGAGTTGTGCATGGGGTGTGTTTGGAACATTTTGTCACCAGCCGAGGCCAAAATTCAGCGCTTCCCCACCTCACCCCAGAAAGCAGGATGAACTACATCTGTGGTACCTTTCAGCTGCCTACCGGGGTAATGTAAAAACTAGCAACAGAACTCCTTTCTGGCACCTTCCCCGATGGAGTTGTGCATGGGGTGTGTTTGGAACATTTTGTCACCAGCCGAGTCCAAAATTCAGCGATTCCCCATCTCAGCCCAGAAAGCAGGTAGAACAAGTCTTGTGGTGCCTTTCAGCTGCCTACCCGAGCAATGTAAAAAGTACCAAGAGAACTCCTTTCTGGCACCTTCCCCGGTGGAGTTGTGCATGGGGTGTGTTTGGAACATTTTGTCACCAGCCGAGGCCAAAATTCAGTGCTTCCCAACCTCACCCCAGAAAGCAGGATGAACTACATCTGTGGTACCTTTCAGCTGCCTACCGGGGTAGTGTAAAAACTAGCAAAGGAACTTCTTTCTGGCACCTTCCCCGGTGGAGTTGTGCATGGGGTGTGTTTGGAACATTTTGTCACCAGCCGAGGCCAAACTTCAGCGCTTCCCCACCTCACCCCAGAAAGCAGGTAGAACAAGTCTTGTGGTGCCTTTCAGCTGCCTACCCGAGTAATGTAAAAACTAGCAACAGAACTCCTGTCTGGCACCTTCCCCAGTGGAGTTGTGCATGGGGTGTGTTTGGAACATTTTGTCACCAGCCGAGTCCAAAATTCAGCGCTTCCCCATCTCAGCCCAGAAAGCAGGTAGATCAAGTTTTGTGGTGCCTTTCAGCTGCCTACCGGGGTAATGTAAAAACTAGCAACAGAACTCCTTTCTGGCACCTTCCCCGATGGAGTTGTGCATGGGGTGTGTTTGGAACATTTTGTCACCAGCCGAGTCCAAAATTCAGCGCTTCCCCATCTCAGCCCAGAAAGCAGGTAGAACAAGTCTTGTGGTGCCTTTCAGCTGCCTACCCGAGCAATGTAAAAAGTACCAAGAGAACTCCTTTCTGGCACCTTCCCCGGTGGAGTTGTGCATGGGGTGTGTTTGGAACATTTTGTCACCAGCCGAGGCCAAAATTCAGTGCTTCCCAACCTCACCCCAGAAAGCAGGATGAACTACATCTGTGGTACCTTTCAGCTGCCTACCGGGGTAGTGTAAAAACTAGCAAAGGAACTTCTTTCTGGCACCTTCCCCGGTGGAGTTGTGCATGGGGTGTGTTTGGAACATTTTGTCACCAGGCGAGGCCAAAATTCAGCGCTTCCCCATCTCAGCCCAGAAAGCAGGATGAACTACATCTGTGGTACCTTTCAGCTGCCTACCGGGGTAGTGTAAGAACTTACAACGGAACTCCTTTCTGGCACCTTCCCCGGTGGAGTTGTGCATGGGGTGTGTTTGGAACATTTTGTCACCAGCCAAGTCCAAAATTCAGCGCTTCCCCATCTCAGCCCAGAAAGCAGGTAGAACAAGTCTTGTGGTGCCTTTCAGCTGCCTACCCGAGTAATGTAAAAACTAGCAACAGAACTCCTGTCTGGCACCTTCCCCAGTGGAGTTGTGCATGGGGTGTGTTTGGAACATTTTGTCACCAGCCGAGTCCAAAATTCAGCGCTTCCCCATCTCAGCCCAGAAAGCAGGTAGATCAAGTTTTGTGGTGCCTTTCAGCTGCCTACCGGGGTAATGTAAAAACTAGCAACAGAACTCCTTTCTGGCACCTTCCCCGATGGAGTTGTGCATGGGGTGTGTTTGGAACATTTTGTCACCAGCCGAGTCCAAAATTCAGCGCTTCCCCATCTCAGCCCAGAAAGCAGGTAGAACAAGTCTTGTGGTGCCTTTCAGCTGCCTACCCGAGTAATGTAAAAAGTTCCAACAGAACTCCTTTCTGGCACCTTGCCCGATGGAGTTGTGCATGGGGTGTGTTTGGAACATTTTGTCACCAGCCGAGTCCAAAATTCAGCGCTTCCCCATCTCAGACCAGAAAGCAGGTAGAACAAGTCTTGTGGTGCCTTTCAGCTGCCTACCCGAGCAATGTAAAAAGTACCAAGAGAACTCCTTTCTGGCACCTTCCCCGGTGGAGTTGTGCATGGGGTGTGTTTGGAACATTTTGTCACCAGCCGAGGCCAAAATTCAGTGCTTCCCAACCTCACCCCAGAAAGCAGGATGAACTACATCTGTGGTACCTTTCAGCTGCCTACCGGGGTAGTGTAAAAACTAGCAAAGGAACTTCTTTCTGGCACCTTCCCCGGTGGAGTTGTGCATGGGGTGTGTTTGGAACATTTTGTCACCAGCCGAGGCCAAAATTCAGCGCTTCCCCACCTCACCCCAGAAAGCAGGATGAACTACATCTGTGGTACCTTTCAGCTGCCTACCGGGGTAGTGTAAGAACTTACAACGGAACTCCTTTCTGGCACCTTCCCCGGTGGAGTTGTGCATGGGGTGTGTTTGGAACATTTTGTCACCAGCCAAGTCCAAAATTCAGCGCTTCCCCATCTCAGCCCAGAAAGCAGGTAGAACAAGTCTTGTGGTGCCTTTCAGCTGCCTACCCGAGTAATGTAAAAACTAGCAACAGAACTCCTGTCTGGCACCTTCCCCGATGGAGTTGTGCATGGGGTGTGTTTGGAACATTTTGTCACCAGCCGAGGCCAAAATTCAGCGCTTCCCCATCTCAGCCCAGAAAGCAGGTAGATCAAGTTTTGTGGTGCCTTTCAGCTGCCTACCGGGGTAATGTAAAAACTAGCAACAGAACTCCTTTCTGGCACCGTCCCCGATGGAGTTGTGCATGGGGTGTGTTTGGAACATTTTGTCACCAGCCGAGTCCAAAATTCAGCGCTTCCCCATCTCAGCCCAGAAAGCAGGTAGAACAAGTCTTGTGGTGCCTTTCAGCTGCCTACCCGAGTAATGTAAAAAGTTCCAACAGAACTCCTTTCTGGCACCTTGCCCGATGGAGTTGTGCATGGGGTGTGTTTGGAACATTTTGTCACCAGCCGAGGCCAAAATTCAGCGCTTCCCCATCTCAGCCCAGAAAGCAGGTAGAACAACTTTTGTGGTGCCTTTCAGCTGCCTACCCAAGCAATGTAAAAAGTACCAAGAGAACTCCTGTCTGGCACCTTCCCCGGTGGAGTCGTGCATGGGGTGTGTTTGGAACATTTTGTCACCAGCCGAGGCCAAAATTCAGCGCTTCCCCACCTCACCCCAGAAAGCAGGATGAACTACATCTGTGGTACCTTTCAGCTGCCTACCGGGGTAGTGTAAAAACTAGCAAAGGAACTCCTTTCTGACACCTTCCCCGGTGGAGTCGTTCATGGGGTGTGTTTGGAACATTTTGTCACCAGCCGAGGCCAAACTTCAGCGCTTCCCCACCTCACCCCAGAAAGCAGGTAGATCAAGTTTTGTGGTGCCTTTCAGCTGCCTACCGGGGTAATGTAAAAACTAGCAACAGAACTCCTTTCTGGCACCTTCCCCGATGGAGTTGTGCATGGGGTGTGTTTGGAACATTTTGTCACCAGCCGAGTCCAAAATTCAGCGCTTCCCCATCTCAGCCCAGAAAGCAGGTAGAACAAGTCTTGTGGTGCCTTTCAGCTGCCTACCCGAGCAATGTAAAAAGTACCAAGAGAACTCCTTTCTGGCACCTTCCCCGGTGGAGTTGTGCATGGGGTGTGTTTGGAACATTTTGTCACCAGCCGAGGCCAAAATTCAGTGCTTCCCCACCTCACCCCAGAAAGCAGGATGAACTACATCTGTGGTACCTTTCAGCTGCCTACCGGGGTAGTGTAAAAACTAGCAAAGGAACTTCTTTCTGGCACCTTCCCCGGTGGAGTTGTGCATGGGGTGTGTTTGGAACATTTTGTCACCAGCCGAGGCCAAACTTCAGCGCTTCCCCACCTCACCCCAGAAAGCAGGATGAACTACATCTGTGGTACCTTTCAGCTGCCTACCGGGGTAGTGGAAGAACTTACAACGGAACTCCTTTCTGGCACCTTCCCCGGTGGAGTTGTGCATGGGGTGTGTTTGGAACATTTTGTCACCAGCCGAGGCCAAAATTCAGCGCTTCCCCACCTCACCCCAGAAAGCAGGATGAACTACATCTGTGGTACCTTTCAGCTGCCTACCGGGGTAGTGTAAGAACTTACAACGGAACTCCTTTCTGGCACCTTCCCCGGTGGAGTTGTGCATTGGGTGTGTTTGGAACATTTTGTCACCAGCCAAGTCCAAAATTCAGCGCTTCCCCATCTCAGCCCAGAAAGCAGGTAGAACAAGTCTTGTGGTGCCTTTCAGCTGCCTACCCGAGTAATGTAAAAACTAGCAACAGAACTCCTTTCTGGCACCTTCCCCGATGGAGTTGTGCATGGGGTGTGTTTGGAACATTTTGTCACCAGCCGAGTCCAAAATTCAGCGCTTCCCCATCTCAGCCCAAAAAGCAGGTAGAACAAGTCTTGTGGTGCCTTTCAGCTGCCTACCCGAGCAATGTAAAAAGTACCAAGAGAACTCCTTTCTGGCACCTTCCCCGGTGGAGTTGTGCATGGGGTGTGTTTGGAACATTTTGTCACCAGCCGAGGCCAAAATTCAGTGCTTCCCAACCTCACCCCAGAAAGCAGGATGAACTACATCTGTGGTGCCTTTCAGCTGCCTACCGGGGTAATGTATAAACTAGCAACAGAAGTCGTATCTGGCCCCTTCCCTGATGGAGTTGTGCATGGGGTGTGTTTGGAACATTTTGTCACCAGCCGAGTCCAAAATTCAGCGCTTCCCTATCTCAGCCCAGAAAGCAGGATGAACTACATCTGTGGTACCTTTCAGCTGCCTACCGGGGTAGTGTAAAAAGTAGCAAAGGAACTTCTTTCTGGCACCTTCCCCGGTGGAGTTGTGCATGGGGTGTGTTTGGAACATTTTGTCACCAGCCGAGGCCAAAATTCAGCGCTTCCCCACCTCACCCCAGAAAGCAGGATGAACTACATCTGTGGTACCTTTCAGCTGCCTACCGGGGTAGTGTAAAAACTAGCAAAGGAACTCCTTTCTGACACCTTCCCCGGTGGAGTCGTGCATGGGGTGTGTATGGAACATTTTGTCACCAGCCGAGGCCAAACTTCAGCGCTTCCCCACCTCACCCCAGAAAGCAGGTAGATCAAGTTTTGTGGTGCCTTTCAGCTGCCTACCGGGGTAATGTAAAAACTAGCAACAGAACTCCTTTCTGGCACCTTCCCCGATGGAGTTGTGCATGGGGTGTGTTTGGAACATATTGTCACCAGCCGAGTCCAAAATTCAGCGCTTCCCCATCTCAGCCCAGAAAGCAGGTAGAACAAGTCTTGTGGTGCCTTTCAGCTGCCTACCCAAGCAATGTAAAAAGTACCAAGAGAACTCCTGTCTGGCACCTTCCCCGGTGGAGTCGTGCATGGGGTGTGTTTGGAACATTTTGTCACCAGCCGAGGCCAAAATTCAGCGCTTCGCCATCTCAGCCCAGAAAGCAGCTAGAACAACTTTTGTGGTGCCTTTCAGCTGCCTACCCGAGCAATGTAAAAAGTACCAAGAGAACTCCTGTCTGGCACCTTCCCCAGTGGAGTTGTGCATGGGGTGTGTTTGGAACATTTTGTCACCAGCCGAGGCCAAACTTCAGCGCTTCCCCACCTCACCCCAGAAAGCAGGATGAACTACATCTGTGGTACCTTTCAGCTGCCTACCGGGGTAGTGGAAGAACTTACAACGGAACTCCTTTCTGGCACCTTCCCCGGTGGAGTTGTGCATGGGGTGTGTTTGGAACATTTTGTCACCAGCCGAGGCCAAAATTCAGCGCTTCCCCACCTCACCCCAGAAAGCAGGATGAACTACATCTGTGGTACCTTTCAGCTGCCTACCGGGGTAGTGTAAGAACTTACAACGGAACTCCTTTCTGGCACCTTCCCCGGTGGAGTTGTGCATTGGGTGTGTTTGGAACATTTTGTCACCAGCCGAGTCCAAAATTCAGCGCTTCCCTATCTCAGCCCAGAAAGCAGGATGAACTACATCTGTGGTACCTTTCAGCTGCCTACCGGGGTAGTGGAAGAACTTACAACGGAACTCCTTTCTGGCACCTTCCCCGGAGGAGTTGTGCATGGGGTGTGTTTGGAACATTTTGTCACCAGCCGAGTCCAAAATTCAGTGCTTCCCAACCTCACCCCAGAAAGCAGGATGAACTACATCTGTGGTACCTTTCAGCTGCCTACCGGGGTAATGTATAAACTAGCAACAGAAGTCGTATCTGGCCCCTTCCCTGATGGAGTTGTGCATGGGGTGTGTTTGGAACATTTTGTCACCAGCCGAGTCCAAAATTCAGCGCTTCCCTATCTCAGCCCAGAAAGCAGGATGAACTACATCTGTGGTACCTTTCAGCTGCCTACCGGGGTAGTGTAAAAACTAGCAAAGGAACTCCTTTCTGACACCTTCCCCGGTGGAGTCGTTCATGGGTTGTGTTTGGAACATTTTGTCACCAGCCGAGGCCAAACTTCAGCGCTTCCCCACCTCACCCCAGAAAGCAGGATGAACTACATCTGTGGTACCTTTCAGCTGCCTACCGGGGTAGTGTAAGAACTTACAACGGAACTCCTTTCTGGCACCTTCCCCGGTGGAGTTGTGCATGGGGTGTGTTTGGTACATTTTGTCACCAGCCGAGGCCAAAATTCAGCGCTTCCCTATCTCAGCCCAGAAAGCAGGTAGAACAAGTCTTGTGGTGCCTTTCAGCTGCCTACCCGAGCAATGTAAAAAGTACCAAGAGAACTCCTTTCTGGCACCTTCCCCGGTGGAGTTGTGCATGGGGTGTGTTTGGAACATTTTGTCACCAGCCGAGTCCAAAATGCAGCGCTTCCCTATCTCAGCCCAGAAAGCAGGATGAACTACATCTGTGGTACCTTTCAGCTGCCTACCGGGGTAGTGTAAAAACTAGCAAAGGAACTCCTTTCTGACACCTTCCCCGGTGGAGTCGTGCATGGGGTGTGTTTGGAACATTTTGTCACCAGCCGAGGCCAAACTTCAGCGCTTCCCCACCTCACCCCAGAAAGCAGGATGAACTACATCTGTGGTACCTTTCAGCTGCCTACCGGGGTAGTGTAAGAACATACAACGGAACTCCTTTCTGGCACCTTCCCCGGTGGAGTTGTGCATGGGGTGTGTTTGGAACATTTTGTCACCAGCCAAGTCCAAAATTCAGCGCTTCCCCATCTCAGCCCAGAAAGCAGGTAGAACAAGTCTTGTGGTGCCTTTCAGCTGCCTACCCGAGTAATGTAAAAACTAGCAACAGAACTCCTGTCTGGCACCTTCCCCAGTGGAGTTGTGCATGGGGTGTGTTTGGAACATTTTGTCACCAGCCGAGTCCAAAATTCAGCGCTTCCCCATCTCAGCCCAGAAAGCAGGTAGAACAAGTCTTGTGGTGCCTTTCAGCTGCCTACCCGAGCAATGTAAAAAGTACCAAGAGAACTCCTTTCTGGCACCTTCCCCGGTGGAGTTGTGCATGGGGTGTGTTTGGAACATTTTGTCACCAGCCGAGTCCAAATTTCAGCGCTTCCCCATCTCAGCCCAGAAAGCAGGTAGAACAAGTCTTGTGGTGCCTTTCAGCTGCCTACCCGAGTAATGTAAAAACTAGCAACAGAACTCCTTTCTGGCACCTTCCCCAGTGGAGTTGTGCATGGGGTGTGTTTGGAACATTTTGTCACCAGCCGAGTCCAAAATTCAGCGCTTCCCCATCTCAGCCCAGAAAGCAGGTAGAACAAGTTTTGTGGTGCCTTTCAGCTGCCTACCCGAGCAATGTAAAAAGTACCAACAGAACTCCTTTCTGGCACCTTCCCCGGTGGAGTTGTGCATGGGGTGTGTTTGGAACATTTTGTCACCAGCCGAGTCCAAAATTCAGCGCTTCCCTATCTCAGCCCAGAAAGCAGGATGAACTACATCTGTGGTACCTTTCAGCTGCCTACCGGGGTAGTGTAAAAACTAGCAAAGGAACTTCTTTCTGGCACCTTCCCCGGTGGAGTTGTGCATGGGGTGTGTTTGGTACATTTTGTCACCAGCCGAGGCCAAAATTCAGCGCTTCCCTATCTCAGCCCAGAAAGCAGGATGAACTACATCTGTGGTACCTTTCAGCTGCCTACCGGGGTAGTGTAAAAACTAGCAAAGGAACTCATTTCTGACACCTTCCCCGGTGGAGTCGTGCATGGGGTGTGTTTGGAACATTTTGTCACCAGCCGAGGCCAAACTTCAGCGCTTCCCCACCTCACCCCAGAAAGCAGGATGAACTACATCTGTGGTACCTTTCAGCTGCCTACCGGGGTAGTGGAAGAACTTACAACGGAACTCCTTTCTGGCACCTTCCCCGGTGGAGTTGTGCATGGGGTGTGTTTGGAACATTTTGTCACCAGCCGAGTCCAAAATTCAGCGCTTCCCCATCTCAGCCCAGAAAGCAGGTAGAACAAGTCTTGTGGTGCCTTTCAGCTGCCTACCCGAGTAATGTAAAAACTAGCAACAGAACTCCTTTCTGGCACCTTCCCCAGTGGAGTTGTGCATGGGGTGTGTTTGGAACATTTTGTCACCAGCCGAGTCCAAAATTCAGCGCTTCCCCATCTCAGCCCAGAAAGCAGGTAGAACAAGTCTTGTGGTGCCTTTCAGCTGCCTACCCGAGCAATGTAAAAAGTACCAAGAGAACTCCTTTCTGGCACCTTCCCCGGTGGAGTTGTGCATGGGGTGGGTTTGGAACATTTTGTCACCAGCCGAGTCCAAAATTCAGCGCTTCCCCATCTCAGCCCAGAAAGCAGGTAGAACAAGTCTTGTGGTGCCTTTCAGCTGCCTACCCGAGTAATGTAAAAACTAGCAACAGAACTCCTTTCTGGCACCTTCCCCAGTGGAGTTGTGCATGGGGTGTGTTTGGAACATTTTGTCACCAGCCGAGTCCAAAATTCAGTGCTTCCCCATCTCAGCCCAGAAAGCAGGTAGAACAAGTTTTGTGGTGCCTTTCAGCTGCCTACCCGAGCAATGTAAAAAGTACCAAGAGAACTCCTTTCTGGCACCTTCCCCGGTGGAGTTGTGCATGGGGTGTGTTTGGAACATTTTGTCACCAGCCGAGTCCAAAATTCAGCGCTTCCCTATCTCAGCCCAGAAAGCAGGATGAACTACATCTGTGGTACCTTTCAGCTGCCTACCGGGGTAGTGTAAAAACTAGCAAAGGAACTTCTTTCTGGC
Source organism: Falco peregrinus (assembly GCF_023634155.1). NCBI lineage: Eukaryota > Metazoa > Chordata > Aves > Falconiformes > Falconidae > Falco > Falco peregrinus. The sequence continues at coordinate 55,355,854 of NC_073721.1, forward strand.
ACCTTCCCCGGTGGAGTTGTGCATGGGGTGTGTTTGGTACATTTTGTCACCAGCCGAGTCCAAAATTCAGCGCTTCCCTATCTCAGCCCAGAAAGCAGGATGAACTACATCTGTGGTACCTTTCAGCTGCCTACCGGGGTAGTGTAAAAACTAGCAAAGGAACTCCTTTCTGACACCTTCCCCGGTGGAGTCGTGCATGGGGTGTGTTTGGAACATTTTGTCACCAGCCGAGGCCAAAATTCAGCGCTTCCCCACCTCACCCCAGAAAGCAGGATGAACTACATCTGTGGTACCTTTCAGCTGCCTACCGGGGTAGTGGAAGAACTTACAACGGAACTCCTTTCTGGCACCTTCCCCGGTGGAGTTGTGCATGGGGTGTGTTTGGAACATTTTGTCACCAGCCGAGTCCAAAATTCAGCGCTTCCCCATCTCAGCCCAGAAAGCAGGTAGAACAAGTCTTGTGGTGCCTTTCAGCTGCCTACCCGAGTAATGTAAAAACTAGCAACAGAACTCCTTTCTGGCACCTTCCCCAGTGGAGTTGTGCATGGGGTGTGTTTGGAACATTTTGTCACCAGCCGAGTCCAAAATTCAGCGCTTCCCCATCTCAGCCCAGAAAGCAGGTAGAACAAGTCTTGTGGTGCCTTTCAGCTGCCTACCCGAGCAATGTAAAAAGTACCAAGAGAACTCCTTTCTGGCACCTTCCCCGGTGGAGTTGTGCATGGGGTGTGTTTGGAACATTTTGTCACCAGCCGAGGCCAAAATTCAGCGCTTCCCCACCTCACCCCAGAAAGCAGGATGAACTACATCTGTGGTACCTTTCAGCTGCCTACCGGGGTAGTGGAAGAACTTACAACGGAACTCCTTTCTGGCACCTTCCCCGGAGGAGTTGTGCATGGGGTGTGTTTGGTACATTTTGTCACCAGCCGAGTCCAAAATTCAGCGCTTCCCCATCTCAGCCCAGAAAGCAGGTAGAAGAAGTCTTGTGGTGCCTTTCAGCTGCCTACCCGAGCAATGTAAAAAGTTCCAAAAGAACTCCTTTCTGGCACCTTCCCCGGTGGAGTTGTCCATGGGGTGTGTTTGGAACATTTTGTCACCAGCCGAGTCCAAAATTCAGCGCTTCCCCATCTCAGCCCAGAAAGCAGGTAGAACAACTTTTGTGGTGCCTTTCAGCTGCCTACCCAAGCAATGTAAAAAGTACCAAGAGAACTCCTGTCTGGCACCTTCCCCGGTGGAGTCGTGCATGGGGTGTGTTTGGAACATTTTGTCACCAGCCGAGGCCAAAATTCAGCGCTTCCCCACCTCACCCCAGAAAGCAGGATGAACTACATCTGTGGTACCTTTCAGCTGCGTACCGGGGTAGTGGAAGAACTTACAACGGAACTCCTTTCTGGCACCTTCCCCGGTGGAGTTGTGCATGGGGTGTGTTTGGAACATTTTGTCACCAGCCGAGTCCAAAATTCAGCGCTTCCCTATCTCAGCCCAGAAAGCAGGATGAACTACATCTGTGGTACCTTTCAGCTGCCTACCGGGGTAGTGTAAAAACTAGCAAAGGAACTCCTTTCTGACACCTTCCCCGGTGGAGTCGTGCATGGGGTGTGTTTGGAACATTTTGTCACCAGCCGAGGCCAAACTTCAGCGCTTCCCCACCTCACCCCAGAAAGCAGGATGAACTACATCTGTGGTACCTTTCAGCTGCCTACCGGGGTAGTGGAAGAACTTACAGCGGAACTCCTTTCTGGCACCTTCCACGGTGGAGTTGTGCATGGGGTGTGTTTGGAACATTTTGTCACCAGCCGAGTCCAAAATTCAGCGCTTCCCCATCTCAGCCCAAAAAGCAGGTAGAACAAGTCTTGTGGTGCCTTTCAGCTGCCTACCCGAGCAATGTAAAAAGTACCAAGAGAACTCCTTTCTGGCACCTTCCCCGGTGGAGTTGTGCATGGGGTGTGTTTGGAACATTTTGTCACCAGCCGAGGCCAAAATTCAGTGCTTCCCAACCTCACCCCAGAAAGCAGGATGAACTACATCTGTGGTACCTTTCAGCTGCCTACCGGGGTAGTGTAAAAACTAGCAAAGGAACTTCTTTCTGGCACCTTCCCCGGTGGAGTTGTGCATGGGGTGTGTTTGGAACATTTTGTCACCAGCCGAGGCCAAAATTCAGCGCTTCCCCACCTCACCCCAGAAAGCAGGATGAACTACATCTGTGGTACCTTTCAGCTGCCTACCGGGGTAGTGTAAAAACTAGCAAAGGAACTCCTTTCTGACACCTTCCCCGGTGGAGTCGTTCATGGGGTGTGTATGGAACATTTTGTCACCAGCCGAGGCCAAACTTCAGCGCTTCCCCACCTCACCCCAGAAAGCAGGTAGATCAAGTTTTGTGGTGCCTTTCAGCTGCCTACCGGGGTAATGTAAAAACTAGCAACAGAACTCCTTTCTGGCACCTTCCCCGATGGAGTTGTGCATGGGGTGTGTTTGGAACATTTTGTCACCAGCCGAGTCCAAAATTCAGCGCTTCCCCATCTCAGCCCAGAAAGCAGGTAGAACAAGTCTTGTGGTGCCTTTCAGCTGCCTACCCAAGTAATGTAAAAAGTTCCAACAGAACTCCTTTCTGGCACCTTGCCCGATGGAGTTGTGCATGGGGTGTGTTTGGAACATTTTGTCACCAGCCGAGGCCAAAATTCAGCGCTTCGCCATCTCAGCCCAGAAAGCAGCTAGAACAACTTTTGTGGTGCCTTTCAGCTGCCTACCCAAGCAATGTAAAAAGTACCAAGAGAACTCCTGTCTGGCACCTTCCCCGGTGGAGTCGTGCATGGGGTGTGTTTGGAACATTTTGTCACCAGCCGAGGCCAAACTTCAGCGCTTCCCCACCTCACCCCAGAAAGCAGGATGAACTACATCTGTGGTACCTTTCAGCTGCCTACCGGGGTAGTGTAAGAACTTACAACGGAACTCCTTTCTGGCACCTTCCCCGGTGGAGTTGTGCATGGGGTGTGTTTGGAACATTTTGTCACCAGCCGAGGCCAAAATTCAGCGCTTCCCCACCTCACCCCAGAAAGCAGGATGAACTACATCTGTGGTACCTTTCAGCTGCCTACCGGGGTAGTGTAAGAACTTACAACGGAACTCCTTTCTGGCACCTTCCCCGGTGGAGTTGTGCATTGGGTGTGTTTGGAACATTTTGTCACCAGCCAAGTCCAAAATTCAGCGCTTCCCCATCTCAGCCCATAAAGCAGGTAGACCAAGTCTTGTGGTGCCTTTCAGCTGCCTACCCGAGTAATGTAAAAACTAGCAACAGAACTCCTTTCTGGCACCTTCCCCAATGGAGTTGTGCATGGGGTGTGTTTGGAACATTTTGTCACCAGCCGAGTCCAAAATTCAGCGCTTCCCCATCTCAGCCCAAAAAGCAGGTAGAACAAGTCTTGTGGTGCCTTTCAGCTGCCTACCCGAGCAATGTAAAAAGTACCAAGAGAACTCCTTTCTGGCACCTTCCCCGGTGGAGTTGTGCATGGGGTGTGTTTGGAACATTTTGTCACCAGCCGAGGCCAAAATTCAGTGCTTCCCAACCTCACCCCAGAAAGCAGGATGAACTACATCTGTGGTACCTTTCAGCTGCCTACCGGGGTAATGTATAAACTAGCAACAGAAGTCGTATCTGGCCCCTTCCCTGATGGAGTTGTGCATGGGGTGTGTTTGGAACATTTTGTCACCAGCCGAGTCCAAAATTCAGCGCTTCCCTATCTCAGCCCAGAAAGCAGGATGAACTACATCTGTGGTACCTTTCAGCTGCCTACCGGGGTAGTGTAAAAACTAGCAAAGGAACTCCTTTCTGACACCTTCCCCGGTGGAGTCGTTCAGGGGGTGTGTTTGGAACATTTTGTCACCAGCCGAGGCCAAACTTCAGCGCTTCCCCACCTCACCCCAGAAAGCAGGATGAACTACATCTGTGGTACCTTTCAGCTGCCTACCGGGGTAGTGTAAGAACTTACAACGGAACTCCTTTCTGGCACCTTCCCCGGAGGAGTTGTGCATGGGGTGTGTTTGGAACATTTTGTCACCAGCCAAGTCCAAAATTCAGCGCTTCCCCATCTCAGCCCAGAAAGCAGGTAGAACAAGTCTTGTGGTGCCTTTCAGCTGCCTACCCGAGTAATGTAAAAACTAGCAACAGAACTCCTGTCTGGCACCTTCCCCAGTGGAGTTGTGCATGGGGTGTGTTTGGAACATTTTGTCACCAGCCGAGTCCAAAATTCAGCGCTTCCCCATCTCAGCCCAGAAAGCAGGTAGAACAAGTCTTGTGGTGCCTTTCAGCTGCCTACCCGAGCAATGTAAAAAGTACCAAGAGAACTCCTTTCTGGCACCTTCCCCGGTGGAGTTGTGCATGGGGTGTGTTTGGAACATTTTGTCACCAGCCGAGTCCAAAATTCAGCGCTTCCCCATCTCAGCCCAGAAAGCAGGTAGAACAAGTCTTGTGGTGCCTTTCAGCTGCCTACCCGAGTAATGTAAAAACTAGCAACAGAACTCCTTTCTGGCACCTTCCCCAGTGGAGTTGTGCATGGGGTGTGTTTGGAACATTTTGTCACCAGCCGAGTCCAAAATTCAGCGCTTCCCGATCTCAGCCCAGAAAGCAGGTAGAACAACTTTTGTGGTGCATTTCAGCTGCCTAACGGAGCAATGTAAAAAATACCAAAAGAACTCGTTTCTGTCACCTTGCCCGATGGAGTTGTGCATGGGGTGTGTTTGGAACATTTTGTCACCAGCCGAGTCCAAAATTCAGCGCTTCCCTATCTCAGCCCAGAAAGCAGGATGAACTACATCTGTGGTACCTTTCAGCTGCCTACCGGGGTAGTGTAAAAACTAGCAAAGGAACTTCTTTCTGGCACCTTCCCCGGTGGAGTTGTGCATGGGGTGTGTTTGGTACATTTTGTCACCAGCCGAGTCCAAAATTCAGCGCTTCCCTATCTCAGCCCAGAAAGCAGGATGAACTACATCTGTGGTACCTTTCAGCTGCCTACCGGGGTAGTGTAAAAACTAGCAAAGGAACTCCTTTCTGACACCTTCCCCGGTGGAGTCGTGCATGGGGTGTGTTTGGAACATTTTGTCACCAGCCGAGGCCAAACTTCAGCGCTTCCCCACCTCACCCCAGAAAGCAGGATGAACTACATCTGTGGTACCTTTCAGCTGCCTACCGGGGTAGTGTAAGAACTTACAACGGAACTCCTTTCTGGCACCTTCCCCGGTGGAGTTGTGCATGGGGTGTGTTTGGAACATTTTGTCACCAGCCGAGTCCAAAATTCAGCGCTTCCCCATCTCAGCCCAGAAAGCAGGTAGAACAAGTCTTGTGGTGCCTTTCAGCTGCCTACCCGAGTAATGTAAAACGTTCCAACAGAACTCCTTTCTGGCACCTTCCCCAGTGGAGTTGTGCATGGGGTGTGTTTGGAACATTTTGTCACCAGCCGAGTCCAAAATTCAGCGCTTCCCCATCTCAGCCCAGAAAGCAGGTAGAACAAGTCTTGTGGTGCCTTTCAGCTGCCTACCCGAGCAATGTAAAAAGTACCAAGAGAACTCCTTTCTGGCACCTTCCCCGGTGGAGTTGTGCATGGGGTGTGTTTGGAACATTTTGTCACCAGCCGAGGCCAAAATTCAGCGCTTCCCTATCTCAGCCCAGAAAGCAGGATGAACTACATCTGTGGTACCTTTCAGCTGCCTACCGGGGTAGTGGAAGAACTTACAACGGAACTCCTTTCTGGCACCTTCCCCGGAGGAGTTGTGCATGGGGTGTGTTTGGTACATTTTGTCACCAGCCGAGTCCAAAATTCAGCGCTTCCCCATCTCAGCCCAGAAAGCAGGTAGAAGAAGTCTTGTGGTGCCTTTCAGCTGCCTACCCGAGCAATGTAAAAAGTTCCAAAAGAACTCCTTTCTGGCACCTTCCCCGGTGGAGTTGTCCATGGGGTGTGTTTGGAACATTTTGTCACCAGCCGAGTCCAAAATTCAGCGCTTCCCCATCTCAGCCCAGAAAGCAGGTAGAACAACTTTTGTGGTGCCTTTCAGCTGCCTACCCAAGCAATGTAAAAAGTACCAAGAGAACTCCTGTCTGGCACCTTCCCCGGTGGAGTCGTGCATGGGGTGTGTTTGGAACATTTTGTCACCAGCCGAGGCCAAACTTCAGCGCTTCCCCACCTCACCCCAGAAAGCAGGATGAACTACATCTGTGGTACCTTTCAGCTGCGTACCGGGGTAGTGGAAGAACTTACAACGGAACTCCTTTCTGGCACCTTCCCCGGTGGAGTTGTGCATGGGGTGTGTTTGGAACATTTTGTCACCAGCCGAGGCCAAACTTCAGCGCTTCCCCACCTCACCCCAGAAAGCAGGATGAACTACATCTGTGGTACCTTTCAGCTGCCTACCGGGGTAGTGGAAGAACTTACAACGGAACTCCTTTCTGGCACCTTCCCCGGTGGAGTTGTGCATGGGGTGTGTTTGGAACATTTTGTCACCAGCCGAGGCCAAAATTCAGCGCTTCCCCACCTCACCCCAGAAAGCAGGATGAACTACATCTGTGGTACCTTTCAGCTGCCTACCGGGGTAGTGTAAGAACTTACAACGGAACTCCTTTCTGGCACCTTCCCCGGTGGAGTTGTGCATTGGGTGTGTTTGGAACATTTTGTCACCAGCCAAGTCCAAAATTCAGCGCTTCCCCATCTCAGCCCATAAAGCAGGTAGACCAAGTCTTGTGGTGCCTTTCAGCTGCCTACCCGAGTAATGTAAAAACTAGCAACAGAACTCCTTTCTGGCACCTTCCCCAATGGAGTTGTGCATGGGGTGTGTTTGGAACATTTTGTCACCAGCCGAGTCCAAAATTCAGCGCTTCCCCATCTCAGCCCAAAAAGCAGGTAGAACAAGTCTTGTGGTGCCTTTCAGCTGCCTACCCGAGCAATGTAAAAAGTACCAAGAGAACTCCTTTCTGGCACCTTCCCCGGTGGAGTTGTGCATGGGGTGTGTTTGGAACATTTTGTCACCAGCCGAGGCCAAAATTCAGTGCTTCCCAACCTCACCCCAGAAAGCAGGATGAACTACATCTGTGGTACCTTTCAGCTGCCTACCGGGGTAATGTATAAACTAGCAACAGAAGTCGTATCTGGCCCCTTCCCTGATGGAGTTGTGCATGGGGTGTGTTTGGAACATTTTGTCACCAGCCGAGTCCAAAATTCAGCGCTTCCCTATCTCAGCCCAGAAAGCAGGATGAACTACATCTGTGGTACCTTTCAGCTGCCTACCGGGGTAGTGTAAAAACTAGCAAAGGAACTCCTTTCTGACACCTTCCCCGGTGGAGTCGTTCAGGGGGTGTGTTTGGAACATTTTGTCACCAGCCGAGGCCAAAATTCAGCGCTTCCCCACCTCACCCCAGAAAGCAGGATGAACTACATCTGTGGTACCTTTCAGCTGCCTACCGGGGTAGTGTAAGAACTTACAACGGAACTCCTTTCTGGCACCTTCCCCGGAGGAGTTGTGCATGGGGTGTGTTTGGAACATTTTGTCACCAGCCAAGTCCAAAATTCAGCGCTTCCCCATCTCAGCCCAGAAAGCAGGTAGAACAAGTCTTGTGGTGCCTTTCAGCTGCCTACCCGAGTAATGTAAAAACTAGCAACAGAACTCCTGTCTGGCACCTTCCCCAGTGGAGTTGTGCATGGGGTGTGTTTGGAACATTTTGTCACCAGCCGAGTCCAAAATTCAGCGCTTCCCCATCTCAGCCCAGAAAGCAGGTAGAACAAGTCTTGTGGTGCCTTTCAGCTGCCTACCCGAGCAATGTAAAAAGTACCGAGAGAACTCCTTTCTGGCACCTTCCCCGGTGGAGTTGTGCATGGGGTGTGTTTGGAACATTTTGTCACCAGCCGAGTCCAAAATTCAGCGCTTCCCCATCTCAGCCCAGAAAGCAGGTAGAACAAGTCTTGTGGTGCCTTTCAGCTGCCTACCCGAGTAATGTAAAAACTAGCAACAGAACTCCTTTCTGGCACCTTCCCCAGTGGAGTTGTGCATGGGGTGTGGTTGGAACATTTTGTCACCAGCCGAGTCCAAAATTCAGCGCTTCCCCATCTCAGCCCAGAAAGCAGGTAGAACAAGTTTTGTGGTGCCTTTCAGCTGCCTACCCGAGCAATGTAAAAAGTACCAAGAGAACTCCTTTCTGGCACCTTCCCCGGTGGAGTTGTGCATGGGGTGTGTTTGGAACATTTTGTCACCAGCCGAGTCCAAAATTCAGCGCTTCCCTATCTCAGCCCAGAAAGCAGGATGAACTACATCTGTGGTACCTTTCAGCTGCCTACCGGGGTAGTGTAAAAACTAGCAAAGGAACTTCTTTCTGGCACCTTCCCCGGTGGAGTTGTGCATGGGGTGTGTTTGGTACATTTTGTCACCAGCCGAGTCCAAAATTCAGCGCTTCCCTATCTCAGCCCAGAAAGCAGGATGAACTACATCTGTGGTACCTTTCAGCTGCCTACCGGGGTAGTGTAAAAACTAGCAAAGGAACTCCTTTCTGACACCTTCCCCGGTGGAGTCGTGCATGGGGTGTGTTTGGAACATTTTGTCACCAGCCGAGGCCAAACTTCAGCGCTTCCCCACCTCACCCCAGAAAGCAGGATGAACTACATCTGTGGTACCTTTCAGCTGCCTACCGGGGTAGTGTAAGAACTTACAACGGAACTCCTTTCTGGCACCTTCCCCGGTGGAGTTGTGCATGGGGTGTGTTTGGAACATTTTGTCACCAGCCGAGTCCAAAATTCAGCGCTTCCCCATCTCAGCCCAGAAAGCAGGTAGAACAAGTCTTGTGGTGCCTTTCAGCTGCCTACCCGAGTAATGTAAAACGTTCCAACAGAACTCCTTTCTGGCACCTTCCCCAGTGGAGTTGTGCATGGGGTGTGTTTGGAACATTTTGTCACCAGCCGAGTCCAAAATTCAGCGCTTCCCCATCTCAGCCCAGAAAGCAGGTAGAACAAGTCTTGTGGTGCCTTTCAGCTGCCTACCCGAGCAATGTAAAAAGTACCAAGAGAACTCCTTTCTGGCACCTTCCCCGGTGGAGTTGTGCATGGGGTGTGTTTGGAACATTTTGTCACCAGCCGAGGCCAAAATTCAGCGCTTCCCTATCTCAGCCCAGAAAGCAGGATGAACTACATCTGTGGTACCTTTCAGCTGCCTACCGGGGTAGTGGAAGAACTTACAACGGAACTCCTTTCTGGCACCTTCCCCGGAGGAGTTGTGCATGGGGTGTGTTTGGTACATTTTGTCACCAGCCGAGTCCAAAATTCAGCGCTTCCCCATCTCAGCCCAGAAAGCAGGTAGAACAAGTCTTGTGGTGCCTTTCAGCTGCCTACCCGAGCAATGTAAAAAGTTCCAAAAGAACTCCTTTCTGGCACCTTCCCCGGTGGAGTTGTCCATGGGGTGTGTTTGGAACATTTTGTCACCAGCCGAGTCCAAAATTCAGCGCTTCCCCATCTCAGCCCAGAAAGCAGGTAGAACAACTTTTGTGGTGCCTTTCAGCTGCCTACCCAAGCAATGTAAAAAGTACCAAGAGAACTCCTGTCTGGCACCTTCCCCGGTGGAGTCGTGCATGGGGTGTGTTTGGAACATTTTGTCACCAGCCGAGGCCAAACTTCAGCGCTTCCCCACCTCACCCCAGAAAGCAGGATGAACTACATCTGTGGTACCTTTCAGCTGCCTACCGGGGTAGTGGAAGAACTTACAACGGAACTCCTTTCTGGCACCTTCCCCGGTGGAGTTGTGCATGGGGTGTGTTTGGAACATTTTGTCACCAGCCGAGTCCAAAATTCAGCGCTTCCCTATCTCAGCCCAGAAAGCAGGATGAACTACATCTGTGGTACCTTTCAGCTGCCTACCGGGGTAGTGTAAAAACTAGCAAAGGAACTCCTTTCTGACACCTTCCCCGGTGGAGTCGTGCATGGGGTGTGTTTGGAACATTTTGTCACCAGCCGAGGCCAAACTTCAGCGCTTCCCCACCTCACCCCAGAAAGCAGGATGAACTACATCTGTGGTACCTTTCAGCTGCCTACCGGGGTAGTGGAAGAACTTACAGCGGAACTCCTTTCTGGCACCTTCCACGGTGGAGTTGTGCATGGGGTGTGTTTGGAACATTTTGTCACCAGCCGAGTCCAAAATTCAGCGCTTCCCCATCTCAGCCCAAAAAGCAGGTAGAACAAGTCTTGTGGTGCCTTTCAGCTGCCTACCCAAGCAATGTAAAAAGTACCAAGAGAACTCCTGTCTGGCACCTTCCCCGGTGGAGTCGTGCATGGGGTGTGTTTGGAACATTTTGTCACCAGCCGAGGCCAAACTTCAGCGCTTCCCCACCTCACCCCAGAAAGCAGGATGAACTACATCTGTGGTACCTTTCAGCTGCCTACCGGGGTAGTGGAAGAACTTACAACGGAACTCCTTTCTGGCACCTTCCCCGGTGGAGTTGTGCATGGGGTGTGTTTGGAACATTTTGTCACCAGCCGAGGCCAAAATTCAGCGCTTCCCCACCTCACCCCAGAAAGCAGGATGAACTACATCTGTGGTACCTTTCAGCTGCCTACCGGGGTAGTGTAAGAACTTACAACGGAACTCCTTTCTGGCACCTTCCCCGGTGGAGTTGTGCATTGGGTGTGTTTGGAACATTTTGTCACCAGCCAAGTCCAAAATTCAGCGCTTCCCCATCTCAGCCCATAAAGCAGGTAGACCAAGTCTTGTGGTGCCTTTCAGCTGCCTACCCGAGTAATGTAAAAACTAGCAACAGAACTCCTTTCTGGCACCTTCCCCAATGGAGTTGTGCATGGGGTGTGTTTGGAACATTTTGTCACCAGCCGAGTCCAAAATTCAGCGCTTCCCCATCTCAGCCCAGAAAGCAGGTAGAACAAGTCTTGTGGTGCCTTTCAGCTGCCTACCCGAGCAATGTAAAAAGTACCAAGAGAACTCCTTTCTGGCACCTTCCCCGGTGGAGTTGTGCATGGGGTGTGTTTGGAACATTTTGTCACCAGCCGAGGCCAAAATTCAGTGCTTCCCAACCTCACCCCAGAAAGCAGGATGAACTACATCTGTGGTACCTTTCAGCTGCCTACCGGGGTAATGTATAAACTAGCAACAGAAGTCGTATCTGGCCCCTTCCCTGATGGAGTTGTGCATGGGGTGTGTTTGGAACATTTTGTCACCAGCCGAGGCCAAAATTCAGCGCTTCCCTATCTCAGCCCAGAAAGCAGGATGAACTACATCTGTGGTACCTTTCAGCTGCCTACCGGGGTAGTGTAAAAACTAGCAAAGGAACTCCTTTCTGACACCTTCCCCGGTGGAGTCGTTCAGGGGGTGTGTTTGGAACATTTTGTCACCAGCCGAGGCCAAACTTCAGCGCTTCCCCACCTCACCCCAGAAAGCAGGATGAACTACATCTGTGGTACCTTTCAGCTGCCTACCGGGGTAGTGTAAGAACTTACAACGGAACTCCTTTCTGGCACCTTCCCCGGTGGAGTTGTGCATGGGGTGTGTTTGGAACATTTTGTCACCAGCCAAGTCCAAAATTCAGCGCTTCCCCATCTCAGCCCAGAAAGCAGGTAGAACAAGTCTTGTGGTGCCTTTCAGCTGCCTACCCGAGTAATGTAAAAACTAGCAACAGAACTCCTGTCTGGCACCTTCCCCAGTGGAGTTGTGCATGGGGTGTGTTTGGAACATTTTGTCACCAGCCGAGTCCAAAATTCAGCGCTTCCCCATCTCAGCCCAGAAAGCAGGTAGAACAAGTCTTGTGGTGCCTTTCAGCTGCCTACCCGAGCAATGTAAAAAGTACCAAGAGAACTCCTTTCTGGCACCTTCCCCGGTGGAGTTGTGCATGGGGTGTGTTTGGAACATTTTGTCACCAGCCGAGTCCAAAATTCAGCGCTTCCCCATCTCAGCCCAGAAAGCAGGTAGAACAAGTCTTGTGGTGCCTTTCAGCTGCCTACCCGAGTAATGTAAAAACTAGCAACAGAACTCCTTTCTGGCACCTTCCCCAGTGGAGTTGTGCATGGGGTGTGTTTGGAACATTTTGTCACCAGCCGAGTCCAAAATTCAGCGCTTCCCCATCTCAGCCCAGAAAGCAGGTAGAACAAGTTTTGTGGTGCCTTTCAGCTGCCTACCCGAGCAATGTAAAAAGTACCAAGAGAACTCCTTTCTGGCACCTTCCCCGGTGGAGTTGTGCATGGGGTGTGTTTGGAACATTTTGTCACCAGCCGAGTCCAAAATTCAGCGCTTCCCTATCTCAGCCCAGAAAGCAGGATGAACTACATCTGTGGTACCTTTCAGCTGCCTACCGGGGTAGTGTAAAAACTAGCAAAGGAACTTCTTTCTGGCACCTTCCCCGGTGGAGTTGTGCATGGGGTGTGTTTGGTACATTTTGTCACCAGCCGAGTCCAAAATTCAGCGCTTCCCTATCTCAGCCCAGAAAGCAGGATGAACTACATCTGTGGTACCTTTCAGCTGCCTACCGGGGGTAGTGTAAAAACTAGCAAAGGAACTCCTTTCTGACACCTTCCCCGGTGGAGTCGTGCATGGGGTGTGTTTGGAACATTTTGTCACCAGCCGAGGCCAAACTTCAGCGCTTCCCCACCTCACCCCAGAAAGCAGGATGAACTACATCTGTGGTACCTTTCAGCTGCCTACCGGGGTAGTGTAAGAACTTACAACGGAACTCCTTTCTGGCACCTTCCCCGGTGGAGTTGTGCATGGGGTGTGTTTGGAACATTTTGTCACCAGCCGAGTCCAAAATTCAGCGCTTCCCCATCTCAGCCCAGAAAGCAGGTAGAACAAGTCTTGTGGTGCCTTTCAGCTGCCTACCCGAGTAATGTAAAAACTAGCAACAGAACTCCTTTCTGGCACCTTCCCCAGTGGAGTTGTGCATGGGGTGTGTTTGGAACATTTTGTCACCAGCCGAGTCCAAAATTCAGCGCTTCCCCATCTCAGCCCAGAAAGCAGGTAGAACAAGTCTTGTGGTGCCTTTCAGCTGCCTACCCGAGCAATGTAAAAAGTACCAAGAGAACTCCTTTCTGGCACCTTCCCCGGTGGAGTTGTGCATGGGGTGTGTTTGGAACATTTTGTCACCAGCCGAGGCCAAAATTCAGCGCTTCCCTATCTCAGCCCAGAAAGCAGGATGAACTACATCTGTGGTACCTTTCAGCTGCCTACCGGGGTAGTGGAAGAACTTACAACGGAACTCCTTTCTGGCACCTTCCCCGGAGGAGTTGTGCATGGGGTGTGTTTGGTACATTTTGTCACCAGCCGAGTCCAAAATTCAGCGCTTCCCCATCTCAGCCCAGAAAGCAGGTAGAAGAAGTCTTGTGGTGCCTTTCAGCTGCCTACCCGAGCAATGTAAAAAGTTCCAAAAGAACTCCTTTCTGGCACCTTCCCCGGTGGAGTTGTCCATGGGGTGTGTTTGGAACATTTTGTCACCAGCCGAGTCCAAAATTCAGCGCTTCCCCATCTCAGCCCAGAAAGCAGGTAGAACAACTTTTGTGGTGCCTTTCAGCTGCCTACCCAAGCAATGTAAAAAGTACCAAGAGAACTCCTGTCTGGCACCTTCCCCGGTGGAGTCGTGCATGGGGTGTGTTTGGAACATTTTGTCACCAGCCGAGGCCAAACTTCAGCGCTTCCCCACCTCACCCCAGAAAGCAGGATGAACTACATCTGTGGTACCTTTCAGCTGCGTACCGGGGTAGTGGAAGAACTTACAACGGAACTCCTTTCTGGCACCTTCCCCGGTGGAGTTGTGCATGGGGTGTGTTTGGAACATTTTGTCACCAGCCGAGTCCAAAATTCAGCGCTTCCCTATCTCAGCCCAGAAAGCAGGATGAACTACATCTGTGGTACCTTTCAGCTGCCTACCGGGGTAGTGTAAAAACTAGCAAAGGATCTCCTTTCTGACACCTTCCCCGGTGGAGTCGTGCATGGGGTGTGTTTGGAACATTTTGTCACCAGCCGAGGCCAAACTTCAGCGCTTCCCCACCTCACCCCAGAAAGCAGGATGAACTACATCTGTGGTACCTTTCAGCTGCCTACCGGGGTAGTGGAAGAACTTACAGCGGAACTCCTTTCTGGCACCTTCCACGGTGGAGTTGTGCATGGGGTGTGTTTGGAACATTTTGTCACCAGCCGAGTCCAAAATTCAGCGCTTCCCCATCTCAGCCCAAAAAGCAGGTAGAACAAGTCTTGTGGTGCCTTTCAGCTGCCTACCCGAGCAATGTAAAAAGTACCAAGAGAACTCCTTTCTGGCACCTTCCCCGGTGGAGTTGTGCATGGGGTGTGTTTGGAACATTTTGTCACCAGCCGAGGCCAAAATTCAGTGCTTCCCAACCTCACCCCAGAAAGCAGGATGAACTACATCTGTGGTACCTTTCAGCTGCCTACCGGGGTAGTGTAAAAACTAGCAAAGGAACTTCTTTCTGGCACCTTCCCCGGTGGAGTTGTGCATGGGGTGTGTTTGGAACATTTTGTCACCAGCCGAGGCCAAAATTCAGCGCTTCCCCACCTCACCCCAGAAAGCAGGATGAACTACATCTGTGGTACCTTTCAGCTGCCTACCGGGGTAGTGTAAAAACTAGCAAAGGAACTCCTTTCTGACACCTTCCCCGGTGGAGTCGTTCATGGGGTGTGTATGGAACATTTTGTCACCAGCCGAGGCCAAACTTCAGCGCTTCCCCACCTCACCCCAGAAAGCAGGTAGATCAAGTTTTGTGGTGCCTTTCAGCTGCCTACCGGGGTAATGTAAAAACTAGCAACAGAACTCCTTTCTGGCACCTTCCCCGATGGAGTTGTGCATGGGGTGTGTTTGGAACATTTTGTCACCAGCCGAGTCCAAAATTCAGCGCTTCCCCATCTCAGCCCAGAAAGCAGGTAGAACAAGTCTTGTGGTGCCTTTCAGCTGCCTACCCAAGTAATGTAAAAAGTTCCAACAGAACTCCTTTCTGGCACCTTGCCCGATGGAGTTGTGCATGGGGTGTGTTTGGAACATTTTGTCACCAGCCGAGGCCAAAATTCAGCGCTTCGCCATCTCAGCCCAGAAAGCAGCTAGAACAACTTTTGTGGTGCCTTTCAGCTGCCTACCCAAGCAATGTAAAAAGTACCAAGAGAACTCCTGTCTGGCACCTTCCCCGGTGGAGTCGTGCATGGGGTGTGTTTGGAACATTTTGTCACCAGCCGAGGCCAAACTTCAGCGCTTCCCCACCTCACCCCAGAAAGCAGGATGAACTACATCTGTGGTACCTTTCAGCTGCCTACCGGGGTAGTGGAAGAACTTACAACGGAACTCCTTTCTGGCACCTTCCCCGGTGGAGTTGTGCATGGGGTGTGTTTGGAACATTTTGTCACCAGCCGAGGCCAAAATTCAGCGCTTCCCCACCTCACCCCAGAAAGCAGGATGAACTACATCTGTGGTACCTTTCAGCTGCCTACCGGGGTAGTGTAAGAACTTACAACGGAACTCCTTTCTGGCACCTTCCCCGGTGGAGTTGTGCATTGGGTGTGTTTGGAACATTTTGTCACCAGCCGAGTCCAAAATTCAGCGCTTCCCCATCTCAGCCCATAAAGCAGGTAGACCAAGTCTTGTGGTGCCTTTCAGCTGCCTACCCGAGTAATGTAAAAACTAGCAACAGAACTCCTTTCTGGCACCTTCCCCAATGGAGTTGGCCATGGGGTGTGTTTGGAACATTTTGTCACCAGCCGAGTCCAAAATTCAGCGCTTCCCCATCTCAGCCCAAAAAGCAGGTAGAACAAGTCTTGTGGTGCCTTTCAGCTGCCTACCCGAGCAATGTAAAAAGTACCAAGAGAACTCCTTTCTGGCACCTTCCCCGGTGGAGTTGTGCATGGGGTGTGTTTGGAACATTTTGTCACCAGCCGAGGCCAAAATTCAGTGCTTCCCAACCTCACCCCAGAAAGCAGGATGAACTACATCTGTGGTACCTTTCAGCTGCCTACCGGGGTAATGTATAAACTAGCAACAGAAGTCGTATCTGGCCCCTTCCCTGATGGAGTTGTGCATGGGGTGTGTTTGGAACATTTTGTCACCAGCCGAGTCCAAAATTCAGCGCTTCCCTATCTCAGCCCAGAAAGCAGGATGAACTACATCTGTGGTACCTTTCAGCTGCCTACCGGGGTAGTGTAAAAACTAGCAAAGGAACTCCTTTCTGACACCTTCCCCGGTGGAGTCGTTCAGGGGGTGTGTTTGGAACATTTTGTCACCAGCCGAGGCCAAACTTCAGCGCTTCCCCACCTCACCCCAGAAAGCAGGATGAACTACATCTGTGGTACCTTTCAGCTGCCTACCGGGGTAGTGTAAGAACTTACAACGGAACTCCTTTCTGGCACCTTCCCCGGTGGAGTTGTGCATGGGGTGTGTTTGGAACATTTTGTCACCAGCCAAGTCCAAAATTCAGCGCTTCCCCATCTCAGCCCAGAAAGCAGGTAGAACAAGTCTTGTGGTGCCTTTCAGCTGCCTACCCGAGTAATGTAAAAACTAGCAACAGAACTCCTGTCTGGCACCTTCCCCAGTGGAGTTGTGCATGGGGTGTGTTTGGAACATTTTGTCACCAGCCGAGTCCAAAATTCAGCGCTTCCCCATCTCAGCCCAGAAAGCAGGTAGAACAAGTCTTGTGGTGCCTTTCAGCTGCCTACCCGAGCAATGTAAAAAGTACCAAGAGAACTCCTTTCTGGCACCTTCCCCGGTGGAGTTGTGCATGGGGTGTGTTTGGAACATTTTGTCACCAGCCGAGTCCAAAATTCAGCGCTTCCCCATCTCAGCCCAGAAAGCAGGTAGAACAAGTCTTGTGGTGCCTTTCAGCTGCCTACCGAGTAATGTAAAAACTAGCAACAGAACTCCTTTCTGGCACCTTCCCCAGTGGAGTTGTGCATGGGGTGTGTTTGGAACATTTTGTCACCAGCCGAGTCCAAAATTCAGCGCTTCCCCATCTCAGCCCAGAAAGCAGGTAGAACAAGTTTTGTGGTGCCTTTCAGCTGCCTACCCGAGCAATGTAAAAAGTACCAAGAGAACTCCTTTCTGGCACCTTCCCCGGTGGAGTTGTGCATGGGGTGTGTTTGGAACATTTTGTCACCAGCCGAGTCCAAAATTCAGCGCTTCCCTATCTCAGCCCAGAAAGCAGGATGAACTACATCTGTGGTACCTTTCAGCTGCCTACCGGGGTAGTGTAAAAACTAGCAAAGGAACTTCTTTCTGGCACCTTCCCCGGTGGAGTTGTGCATGGGGTGTGTTTGGTACATTTTGTCACCAGCCGAGTCCAAAATTCAGCGCTTCCCTATCTCAGCCCAGAAAGCAGGATGAACTACATCTGTGGTACCTTTCAGCTGCCTACCGGGGTAGTGTAAAAACTAGCAAAGGAACTCCTTTCTGGCACCTTCCCCGGTGGAGTTGTGCATGGGGTGTGTTTGGAACATTTTGTCACCAGCCGAGGCCAAAATTCAGTGCTTCCCAACCTCACCCCAGAAAGCAGGATGAACTACATCTGTGGTACCTTTCAGCTGCCTACCGGGGTAGTGTAAAAACTAGCAAAGGAACTTCTTTCTGGCACCTTCCCCGGTGGAGTTGTGCATGGGGTGTGTTTGGAACATTTTGTCACCAGGCGAGGCCAAAATTCAGCGCTTCCCCATCTCAGCCCAGAAAGCAGGATGAACTACATCTGTGGTACCTTTCAGCTGCCTACCGGGGTAGTGTAAGAACTTACAACGGAACTCCTTTCTGGCACCTTCCCCGGTGGAGTTGTGCATGGGGTGTGTTTGGAACATTTTGTCACCAGCCAAGTCCAAAATTCAGCGCTTCCCCATCTCAGCCCAGAAAGCAGGTAGAACAAGTCTTGTGGTGCCTTTCAGCTGCCTACCCGAGTAATGTAAAAACTAGCAACAGAACTCCTGTCTGGCACCTTCCCCAGTGGAGTTGTGCATGGGGTGTGTTTGGAACATTTTGTCACCAGCCGAGTCCAAAATTCAGCGCTTCCCCATCTCAGCCCAGAAAGCAGGTAGATCAAGTTTTGTGGTGCCTTTCAGCTGCCTACCGGGGTAATGTAAAAACTAGCAACAGAACTCCTTTCTGGCACCTTCCCCGATGGAGTTGTGCATGGGGTGTGTTTGGAACATTTTGTCACCAGCCGAGTCCAAAATTCAGCGCTTCCCCATCTCAGCCCAGAAAGCAGGTAGAACAAGTCTTGTGGTGCCTTTCAGCTGCCTACCCGAGTAATGTAAAAAGTTCCAACAGAACTCCTTTCTGGCACCTTGCCCGATGGAGTTGTGCATGGGGTGTGTTTGGAACATTTTGTCACCAGCCGAGTCCAAAATTCAGCGCTTCCCCATCTCAGACCAGAAAGCAGGTAGAACAAGTCTTGTGGTGCCTTTCAGCTGCCTACCCGAGCAATGTAAAAAGTACCAAGAGAACTCCTTTCTGGCACCTTCCCCGGTGGAGTTGTGCATGGGGTGTGTTTGGAACATTTTGTCACCAGCCGAGGCCAAAATTCAGTGCTTCCCAACCTCACCCCAGAAAGCAGGATGAACTACATCTGTGGTACCTTTCAGCTGCCTACCGGGGTAGTGTAAAAACTAGCAAAGGAACTTCTTTCTGGCACCTTCCCCGGTGGAGTTGTGCATGGGGTGTGTTTGGAACATTTTGTCACCAGCCGAGGCCAAAATTCAGCGCTTCCCCACCTCACCCCAGAAAGCAGGATGAACTACATCTGTGGTACCTTTCAGCTGCCTACCGGGGGTAGTGTAAGAACTTACAACGGAACTCCTTTCTGGCACCTTCCCCGGTGGAGTTGTGCATGGGGTGTGTTTGGAACATTTTGTCACCAGCCAAGTCCAAAATTCAGCGCTTCCCCATCTCAGCCCAGAAAGCAGGTAGAACAAGTCTTGTGGTGCCTTTCAGCTGCCTACCCGAGTAATGTAAAAACTAGCAACAGAACTCCTGTCTGGCACCTTCCCCGATGGAGTTGTGCATGGGGTGTGTTTGGAACATTTTGTCACCAGCCGAGGCCAAAATTCAGCGCTTCCCCATCTCAGCCCAGAAAGCAGGTAGATCAAGTTTTGTGGTGCCTTTCAGCTGCCTACCGGGGTAATGTAAAAACTAGCAACAGAACTCCTTTCTGGCACCTTCCCCGATGGAGTTGTGCATGGGGTGTGTTTGGAACATTTTGTCACCAGCCGAGTCCAAAATTCAGCGCTTCCCCATCTCAGCCCAGAAAGCAGGTAGAACAAGTCTTGTGGTGCCTTTCAGCTGCCTACCCGAGTAATGTAAAAAGTTCCAACAGAACTCCTTTCTGGCACCTTGCCCGATGGAGTTGTGCATGGGGGTGTGTTTGGAACATTTTGTC
This sequence comes from Falco peregrinus, assembly GCF_023634155.1. Classification (NCBI taxonomy): domain Eukaryota; kingdom Metazoa; phylum Chordata; class Aves; order Falconiformes; family Falconidae; genus Falco; species Falco peregrinus. The sequence goes on from NC_073721.1 coordinate 55,375,218, forward strand.
ACCAGCCGAGGCCAAAATTCAGCGCTTCCCCATCTCAGCCCAGAAAGCAGGTAGAACAACTTTTGTGGTGCCTTTCAGCTGCCTACCCAAGCAATGTAAAAAGTACCAAGAGAACTCCTGTCTGGCACCTTCCCCGGTGGAGTCGTGCATGGGGTGTGTTTGGAACATTTTGTCACCAGCCGAGGCCAAAATTCAGCGCTTCCCCACCTCACCCCAGAAAGCAGGATGAACTACATCTGTGGTACCTTTCAGCTGCCTACCGGGGTAGTGTAAAAACTAGCAAAGGAACTCCTTTCTGACACCTTCCCCGGTGGAGTCGTTCATGGGGTGTGTTTGGAACATTTTGTCACCAGCCGAGGCCAAACTTCAGCGCTTCCCCACCTCACCCCAGAAAGCAGGTAGATCAAGTTTTGTGGTGCCTTTCAGCTGCCTACCGGGGGTAATGTAAAAACTAGCAACAGAACTCCTTTCTGGCACCTTCCCCGATGGAGTTGTGCATGGGGTGTGTTTGGAACATTTTGTCACCAGCCGAGTCCAAAATTCAGCGCTTCCCCATCTCAGCCCAGAAAGCAGGTAGAACAAGTCTTGTGGTGCCTTTCAGCTGCCTACCCGAGCAATGTAAAAAGTACCAAGAGAACTCCTTTCTGGCACCTTCCCCGGTGGAGTTGTGCATGGGGTGTGTTTGGAACATTTTGTCACCAGCCGAGGCCAAAATTCAGTGCTTCCCCACCTCACCCCAGAAAGCAGGATGAACTACATCTGTGGTACCTTTCAGCTGCCTACCGGGGTAGTGTAAAAACTAGCAAAGGAACTTCTTTCTGGCACCTTCCCCGGTGGAGTTGTGCATGGGGTGTGTTTGGAACATTTTGTCACCAGCCGAGGCCAAACTTCAGCGCTTCCCCACCTCACCCCAGAAAGCAGGATGAACTACATCTGTGGTACCTTTCAGCTGCCTACCGGGGTAGTGGAAGAACTTACAACGGAACTCCTTTCTGGCACCTTCCCCGGTGGAGTTGTGCATGGGGTGTGTTTGGAACATTTTGTCACCAGCCGAGGCCAAAATTCAGCGCTTCCCCACCTCACCCCAGAAAGCAGGATGAACTACATCTGTGGTACCTTTCAGCTGCCTACCGGGGTAGTGTAAGAACTTACAACGGAACTCCTTTCTGGCACCTTCCCCGGTGGAGTTGTGCATTGGGTGTGTTTGGAACATTTTGTCACCAGCCAAGTCCAAAATTCAGCGCTTCCCCATCTCAGCCCAGAAAGCAGGTAGAACAAGTCTTGTGGTGCCTTTCAGCTGCCTACCCGAGTAATGTAAAAACTAGCAACAGAACTCCTTTCTGGCACCTTCCCCGATGGAGTTGTGCATGGGGTGTGTTTGGAACATTTTGTCACCAGCCGAGTCCAAAATTCAGCGCCTCCCCATCTCAGCCCAAAAAGCAGGTAGAACAAGTCTTGTGGTGCCTTTCAGCTGCCTACCCGAGCAATGTAAAAAGTACCAAGAGAACTCCTTTCTGGCACCTTCCCCGGTGGAGTTGTGCATGGGGTGTGTTTGGAACATTTTGTCACCAGCCGAGGCCAAAATTCAGTGCTTCCCAACCTCACCCCAGAAAGCAGGATGAACTACATCTGTGGTGCCTTTCAGCTGCCTACCGGGGTAATGTATAAACTAGCAACAGAAGTCGTATCTGGCCCCTTCCCTGATGGAGTTGTGCATGGGGTGTGTTTGGAACATTTTGTCACCAGCCGAGTCCAAAATTCAGCGCTTCCCTATCTCAGCCCAGAAAGCAGGATGAACTACATCTGTGGTACCTTTCAGCTGCCTACCGGGGTAGTGTAAAAAGTAGCAAAGGAACTTCTTTCTGGCACCTTCCCCGGTGGAGTTGTGCATGGGGTGTGTTTGGAACATTTTGTCACCAGCCGAGGCCAAAATTCAGCGCTTCCCCACCTCACCCCAGAAAGCAGGATGAACTACATCTGTGGTACCTTTCAGCTGCCTACCGGGGTAGTGTAAAAACTAGCAAAGGAACTCCTTTCTGACACCTTCCCCGGTGGAGTCGTGCATGGGGTGTGTATGGAACATTTTGTCACCAGCCGAGGCCAAACTTCAGCGCTTCCCCACCTCACCCCAGAAAGCAGGTAGATCAAGTTTTGTGGTGCCTTTCAGCTGCCTACCGGGGTAATGTAAAAACTAGCAACAGAACTCCTTTCTGGCACCTTCCCCGATGGAGTTGTGCATGGGGTGTGTTTGGAACATATTGTCACCAGCCGAGTCCAAAATTCAGCGCTTCCCCATCTCAGCCCAGAAAGCAGGTAGAACAAGTCTTGTGGTGCCTTTCAGCTGCCTACCCAAGCAATGTAAAAAGTACCAAGAGAACTCCTGTCTGGCACCTTCCCCGGTGGAGTCGTGCATGGGGTGTGTTTGGAACATTTTGTCACCAGCCGAGGCCAAAATTCAGCGCTTCGCCATCTCAGCCCAGAAAGCAGCTAGAACAACTTTTGTGGTGCCTTTCAGCTGCCTACCCGAGCAATGTAAAAAGTACCAAGAGAACTCCTGTCTGGCACCTTCCCCAGTGGAGTTGTGCATGGGGTGTGTTTGGAACATTTTGTCACCAGCCGAGGCCAAACTTCAGCGCTTCCCCACCTCACCCCAGAAAGCAGGATGAACTACATCTGTGGTACCTTTCAGCTGCCTACCGGGGTAGTGGAAGAACTTACAACGGAACTCCTTTCTGGCACCTTCCCCGGTGGAGTTGTGCATGGGGTGTGTTTGGAACATTTTGTCACCAGCCGAGGCCAAAATTCAGCGCTTCCCCACCTCACCCCAGAAAGCAGGATGAACTACATCTGTGGTACCTTTCAGCTGCCTACCGGGGTAGTGTAAGAACTTACAACGGAACTCCTTTCTGGCACCTTCCCCGGTGGAGTTGTGCATTGGGTGTGTTTGGAACATTTTGTCACCAGCCGAGGCCAAAATTCAGCGCTTCCCTATCTCAGCCCAGAAAGCAGGATGAACTACATCTGTGGTACCTTTCAGCTGCCTACCGGGGTAGTGGAAGAACTTACAACGGAACTCCTTTCTGGCACCTTCCCCGGAGGAGTTGTGCATGGGGTGTGTTTGGAACATTTTGTCACCAGCCGAGGCCAAAATTCAGTGCTTCCCAACCTCACCCCAGAAAGCAGGATGAACTACATCTGTGGTACCTTTCAGCTGCCTACCGGGGTAATGTATAAACTAGCAACAGAAGTCGTATCTGGCCCCTTCTCTGATGGAGTTGTGCATGGGGTGTGTTTGGAACATTTTGTCACCAGCCGAGTCCAAAATTCAGCGCTTCCCTATCTCAGCCCAGAAAGCAGGATGAACTACATCTGTGGTACCTTTCAGCTGCCTACCGGGGTAGTGTAAAAACTAGCAAAGGAACTCCTTTCTGACACCTTCCCCGGTGGAGTCGTTCATGGGTTGTGTTTGGAACATTTTGTCACCAGCCGAGGCCAAACTTCAGCGCTTCCCCACCTCACCCCAGAAAGCAGGATGAACTACATCTGTGGTACCTTTCAGCTGCCTACCGGGGTAGTGTAAGAACTTACAACGGAACTCCTTTCTGGCACCTTCCCCGGTGGAGTTGTGCATGGGGTGTGTTTGGTACATTTTGTCACCAGCCGAGGCCAAAATTCAGCGCTTCCCTATCTCAGCCCAGAAAGCAGGATGAACAAGTCTTGTGGTGCCTTTCAGCTGCCTACCCGAGCAATGTAAAAAGTACCAAGAGAACTCCTTTCTGGCACCTTCCCCGGTGGAGTTGTGCATGGGGTGTGTTTGGAACATTTTGTCACCAGCCGAGTCCAAAATGCAGCGCTTCCCTATCTCAGCCCAGAAAGCAGGATGAACTACATCTGTGGTACCTTTCAGCTGCCTACCGGGGTAGTGTAAAAACTAGCAAAGGAACTCCTTTCTGACACCTTCCCCGGTGGAGTCGTGCATGGGGTGTGTTTGGAACATTTTGTCACCAGCCGAGGCCAAACTTCAGCGCTTCCCCACCTCACCCCAGAAAGCAGGATGAACTACATCTGTGGTACCTTTCAGCTGCCTACCGGGGTAGTGTAAGAACATACAACGGAACTCCTTTCTGGCACCTTTCCCGATGGAGTTGTGCATGGGGTGTGTTTGGAACATTTTGTCACCAGCCAAGTGCAAAATTCAGCGCTTCCCCATCTCAGCCCAGAAAGCAGGTAGAACAAGTCTTGTGGTGCCTTTCAGCTGCCTACCCGAGTAATGTAAAAACTAGCAACAGAACTCCTGTCTGGCACCTTCCCCAGTGGAGTTGTGCATGGGGTGTGTTTGGAACATTTTGTCACCAGCCGAGTCCAAAATTCAGCGCTTCCCCATCTCAGCCCAGAAAGCAGGTAGAACAAGTCTTGTGGTGCCTTTCAGCTGCCTACCCGAGCAATGTAAAAAGTACCAAGAGAACTCCTTTCTGGCACCTTCCCCGGTGGAGTTGTGCATGGGGTGTGTTTGGAACATTTTGTCACCAGCCGAGTGCAAATTTCAGCGCTTCCCCATCTCAGCCCAGAAAGCAGGTAGAACAAGTCTTGTGGTGCCTTTCAGCTGCCTACCCGAGTAATGTAAAAACTAGCAACAGAACTCCTTTCTGGCACCTTCCCCAGTGGAGTTGTGCATGGGGTGTGTTTGGAACATTTTGTCACCAGCCGAGTCCAAAATTCAGCGCTTCCCCATCTCAGCCCAGAAAGCAGGTAGAACAAGTTTTGTGGTGCCTTTCAGCTGCCTACCCGAGCAATGTAAAAAGTACCAACAGAACTCCTTTCTGGCACCTTCCCCGGTGGAGTTGTGCATGGGGTGTGTTTGGAACATTTTGTCACCAGCCGAGTCCAAAATTCAGCGCTTCCCTATCTCAGCCCAGAAAGCAGGATGAACTACATCTGTGGTACCTTTCAGCTGCCTACCGGGGTAGTGTAAAAACTAGCAAAGGAACTTCTTTCTGGCACCTTCCCCGGTGGAGTTGTGCATGGGGTGTGTTTGGTACATTTTGTCACCAGCCGAGGCCAAAATTCAGCGCTTCCCTATCTCAGCCCAGAAAGCAGGATGAACTACATCTGTGGTACCTTTCAGCTGCCTACCGGGGTAGTGTAAAAACTAGCAAAGGAACTCATTTCTGACACCTTCCCCGGTGGAGTCGTGCATGGGGTGTGTTTGGAACATTTTGTCACCAGCCGAGGCCAAACTTCAGCGCTTCCCCACCTCACCCCAGAAAGCAGGATGAACTACATCTGTGGTACCTTTCAGCTGCCTACCGGGGTAGTGTAAGAACTTACAACGGAACTCCTTTCTGGCACCTTCCCCGGTGGAGTTGTGCATGGGGTGTGTTTGGAACATTTTGTCACCAGCCGAGTCCAAAATTCAGCGCTTCCCCATCTCAGCCCAGAAAGCAGGTAGAACAAGTCTTGTGGTGCCTTTCAGCTGCCTACCCGAGTAATGTAAAAACTAGCAACAGAACTCCTTTCTGGCACCTTCCCCAGTGGAGTTGTGCATGGGGTGTGTTTGGAACATTTTGTCACCAGCCGAGTCCAAAATTCAGCGCTTCCCCATCTCAGCCCAGAAAGCAGGTAGAACAAGTCTTGTGGTGCCTTTCAGCTGCCTACCCGAGCAATGTAAAAAGTACCAAGAGAACTCCTTTCTGGCACCTTCCCCGGTGGAGTTGTGCATGGGGTGGGTTTGGAACATTTTGTCACCAGCCGAGTCCAAAATTCAGCGCTTCCCCATCTCAGCCCAGAAAGCAGGTAGAACAAGTCTTGTGGTGCCTTTCAGCTGCCTACCCGAGTAATGTAAAAACTAGCAACAGAACTCCTTTCTGGCACCTTCCCCAGTGGAGTTGTGCATGGGGTGTGTTTGGAACATTTTGTCACCAGCCGAGTCCAAAATTCAGTGCTTCCCCATCTCAGCCCAGAAAGCAGGTAGAACAAGTTTTGTGGTGCCTTTCAGCTGCCTACCCGAGCAATGTAAAAAGTACCAACAGAACTCCTTTCTGGCACCTTCCCCGGTGGAGTTGTGCATGGGGTGTGTTTGGAACATTTTGTCACCAGCCGAGTCCAAAATTCAGCGCTTCCCTATCTCAGCCCAGAAAGCAGGATGAACTACATCTGTGGTACCTTTCAGCTGCCTACCGGGGTAGTGTAAAAACTAGCAAAGGAACTTCTTTCTGGCACCTTCCCCGGTGGAGTTGTGCATGGGGTGTGTTTGGTACATTTTGTCACCAGCCGAGTCCAAAATTCAGCGCTTCCCTATCTCAGCCCAGAAAGCAGGATGAACTACATCTGTGGTACCTTTCAGCTGCCTACCGGGGTAGTGTAAAAACTAGCAAAGGAACTCCTTTCTGACACCTTCCCCGGTGGAGTCGTGCATGGGGTGTGTTTGGAACATTTTGTCACCAGCCGAGGCCAAAATTCAGCGCTTCCCCACCTCACCCCAGAAAGCAGGATGAACTACATCTGTGGTACCTTTCAGCTGCCTACCGGGGTAGTGTAAGAACTTACAACGGAACTCCTTTCTGGCACCTTCCCCGGTGGAGTTGTGCATGGGGTGTGTTTGGAACATTTTGTCACCAGCCGAGTCCAAAATTCAGCGCTTCCCCATCTCAGCCCAGAAAGCAGGTAGAACAAGTCTTGTGGTGCCTTTCAGCTGCCTACCCGAGTAATGTAAAAACTAGCAACAGAACTCCTTTCTGGCACCTTCCCCAGTGGAGTTGTGCATGGGGTGTGTTTGGAACATTTTGTCACCAGCCGAGTCCAAAATTCAGCGCTTCCCCATCTCAGCCCAGAAAGCAGGTAGAACAAGTCTTGTGGTGCCTTTCAGCTGCCTACCCGAGCAATGTAAAAAGTACCAAGAGAACTCCTTTCTGGCACCTTCCCCGGTGGAGTTGTGCATGGGGTGTGTTTGGAACATTTTGTCACCAGCCGAGGCCAAAATTCAGCGCTTCCCTATCTCAGCCCAGAAAGCAGGATGAACTACATCTGTGGTACCTTTCAGCTGCCTACCGGGGTAGTGGAAGAACTTACAACGGAACTCCTTTCTGGCACCTTCCCCGGAGGAGTTGTGCATGGGGTGTGTTTGGTACATTTTGTCACCAGCCGAGTCCAAAATTCAGCGCTTCCCCATCTCAGCCCAGAAAGCAGGTAGAAGAAGTCTTGTGGTGCCTTTCAGCTGCCTACCCGAGCAATGTAAAAAGTTCCAAAAGAACTCCTTTCTGGCACCTTCCCCGGTGGAGTTGTCCATGGGGTGTGTTTGGAACATTTTGTCACCAGCCGAGTCCAAAATTCAGCGCTTCCCCATCTCAGCCCAGAAAGCAGGTAGAACAACTTTTGTGGTGCCTTTCAGCTGCCTACCCAAGCAATGTAAAAAGTACCAAGAGAACTCCTGTCTGGCACCTTCCCCGGTGGAGTCGTGCATGGGGTGTGTTTGGAACATTTTGTCACCAGCCGAGGCCAAAATTCAGCGCTTCCCCACCTCACCCCAGAAAGCAGGATGAACTACATCTGTGGTACCTTTCAGCTGCGTACCGGGGTAGTGGAAGAACTTACAACGGAACTCCTTTCTGGCACCTTCCCCGGTGGAGTTGTGCATGGGGTGTGTTTGGAACATTTTGTCACCAGCCGAGTCCAAAATTCAGCGCTTCCCTATCTCAGCCCAGAAAGCAGGATGAACTACATCTGTGGTACCTTTCAGCTGCCTACCGGGGTAGTGTAAAAACTAGCAAAGGAACTCCTTTCTGACACCTTCCCCGGTGGAGTCGTGCATGGGGTGTGTTTGGAACATTTTGTCACCAGCCGAGGCCAAACTTCAGCGCTTCCCCACCTCACCCCAGAAAGCAGGATGAACTACATCTGTGGTACCTTTCAGCTGCCTACCGGGGTAGTGGAAGAACTTACAGCGGAACTCCTTTCTGGCACCTTCCACGGTGGAGTTGTGCATGGGGTGTGTTTGGAACATTTTGTCACCAGCCGAGTCCAAAATTCAGCGCTTCCCCATCTCAGCCCAAAAAGCAGGTAGAACAAGTCTTGTGGTGCCTTTCAGCTGCCTACCCGAGCAATGTAAAAAGTACCAAGAGAACTCCTTTCTGGCACCTTCCCCGGTGGAGTTGTGCATGGGGTGTGTTTGGAACATTTTGTCACCAGCCGAGGCCAAAATTCAGTGCTTCCCAACCTCACCCCAGAAAGCAGGATGAACTACATCTGTGGTACCTTTCAGCTGCCTACCGGGGTAGTGTAAAAACTAGCAAAGGAACTTCTTTCTGGCACCTTCCCCGGTGGAGTTGTGCATGGGGTGTGTTTGGAACATTTTGTCACCAGCCGAGGCCAAAATTCAGCGCTTCCCCACCTCACCCCAGAAAGCAGGATGAACTACATCTGTGGTACCTTTCAGCTGCCTACCGGGGTAGTGTAAAAACTAGCAAAGGAACTCCTTTCTGACACCTTCCCCGGTGGAGTCGTTCATGGGGTGTGTATGGAACATTTTGTCACCAGCCGAGGCCAAACTTCAGCGCTTCCCCACCTCACCCCAGAAAGCAGGTAGATCAAGTTTTGTGGTGCCTTTCAGCTGCCTACCGGGGTAATGTAAAAACTAGCAACAGAACTCCTTTCTGGCACCTTCCCCGATGGAGTTGTGCATGGGGTGTGTTTGGAACATTTTGTCACCAGCCGAGTCCAAAATTCAGCGCTTCCCCATCTCAGCCCAGAAAGCAGGTAGAACAAGTCTTGTGGTGCCTTTCAGCTGCCTACCCAAGTAATGTAAAAAGTTCCAACAGAACTCCTTTCTGGCACCTTGCCCGATGGAGTTGTGCATGGGGTGTGTTTGGAACATTTTGTCACCAGCCGAGGCCAAAATTCAGCGCTTCGCCATCTCAGCCCAGAAAGCAGCTAGAACAACTTTTGTGGTGCCTTTCAGCTGCCTACCCAAGCAATGTAAAAAGTACCAAGAGAACTCCTGTCTGGCACCTTCCCCGGTGGAGTCGTGCATGGGGTGTGTTTGGAACATTTTGTCACCAGCCGAGGCCAAACTTCAGCGCTTCCCCACCTCACCCCAGAAAGCAGGATGAACTACATCTGTGGTACCTTTCAGCTGCCTACCGGGGTAGTGTAAGAACTTACAACGGAACTCCTTTCTGGCACCTTCCCCGGTGGAGTTGTGCATGGGGTGTGTTTGGAACATTTTGTCACCAGCCGAGGCCAAAATTCAGCGCTTCCCCACCTCACCCCAGAAAGCAGGATGAACTACATCTGTGGTACCTTTCAGCTGCCTACCGGGGTAATGGAAGAACTTACAACGGAACTCCTTTCTGGCACCTTCCCCGGTGGAGTTGTGCATTGGGTGTGTTTGGAACATTTTGTCACCAGCCAAGTCCAAAATTCAGCGCTTCCCCATCTCAGCCCATAAAGCAGGTAGACCAAGTCTTGTGGTGCCTTTCAGCTGCCTACCCGAGTAATGTAAAAACTAGCAACAGAACTCCTTTCTGGCACCTTCCCCAATGGAGTTGTGCATGGGGTGTGTTTGGAACATTTTGTCACCAGCCGAGTCCAAAATTCAGCGCTTCCCCATCTCAGCCCAAAAAGCAGGTAGAACAAGTCTTGTGGTGCCTTTCAGCTGCCTACCCGAGCAATGTAAAAAGTACCAAGAGAACTCCTTTCTGGCACCTTCCCCGGTGGAGTTGTGCATGGGGTGTGTTTGGAACATTTTGTCACCAGCCGAGGCCAAAATTCAGTGCTTCCCAACCTCACCCCAGAAAGCAGGATGAACTACATCTGTGGTACCTTTCAGCTGCCTACCGGGGTAATGTATAAACTAGCAACAGAAGTCGTATCTGGCCCCTTCCCTGATGGAGTTGTGCATGGGGTGTGTTTGGAACATTTTGTCACCAGCCGAGTCCAAAATTCAGCGCTTCCCTATCTCAGCCCAGAAAGCAGGATGAACTACATCTGTGGTACCTTTCAGCTGCCTACCGGGGTAGTGTAAAAACTAGCAAAGGAACTCCTTTCTGACACCTTCCCCGGTGGAGTCGTTCAGGGGGTGTGTTTGGAACATTTTGTCACCAGCCGAGGCCAAACTTCAGCGCTTCCCCACCTCACCCCAGAAAGCAGGATGAACTACATCTGTGGTACCTTTCAGCTGCCTACCGGGGTAATGTATAAACTAGCAACAGAACTCCTGTCTGGCACCTTCCCCAGTGGAGTTGTGCATGGGGTGTGTTTGGAACATTTTGTCACCAGCCGAGTCCAAAATTCAGCGCTTCCCCATCTCAGCCCAGAAAGCAGGTAGAACAAGTCTTGTGGTGCCTTTCAGCTGCCTACCCGAGCAATGTAAAAAGTACCAAGAGAACTCCTTTCTGGCACCTTCCCCGGTGGAGTTGTGCATGGGGTGTGTTTGGAACATTTTGTCACCAGCCGAGTCCAAAATTCAGCGCTTCCCCATCTCAGCCCAGAAAGCAGGTAGAACAAGTCTTGTGGTGCCTTTCAGCTGCCTACCCGAGTAATGTAAAAACTAGCAACAGAACTCCTTTCTGGCACCTTCCCCAGTGGAGTTGTGCATGGGGTGTGTTTGGAACATTTTGTCACCAGCCGAGTCCAAAATTCAGCGCTTCCCCATCTCAGCCCAGAAAGCAGGTAGAACAAGTTTTGTGGTGCCTTTCAGCTGCCTACCCGAGCAATGTAAAAAGTACCAAGAGAACTCCTTTCTGGCACCTTCCCCGGTGGAGTTGTGCATGGGGTGTGTTTGGAACATTTTGTCACCAGCCGAGTCCAAAATTCAGCGCTTCCCTATCTCAGCCCAGAAAGCAGGATGAACTACATCTGTGGTACCTTTCAGCTGCCTACCGGGGTAGTGTAAAAACTAGCAAAGGAACTTCTTTCTGGCACCTTCCCCGGTGGAGTTGTGCATGGGGTGTGTTTGGTACATTTTGTCACCAGCCGAGTCCAAAATTCAGCGCTTCCCTATCTCAGCCCAGAAAGCAGGATGAACTACATCTGTGGTACCTTTCAGCTGCCTACCGGGGTAGTGTAAAAACTAGCAAAGGAACTCCTTTCTGACACCTTCCCCGGTGGAGTCGTGCATGGGGTGTGTTTGGAACATTTTGTCACCAGCCGAGGCCAAACTTCAGCGCTTCCCCACCTCACCCCAGAAAGCAGGATGAACTACATCTGTGGTACCTTTCAGCTGCCTACCGGGGTAGTGTAAGAACTTACAACGGAACTCCTTTCTGGCACCTTCCCCGGTGGAGTTGTGCATGGGGTGTGTTTGGAACATTTTGTCACCAGCCGAGTCCAAAATTCAGCGCTTCCCCATCTCAGCCCAGAAAGCAGGTAGAACAAGTCTTGTGGTGCCTTTCAGCTGCCTACCCGAGTAATGTAAAACGTTCCAACAGAACTCCTTTCTGGCACCTTCCCCAGTGGAGTTGTGCATGGGGTGTGTTTGGAACATTTTGTCACCAGCCGAGTCCAAAATTCAGCGCTTCCCCATCTCAGCCCAGAAAGCAGGTAGAACAAGTCTTGTGGTGCCTTTCAGCTGCCTACCCGAGCAATGTAAAAAGTACCAAGAGAACTCCTTTCTGGCACCTTCCCCGGTGGAGTTGTGCATGGGGTGTGTTTGGAACATTTTGTCACCAGCCGAGGCCAAAATTCAGCGCTTCCCTATCTCAGCCCAGAAAGCAGGATGAACTACATCTGTGGTACCTTTCAGCTGCCTACCGGGGTAGTGGAAGAACTTACAACGGAACTCCTTTCTGGCACCTTCCCCGGAGGAGTTGTGCATGGGGTGTGTTTGGTACATTTTGTCACCAGCCGAGTCCAAAATTCAGCGCTTCCCCATCTCAGCCCAGAAAGCAGGTAGAAGAAGTCTTGTGGTGCCTTTCAGCTGCCTACCCGAGCAATGTAAAAAGTTCCAAAAGAACTCCTTTCTGGCACCTTCCCGGTGGAGTTGTCCATGGGGTGTGTTTGGAACATTTTGTCACCAGCCGAGTCCAAAATTCAGCGCTTCCCCATCTCAGCCCAGAAAGCAGGTAGAACAACTTTTGTGGTGCCTTTCAGCTGCCTACCCAAGCAATGTAAAAAGTACCAAGAGAACTCCTGTCTGGCACCTTCCCCGGTGGAGTCGTGCATGGGGTGTGTTTGGAACATTTTGTCACCAGCCGAGGCCAAACTTCAGCGCTTCCCCACCTCACCCCAGAAAGCAGGATGAACTACATCTGTGGTACCTTTCAGCTGCGTACCGGGGTAGTGGAAGAACTTACAATGGAACTCCTTTCTGGCACCTTCCCCGGTGGAGTTGTGCATGGGGTGTGTTTGGAACATTTTGTCACCAGCCGAGGCCAAACTTCAGCGCTTCCCCACCTCACCCCAGAAAGCAGGATGAACTACATCTGTGGTACCTTTCAGCTGCCTACCGGGGTAGTGGAAGAACTTACAACGGAACTCCTTTCTGGCACCTTCCCCGGTGGAGTTGTGCATGGGGTGTGTTTGGAACATTTTGTCACCAGCCGAGGCCAAAATTCAGCGCTTCCCCACCTCACCCCAGAAAGCAGGATGAACTACATCTGTGGTACCTTTCAGCTGCCTACCGGGGTAGTGTAAGAACTTACAACGGAACTCCTTTCTGGCACCTTCCCCGGTGGAGTTGTGCATTGGGTGTGTTTGGAACATTTTGTCACCAGCCAAGTCCAAAATTCAGCGCTTCCCCATCTCAGCCCATAAAGCAGGTAGACCAAGTCTTGTGGTGCCTTTCAGCTGCCTACCCGAGTAATGTAAAAACTAGCAACAGAACTCCTTTCTGGCACCTTCCCCAATGGAGTTGTGCATGGGGTGTGTTTGGAACATTTTGTCACCAGCCGAGTCCAAAATTCAGCGCTTCCCCATCTCAGCCCAAAAAGCAGGTAGAACAAGTCTTGTGGTGCCTTTCAGCTGCCTACCCGAGCAATGTAAAAAGTACCAAGAGAACTCCTTTCTGGCACCTTCCCCGGTGGAGTTGTGCATGGGGTGTGTTTGGAACATTTTGTCACCAGCCGAGGCCAAAATTCAGTGCTTCCCAACCTCACCCCAGAAAGCAGGATGAACTACATCTGTGGTACCTTTCAGCTGCCTACCGGGGTAATGTATAAACTAGCAACAGAAGTCGTATCTGGCCCCTTCCCTGATGGAGTTGTGCATGGGGTGTGTTTGGAACATTTTGTCACCAGCCGAGTCCAAAATTCAGCGCTTCCCTATCTCAGCCCAGAAAGCAGGATGAACTACATCTGTGGTACCTTTCAGCTGCCTACCGGGGTAGTGTAAAAACTAGCAAAGGAACTCCTTTCTGACACCTTCCCCGGTGGAGTCGTTCAGGGGGTGTGTTTGGAACATTTTGTCACCAGCCGAGGCCAAAATTCAGCGCTTCCCCACCTCACCCCAGAAAGCAGGATGAACTACATCTGTGGTACCTTTCAGCTGCCTACCGGGTAGTGTAAGAACTTACAACGGAACTCCTTTCTGGCACCTTCCCGGAGGAGTTGTGCATGGGTGTGTTTGGAACATTTTGTCACCAGCCAAGTCCAAAATTCAGCGCTTCCCCATCTCAGCCCAGAAAGCAGGTAGAACAAGTCTTGTGGTGCCTTTCAGCTGCCTACCCGAGTAATGTAAAAACTAGCAACAGAACTCCTGTCTGGCACCTTCCCAGTGGAGTTGTGCATGGGGTGTGTTTGGAACATTTTGTCACCAGCCGAGTCCAAAATTCAGCGCTTCCCCATCTCAGCCCAGAAAGCAGGTAGAACAAGTCTTGTGGTGCCTTTCAGCTGCCTACCCGAGCAATGTAAAAAGTACCGAGAGACCTCCTTTCTGGCACCTTCCCCGGTGGAGTTGTGCATGGGGTGTGTTTGGAACATTTTGTCACCAGCCGAGTCCAAAATTCAGCGCTTCCCCATCTCAGCCAGAAAGCAGGTAGAACAAGTCTTGTGGTGCCTTTCAGCTGCCTACCCGAGTAATGTAAAAACTAGCAACAGAACTCCTTTCTGGCACCTTCCCCGGTGGAGTTGTGCATGGGGGTGTGTTTGGAACATTTTGTCACCAGCCGAGTCCAAAATTCAGCGCTTCCCCATCTCAGCCCAGAAAGCAGGTAGAACAAGTTTTGTGGTGCCTTTCAGCTGCCTACCCGAGCAATGTAAAAAGTACCAAGAGAACTCCTTTCTGGCACCTTCCCGGTGGAGTTGTGCATGGGGTGTGTTTGGAACATTTTGTCACCAGCCGAGGCAAAATTCAGCGCTTCCCTATCTCAGCCCAGAAAGCAGGATGAACTACATCTGTGGTACCTTTCAGCTGCCTACCGGGGTAGTGTAAAAACTAGCAAAGGAACTTCTTTCTGGCACCTTCCCCGGTGGAGTTGTGCATGGGGTGTGTTTGGTACATTTTGTCACCAGCCGAGTCCAAAATTCAGCGCTTCCCTATCTCAGCCAGAAAGCAGGATGAACTACATCTGTGGTACCTTTCAGCTGCCTACCGGGGTAGTGTAAAAACTAGCAAAGGAACTCCTTTCTGACACCTTCCCCGGTGGAGTCGTGCATGGGGTGTGTTTGGAACATTTTGTCACCAGCCGAGGCCAAACTTCAGCGCTTCCCCACCTCACCCCAGAAAGCAGGATGAACTACATCTGTGGTACCTTTCAGCTGCCTACCGGGGTAGTGTAAGAACTTACAACGGAACTCCTTTCTGGCACCTTCCCCGGTGGAGTTGTGCATGGGGTGTGTTTGGAACATTTTGTCACCAGCCGAGTCCAAAATTCAGCGCTTCCCCATCTCAGCCCAGAAAGCAGGTAGAACAAGTCTTGTGGTGCCTTTCAGCTGCCTACCCGAGTAATGTAAAACGTTCCAACAGAACTCCTTTCTGGCACCTTCCCCAGTGGAGTTGTGCATGGGGTGTGTTTGGAACATTTTGTCACCAGCCGAGTCCAAAATTCAGCGCTTCCCCATCTCAGCCCAGAAAGCAGGTAGAACAAGTCTTGTGGTGCCTTTCAGCTGCCTACCCGAGCAATGTAAAAAGTACCAACAGAACTCCTTTCTGGCACCTTCCCCGGTGGAGTTGTGCATGGGGTGTGTTTGGAACATTTTGTCACCAGCCGAGGCCAAAATTCAGCGCTTCCCTATCTCAGCCCAGAAAGCAGGATGAACTACATCTGTGGTACCTTTCAGCTGCCTACCGGGGTAGTGGAAGAACTTACAACGGAACTCCTTTCTGGCACCTTCCCCGGAGGAGTTGTGCATGGGGTGTGTTTGGTACATTTTGTCACCAGCCGAGTCCAAAATTCAGCGCTTCCCCATCTCAGCCCAGAAAGCAGGTAGAAGAAGTCTTGTGGTGCCTTTCAGCTGCCTACCCGAGCAATGTAAAAAGTTCCAAAAGAACTCCTTTCTGGCACCTTCCCCGGTGGAGTTGTCCATGGGGTGTGTTTGGAACATTTTGTCACCAGCCGAGTCCAAAATTCAGCGCTTCCCCATCTCAGCCCAGAAAGCAGGTAGAACAACTTTTGTGGTGCCTTTCAGCTGCCTACCCAAGCAATGTAAAAAGTACCAAGAGAACTCCTGTCTGGCACCTTCCCCGGTGGAGTCGTGCATGGGGTGTGTTTGGAACATTTTGTCACCAGCCGAGGCCAAACTTCAGCGCTTCCCCACCTCACCCCAGAAAGCAGGATGAACTACATCTGTGGTACCTTTCAGCTGCCTACCGGGGTAGTGGAAGAACTTACAACGGAACTCCTTTCTGGCACCTTCCCCGGTGGAGTTGTGCATGGGGTGTGTTTGGAACATTTTGTCACCAGCCGAGTCCAAAATTCAGCGCTTCCCTATCTCAGCCCAGAAAGCAGGATGAACTACATCTGTGGTACCTTTCAGCTGCCTACCGGGGTAGTGTAAAAACTAGCAAAGGAACTCCTTTCTGACACCTTCCCCGGTGGAGTCGTGCATGGGGTGTGTTTGGAACATTTTGTCACCAGCCGAGGCCAAACTTCAGCGCTTCCCCACCTCACCCCAGAAAGCAGGATGAACTACATCTGTGGTACCTTTCAGCTGCCTACCGGGGTAGTGGAAGAACTTACAGCGGAACTCCTTTCTGGCACCTTCCACGGTGGAGTTGTGCATGGGGTGTGTTTGGAACATTTTGTCACCAGCCGAGTCCAAAATTCAGCGCTTCCCCATCTCAGCCCAAAAAGCAGGTAGAACAAGTCTTGTGGTGCCTTTCAGCTGCCTACCCAAGCAATGTAAAAAGTACCAAGAGAACTCCTGTCTGGCACCTTCCCCGGTGGAGTCGTGCATGGGGTGTGTTTGGAACATTTTGTCACCAGCCGAGGCCAAACTTCAGCGCTTCCCCACCTCACCCCAGAAAGCAGGATGAACTACATCTGTGGTACCTTTCAGCTGCCTACCGGGGTAGTGGAAGAACTTACAACGGAACTCCTTTCTGGCACCTTCCCCGGTGGAGTTGTGCATGGGGTGTGTTTGGAACATTTTGTCACCAGCCGAGGCCAAAATTCAGCGCTTCCCCACCTCACCCCAGAAAGCAGGATGAACTACATCTGTGGTACCTTTCAGCTGCCTACCGGGGTAGTGTAAGAACTTACAACGGAACTCCTTTCTGGCACCTTCCCCGGTGGAGTTGTGCATTGGGTGTGTTTGGAACATTTTGTCACCAGCCAAGTCCAAAATTCAGCGCTTCCCCATCTCAGCCCATAAAGCAGGTAGACCAAGTCTTGTGGTGCCTTTCAGCTGCCTACCCGAGTAATGTAAAAACTAGCAACAGAACTCCTTTCTGGCACCTTCCCCAATGGAGTTGTGCATGGGGTGTGTTTGGAACATTTTGTCACCAGCCGAGTCCAAAATTCAGCGCTTCCCCATCTCAGCCCAGAAAGCAGGTAGAACAAGTCTTGTGGTGCCTTTCAGCTGCCTACCCGAGCAATGTAAAAAGTACCAAGAGAACTCCTTTCTGGCACCTTCCCCGGTGGAGTTGTGCATGGGGTGTGTTTGGAACATTTTGTCACCAGCCGAGGCCAAAATTCAGTGCTTCCCAACCTCACCCCAGAAAGCAGGATGAACTACATCTGTGGTACCTTTCAGCTGCCTACCGGGGTAATGTATAAACTAGCAACAGAAGTCGTATCTGGCCCCTTCCCTGATGGAGTTGTGCATGGGGTGTGTTTGGAACATTTTGTCACCAGCCGAGGCCAAAATTCAGCGCTTCCCTATCTCAGCCCAGAAAGCAGGATGAACTACATCTGTGGTACCTTTCAGCTGCCTACCGGGGTAGTGTAAAAACTAGCAAAGGAACTCCTTTCTGACACCTTCCCCGGTGGAGTCGTTCAGGGGGTGTGTTTGGAACATTTTGTCACCAGCCGAGGCCAAACTTCAGCGCTTCCCCACCTCACCCCAGAAAGCAGGATGAACTACATCTGTGGTACCTTTCAGCTGCCTACCGGGGTAGTGTAAGAACTTACAACGGAACTCCTTTCTGGCACCTTCCCCGGTGGAGTTGTGCATGGGGTGTGTTTGGAACATTTTGTCACCAGCCAAGTCCAAAATTCAGCGCTTCCCCATCTCAGCCCAGAAAGCAGGTAGAACAAGTCTTGTGGTGCCTTTCAGCTGCCTACCCGAGTAATGTAAAAACTAGCAACAGAACTCCTGTCTGGCACCTTCCCCAGTGGAGTTGTGCATGGGGTGTGTTTGGAACATTTTGTCACCAGCCGAGTCCAAAATTCAGCGCTTCCCCATCTCAGCCCAGAAAGCAGGTAGAACAAGTCTTGTGGTGCCTTTCAGCTGCCTACCCGAGCAATGTAAAAAGTACCAAGAGAACTCCTTTCTGGCCCCTTCCCCGGTGGAGTTGTGCATGGGGTGTTTTTGGAATATTTTGTCACCAGCCGAGTCCAAAATTCAGCGCTTCCCCATCTCAGCCCAGAAAGCAGGTAGAACAAGTCTTGTGGTGCCTTTCAGCTGCCTACCCAAGCAATGTAAAAAGTACCAAGAGAACTCCTGTCTGGCACCTTCCCCGGTGGAGTCGTGCATGGGGTGTGTTTGGAACATTTTGTCACCAGCCGAGTCCAAAATTCAGCGCTTCCCCATCTCAGCCCAGAAAGCAGGTAGAACAAGTTTTGTGGTGCCTTTCAGCTGCCTACCCGAGCAATGTAAAAAGTACCAAGAGAACTCCTTTCTGGCACCTTCCCCGGTGGAGTTGTGCATGGGGTGTGTTTGGAACATTTTGTCACCAGCCGAGTCCAAAATTCAGCGCTTCCCTATCTCAGCCCAGAAAGCAGGATGAACTACATCTGTGGTACCTTTCAGCTGCCTACCGGGGTAGTGTAAAAACTAGCAAAGGAACTTCTTTCTGGCACCTTCCCCGGTGGAGTTGTGCATGGGGTGTGTTTGGTACATTTTGTCACCAGCCGAGTCCAAAATTCAGCGCTTCCCTATCTCAGCCCAGAAAGCAGGATGAACTACATCTGTGGTACCTTTCAGCTGCCTACCGGGGTAGTGTAAAAACTAGCAAAGGAACTCCTTTCTGACACCTTCCCCGGTGGAGTCGTGCATGGGGTGTGTTTGGAACATTTTGTCACCAGCCGAGGCCAAACTTCAGCGCTTCCCCACCTCACCCCAGAAAGCAGGATGAACTACATCTGTGGTACCTTTCAGCTGCCTACCGGGGTAGTGTAAGAACTTACAACGGAACTCCTTTCTGGCACCTTCCCCGGTGGAGTTGTGCATGGGGTGTGTTTGGAACATTTTGTCACCAGCCGAGTCCAAAATTCAGCGCTTCCCCATCTCAGCCCAGAAAGCAGGTAGAACAAGTCTTGTGGTGCCTTTCAGCTGCCTACCCGAGTAATGTAAAAACTAGCAACAGAACTCCTTTCTGGCACCTTCCCCAGTGGAGTTGTGCATGGGGTGTGTTTGGAACATTTTGTCACCAGCCGAGGCCAAAATTCAGCGCTTCCCCATCTCAGCCCAGAAAGCAGGTAGAACAAGTCTTGTGGTGCCTTTCAGCTGCCTACCCGAGCAATGTAAAAAGTACCAAGAGAACTCCTTTCTGGCACCTTCCCCGGTGGAGTTGTGCATGGGGTGTGTTTGGAACATTTTGTCACCAGCCGAGGCCAAAATTCAGCGCTTCCCTATCTCAGCCCAGAAAGCAGGATGAACTACATCTGTGGTACCTTTCAGCTGCCTACCGGGGTAGTGGAAGAACTTACAACGGAACTCCTTTCTGGCACCTTCCCCGGAGGAGTTGTGCATGGGGTGTGTTTGGTACATTTTGTCACCAGCCGAGTCCAAAATTCAGCGCTTCCCCATCTCAGCCCAGAAAGCAGGTAGAAGAAGTCTTGTGGTGCCTTTCAGCTGCCTACCCGAGCAATGTAAAAAGTTCCAAAAGAACTCCTTTCTGGCACCTTCCCCGGTGGAGTTGTCCATGGGGTGTGTTTGGAACATTTTGTCACCAGCCGAGTCCAAAATTCAGCGCTTCCCCATCTCAGCCCAGAAAGCAGGTAGAACAACTTTTGTGGTGCCTTTCAGCTGCCTACCCAAGCAATGTAAAAAGTACCAAGAGAACTCCTGTCTGGCACCTTCCCCGGTGGAGTCGTGCATGGGGTGTGTTTGGAACATTTTGTCACCAGCCGAGGCCAAACTTCAGCGCTTCCCCACCTCACCCCAGAAAGCAGGATGAACTACATCTGTGGTACCTTTCAGCTGCGTACCGGGGTAGTGGAAGAACTTACAACGGAACTCCTTTCTGGCACCTTCCCCGGTGGAGTTGTGCATGGGGTGTGTTTGGAACATTTTGTCACCAGCCGAGTCCAAAATTCAGCGCTTCCCTATCTCAGCCCAGAAAGCAGGATGAACTACATCTGTGGTACCTTTCAGCTGCCTACCGGGGTAGTGTAAAAACTAGCAAAGGAACTCCTTTCTGACACCTTCCCCGGTGGAGTCGTGCATGGGGTGTGTTTGGAACATTTTGTCACCAGCCGAGGCCAAACTTCAGCGCTTCCCCACCTCACCCCAGAAAGCAGGATGAACTACATCTGTGGTACCTTTCAGCTGCCTACCGGGGTAGTGGAAGAACTTACAGCGGAACTCCTTTCTGGCACCTTCCACGGTGGAGTTGTGCATGGGGTGTGTTTGGAACATTTTGTCACCAGCCGAGTCCAAAATTCAGCGCTTCCCCATCTCAGCCCAAAAAGCAGGTAGAACAAGTCTTGTGGTGCCTTTCAGCTGCCTACCCGAGCAATGTAAAAAGTACCAAGAGAACTCCTTTCTGGCACCTTCCCCGGTGGAGTTGTGCATGGGGTGTGTTTGGAACATTTTGTCACCAGCCGAGGCCAAAATTCAGTGCTTCCCAACCTCACCCCAGAAAGCAGGATGAACTACATCTGTGGTACCTTTCAGCTGCCTACCGGGGTAGTGTAAAAACTAGCAAAGGAACTTCTTTCTGGCACCTTCCCCGGTGGAGTTGTGCATGGGGTGTGTTTGGAACATTTTGTCACCAGCCGAGGCCAAAATTCAGCGCTTCCCCACCTCACCCCAGAAAGCAGGATGAACTACATCTGTGGTACCTTTCAGCTGCCTACCGGGGTAGTGTAAAAACTAGCAAAGGAACTCCTTTCTGACACCTTCCCCGGTGGAGTCGTTCATGGGGTGTGTATGGAACATTTTGTCACCAGCCGAGGCCAAACTTCAGCGCTTCCCCACCTCACCCCAGAAAGCAGGTAGATCAAGTTTTGTGGTGCCTTTCAGCTGCCTACCGGGGTAATGTAAAAACTAGCAACAGAACTCCTTTCTGGCACCTTCCCCGATGGAGTTGTGCATGGGGTGTGTTTGGAACATTTTGTCACCAGCCGAGTCCAAAATTCAGCGCTTCCCCATCTCAGCCCAGAAAGCAGGTAGAACAAGTCTTGTGGTGCCTTTCAGCTGCCTACCCAAGTAATGTAAAAAGTTCCAACAGAACTCCTTTCTGGCACCTTGCCCGATGGAGTTGTGCATGGGGTGTGTTTGGAACATTTTGTCACCAGCCGAGGCCAAAATTCAGCGCTTCGCCATCTCAGCCCAGAAAGCAGCTAGAACAACTTTTGTGGTGCCTTTCAGCTGCCTACCCAAGCAATGTAAAAAGTACCAAGAGAACTCCTGTCTGGCACCTTCCCCGGTGGAGTCGTGCATGGGGTGTGTTTGGAACATTTTGTCACCAGCCGAGGCCAAACTTCAGCGCTTCCCCACCTCACCCCAGAAAGCAGGATGAACTACATCTGTGGTACCTTTCAGCTGCCTACCGGGGTAGTGTAAGAACTTACAACGGAACTCCTTTCTGGCACCTTCCCCGGTGGAGTTGTGCATTGGGTGTGTTTGGAACATTTTGTCACCAGCCGAGTCCAAAATTCAGCGCTTCCCCATCTCAGCCCATAAAGCAGGTAGACCAAGTCTTGTGGTGCCTTTCAGCTGCCTACCCGAGTAATGTAAAAACTAGCAACAGAACTCCTTTCTGGCACCTTCCCCAATGGAGTTGGCCATGGGGTGTGTTTGGAACATTTTGTCACCAGCCGAGTCCAAAATTCAGCGCTTCCCCATCTCAGCCCAAAAAGCAGGTAGAACAAGTCTTGTGGTGCCTTTCAGCTGCCTACCCGAGCAATGTAAAAAGTACCAAGAGAACTCCTTTCTGGCACCTTCCCCGGTGGAGTTGTGCATGGGGTGTGTTTGGAACATTTTGTCACCAGCCGAGGCCAAAATTCAGTGCTTCCCAACCTCACCCCAGAAAGCAGGATGAACTACATCTGTGGTACCTTTCAGCTGCCTACCGGGGTAATGTATAAACTAGCAACAGAAGTCGTATCTGGCCCCTTCCCTGATGGAGTTGTGCATGGGGTGTGTTTGGAACATTTTGTCACCAGCCGAGTCCAAAATTCAGCGCTTCCCTATCTCAGCCCAGAAAGCAGGATGAACTACATCTGTGGTACCTTTCAGCTGCCTACCGGGGTAGTGTAAAAACTAGCAAAGGAACTCCTTTCTGACACCTTCCCCGGTGGAGTCGTTCAGGGGGTGTGTTTGGAACATTTTGTCACCAGCCGAGGCCAAACTTCAGCGCTTCCCCACCTCACCCCAGAAAGCAGGATGAACTACATCTGTGGTACCTTTCAGCTGCCTACCGGGGTAGTGTAAGAACTTACAACGGAACTCCTTTCTGGCACCTTCCCCGGTGGAGTTGTGCATGGGGTGTGTTTGGAACATTTTGTCACCAGCCAAGTCCAAAATTCAGCGCTTCCCCATCTCAGCCCAGAAAGCAGGTAGAACAAGTCTTGTGGTGCCTTTCAGCTGCCTACCCGAGTAATGTAAAAACTAGCAACAGAACTCCTGTCTGGCACCTTCCCCAGTGGAGTTGTGCATGGGGTGTGTTTGGAACATTTTGTCACCAGCCGAGTCCAAAATTCAGCGCTTCCCCATCTCAGCCCAGAAAGCAGGTAGAACAAGTCTTGTGGTGCCTTTCAGCTGCCTACCCGAGCAATGTAAAAAGTACCAAGAGAACTCCTTTCTGGCACCTTCCCCGGTGGAGTGATGCATGGGGTGTGTTTGGAACATTTTGTCACCAGCCGAGTCCAAAATTCAGCGCTTCCCCATCTCAGCCCAGAAAGCAGGTAGAACAAGTCTTGTGGTGCCTTTCAGCTGCCTACCGAGTAATGTAAAAACTAGCAACAGAACTCCTTTCTGGCACCTTCCCCAGTGGAGTTGTGCATGGGGTGTGTTTGGAACATTTTGTCACCAGCCGAGTCCAAAATTCAGCGCTTCCCCATCTCAGCCCAGAAAGCAGGTAGAACAAGTTTTGTGGTGCCTTTCAGCTGCCTACCCGAGCAATGTAAAAAGTACCAAGAGAACTCCTTTCTGGCACCTTCCCCGGTGGAGTTGTGCATGGGGTGTGTTTGGAACATTTTGTCACCAGCCGAGTCCAAAATTCAGCGCTTCCCTATCTCAGCCCAGAAAGCAGGATGAACTACATCTGTGGTACCTTTCAGCTGCCTACCGGGGTAGTGTAAAAACGAGCAAAGGAACTTCTTTCTGGCACCTTCCCCGGTGGAGTTGTGCATGGGGTGTGTTTGGTACATTTTGTCACCAGCCGAGTCCAAAATTCAGCGCTTCCCTATCTCAGCCCAGAAAGCAGGATGAACTACATCTGTGGTACCTTTCAGCTGCCTACCGGGGTAGTGTAAAAACTAGCAAAGGAACTCCTTTCTGACACCTTCCCCGGTGGAGTCGTGCATGGGGTGTGTTTGGAACATTTTGTCACCAGCCGAGGCCAAACTTCAGCGCTTCCCCACCTCACCCCAGAAAGCAGGATGAACTACATCTGTGGTACCTTTCAGCTGCCTACCGGGGTAGTGTAAGAACTTACAACGGAACTCCTTTCTGGCACCTTCCCCGGTGGAGTTGTGCATGGGGTGTGTTTGGAACATTTTGTCACCAGCCGAGTCCAAAATTCAGCGCTTCCCCATCTCAGCCCAGAAAGCAGGTAGAACAAGTCTTGTGGTGCCTTTCAGCTGCCTACCCGAGTAATGTAAAAACTAGCAACAGAACTCCTTTCTGGCACCTTCCCCAGTGGAGTTGTGCATGGGGTGTGTTTGGAACATTTTGTCACCAGCCGAGTCCAAAATTCAGCGCTTCCCCATCTCAGCCCAGAAAGCAGGTAGAACAAGTCTTGTGGTGCCTTTCAGCTGCCTACCCGAGTAATGTAAAAAGTTCCAACAGAACTCCTTTCTGGCACCTTGCCCGATGGAGTTGTGCATGGGGTGTGTTTGGAACATTTTGTCACCAGCCGAGTCCAAAATTCACCGATTCCCCATCTCAGCCCAGAAAGCAGGTAGAACAAGTCTTGTGGTGCCTTTCAGCTGCCTACCGGGGTAATGTAAAAACTAGCAAGAGAACTCATATCTGGCCCCTTCCCCGAAGGAGTTGTGCATGGGGTGTGTTTGGAACATTTTGTCACCAGCCGAGTCCAAACTTCAGCGCTTCCCCACCTCACCCCAGAAAGCAGGATGAACTACATCTGTGGTACCTTTCAGCTGCCTACCGGGGTAGTGTAAGAACTTACAACGGAACTCCTTTCTGGCACCTTCCCCGGTGGAGTTGTGCATGGGGTGTGTTTGGAACATTTTGTCACCAGCCAAGTCCAAAATTCAGCGCTTCCCCATCTCAGCCCAGAAAGCAGGTAGAACAAGTCTTGTGGTCCCTTTCAGCTACCTACCCGAGTAATGTAAAAACTAGCAACAGAACTCCTGTCTGGCCCCTTCCCCAGTGGAGTTGTGCATGGGGTGTGTTTGGAACATTTTGTCACCAGCCAAGTCCAAAATTCAGCGCTTCCCCATCTCAGCCCAGAAAGCAGGTAGAACAAGTCTTGTGGTGCCTTTCAGCTGCCTACCGGGGTAATGTAAAAACTAGCAACAGAACTCCTTTCTGGCACCTTCCCCGATGGAGTTGTGCATGGGGTGTGTTTGGAACATTTTGTAACCAGCCGAGTCCAAAATTCAGCGCTTCCCCATCTCAGCCCAGAAAGCAGGTAGAACAAGTCTTGTGGTGCCTTTCAGCTGCCTACCCGAGCAATGTAAAAAGTACCAACAGAACTCCTTTCTGGCACCTTGCCCGATGGAGTTGTGCATGGGGTGTGTTTGGAACATTTTGTCACCAGCCGAGGCCAAAATTCAGCGCTTCGCCATCTCAGCCCAGAAAGCAGCTAGAACAACTTTTGTGGTGCCTTTCAGCTGCCTACCCAAGCAATGTAAAAAGTACCAAGAGAACTCCTGTCTGGCACCTTCCCCGGTGGAGTCGTGCATGGGGTGTGTTTGGAACATTTTGTCACCAGCCGAGGCCAAACTTCAGCGCTTCCCCCACCTCACCCCAGAAAGCAGGATGAACTACATCTGTGGTACCTTTCAGCTGCCTACCGGGGTAGTGGAAGAACTTACAACGGAACTCCTTTCTGGCACCTTCCCCGGTGGTGTTGTGCATGGGGTGTGTTTGGAACATTTTGTCACCAGCCGAGTCCAAAATTCAGCGCTTCCCTATCTCAGCCCAGAAAGCAGGATGAACTACATCTGTGGTACCTTTCAGCTGCCTACCGGGGTAGTGTAAAAACTAGCAAAGGAACTCCTTTCTGACACCTTCCCCGGTGGAGTCGTGCATGGGGTGTGTTTGGAACATTTTGTCACCAGCCGAGGCCAAACTTCAGCGCTTCCCCACCTCACCCCAGAAAGCAGGATGAACTACATCTGTGGTAGCTTTCAGCTGCCTACCGGGGTAGTGGAAGAACTTACAGCGGAACTCCTTTCTGGCACCTTCCACGGTGGAGTTGTGCATGGGGTGTGTTTGGAACATTTTGTCACCAGCCGAGGCCAAAATTCAGCGCTTCCCCATCTCAGCCCAGAAAGCAGGTAGAACAAGTCTTGTGGTGCCTTTCAGCTGCCTACCCGAGTAATGTAAAAACTAGCAACAGAACTCCTGTCTGGCACCTTCCCCAGTGGAGTTGTGCATGGGGTGTGTTTGGAACATTTTGTCACCAGCCGAGTCCAAAATTCAGCGCTTCCCCATCTCAGCCCAGAAAGCAGGTAGATCAAGTTTTGTGGTGCCTTTCAGCTGCCTACTGGGGTAATGTAAAAACTAGCAACAGAACTCCTTTCTGGCACCTTCCCCGATGGAGTTGTGCATGGGGTGTGTTTGGAACATTTTGTCACCAGCCGAGTCCAAAATTCAGCGCTTCCCCATCTCAGCCCAGAAAGCAGGTAGAACAAGTCTTGTGGTGCCTTTCAGCTGCCTACCGGGGTAATGTATAAACTAGCAACAGAAGTCGTATCTGGCCCCTTCCCTGATGGAGTTGTGCATGGGGTGTGTTTGGAACATTTTGTCACCAGCCGAGTCCAAAATTCAGCGCTTCCCCATCTCAGCCCAGAAAGCAGGTAGAACAAGTCTTGTGGTGCCTTTCAGCTGCCTACCCGAGTAATGTAAAAAGTTCCAACAGAACTCCTTTCTGGCACCTTGCCCGATGGAGTTGTGCATGGGGTGTGTTTGGAACATTTTGTCACCAGCCGAGGCCAAAATTCACCGATTCCCCATCTCAGCCCAGAAAGCAGGTAGAACAAGTCTTGTGGTGCCTTTCAGCTGCCTACCGGGGTAATGTAAAAACTAGCAAGAGAACTCATATCTGGCCCCTTCCCCGAAGGAGTTGTGCATGGGGTGTGTTTGGAACATTTTGTCACCAGCCGAGTCCAAACTTCAGCGCTTCCCCACCTCACCCCAGAAAGCAGGATGAACTACATCTGTGGTACCTTTCAGCTGCCTACCGGGGTAGTGTAAAAACTACCAACGGAACTTCTTTCTGGCACCTTCCCCGGTGGAGTTGTGCATGGGGTGTGTTTGGAACATTTTGTCACCAGCCGAGGCCAAAATTCAGCGCTTCCCCATCTCAGCCCAGAAAGCAGGTAGAACAAGTCTTGTGGTGCCTTTCAGCTGCCTACCCGAGTAATGTAAAACGTTCCAACAGAACTCCTTTCTGGCACCTTGCCCGATGGAGTTGTGCATGGGGTGTGTTTGGAACATTTTGTCACCAGCCGAGTCCAAAATTCAGCGCTTCCCTATCTCAGCCCAGAAAGCAGGATGAACTACATCTGTGGTACCTTTCAGCTGCCTACCGGGGTAGTGTAAAAACTAGCAAAGGAACTCCTTTCTGACACCTTCCCCGGTGGAGTCGTGCATGGGGTGTGTTTGGAACATTTTGTCACCAGCCGAGGCCAAACTTCAGCGCTTCCCCACCTCACCCCAGAAAGCAGGATGAACTACATCTGTGGTACCTTTCAGCTGCCTACCGGGGTAGTGGAAGAACTTACAGCGGAACTCCTTTCTGGCACCTTCCACGGTGGAGTTGTGCATGGGGTGTGTTTGGAACATTTTGTCACCAGCCGAGTCCAAAATTCAGCGCTTCCCCATCTCAGCCCAAAAAGCAGGTAGAACAAGTCTTGTGGTGCCTTTCAGCTGCCTACCCGAGCAATGTAAAAAGTACCAAGAGAACTTTTTTCTGGCACCTTCCCCGGTGGAGTTGTGCATGGGGTGTGTTTGGAACATTTTGTCACCAGCCGAGGCCAAAATTCAGTGCTTCCCAACCTCACCCCAGAAAGCAGGATGAACTACATCTGTGGTACCTTTCAGCTGCCTACCGGGGTAGTGTAAAAACTAGCAAAGGAACTTCTTTCTGGCACCTTCCCCGGTGGAGTTGTGCATGGGGTGTGTTTGGAACATTTTGTCACCAGCCGAGGCCAAAATTCAGCGCTTCCCCACCTCACCCCAGAAAGCAGGATGAACTACATCTGTGGTACCTTTCAGCTGCCTACCGGGGTAGTGTAAAAACTAGCAAAGGAACTCCTTTCTGACACCTTCCCCGGTGGAGTCGTTCATGGGGTGTGTTTGGAACATTTTGTCACCAGCCGAGGCCAAACTTCAGCGCTTCCCCACCTCACCCCAGAAAGCAGGTAGATCAAGTTTTGTGGTGCCTTTCAGCTGCCTACCGGGGTAATGTAAAAACTAGCAACAGAACTCCTTTCTGGCACCTTCCCCGATGGAGTTGTGCATGGGGTGTGTTTGGAACATTTTGTCACCAGCCGAGTCCAAAATTCAGCGCTTCCCCATCTCAGCCCAGAAAGCAGGTAGAACAAGTCTTGTGGTGCCTTTCAGCTGCCTACCCAAGTAATGTAAAAAGTTCCAACAGAACTCCTTTCTGGCACCTTGCCCGATGGAGTTGTGCATGGGGTGTGTTTGGAACATTTTGTCACCAGCCGAGGCCAAAATTCAGCGCTTCGCCATCTCAGCCCAGAAAGCAGCTAGAACAACTTTTGTGGTGCCTTTCAGCTGCCTACCCAAGCAATGTAAAAAGTACCAAGAGAACTCCTGTCTGGCACCTTCCCCGGTGGAGTCGTGCATGGGGTGTGTTTGGAACATTTTGTCACCAGCCGAGGCCAAACTTCAGCGCTTCCCCACCTCACCCCAGAAAGCAGGATGAACTACATCTGTGGTACCTTTCAGCTGCCTACCGGGGTAGTGGAAGAACTTACAACGGAACTCCTTTCTGGCACCTTCCCCGGTGGAGTTGTGCATGGGGTGTGTTTGGAACATTTTGTCACCAGCCGAGGCCAAAATTCAGCGCTTCCCCACCTCACCCCAGAAAGCAGGATGAACTACATCTGTGGTACCTTTCAGCTGCCTACCGGGGTAGTGTAAGAACTTACAACGGAACTCCTTTCTGGCACCTTCCCCGGTGGAGTTGTGCATTGGGTGTGTTTGGAACATTTTGTCACCAGCCAAGTCCAAAATTCAGCGCTTCCCCATCTCAGCCCAGAAAGCAGGTAGAACAAGTCTTGTGGTGCCTTTCAGCTGCCTACCCGAGTAATGTAAAAACTAGCAACAGAAATCCTTTCTGGCACCTTCCCCGATGGAGTTGTGCATGGGGTGTGTTTGGAACATTTTGTCACCAGCCGAGTCCAAAATTCAGCGCTTCCCCATCTCAGCCCAAAAAGCAGGTAGAACAAGTCTTGTGGTGCCTTTCAGCTGCCTACCCGAGCAATGTAAAAAGTACCAAGAGAACTCCTTTCTGGCACCTTCCCCGGTGGAGTTGTGCATGGGGTGTGTTTGGAACATTTTGTCACCAGCCGAGGCCAAAATTCAGTGCTTCCCAACCTCACCCCAGAAAGCAGGATGAACTACATCTGTGGTACCTTTCAGCTGCCTACCGGGGTAATGTATAAACTAGCAACAGAAGTCGTATCTGGCCCCTTCTCTGATGGAGTTGTGCATGGGGTGTGTTTGGAACATTTTGTCACCAGCCGAGTCCAAAATTCAGCGCTTCCCTATCTCAGCCCAGAAAGCAGGATGAACTACATCTGTGGTACCTTTCAGCTGCCTACCGGGGTAGTGTAAAAACTAGCAAAGGAACTCCTTTCTGACACCTTCCCCGGTGGAGTCGTTCATGGGGTGTGTTTGGAACATTTTGTCACCAGCCGAGGCCAAACTTCAGCGCTTCCCCACCTCACCCCAGAAAGCAGGATGAACTACATCTGTGGTACCTTTCAGCTGCCTACCGGGGTAGTGTAAGAACTTACAACGGAACTCCTTTCTGGCACCTTCCCCGGTGGAGTTGTGCATGGGGTGTGTTTGGAACATTTTGTCACCAGCCAAGTCCAAAATTCAGCGCTTCCCCATCTCAGCCCAGAAAGCAGGTAGAACAAGTCTTGTGGTGCCTTTCAGCTGCCTACCCGAGTAATGTAAAAACTAGCAACAGAACTCCTGTCTGGCACCTTCCCCAGTGGAGTTGTGCATGGGGTGTGTTTGGAACATTTTGTCACCAGCCGAGTCCAAAATTCAGCGCTTCCCCATCTCAGCCCAGAAAGCAGGTAGAACAAGTCTTGTGGTGCCTTTCAGCTGCCTACCCGAGCAATGTAAAAAGTACCAAGAGAACTCCTTTCTGGCACCTTCCCCGGTGGAGTTGTGCATGGGGTGTGTTTGGAACATTTTGTCACCAGCCGAGTCCAAAATTCAGCGCTTCCCCATCTCAGCCCAGAAAGCAGGTAGAACAAGTCTTGTGGTGCCTTTCAGCTGCCTACCCGAGTAATGAAAAAACTAGCAACAGAACGCCTTTCTGGCACCTTCCCCAGTGGAGTTGTGCATGGGGTGTGTTTGGAACATTTTGTCACCAGCCGAGTCCAAAATTCAGCGCTTCCCCATCTCAGCCCAGAAAGCAGGTAGAACAAGTTTTGTGGTGCCTTTCAGCTGCCTACCCGAGCAATGTAAAAAGTACCAAGAGAACTCCTTTCTGGCACCTTCCCCGGTGGAGTTGTGCATGGGGTGTGTTTGGAACATTTTGTCACCAGCCGAGTCCAAAATTCAGCGCTTCCCTATCTCAGCCCAGAAAGCAGGATGAACTACATCTGTGGTACCTTTCAGCTGCCTACCGGGGTAGTGTAAAAACTAGCAAAGGAACTTCTTTCTGGCACCTTCCCCGGTGGAGTTGTGCATGGGGTGGGTTTGGTACATTTTGTCACCAGCCGAGTCCAAAATTCAGCGCTTCCCTATCTCAGCCCAGAAAGCAGGATGAACTACATCTGTGGTACCTTTCAGCTGCCTACCGGGGTAGTGTAAAAACTAGCAAAGGAACTCCTTTCTGACACCTTCCCCGGTGGAGTCGTGCATGGGGTGTGTTTGGAACATTTTGTCACCAGCCGAGGCCAAACTTCAGCGCTTCCCCACCTCACCCCAGAAAGCAGGATGAACTACATCTGTGGTACCTTTCAGCTGCCTACCGGGGTAGTGGAAGAACTTACAACGGAACTCCTTTCTGGCACCTTCCCCGGTGGAGTTGTGCATGGGGTGTGTTTGGAACATTTTGTCACCAGCCGAGTCCAAAATTCAGCGCTTCCCCATCTCAGCCCAGAAAGCAGGTAGAACAAGTCTTGTGGTGCCTTTCAGCTGCCTACCCGAGTAATGTAAAAACTAGCAACAGAACTCCTTTCTGGCACCTTCCCCAGTGGAGTTGTGCATGGGGTGTGTTTGGAACATTTTGTCACCAGCCGAGTCCAAAATTCAGCGCTTCCCCATCTCAGCCCAGAAAGCAGGTAGAACAAGTCTTGTGGTGCCTTTCAGCTGCCTACCCGAGTAATGTAAAAAGTTCCAACAGAACTCCTTTCTGGCACCTTGCCCGATGGAGTTGTGCATGGGGTGTGTTTGGAACATTTTGTCACCAGCCGAGTCCAAAATTCAGCGATTCCCCATCTCAGCCCAGAAAGCAGGTAGAACAAGTCTTGTGGTGCCTTTCAGCTGCCTACCGGGGTAATGTAAAAACTAGCAAGAGAACTCATATCTGGCCCCTTCCCCGAAGGAGTTGTGCATGGGGTGTGTTTGGAACATTTTGTCACCAGCCGAGTCCAAACTTCAGCGCTTCCCCACCTCACCCCAGAAAGCAGGATGAACTACATCTGTGGTACCTTTCAGCTGCCTACCGGGGTAGTGTAAGAACTTACAACGGAACTCCTTTCTGGCACCTTCCCCGGTGGAGTTGTGCATGGGGTGTGTTTGGAACATTTTGTCACCAGCCAAGTCCAAAATTCAGCGCTTCCCCATCTCAGCCCAGAAAGCAGGTAGAACAAGTCTTGTGGTCCCTTTCAGCTAGCTACCCGAGTAATGTAAAAACTAGCAACAGAACTCCTGTCTGGCCCCTTCCCCAGTGGAGTTGTGCATGGGGTGTGTTTGGAACATTTTGTCACCAGCCGAGTCCAAAATTCAGCGCTTCCCCATCTCAGCCCAGAAAGCAGGTAGATCAAGTTTTGTGGTGCGTTTCAGCTGCCTACCGGGGTAATGTAAAAACTAGCAACAGAACTCGTATCTGGCCCCTTCCCCGATGGAGTTGTGCATGGGGTGTGTTTGGAACATTTTGTCACCAGCCGAGTCCAAAATTCAGCGCTTCCCCATCTCAGCCCAGAAAGCAGGTAGAACAAGTCTTGTGGTGCCTTTCAGCTGCCTACCCGAGTAATGTAAAAAGTTCCAACAGAACTCCTTTCTGGCACCTTGCCCGATGGAGTTGTGCATGGGGTGTGTTTGGAACATTTTGTCACCAGCCGAGGCCAAAATTCAGCGCTTCGCCATCTCAGCCCAGAAAGCAGCTAGAACAACTTTTGTGGTGCCTTTCAGCTGCCTACCCAAGCAATGTAAAAAGTACCAAGAGAACTCCTGTCTGGCACCTTCCCCGGTGGAGTCGTGCATGGGGTGTGTTTGGAACATTTTGTCACCAGCCGAGGCCAAACTTCAGCGCTTCCCCACCTCACCCCAGAAAGCAGGATGAACTACATCTGTGGTACCTTTCAGCTGCCTACCGGGGTAGTGGAAGAACTTACAACGGAACTCCTTTCTGGCACCTTCCCCGGTGGTGTTGTGCATGGGGTGTGTTTGGAACATTTTGTCACCAGCCGAGTCCAAAATTCAGCGCTTCCCTATCTCAGCCCAGAAAGCAGGATGAACTACATCTGTGGTACCTTTCAGCTGCCTACCGGGGTAGTGTAAAAACTAGCAAAGGAACTCCTTTCTGACACCTTCCCCGGTGGAGTCGTGCATGGGGTGTGTTTGGAACATTTTGTCACCAGCCGAGGCCAAACTTCAGCGCTTCCCCACCTCACCCCAGAAAGCAGGATGAACTACATCTGTGGTAGCTTTCAGCTGCCTACCGGGGTAGTGGAAGAACTTACAGCGGAACTCCTTTCTGGCACCTTCCACGGTGGAGTTGTGCATGGGGTGTGTTTGGAATATTTTGTCACCAGCCAAGTCCAAAATTCAGCGCTTCCCCATCTCAGCCCAGAAAGCAGGTAGAACAAGTCTTGTGGTGCCTTTCAGCTGCCTACCCGAGTAATGTAAAAACTAGCAACAGAACTCCTGTCTGGCACCTTCCCCAGTGGAGTTGTGCATGGGGTGTGTTTGGAACATTTTGTCACCAGCCGAGTCCAAAATTCAGCGCTTCCCCATCTCAGCCCAGAAAGCAGGTAGATCAAGTTTTGTGGTGCCTTTCAGCTGCCTACCGGGGTAATGTAAAAACTAGCAACAGAACTCCTTTCTGGCACCTTCCCCGATGGAGTTGTGCATGGGGTGTGTTTGGAACATTTTGTCACCAGCCGAGTCCAAAATTCAGCGCTTCCCCATCTCAGCCCAGAAAGCAGGTAGAACAAGTCTTGTGGTGCCTTTCAGCTGCCTACCGGGGTAATGTAAAAAGTTCCAACAGAACTCCTTTCTGGCACCTTGCCCGATGGAGTTGTGCATGGGGTGTGTTTGGAACATGTTGTCACCAGCCGAGGCCAAAATTCAGCGCTTCCCCATCTCAGCCCAGAAAGCAGCTAGAACAACTTTTGTGGTGCCTTTCAGCTGCCTACCCAAGCAATGTAAAAAGTACCAAGAGAACTCCTGTCTGGCACCTTCCCCGGTGGATTCGTGCATGGGGTGTGTTTGGAACATTTTGTCACCAGCCGAGGCCAAAATTCAGCGCTTCCCCACCTCACCCCAGAAAGCAGGTAGAACAAGTCTTGTGGTGCCTTTCAGCTGCCTACCCGAGCAATGTAAAAAGTACCAAGAGAACTCCTTTCTGGCACCTTCCCCGGTGGAGTTGTGCATGGGGTGTGTTTGGAACATTTTGTCACCAGCCGAGGCCAAAATTCAGCGCTTCCCTATCTCAGCCCAGAAAGCAGGATGAACTACATCTGTGGTACCTTTCAGCTGCCTACCGGGGTAGTGGAAGAACTTACAACGGAACTCCTTTCTGGCACCTTCCCCGGAGGAGTTGTGCATGGGGTGTGTTTGGTACATTTTGTCACCAGTCGAGTCCAAAATTCAGCGCTTCCCCATCTCAGCCCAGAAAGCAGGTAGAAGAAGTCTTGTGGTGCCTTTCAGCTGCCTACCCGAGCAATGTAAAAAGTTCCAAAAGAACTCCTTTCTGGCACCTTCCCCGGTGGAGTTGTGCATGGGGTGTGTTTGGAACATTTTGTCACCAGCCGAGGCCAAAATTCAGCGCTTCCCCATCTCAGCCCAGAAAGCAGGTAGAACAAGTCTTGTGGTGCCTTTCAGCTGCCTACCGGGGTAATGTATAAACTAGCAACAGAAGTCGTATCTGGCCCCTTCCCTGATGGAGTTGTGCATGGGGTGTGTTTGGAACATTTTGTCACCAGCCGAGTCCAAAATTCAGCGCTTCCCCATCTCATCCCAGAAAGCAGGTAGAACAAGTCTTGTGGTGCCTTTCAGCTGCCTACCCGAGTAATGTAAAAAGTTCCAACAGAACTCCTTTCTGGCACCTTGCCCGATGGAGTTGTGCATGGGGTGTGTTTGGAACATTTTGTCACCAGCCGAGTCCAAAATTCACCGATTCCCCATCTCAGCCCAGAAAGCAGGTAGAACAAGTCTTGTGGTGCCTTTCAGCTGCCTACCGGGGTAATGTAAAAACTAGCAAGAGAACTCATATCTGGCCCCTTCCCCGAAGGAGTTGTGCATGGGGTGTGTTTGGAACATTTTGTCACCAGCCGAGTCCAAACTTCAGCGCTTCCCCACCTCACCCCAGAAAGCAGGATGAACTACATCTGTGGTACCTTTCAGCTGCCTACCGGGGTAGTGTAAAAACTACCAACGGAACTTCTTTCTGGCACCTTCCCCGGTGGAGTTGTGCATGGGGTGTGTTTGGAACATTTTGTCACCAGCCGAGTCCAAAATTCAGCGCTTCCCCATCTCAGCCCAGAAAGCAGGTAGAACAAGTCTTGTGGTGCCTTTCAGCTGCCTACCCGAGTAATGTAAAAAGTTCCAACAGAACTCCTTTCTGGCACCTTCCCCGGTGGAGTTGTGCATGGGGTGTGTTTGGAACATTTTGTCACCAGCCGAGGCCAAAATTCAGCGCTTCCCCATCTCAGACCAGAAAGCAGGTAGAACAAGTCTTGTGGTGCCTTTCAGCTGCCTACCCGAGCAATGTAAAAAGTACCAAGAGAACTCCTTTCTGGCACCTTCCCCGGTGGAGTTGTGCATGGGGTGTGTTTGGAACATTTTGTCACCAGCCGAGGCCAAACTTCAGCGCTTCCCCACCTCACCCCAGAAAGCAGGATGAACTACATCTGTGGTACCTTTCAGCTGCCTACCGGGGTAGTGTAAGAACTTACAACGGAACTCCTTTCTGGCACCTTCCCCGGTGGAGTTGTGCATGGGGTGTGTTTGGAACATTTTGTCACCAGCCGAGGCCAAAATTCAGCGCTTCCCCATCTCAGCCCAGAAAGCAGGATGAACTACATCTGTGGTACCTTTCAGCTGCCTACCGGGGTAGTGTAAGAACTTACAACGGAACTCCTTTCTGGCACCTTCCCCGGTGGAGTTTTGCATTGGGTGTGTTTGGAACATTTTGTCACCAGCCAAGTCCAAAATTCAGCGCTTCCCCATCTCAGCCCAGAAAGCAGGTAGAACAAGTCTTGTGGTGCCTTTCAGCTGCCTACCCGAGTAATGTAAAAAGTACCAAGAGAACTCCTTTCTGGCCCCTTCCCCGGTGGAGTTGTGCATGGGGTGTGTTTGGAACATTTTGTCACCAGCCGAGGCCAAAATTCAGTGCTTCCCAACCTCACCCCAGAAAGCAGGATGAACTACATCTGTGGTACCTTTCAGCTGCCTACCGGGGTAGTGTAAAAACTAGCAAAGGAACTTCTTTCTGGCACCTTCCCCGGTGGAGTTGTGCATGGGGTGTGTTTGGAACATTTTGTCACCAGCCGAGTCCAAAATTCAGCGCTTCCCTATCTCAGCCCAGAAAGCAGGATGAACTACATCTGTGGTACCTTTCAGCTGCCTACCGGGGTAGTGTAAAAACTAGCAAAGGAACTCCTTTCTGACACCTTCCCCGGTGGAGTCGTTCATGGGGTGTGTTTGGAACATTTTGTCACCAGCCGAGTCCAAAATTCAGCGCTTCCCCACCTCACCCCAGAAAGCAGGATGAACTACATCTGTGGTACCTTTCAGCTGCCTACCGGGGTAGTGTAAGAACTTACAACGGAACTCCTTTCTGGCACCTTCCCCGGTGGAGTTGTGCATGGGGTGTGTTTGGAACATTTTGTCACCAGCCGAATCCAAAATTCAGCGCTTCCCCACCTCACCCCAGAAAGCAGGTAGAACAAGTCTTGTGGTGCCTTTCAGCTGCCTACCCGAGCAATGTAAAAAGTACCAAGAGAACTCCTTTCTGGCACCTTCCCCGGTGGAGTTGTGCATGGGGTGTGTTTGGAACATTTTGTCACCAGCCGAGTCCAAAATTCAGCGCTTCCCCATCTCAGCCCAGAAAGCAGGTAGAACAAGTCTTGTGGTGCCTTTCAGCTGCCTACCCGAGTAATGTAAAAACTAGCAACAGAACTCCTTTCTGGCACCTTCCCCAGTGGAGTTGTGCATGGGGTGTGTTTGGAACATTTTGTCACCAGCCGAGGCCAAAATTCAGCGCTTCCCCATCTCAGCCCAGAAAGCAGCTAGAACAACTTTTGTGGTGCCTTTCAGCTGCCTACCCAAGCAATGTAAAAAGTACGAAGAGAACTCCTTTCTGGCACCTTCCCCGGTGGAGTCGTGCATGGGGTGTGTTTGGAACATTTTGTCACCAGCCGAGGCCAAACTTCAGCGCTTCCCCACCTCACCATAGAAAGCAGGATGAACTACATCTGTGGTACCTTTCAGCTGCCTACCGGGGTAGTGGAAGAACTTACAACGGAACTCCTTTCTGGCACCTTCCCCGGTGGAGTTGTGCATGGGGTGTGTTTGGAACATTTTGTCACCAGCCGAGGCCAAAATTCAGTGCTTCCCAACCTCACCCCAGAAAGCAGGATGAACTACATCTGTGGTACCTTTCAGCTGCCTACCGGGGTAGTGTAAAAACTAGCAAAGGAACTTCTTTCTGGCACCTTCCCCGGTGGAGTTGTGCATGGGGTGTGTTTGGAACATTTTGTCACCAGCCGAGTCCAAAATTCAGCGCTTCCCTATCTCAGCCCAGAAAGCAGGATGAACTACATCTGTGGTACCTTTCAGCTGCCTACCGGGGTAGTGTAAAAACTAGCAAAGGAACTCCTTTCTGACACCTTCCCCGGTGGAGTCGTTCATGGGGTGTGTTTGGAACATTTTGTCACCAGCCGAGTCCAAACTTCAGCGCTTCCCCACCTCACCCCAGAAAGCAGGATGAACTACATCTCTGGTACCTTTCAGCTGCCTACCGGGGTAGTGTAAGAACTTACAACGGAACTCCTTTCTGGCACCTTCCCCGGTGGAGTTGTGCATGGGGTGTGTTTGGAACATTTTGTCACCAGCCAAGTCCAAAATTCAGCGCTTCCCCATCTCAGCCCAGAAAGCAGGTAGAACAAGTCTTGTGGTGCCTTTCAGCTGCCTACCCGAGTAATGTAAAAACTAGCAACAGAACTCCTGTCTGGCACCTTCCCCAGTGGAGTTGTGCATGGGGTGTGTTTGGAACATTTTGTCACCAGCCGAGTCCAAAATTCAGCGCTTCCCCATCTCAGCCCAGAAAGCAGGTAGAACAAGTCTTGTGGTGCCTTTCAGCTGCCTACCCGAGCAATGTAAAAAGTACCAAGAGAACTCCTTTCTGGCACCTTCCCCGGTGGAGTTGTGCATGGGGTGTGTTTGGAACATTTTGTCACCAGCCGAGTCCAAAATTCAGCGCTTCCCCATCTCAGCCCAGAAAGCAGGTAGAACAAGTCTTGTGGTGCCTTTCAGCTGCCTACCCGAGTAATGTAAAAACTAGCAACAGAACTCCTTTGGGGCACCTTCCCCAGTGGAGTTGTGCATGGGGTGTGTTTGGAACATTTTGTCACCAGTCGAGTCCAAAATTCAGTGCTTCCCCATCTCAGCCCAGAAAGCAGGTAGAACAAGTCTTGTGGTGCCTTTCAGCTGCCTACCCGAGTAATGTAAAAACTAGCAACAGAACTCCTTTCTGGCACCTTCCCCAGTGGAGTTGTGCATGGGGTGTGTTTGGAACATTTTGTCACCAGCCGAGTCCAAAATTCAGCGCTTCCCCATCTCAGCCCAGAAAGCAGGTAGAACAAGTCTTGTGGTGCCTTTCAGCTGCCTACCCGAGTAATGTAAAAACTAGCAACAGAACTCCTTTCTGGCACCTTCCCCAGTGGAGTTGTGCATGGGGTGTGTTTGGAACATTTTGTCACCAGCCGAGTCCAAAATTCAGCGATTCCCCATCTCAGCCCAGAAAGCAGGTAGAACAAGTCTTGTGGTGCCTTTCAGCTGCCTACCCGAGCAATGTAAAAAGTACCAACAGAACTCCTTTCTGGCACCTTCCCCGGTGGAGTTGTGCATGGGGTGTGTTTGGAACATTTTGTCACCAGCCGAGGCCAAAATTCAGCGCTTCCCTATCTCAGCCCAGAAAGCAGGATGAACTACATCTGTGATACCTTTCAGCTGCCTACCGGGGTACTGTAAAAACTAGCAAAGGAACTTCTTTCTGGCACCTTCCCCGGTGGAGTTGTGCATGGGGTGTGTTTGGAACATTTTGTCACCAGCCGAGTCCAAAATTCAGCGCTTCCCTATCTCAGCCCAGAAAGCAGGATGAACTACATCTGTGGTACCTTTCAGCTGCCTACCGGGGTAGTGTAAAAACTAGCAAAGGAACTCCTTTCTGACACCTTCCCCGGTGGAGTCGTGCATGGGGTGTGTTTGGAACATTTTGTCACCAGCCGAGGCCAAAATTCAGCGCTTCCCCACCTCACCCCAGAAAGCAGGATGAACTACATCTGTGGTACCTTTCAGCTGCCTACCGGGGTAGTGGAAGAACTTACAACGGAACTCCTTTCTGGCACCTTCCCCGGTGGAGTTGTGCATGGGGTGTGTTTGGAACATTTTGTCACCAGCCAAGTCCAAAATTCAGCGCTTCCCCATCTCAGCCCAGAAAGCAGGTAGAACAAGTCTTGTGGTGCCTTTCAGCTGCCTA
The DNA here is from genome assembly GCF_023634155.1 of Falco peregrinus. Lineage (NCBI taxonomy): Eukaryota > Metazoa > Chordata > Aves > Falconiformes > Falconidae > Falco > Falco peregrinus. The sequence goes on from NC_073721.1 coordinate 55,413,750, forward strand.
CCCGAGCAATGTAAAAAGCACCAAAACTCCTGTCTGGCACCTTCCCCGTTGGAGTTGTGCATGGGGTGTGTTTGGAACATTTTGTCACCAGCCGAGTCCAAAATTCAGCGCTTCCCCATCTCAGCCCAGAAAGCAGGTAGAACAAGTCTTGTGGTGCCTTTCAGCTGCCTACCCGAGTAATGTAAAAAGTACCAAGAGAACTCCTTTCTGGCACCTTCCCCAGTGGAGTTGTGCATGGGGTGTGTTTGGAACATTTTGTCACCAGCCGAGGCCAAAATTCAGCGCTTCCCTATCTCAGCCCAGAAAGCAGGATGAACTACATCTGTGGTACCTTTCAGCTGCCTACCGGGGCAGTGGAAGAACTTACAACGGAACTCCTTTCTGGCACCTTCCCCGGTGGAGTTGTGCATGGGGTGTGTTTGGTACATTTTGTCACCAGCCGAGTCCAAAATTCAGCGCTTCCCCATCTCAGCCCAGAAAGCAGGTAGAACAAGTCTTGTGGTGCCTTTCAGCTGCCTACCCGAGTAATGTAAAAACTAGCAACAGAACTCCTTTCTGGCACCTTCCCCAGTGGAGTTGTGCATGGGGTGTGTTTGGAACATTTTGTCACCAGCCGAGTCCAAACTTCAGCGCTTCTCCACCTCAGCCCAGAAAGCAGGTAGAACTACATCTGTGGTACCTTTCAGCTGCCTACCGGGGTAGTGTAAAAACTAGCAAAGGAACTTCTTTCTGGCACCTTCCCCGGTGGAGTTGTGTATGGGGTATGTTTGGTACATTTTGTCACCAGCCGAGTCCAAAATTCTGCGCTTCCCTATCTCAGCCCAGAAAGCAGGATGAACTACATCTGTGGTACCTTTCAGCTGCCTACCGGGGTAGTGTAAAAACTAGCAAAGGAACTCCTTTCTGACACCTTCCCCGGTGGAGTCGTGCATGGGGTGTGTTTGGAACATTTTGTCACCAGCCGAGGCCAAACTTCAGCGCTTCTCCACCTCACCCCAGAAAGCAGGATGAACTACATCTGTGGTACCTTTCAGCTGCCTACCGGGGTAGTGTAAGAACTTACAACGGAACTCCTTTCTGGCACCTTCCCCGGTTGAGTTGTGCATGGGGTGTGTTTGGAACATTTTGTCACCAGCCGAGGCCAAAATTCAGCGCTTCCCCACCTCACCCCAGAAAGCAGGATGAACTACATCTGTGGTACCTTTCAGCTGCCTACCGGGGTAGTGTAAGAACTTACAACGGAACTCCTTTCTGGCACCTTCCCCGGTGGAGTTGTGCATGGGGTGTGTTTGGAACATTTTGTCACCAGCCGAGTCCAAAATTCAGCGCTTCCCCATCTCAGCCCAGAAAGCAGGTAGAACAAGTCTTGTGGTGCCTTTCATCTGCCTACCCGAGCAATGTAAAAAGTACCAAGAGAACTCCTTTCTGGCACCTTCCCCGGTGGAGTTGTGCATGGGGTGTGTTTGGAACATTTTGTCACCAGCCGAGGCCAAAATTCAGCGCTTCCCTATCTCAGCCCAGAAAGCAGGATGAACTACATCTGTGGTACCTTTCAGCTGCCTACCGGGGTAGTGGAAGAACTTACAACGGAACTCCTTTCTGGCACCTTCCCCGGTGGAGTTGTGCATGGGGTGTGTTTGGTACATTTTGTCACCAGCCGAGGCCAAACTTCAGCGCTTCCCCACCTCACCCCAGAAAGCAGGTAGATCAAGTTTTGTGGTGCCTTTCAGCTGCCTACCGGGGTAATGTAAAAACTAGCAACAGAACTCCTTTCTGGCACCTTCCCCGATGGAGTTGTGCATGGGGTGTGTTTGGAACATTTTGTCACCAGCCGAGTCCAAAATTCAGCGCTTCCCCATCTCAGCCCAGAAAGCAGGTAGAACAAGTCTTGTGGTGCCTTTCAGCTGCCTACCCAAGTAATGTAAAAAGTTCCAACAGAACTCCTTTCTGGCACCTTGCCCGATGGAGTTGTGCATGGGGTGTGTTTGGAACATTTTGTCACCAGCCGAGGCCAAAATTCAGCGCTTCGCCATCTCAGCCCAGAAAGCAGCTAGAACAACTTTTGTGGTGCCTTTCAGCTGCCTACCCAAGCAATGTAAAAAGTACCAAGAGAACTCCTGTCTGGCACCTTCCCCGGTGGAGTCGTGCATGGGGTGTGTTTGGAACATTTTGTCACCAGCCGAGGCCAAACTTCAGCGCTTCCCCACCTCACCCCAGAAAGCAGGATGAACTACATCTGTGGTACCTTTCAGCTGCCTACCGGGGTAGTGGAAGAACTTACAACGGAACTCCTTTCTGGCACCTTCCCCGGTGGAGTTGTGCATGGGGTGTGTTTGGAACATTTTGTCACCAGCCGAGGCCAAAATTCAGCGCTTCCCCATCTCAGCCCAGAAAGCAGGTAGAACAAGTCTTGTGGTGCCTTTCAGCTGCCTACCCGAGTAATGTAAAAACTAGCAACAGAACTCCTGTCTGGCACCTTCCCCAGTGGAGTTGTGCATGGGGTGTGTTTGGAACATTTTGTCACCAGCCGAGTCCAAAATTCAGCGCTTCCCCATCTCAGCCCAGAAAGCAGGTAGAACAAGTCTTGTGGTGCCTTTCAGCTGCCTACCCGAGCAATGTAAAAAGTACCAAGAGAACTCCTTTCTGGCACCTTCCCCGGTGGAGTTGTGCATGGGGTGTGTTTGGAACATTTTGTCACCAGCCGAGTCCAAAATTCAGCGCTTCCCCATCTCAGCCCAGAAAGCAGGTAGAACAAGTCTTGTGGTGCCTTTCAGCTGCCTACCGAGTAATGTAAAAACTAGCAACAGAACTCCTTTCTGGCACCTTCCCCAGTGGAGTTGTGCATGGGGTGTGTTTGGAACATTTTGTCACCAGCCGAGGCCAAACTTCAGCGCTTCCCCACCTCACCCCAGAAAGCAGGATGAACTACATCTGTGGTACCTTTCAGCTGCCTACCGGGGTAGTGGAAGAACTTACAACGGAACTCCTTTCTGGCACCTTCCCCGGTGGAGTTGTGCATGGGGTGTGTTTGGAACATTTTGTCACCAGCCGAGGCCAAAATTCAGCGCTTCCCCACCTCACCCCAGAAAGCAGGATGAACTACATCTGTGGTACCTTTCAGCTGCCTACCGGGGTAGTGTAAGAACTTACAACGGAACTCCTTTCTGGCACCTTCCCCGGTGGAGTTGTGCATTGGGTGTGTTTGGAACATTTTGTCACCAGCCAAGTCCAAAATTCAGCGCTTCCCCATCTCAGCCCATAAAGCAGGTAGACCAAGTCTTGTGGTGCCTTTCAGCTGCCTACCGGGGTAATGTATAAACTAGCAACAGAAGTCGTATCTGGCCCCTTCCCTGATGGAGTTGTGCATGGGGTGTGTTTGGAACATTTTGTCACCAGCCGAGTCCAAAATTCAGCGCTTCCCTATCTCAGCCCAGAAAGCAGGATGAACTACATCTGTGGTACCTTTCAGCTGCCTACCGGGGTAGTGTAAAAACTAGCAAAGGAACTCCTTTCTGACACCTTCCCCGGTGGAGTCGTTCAGGGGGTGTGTTTGGAACATTTTGTCACCAGCCGAGGCCAAACTTCAGCGCTTCCCCACCTCACCCCAGAAAGCAGGATGAACTACATCTGTGGTACCTTTCAGCTGCCTACCGGGGTAGTGTAAGAACTTACAACGGAACTCCTTTCTGGCACCTTCCCCGGTGGAGTTGTGCATGGGGTGTGTTTGGAACATTTTGTCACCAGCCAAGTCCAAAATTCAGCGCTTCCCCATCTCAGCCCAGAAAGCAGGTAGAACAAGTCTTGTGGTGCCTTTCAGCTGCCTACCCGAGTAATGTAAAAACTAGCAACAGAACTCCTGTCTGGCACCTTCCCCAGTGGAGTTGTGCATGGGGTGTGTTTGGAACATTTTGTCACCAGCCGAGTCCAAAATTCAGCGCTTCCCCATCTCAGCCCAGAAAGCAGGTAGAACAAGTCTTGTGGTGCCTTTCAGCTGCCTACCCGAGCAATGTAAAAAGTACCAAGAGAACTCCTTTCTGGCACCTTCCCCGGTGGAGTTGTGCATGGGGTGTGTTTGGAACATTTTGTCACCAGCCGAGTCCAAAATTCAGCGCTTCCCCATCTCAGCCCAGAAAGCAGGTAGAACAAGTCTTGTGGTGCCTTTCAGCTGCCTACCGAGTAATGTAAAAACTAGCAACAGAACTCCTTTCTGGCACCTTCCCCAGTGGAGTTGTGCATGGGGTGTGTTTGGAACATTTTGTCACCAGCCGAGGCCAAACTTCAGCGCTTCCCCACCTCACCCCAGAAAGCAGGATGAACTACATCTGTGGTACCTTTCAGCTGCCTACCGGGGTAGTGGAAGAACTTACAACGGAACTCCTTTCTGGCACCTTCCCCGGTGGAGTTGTGCATGGGGTGTGTTTGGAACATTTTGTCACCAGCCGAGGCCAAAATTCAGCGCTTCCCCACCTCACCCCAGAAAGCAGGATGAACTACATCTGTGGTACCTTTCAGCTGCCTACCGGGGTAGTGTAAGAACTTACAACGGAACTCCTTTCTGGCACCTTCCCCGGTGGAGTTGTGCATTGGGTGTGTTTGGAACATTTTGTCACCAGCCAAGTCCAAAATTCAGCGCTTCCCCATCTCAGCCCATAAAGCAGGTAGACCAAGTCTTGTGGTGCCTTTCAGCTGCCTACCCGAGTAATGTAAAAACTAGCAACAGAACTCCTTTCTGGCACCTTCCCCAATGGAGTTGGCCATGGGGTGTGTTTGGAACATTTTGTCACCAGCCGAGTCCAAAATTCAGCGCTTCCCCATCTCAGCCCAAAAAGCAGGTAGAACAAGTCTTGTGGTGCCTTTCAGCTGCCTACCCGAGCAATGTAAAAAGTACCAAGAGAACTCCTTTCTGGCACCTTCCCCGGTGGAGTTGTGCATGGGGTGTGTTTGGAACATTTTGTCACCAGCCGAGGCCAAAATTCAGTGCTTCCCAACCTCACCCCAGAAAGCAGGATGAACTACATCTGTGGTACCTTTCAGCTGCCTACCGGGGTAATGTATAAACTAGCAACAGAAGTCGTATCTGGCCCCTTCCCTGATGGAGTTGTGCATGGGGTGTGTTTGGAACATTTTGTCACCAGCCGAGTCCAAAATTCAGCGCTTCCCTATCTCAGCCCAGAAAGCAGGATGAACTACATCTGTGGTACCTTTCAGCTGCCTACCGGGGTAGTGTAAAAACTAGCAAAGGAACTCCTTTCTGACACCTTCCCCGGTGGAGTCGTTCAGGGGGTGTGTTTGGAACATTTTGTCACCAGCCGAGGCCAAACTTCAGCGCTTCCCCACCTCACCCCAGAAAGCAGGATGAACTACATCTGTGGTACCTTTCAGCTGCCTACCGGGGTAGTGTAAGAACTTACAACGGAACTCCTTTCTGGCACCTTCCCCGGTGGAGTTGTGCATGGGGTGTGTTTGGAACATTTTGTCACCAGCCAAGTCCAAAATTCAGCGCTTCCCCATCTCAGCCCAGAAAGCAGGTAGAACAAGTCTTGTGGTGCCTTTCAGCTGCCTACCCGAGTAATGTAAAAACTAGCAACAGAACTCCTGTCTGGCACCTTCCCCAGTGGAGTTGTGCATGGGGTGTGTTTGGAACATTTTGTCACCAGCCGAGTCCAAAATTCAGCGCTTCCCCATCTCAGCCCAGAAAGCAGGTAGAACAAGTCTTGTGGTGCCTTTCAGCTGCCTACCCGAGCAATGTAAAAAGTACCAAGAGAACTCCTTTCTGGCACCTTCCCCGGTGGAGTTGTGCATGGGGTGTGTTTGGAACATTTTGTCACCAGCCGAGTCCAAAATTCAGCGCTTCCCCATCTCAGCCCAGAAAGCAGGTAGAACAAGTCTTGTGGTGCCTTTCAGCTGCCTACCGAGTAATGTAAAAACTAGCAACAGAACTCCTTTCTGGCACCTTCCCCAGTGGAGTTGTGCATGGGGTGTGTTTGGAACATTTTGTCACCAGCCGAGGCCAAACTTCAGCGCTTCCCCACCTCACCCCAGAAAGCAGGATGAACTACATCTGTGGTACCTTTCAGCTGCCTACCGGGGTAGTGTAAGAACTTACAACGGAACTCCTTTCTGGCACCTTCCCCGGTTGAGTTGTGCATGGGGTGTGTTTGGAACATTTTGTCACCAGCCGAGGCCAAAATTCAGCGCTTCCCCACCTCACCCCAGAAAGCAGGATGAACTACATCTGTGGTACCTTTCAGCTGCCTACCGGGGTAGTGTAAGAACTTACAACGGAACTCCTTTCTGGCACCTTCCCCGGTGGAGTTGTGCATGGGGTGTGTTTGGAACATTTTGTCACCAGCCGAGTCCAAAATTCAGCGCTTCCCCATCTCAGCCCAGAAAGCAGGTAGAACAAGTCTTGTGGTGCCTTTCATCTGCCTACCCGAGCAATGTAAAAAGTACCAAGAGAACTCCTTTCTGGCACCTTCCCCGGTGGAGTTGTGCATGGGGTGTGTTTGGAACATTTTGTCACCAGCCGAGGCCAAAATTCAGCGCTTCCCTATCTCAGCCCAGAAAGCAGGATGAACTACATCTGTGGTACCTTTCAGCTGCCTACCGGGGTAGTGGAAGAACTTACAACGGAACTCCTTTCTGGCACCTTCCCCGGTGGAGTTGTGCATGGGGTGTGTTTGGTACATTTTGTCACCAGCCGAGGCCAAACTTCAGCGCTTCCCCACCTCACCCCAGAAAGCAGGTAGATCAAGTTTTGTGGTGCCTTTCAGCTGCCTACCGGGGTAATGTAAAAACTAGCAACAGAACTCCTTTCTGGCACCTTCCCCGATGGAGTTGTGCATGGGGTGTGTTTGGAACATTTTGTCACCAGCCGAGTCCAAAATTCAGCGCTTCCCCATCTCAGCCCAGAAAGCAGGTAGAACAAGTCTTGTGGTGCCTTTCAGCTGCCTACCCAAGTAATGTAAAAAGTTCCAACAGAACTCCTTTCTGGCACCTTGCCCGATGGAGTTGTGCATGGGGTGTGTTTGGAACATTTTGTCACCAGCCGAGGCCAAAATTCAGCGCTTCGCCATCTCAGCCCAGAAAGCAGCTAGAACAACTTTTGTGGTGCCTTTCAGCTGCCTACCCAAGCAATGTAAAAAGTACCAAGAGAACTCCTGTCTGGCACCTTCCCCGGTGGAGTCGTGCATGGGGTGTGTTTGGAACATTTTGTCACCAGCCGAGGCCAAACTTCAGCGCTTCCCCACCTCACCCCAGAAAGCAGGATGAACTACATCTGTGGTACCTTTCAGCTGCCTACCGGGGTAGTGGAAGAACTTACAACGGAACTCCTTTCTGGCACCTTCCCCGGTGGAGTTGTGCATGGGGTGTGTTTGGAACATTTTGTCACCAGCCGAGGCCAAAATTCAGCGCTTCCCCACCTCACCCCAGAAAGCAGGATGAACTACATCTGTGGTACCTTTCAGCTGCCTACCGGGGTAGTGTAAGAACTTACAACGGAACTCCTTTCTGGCACCTTCCCCGGTGGAGTTGTGCATTGGGTGTGTTTGGAACATTTTGTCACCAGCCAAGTCCAAAATTCAGCGCTTCCCCATCTCAGCCCATAAAGCAGGTAGACCAAGTCTTGTGGTGCCTTTCAGCTGCCTACCCGAGTAATGTAAAAACTAGCAACAGAACTCCTTTCTGGCACCTTCCCCAATGGAGTTGGCCATGGGGTGTGTTTGGAACATTTTGTCACCAGCCGAGTCCAAAATTCAGCGCTTCCCCATCTCAGCCCAAAAAGCAGGTAGAACAAGTCTTGTGGTGCCTTTCAGCTGCCTACCCGAGCAATGTAAAAAGTACCAAGAGAACTCCTTTCTGGCACCTTCCCCGGTGGAGTTGTGCATGGGGTGTGTTTGGAACATTTTGTCACCAGCCGAGGCCAAAATTCAGTGCTTCCCAACCTCACCCCAGAAAGCAGGATGAACTACATCTGTGGTACCTTTCAGCTGCCTACCGGGGTAATGTATAAACTAGCAACAGAAGTCGTATCTGGCCCCTTCCCTGATGGAGTTGTGCATGGGGTGTGTTTGGAACATTTTGTCACCAGCCGAGTCCAAAATTCAGCGCTTCCCTATCTCAGCCCAGAAAGCAGGATGAACTACATCTGTGGTACCTTTCAGCTGCCTACCGGGGTAGTGTAAAAACTAGCAAAGGAACTCCTTTCTGACACCTTCCCCGGTGGAGTCGTTCAGGGGGTGTGTTTGGAACATTTTGTCACCAGCCGAGGCCAAACTTCAGCGCTTCCCCACCTCACCCCAGAAAGCAGGATGAACTACATCTGTGGTACCTTTCAGCTGCCTACCGGGGTAGTGTAAGAACTTACAACGGAACTCCTTTCTGGCACCTTCCCCGGTGGAGTTGTGCATGGGGTGTGTTTGGAACATTTTGTCACCAGCCAAGTCCAAAATTCAGCGCTTCCCCATCTCAGCCCAGAAAGCAGGTAGAACAAGTCTTGTGGTGCCTTTCAGCTGCCTACCCGAGTAATGTAAAAACTAGCAACAGAACTCCTGTCTGGCACCTTCCCCAGTGGAGTTGTGCATGGGGTGTGTTTGGAACATTTTGTCACCAGCCGAGTCCAAAATTCAGCGCTTCCCCATCTCAGCCCAGAAAGCAGGTAGAACAAGTCTTGTGGTGCCTTTCAGCTGCCTACCCGAGCAATGTAAAAAGTACCAAGAGAACTCCTTTCTGGCACCTTCCCCGGTGGAGTTGTGCATGGGGTGTGTTTGGAACATTTTGTCACCAGCCGAGTCCAAAATTCAGCGCTTCCCCATCTCAGCCCAGAAAGCAGGTAGAACAAGTCTTGTGGTGCCTTTCAGCTGCCTACCGAGTAATGTAAAAACTAGCAACAGAACTCCTTTCTGGCACCTTCCCCAGTGGAGTTGTGCATGGGGTGTGTTTGGAACATTTTGTCACCAGCCGAGGCCAAACTTCAGCGCTTCCCCACCTCACCCCAGAAAGCAGGATGAACTACATCTGTGGTACCTTTCAGCTGCCTACCGGGGTAGTGGAAGAACTTACAACGGAACTCCTTTCTGGCACCTTCCCCGGTGGAGTTGTGCATGGGGTGTGTTTGGAACATTTTGTCACCAGCCGAGGCCAAAATTCAGCGCTTCCCCACCTCACCCCAGAAAGCAGGATGAACTACATCTGTGGTACCTTTCAGCTGCCTACCGGGGTAGTGTAAGAACTTACAACGGAACTCCTTTCTGGCACCTTCCCCGGTGGAGTTGTGCATTGGGTGTGTTTGGAACATTTTGTCACCAGCCAAGTCCAAAATTCAGCGCTTCCCCATCTCAGCCCATAAAGCAGGTAGACCAAGTCTTGTGGTGCCTTTCAGCTGCCTACCGGGGTAATGTATAAACTAGCAACAGAAGTCGTATCTGGCCCCTTCCCTGATGGAGTTGTGCATGGGGTGTGTTTGGAACATTTTGTCACCAGCCGAGTCCAAAATTCAGCGCTTCCCTATCTCAGCCCAGAAAGCAGGATGAACTACATCTGTGGTACCTTTCAGCTGCCTACCGGGGTAGTGTAAAAACTAGCAAAGGAACTCCTTTCTGACACCTTCCCCGGTGGAGTCGTTCAGGGGGTGTGTTTGGAACATTTTGTCACCAGCCGAGGCCAAACTTCAGCGCTTCCCCACCTCACCCCAGAAAGCAGGATGAACTACATCTGTGGTACCTTTCAGCTGCCTACCGGGGTAGTGTAAGAACTTACAACGGAACTCCTTTCTGGCACCTTCCCCGGTGGAGTTGTGCATGGGGTGTGTTTGGAACATTTTGTCACCAGCCAAGTCCAAAATTCAGCGCTTCCCCATCTCAGCCCAGAAAGCAGGTAGAACAAGTCTTGTGGTGCCTTTCAGCTGCCTACCCGAGTAATGTAAAAACTAGCAACAGAACTCCTGTCTGGCACCTTCCCCAGTGGAGTTGTGCATGGGGTGTGTTTGGAACATTTTGTCACCAGCCGAGTCCAAAATTCAGCGCTTCCCCATCTCAGCCCAGAAAGCAGGTAGAACAAGTCTTGTGGTGCCTTTCAGCTGCCTACCCGAGCAATGTAAAAAGTACCAAGAGAACTCCTTTCTGGCACCTTCCCCGGTGGAGTTGTGCATGGGGTGTGTTTGGAACATTTTGTCACCAGCCGAGTCCAAAATTCAGCGCTTCCCCATCTCAGCCCAGAAAGCAGGTAGAACAAGTCTTGTGGTGCCTTTCAGCTGCCTACCGAGTAATGTAAAAACTAGCAACAGAACTCCTTTCTGGCACCTTCCCCAGTGGAGTTGTGCATGGGGTGTGTTTGGAACATTTTGTCACCAGCCGAGGCCAAACTTCAGCGCTTCCCCACCTCACCCCAGAAAGCAGGATGAACTACATCTGTGGTACCTTTCAGCTGCCTACCGGGGTAGTGGAAGAACTTACAACGGAACTCCTTTCTGGCACCTTCCCCGGTGGAGTTGTGCATGGGGTGTGTTTGGAACATTTTGTCACCAGCCGAGGCCAAAATTCAGCGCTTCCCCACCTCACCCCAGAAAGCAGGATGAACTACATCTGTGGTACCTTTCAGCTGCCTACCGGGGTAGTGTAAGAACTTACAACGGAACTCCTTTCTGGCACCTTCCCCGGTGGAGTTGTGCATTGGGTGTGTTTGGAACATTTTGTCACCAGCCAAGTCCAAAATTCAGCGCTTCCCCATCTCAGCCCATAAAGCAGGTAGACCAAGTCTTGTGGTGCCTTTCAGCTGCCTACCCGAGTAATGTAAAAACTAGCAACAGAACTCCTTTCTGGCACCTTCCCCAATGGAGTTGGCCATGGGGTGTGTTTGGAACATTTTGTCACCAGCCGAGTCCAAAATTCAGCGCTTCCCCATCTCAGCCCAAAAAGCAGGTAGAACAAGTCTTGTGGTGCCTTTCAGCTGCCTACCCGAGCAATGTAAAAAGTACCAAGAGAACTCCTTTCTGGCACCTTCCCCGGTGGAGTTGTGCATGGGGTGTGTTTGGAACATTTTGTCACCAGCCGAGGCCAAAATTCAGTGCTTCCCAACCTCACCCCAGAAAGCAGGATGAACTACATCTGTGGTACCTTTCAGCTGCCTACCGGGGTAATGTATAAACTAGCAACAGAAGTCGTATCTGGCCCCTTCCCTGATGGAGTTGTGCATGGGGTGTGTTTGGAACATTTTGTCACCAGCCGAGTCCAAAATTCAGCGCTTCCCTATCTCAGCCCAGAAAGCAGGATGAACTACATCTGTGGTACCTTTCAGCTGCCTACCGGGGTAGTGTAAAAACTAGCAAAGGAACTCCTTTCTGACACCTTCCCCGGTGGAGTCGTTCAGGGGGTGTGTTTGGAACATTTTGTCACCAGCCGAGGCCAAACTTCAGCGCTTCCCCACCTCACCCCAGAAAGCAGGATGAACTACATCTGTGGTACCTTTCAGCTGCCTACCGGGGTAGTGTAAGAACTTACAACGGAACTCCTTTCTGGCACCTTCCCCGGTGGAGTTGTGCATGGGGTGTGTTTGGAACATTTTGTCACCAGCCAAGTCCAAAATTCAGCGCTTCCCCATCTCAGCCCAGAAAGCAGGTAGAACAAGTCTTGTGGTGCCTTTCAGCTGCCTACCCGAGTAATGTAAAAACTAGCAACAGAACTCCTGTCTGGCACCTTCCCCAGTGGAGTTGTGCATGGGGTGTGTTTGGAACATTTTGTCACCAGCCGAGTCCAAAATTCAGCGCTTCCCCATCTCAGCCCAGAAAGCAGGTAGAACAAGTCTTGTGGTGCCTTTCAGCTGCCTACCCGAGCAATGTAAAAAGTACCAAGAGAACTCCTTTCTGGCACCTTCCCCGGTGGAGTTGTGCATGGGGTGTGTTTGGAACATTTTGTCACCAGCCGAGTCCAAAATTCAGCGCTTCCCCATCTCAGCCCAGAAAGCAGGTAGAACAAGTCTTGTGGTGCCTTTCAGCTGCCTACCGAGTAATGTAAAAACTAGCAACAGAACTCCTTTCTGGCACCTTCCCCAGTGGAGTTGTGCATGGGGTGTGTTTGGAACATTTTGTCACCAGCCGAGGCCAAACTTCAGCGCTTCCCCACCTCACCCCAGAAAGCAGGATGAACTACATCTGTGGTACCTTTCAGCTGCCTACCGGGGTAGTGTAAGAACTTACAACGGAACTCCTTTCTGGCACCTTCCCCGGTTGAGTTGTGCATGGGGTGTGTTTGGAACATTTTGTCACCAGCCGAGGCCAAAATTCAGCGCTTCCCCACCTCACCCCAGAAAGCAGGATGAACTACATCTGTGGTACCTTTCAGCTGCCTACCGGGGTAGTGTAAGAACTTACAACGGAACTCCTTTCTGGCACCTTCCCCGGTGGAGTTGTGCATGGGGTGTGTTTGGAACATTTTGTCACCAGCCGAGTCCAAAATTCAGCGCTTCCCCATCTCAGCCCAGAAAGCAGGTAGAACAAGTCTTGTGGTGCCTTTCATCTGCCTACCCGAGCAATGTAAAAAGTACCAAGAGAACTCCTTTCTGGCACCTTCCCCGGTGGAGTTGTGCATGGGGTGTGTTTGGAACATTTTGTCACCAGCCGAGGCCAAAATTCAGCGCTTCCCTATCTCAGCCCAGAAAGCAGGATGAACTACATCTGTGGTACCTTTCAGCTGCCTACCGGGGTAGTGGAAGAACTTACAACGGAACTCCTTTCTGGCACCTTCCCCGGTGGAGTTGTGCATGGGGTGTGTTTGGTACATTTTGTCACCAGCCGAGGCCAAACTTCAGCGCTTCCCCACCTCACCCCAGAAAGCAGGTAGATCAAGTTTTGTGGTGCCTTTCAGCTGCCTACCGGGGTAATGTAAAAACTAGCAACAGAACTCCTTTCTGGCACCTTCCCCGATGGAGTTGTGCATGGGGTGTGTTTGGAACATTTTGTCACCAGCCGAGTCCAAAATTCAGCGCTTCCCCATCTCAGCCCAGAAAGCAGGTAGAACAAGTCTTGTGGTGCCTTTCAGCTGCCTACCCAAGTAATGTAAAAAGTTCCAACAGAACTCCTTTCTGGCACCTTGCCCGATGGAGTTGTGCATGGGGTGTGTTTGGAACATTTTGTCACCAGCCGAGGCCAAAATTCAGCGCTTCGCCATCTCAGCCCAGAAAGCAGCTAGAACAACTTTTGTGGTGCCTTTCAGCTGCCTACCCAAGCAATGTAAAAAGTACCAAGAGAACTCCTGTCTGGCACCTTCCCCGGTGGAGTCGTGCATGGGGTGTGTTTGGAACATTTTGTCACCAGCCGAGGCCAAACTTCAGCGCTTCCCCACCTCACCCCAGAAAGCAGGATGAACTACATCTGTGGTACCTTTCAGCTGCCTACCGGGGTAGTGGAAGAACTTACAACGGAACTCCTTTCTGGCACCTTCCCCGGTGGAGTTGTGCATGGGGTGTGTTTGGAACATTTTGTCACCAGCCGAGGCCAAAATTCAGCGCTTCCCCACCTCACCCCAGAAAGCAGGATGAACTACATCTGTGGTACCTTTCAGCTGCCTACCGGGGTAGTGTAAGAACTTACAACGGAACTCCTTTCTGGCACCTTCCCCGGTGGAGTTGTGCATTGGGTGTGTTTGGAACATTTTGTCACCAGCCAAGTCCAAAATTCAGCGCTTCCCCATCTCAGCCCATAAAGCAGGTAGACCAAGTCTTGTGGTGCCTTTCAGCTGCCTACCCGAGTAATGTAAAAACTAGCAACAGAACTCCTTTCTGGCACCTTCCCCAATGGAGTTGGCCATGGGGTGTGTTTGGAACATTTTGTCACCAGCCGAGTCCAAAATTCAGCGCTTCCCCATCTCAGCCCAAAAAGCAGGTAGAACAAGTCTTGTGGTGCCTTTCAGCTGCCTACCCGAGCAATGTAAAAAGTACCAAGAGAACTCCTTTCTGGCACCTTCCCCGGTGGAGTTGTGCATGGGGTGTGTTTGGAACATTTTGTCACCAGCCGAGGCCAAAATTCAGTGCTTCCCAACCTCACCCCAGAAAGCAGGATGAACTACATCTGTGGTACCTTTCAGCTGCCTACCGGGGTAATGTATAAACTAGCAACAGAAGTCGTATCTGGCCCCTTCCCTGATGGAGTTGTGCATGGGGTGTGTTTGGAACATTTTGTCACCAGCCGAGTCCAAAATTCAGCGCTTCCCTATCTCAGCCCAGAAAGCAGGATGAACTACATCTGTGGTACCTTTCAGCTGCCTACCGGGGTAGTGTAAAAACTAGCAAAGGAACTCCTTTCTGACACCTTCCCCGGTGGAGTCGTTCAGGGGGTGTGTTTGGAACATTTTGTCACCAGCCGAGGCCAAACTTCAGCGCTTCCCCACCTCACCCCAGAAAGCAGGATGAACTACATCTGTGGTACCTTTCAGCTGCCTACCGGGGTAGTGTAAGAACTTACAACGGAACTCCTTTCTGGCACCTTCCCCGGTGGAGTTGTGCATGGGGTGTGTTTGGAACATTTTGTCACCAGCCAAGTCCAAAATTCAGCGCTTCCCCATCTCAGCCCAGAAAGCAGGTAGAACAAGTCTTGTGGTGCCTTTCAGCTGCCTACCCGAGTAATGTAAAAACTAGCAACAGAACTCCTGTCTGGCACCTTCCCCAGTGGAGTTGTGCATGGGGTGTGTTTGGAACATTTTGTCACCAGCCGAGTCCAAAATTCAGCGCTTCCCCATCTCAGCCCAGAAAGCAGGTAGAACAAGTCTTGTGGTGCCTTTCAGCTGCCTACCCGAGCAATGTAAAAAGTACCAAGAGAACTCCTTTCTGGCACCTTCCCCGGTGGAGTTGTGCATGGGGTGTGTTTGGAACATTTTGTCACCAGCCGAGTCCAAAATTCAGCGCTTCCCCATCTCAGCCCAGAAAGCAGGTAGAACAAGTCTTGTGGTGCCTTTCAGCTGCCTACCGAGTAATGTAAAAACTAGCAACAGAACTCCTTTCTGGCACCTTCCCCAGTGGAGTTGTGCATGGGGTGTGTTTGGAACATTTTGTCACCAGCCGAGGCCAAACTTCAGCGCTTCCCCACCTCACCCCAGAAAGCAGGATGAACTACATCTGTGGTACCTTTCAGCTGCCTACCGGGGTAGTGGAAGAACTTACAACGGAACTCCTTTCTGGCACCTTCCCCGGTGGAGTTGTGCATGGGGTGTGTTTGGAACATTTTGTCACCAGCCGAGGCCAAAATTCAGCGCTTCCCCACCTCACCCCAGAAAGCAGGATGAACTACATCTGTGGTACCTTTCAGCTGCCTACCGGGGTAGTGTAAGAACTTACAACGGAACTCCTTTCTGGCACCTTCCCCGGTGGAGTTGTGCATTGGGTGTGTTTGGAACATTTTGTCACCAGCCAAGTCCAAAATTCAGCGCTTCCCCATCTCAGCCCATAAAGCAGGTAGACCAAGTCTTGTGGTGCCTTTCAGCTGCCTACCCGAGTAATGTAAAAACTAGCAACAGAACTCCTTTCTGGCACCTTCCCCAATGGAGTTGGCCATGGGGTGTGTTTGGAACATTTTGTCACCAGCCGAGTCCAAAATTCAGCGCTTCCCCATCTCAGCCCAAAAAGCAGGTAGAACAAGTCTTGTGGTGCCTTTCAGCTGCCTACCCGAGCAATGTAAAAAGTACCAAGAGAACTCCTTTCTGGCACCTTCCCCGGTGGAGTTGTGCATGGGGTGTGTTTGGAACATTTTGTCACCAGCCGAGGCCAAAATTCAGTGCTTCCCAACCTCACCCCAGAAAGCAGGATGAACTACATCTGTGGTACCTTTCAGCTGCCTACCGGGGTAATGTATAAACTAGCAACAGAAGTCGTATCTGGCCCCTTCCCTGATGGAGTTGTGCATGGGGTGTGTTTGGAACATTTTGTCACCAGCCGAGTCCAAAATTCAGCGCTTCCCTATCTCAGCCCAGAAAGCAGGATGAACTACATCTGTGGTACCTTTCAGCTGCCTACCGGGGTAGTGTAAAAACTAGCAAAGGAACTCCTTTCTGACACCTTCCCCGGTGGAGTCGTTCAGGGGGTGTGTTTGGAACATTTTGTCACCAGCCGAGGCCAAACTTCAGCGCTTCCCCACCTCACCCCAGAAAGCAGGATGAACTACATCTGTGGTACCTTTCAGCTGCCTACCGGGGTAGTGTAAGAACTTACAACGGAACTCCTTTCTGGCACCTTCCCCGGTGGAGTTGTGCATGGGGTGTGTTTGGAACATTTTGTCACCAGCCAAGTCCAAAATTCAGCGCTTCCCCATCTCAGCCCAGAAAGCAGGTAGAACAAGTCTTGTGGTGCCTTTCAGCTGCCTACCCGAGTAATGTAAAAACTAGCAACAGAACTCCTGTCTGGCACCTTCCCCAGTGGAGTTGTGCATGGGGTGTGTTTGGAACATTTTGTCACCAGCCGAGTCCAAAATTCAGCGCTTCCCCATCTCAGCCCAGAAAGCAGGTAGAACAAGTCTTGTGGTGCCTTTCAGCTGCCTACCCGAGCAATGTAAAAAGTACCAAGAGAACTCCTTTCTGGCACCTTCCCCGGTGGAGTTGTGCATGGGGTGTGTTTGGAACATTTTGTCACCAGCCGAGTCCAAAATTCAGCGCTTCCCCATCTCAGCCCAGAAAGCAGGTAGAACAAGTCTTGTGGTGCCTTTCAGCTGCCTACCGAGTAATGTAAAAACTAGCAACAGAACTCCTTTCTGGCACCTTCCCCAGTGGAGTTGTGCATGGGGTGTGTTTGGAACATTTTGTCACCAGCCGAGTCCAAAATTCAGCGCTTCCCCATCTCAGCCCAGAAAGCAGGTAGAACAAGTTTTGTGGTGCCTTTCAGCTGCCTACCCGAGCAATGTAAAAAGTACCAAGAGAACTCCTTTCTGGCACCTTCCCCGGTGGAGTTGTGCATGGGGTGTGTTTGGAACATTTTGTCACCAGCCGAGTCCAAAATTCAGCGCTTCCCTATCTCAGCCCAGAAAGCAGGATGAACTACATCTGTGGTACCTTTCAGCTGCCTACCGGGGTAGTGTAAAAACTAGCAAAGGAACTCCTTTCTGACACCTTCCCCGGTGGAGTCGTTCAGGGGGTGTGTTTGGAACATTTTGTCACCAGCCGAGGCCAAACTTCAGCGCTTCCCCACCTCACCCCAGAAAGCAGGATGAACTACATCTGTGGTACCTTTCAGCTGCCTACCGGGGTAGTGTAAGAACTTACAACGGAACTCCTTTCTGGCACCTTCCCCGGTGGAGTTGTGCATGGGGTGTGTTTGGAACATTTTGTCACCAGCCAAGTCCAAAATTCAGCGCTTCCCCATCTCAGCCCAGAAAGCAGGTAGAACAAGTCTTGTGGTGCCTTTCAGCTGCCTACCCGAGTAATGTAAAAACTAGCAACAGAACTCCTGTCTGGCACCTTCCCCAGTGGAGTTGTGCATGGGGTGTGTTTGGAACATTTTGTCACCAGCCGAGTCCAAAATTCAGCGCTTCCCCATCTCAGCCCAGAAAGCAGGTAGAACAAGTCTTGTGGTGCCTTTCAGCTGCCTACCCGAGCAATGTAAAAAGTACCAAGAGAACTCCTTTCTGGCACCTTCCCCGGTGGAGTTGTGCATGGGGTGTGTTTGGAACATTTTGTCACCAGCCGAGTCCAAAATTCAGCGCTTCCCCATCTCAGCCCAGAAAGCAGGTAGAACAAGTCTTGTGGTGCCTTTCAGCTGCCTACCGAGTAATGTAAAAACTAGCAACAGAACTCCTTTCTGGCACCTTCCCCAGTGGAGTTGTGCATGGGGTGTGTTTGGAACATTTTGTCACCAGCCGAGTCCAAAATTCAGCGCTTCCCCATCTCAGCCCAGAAAGCAGGTAGAACAAGTTTTGTGGTGCCTTTCAGCTGCCTACCCGAGCAATGTAAAAAGTACCAAGAGAACTCCTTTCTGGCACCTTCCCCGGTGGAGTTGTGCATGGGGTGTGTTTGGAACATTTTGTCACCAGCCGAGTCCAAAATTCAGCGCTTCCCTATCTCAGCCCAGAAAGCAGGATGAACTACATCTGTGGTACCTTTCAGCTGCCTACCGGGGTAGTGTAAAAACTAGCAAAGGAACTTCTTTCTGGCACCTTCCCCGGTGGAGTTGTGCATGGGGTGTGTTTGGTACATTTTGTCACCAGCCGAGTCCAAAATTCAGCGCTTCCCTATCTCAGCCCAGAAAGCAGGATGAACTACATCTGTGGTACCTTTCAGCTGCCTACCGGGGTAGTGTAAAAACTAGCAAAGGAACTCCTTTCTGACACCTTCCCCGGTGGAGTCGTGCATGGGGTGTGTTTGGAACATTTTGTCACCAGCCGAGGCCAAACTTCAGCGCTTCCCCACCTCACCCCAGAAAGCAGGATGAACTACATCTGTGGTACCTTTCAGCTGCCTACCGGGGTAGTGTAAGAACTTACAACGGAACTCCTTTCTGGCACCTTCCCCGGTGGAGTTGTGCATGGGGTGTGTTTGGAACATTTTGTCACCAGCCGAGTCCAAAATTCAGCGCTTCCCCATCTCAGCCCAGAAAGCAGGTAGAACAAGTCTTGTGGTGCCTTTCAGCTGCCTACCCGAGTAATGTAAAAACTAGCAACAGAACTCCTTTCTGGCACCTTCCCCAGTGGAGTTGTGCATGGGGTGTGTTTGGAACATTTTGTCACCAGCCGAGTCCAAAATTCAGCGCTTCCCCATCTCAGCCCAGAAAGCAGGTAGAACAAGTCTTGTGGTGCCTTTCAGCTGCCTACCCGAGTAATGTAAAAAGTTCCAACAGAACTCCTTTCTGGCACCTTGCCCGATGGAGTTGTGCATGGGGTGTGTTTGGAACATTTTGTCACCAGCCGAGTCCAAAATTCACCGATTCCCCATCTCAGCCCAGAAAGCAGGTAGAACAAGTCTTGTGGTGCCTTTCAGCTGCCTACCGGGGTAATGTAAAAACTAGCAAGAGAACTCATATCTGGCCCCTTCCCCGAAGGAGTTGTGCATGGGGTGTGTTTGGAACATTTTGTCACCAGCCGAGTCCAAACTTCAGCGCTTCCCCACCTCACCCCAGAAAGCAGGATGAACTACATCTGTGGTACCTTTCAGCTGCCTACTGGGGTAGTGTAAGAACTTACAACGGAACTCCTTTCTGGCACCTTCCCCGGTGGAGTTGTGCATGGGGTGTGTTTGGAACATTTTGTCACCAGCCAAGTCCAAAATTCAGCGCTTCCCCATCTCAGCCCAGAAAGCAGGTAGAACAAGTCTTGTGGTCCCTTTCAGCTACCTACCCGAGCAATGTAAAAACTAGCAACAGAACTCCTGTCTGGCCCCTTCCCCAGTGGAGTTGTGCATGGGGTGTGTTTGGAACATTTTGTCACCAGCCGAGGCCAAAATTCAGCGCTTCGCCATCTCAGCCCAGAAAGCAGCTAGAACAACTTTTGTGGTGCCTTTCAGCTGCCTACCCAAGCAATGTAAAAAGTACCAAGAGAACTCCTGTCTGGCACCTTCCCCGGTGGAGTCGTGCATGGGGTGTGTTTGGAACATTTTGTCACCAGCCGAGGCCAAACTTCAGCGCTTCCCCACCTCACCCCAGAAAGCAGGATGAACTACATCTGTGGTACCTTTCAGCTGCCTACCGGGGTAGTGGAAGAACTTACAACGGAACTCCTTTCTGGCACCTTCCCCGGTGGTGTTGTGCATGGGGTGTGTTTGGAACATTTTGTCACCAGCCGAGTCCAAAATTCAGCGCTTCCCTATCTCAGCCCAGAAAGCAGGATGAACTACATCTGTGGTACCTTTCAGCTGCCTACCGGGGTAGTGTAAAAACTAGCAAAGGAACTCCTTTCTGACACCTTCCCCGGTGGAGTCGTGCATGGGGTGTGTTTGGAACATTTTGTCACCAGCCGAGGCCAAACTTCAGCGCTTCCCCACCTCACCCCAGAAAGCAGGATGAACTACATCTGTGGTAGCTTTCAGCTGCCTACCGGGGTAGTGGAAGAACTTACAGCGGAACTCCTTTCTGGCACCTTCCACGGTGGAGTTGTGCATGGGGTGTGTTTGGAACATTTTGTCACCAGCCAAGTCCAAAATTCAGCGCTTCCCCATCTCAGCCCAGAAAGCAGGTAGAACAAGTCTTGTGGTGCCTTTCAGCTGCCTACCCGAGTAATGTAAAAACTAGCAACAGAACTCCTGTCTGGCACCTTCCCCAGTGGAGTTGTGCATGGGGTGTGTTTGGAACATTTTGTCACCAGCCGAGTCCAAAATTCAGCGCTTCCCCATCTCAGCCCAGAAAGCAGGTAGATCAAGTTTTGTGGTGCCTTTCAGCTGCCTACTGGGGTAATGTAAAAACTAGCAACAGAACTCCTTTCTGGCACCTTCCCCGATGGAGTTGTGCATGGGGTGTGTTTGGAACATTTTGTCACCAGCCGAGTCCAAAATTCAGCGCTTCCCCATCTCAGCCCAGAAAGCAGGTAGAACAAGTCTTGTGGTGCCTTTCAGCTGCCTACCGGGGTAATGTAAAAAGTTCCAACAGAACTCCTTTCTGGCACCTTGCCCGATGGAGTTGTGCATGGGGTGTGTTTGGAACATGTTGTCACCAGCCGAGGCCAAAATTCAGCGCTTCCCCATCTCAGCCCAGAAAGCAGCTAGAACAACTTTTGTGGTGCCTTTCAGCTGCCTACCCAAGCAATGTAAAAAGTACCAAGAGAACTCCTGTCTGGCACCTTCCCCGGTGGAGTCGTGCATGGGGTGTGTTTGGAACATTTTGTCACCAGCCGAGGCCAAAATTCAGCGCTTCCCCACCTCACCCCAGAAAGCAGGTAGAACAAGTCTTGTGGTGCCTTTCAGCTGCCTACCCGAGCAATGTAAAAAGTACCAAGAGAACTCCTTTCTGGCACCTTCCCCGGTGGAGTTGTGCATGGGGTGGGTTTGGAACATTTTGTCACCAGCCGAGTCCAAAATTCAGCGCTTCCCTATCTCAGCCCAGAAAGCAGGATGAACTACATCTGTGGTACCTTTCAGCTGCCTACCGGGGTAGTGGAAGAACTTACAACGGAACTCCTTTCTGGCACCTTCCCCGGAGGAGTTGTGCATGGGGTGTGTTTGGTACATTTTGTCACCAGCCGAGTCCAAAATTCAGCGCTTCCCCATCTCAGCCCAGAAAGCAGGTAGAAGAAGTCTTGTGGTGCCTTTCAGCTGCCTACCCGAGCAATGTAAAAAGTTCCAAAAGAACTCCTTTCTGGCACCTTCCCCGGTGGAGGTGTGCATGGGGTGTGTTTGGAACATTTTGTCACCAGCCGAGGCCAAAATTCAGCGCTTCCCCATCTCAGCCCAGAAAGCAGGTAGAACAAGTCTTGTGGTGCCTTTCAGCTGCCTACCGGGGTAATGTATAAACTAGCAACAGAAGTCGTATCTGGCCCCTTCCCTGATGGAGTTGTGCATGGGGTGTGTTTGGAACATTTTGTCACCAGCCGAGTCCAAAATTCAGCGCTTCCCCATCTCAGCCCAGAAAGCAGGTAGAACAAGTCTTGTGGTGCCTTTCAGCTGCCTACCCGAGTAATGTAAAAAGTTCCAACAGAACTCCTTTCTGGCACCTTGCCCGATGGAGTTGTGCATGGGGTGTGTTTGGAACATTTTGTCACCAGCCGAGTCCAAAATTCACCGATTCCCCATCTCAGCCCAGAAAGCAGGTAGAACAAGTCTTGTGGTGCCTTTCAGCTGCCTACCGGGGTAATGTAAAAACTAGCAAGAGAACTCATATCTGGCCCCTTCCCCGAAGGAGTTGTGCATGGGGTGTGTTTGGAACATTTTGTCACCAGCCGAGTCCAAACTTCAGCGCTTCCCCACCTCACCCCAGAAAGCAGGATGAACTACATCTGTGGTACCTTTCAGCTGCCTACCGGGGTAGTGTAAAAACTACCAACGGAACTTCTTTCTGGCACCTTCCCCGGTGGAGTTGTGCATGGGGTGTGTTTGGAACATTTTGTCACCCACCGAGGCCAAAATTCAGCGCTTCCCCATCTCAGCCCAGAAAGCAGGTAGAACAAGTCTTGTGGTGCCTTTCAGCTGCCTACCCGAGTAATGTAAAACGTTCCAACAGAACTCCTTTCTGGCACCTTGCCCGATGGAGTTGTGCATGGGGTGTGTTTGGAACATTTTGTCACCAGCCGAGTCCAAAATTCAGCGCTTCCCTATCTCAGCCCAGAAAGCAGGATGAACTACATCTGTGGTACCTTTCAGCTGCCTACCGGGGTAGTGTAAAAACTAGCAAAGGAACTCCTTTCTGACACCTTCCCCGGTGGAGTCGTGCATGGGGTGTGTTTGGAACATTTTGTCACCAGCCGAGGCCAAACTTCAGCGCTTCCCCACCTCACCCCAGAAAGCAGGATGAACTACATCTGTGGTACCTTTCAGCTGCCTACCGGGGTAGTGGAAGAACTTACAGCGGAACTCCTTTCTGGCACCTTCCACGGTGGAGTTGTGCATGGGGTGTGTTTGGAACATTTTGTCACCAGCCGAGTCCAAAATTCAGCGCTTCCCCATCTCAGCCCAAAAAGCAGGTAGAACAAGTCTTGTGGTGCCTTTCAGCTGCCTACCCGAGCAATGTAAAAAGTACCAAGAGAACTTTTTTCTGGCACCTTCCCCGGTGGAGTTGTGCATGGGGTGTGTTTGGAACATTTTGTCACCAGCCGAGGCCAAAATTCAGTGCTTCCCAACCTCACCCCAGAAAGCAGGATGAACTACATCTGTGGTACCTTTCAGCTGCCTACCGGGGTAGTGTAAAAACTAGCAAAGGAACTTCTTTCTGGCACCTTCCCCGGTGGAGTTGTGCATGGGGTGTGTTTGGAACATTTTGTCACCAGCCGAGGCCAAAATTCAGCGCTTCCCCACCTCACCCCAGAAAGCAGGATGAACTACATCTGTGGTACCTTTCAGCTGCCTACCGGGGTAGTGTAAAAACTAGCAAAGGAACTCCTTTCTGACACCTTCCCCGGTGGAGTCGTTCATGGGGTGTGTTTGGAACATTTTGTCACCAGCCGAGGCCAAACTTCAGCGCTTCCCCACCTCACCCCAGAAAGCAGGTAGATCAAGTTTTGTGGTGCCTTTCAGCTGCCTACCGGGGTAATGTAAAAACTAGCAACAGAACTCCTTTCTGGCACCTTCCCCGATGGAGTTGTGCATGGGGTGTGTTTGGAACATTTTGTCACCAGCCGAGTCCAAAATTCAGCGCTTCCCCATCTCAGCCCAGAAAGCAGGTAGAACAAGTCTTGTGGTGCCTTTCAGCTGCCTACCCAAGTAATGTAAAAAGTTCCAACAGAACTCCTTTCTGGCACCTTGCCCGATGGAGTTGTGCATGGGGTGTGTTTGGAACATTTTGTCACCAGCCGAGGCCAAAATTCAGCGCTTCGCCATCTCAGCCCAGAAAGCAGCTAGAACAACTTTTGTGGTGCCTTTCAGCTGCCTACCCAAGCAATGTAAAAAGTACCAAGAGAACTCCTGTCTGGCACCTTCCCCGGTGGAGTCGTGCATGGGGTGTGTTTGGAACATTTTGTCACCAGCCGAGGCCAAACTTCAGCGCTTCCCCACCTCACCCCAGAAAGCAGGATGAACTACATCTGTGGTACCTTTCAGCTGCCTACCGGGGTAGTGGAAGAACTTACAACGGAACTCCTTTCTGGCACCTTCCCCGGTGGAGTTGTGCATGGGGTGTGTTTGGAACATTTTGTCACCAGCCGAGGCCAAAATTCAGCGCTTCCCCACCTCACCCCAGAAAGCAGGATGAACTACATCTGTGGTACCTTTCAGCTGCCTACCGGGGTAGTGTAAGAACTTACAACGGAACTCCTTTCTGGCACCTTCCCCGGTGGAGTTGTGCATGGGGTGTGTTTGGAACATTTTGTCACCAGCCAAGTCCAAAATTCAGCGCTTCCCCATCTCAGCCCAGAAAGCAGGTAGAACAAGTCTTGTGGTGCCTTTCAGCTGCCTACCCGAGTAATGTAAAAACTAGCAACAGAACTCCTTTCTGGCACCTTCCCCGATGGAGTTGTGCATGGGGTGTGTTTGGAACATTTTGTCACCAGCCGAGTCCAAAATTCAGCGCTTCCCCATCTCAGCCCAAAAAGCAGGTAGAACAAGTCTTGTGGTGCCTTTCAGCTGCCTACCCGAGCAATGTAAAAAGTACCAAGAGAACTCCTTTCTGGCACCTTCCCCGGTGGAGTTGTGCATGGGGTGTGTTTGGAACATTTTGTCACCAGCCGAGGCCAAAATTCAGTGCTTCCCAACCTCACCCCAGAAAGCAGGATGAACTACATCTGTGGTACCTTTCAGCTGCCTACCGGGGTAATGTATAAACTAGCAACAGAAGTCGTATCTGGCCCCTTCTCTGATGGAGTTGTGCATGGGGTGTGTTTGGAACATTTTGTCACCAGCCGAGTCCAAAATTCAGCGCTTCCCTATCTCAGCCCAGAAAGCAGGATGAACTACATCTGTGGTACCTTTCAGCTGCCTACCGGGGTAGTGTAAAAACTAGCAAAGGAACTCCTTTCTGACACCTTCCCCGGTGGAGTCGTTCATGGGGTGTGTTTGGAACATTTTGTCACCAGCCGAGGCCAAACTTCAGCGCTTCCCCACCTCACCCCAGAAAGCAGGATGAACTACATCTGTGGTACCTTTCAGCTGCCTACCGGGGTAGTGTAAGAACTTACAACGGAACTCCTTTCTGGCACCTTCCCCGGTGGAGTTGTGCATGGGGTGTGTTTGGAACATTTTGTCACCAGCCAAGTCCAAAATTCAGCGCTTCCCCATCTCAGCCCAGAAAGCAGGTAGAACAAGTCTTGTGGTGCCTTTCAGCTGCCTACCCGAGTAATGTAAAAACTAGCAACAGAACTCCTGTCTGGCACCTTCCCCAGTGGAGTTGTGCATGGGGTGTGTTTGGAACATTTTGTCACCAGCCAAGTCCAAAATTCAGCGCTTCCCCATCTCAGCCCAGAAAGCAGGTAGAACAAGTCTTGTGGTGCCTTTCAGCTGCCTACCCGAGCAATGTAAAAAGTACCAAGAGAACTCCTTTCTGGCACCTTCCCCGGTGGAGTTGTGCATGGGGTGTGTTTGGAACATTTTGTCACCAGCCGAGTCCAAAATTCAGCGCTTCCCCATCTCAGCCCAGAAAGCAGGTAGAACAAGTCTTGTGGTGCCTTTCAGCTGCCTACCCGAGTAATGAAAAAACTAGCAACAGAACGCCTTTCTGGCACCTTCCCCAGTGGAGTTGTGCATGGGGTGTGTTTGGAACATTTTGTCACCAGCCGAGTCCAAAATTCAGCGCTTCCCCATCTCAGCCCAGAAAGCAGGTAGAACAAGTTTTGTGGTGCCTTTCAGCTGCCTACCCGAGCAATGTAAAAAGTACCAAGAGAACTCCTTTCTGGCACCTTCCCCGGTGGAGTTGTGCATGGGGTGTGTTTGGAACATTTTGTCACCAGCCGAGTCCAAAATTCAGCGCTTCCCTATCTCAGCCCAGAAAGCAGGATGAACTACATCTGTGGTACCTTTCAGCTGCCTACCGGGGTAGTGTAAAAACTAGCAAAGGAACTTCTTTCTGGCACCTTCCCCGGTGGAGTTGTGCATGGGGTGGGTTTGGTACATTTTGTCACCAGCCGAGTCCAAAATTCAGCGCTTCCCTATCTCAGCCCAGAAAGCAGGATGAACTACATCTGTGGTACCTTTCAGCTGCCTACCGGGGTAGTGTAAAAACTAGCAAAGGAACTCCTTTCTGACACCTTCCCCGGTGGAGTCGTGCATGGGGTGTGTTTGGAACATTTTGTCACCAGCCGAGGCCAAACTTCAGCGCTTCCCCACCTCACCCCAGAAAGCAGGATGAACTACATCTGTGGTACCTTTCAGCTGCCTACCGGGGTAGTGGAAGAACTTACAACGGAACTCCTTTCTGGCACCTTCCCCGGTGGAGTTGTGCATGGGGTGTGTTTGGAACATTTTGTCACCAGCCGAGTCCAAAATTCAGCGCTTCCCCATCTCAGCCCAGAAAGCAGGTAGAACAAGTCTTGTGGTGCCTTTCAGCTGCCTACCCGAGTAATGTAAAAACTAGCAACAGAACTCCTTTCTGGCACCTTCCCCAGTGGAGTTGTGCATGGGGTGTGTTTGGAACATTTTGTCACCAGCCGAGTCCAAAATTCAGCGCTTCCCCATCTCAGCCCAGAAAGCAGGTAGAACAAGTCTTGTGGTGCCTTTCAGCTGCCTACCCGAGTAATGTAAAAAGTTCCAACAGAACTCCTTTCTGGCACCTTGCCCGATGGAGTTGTGCATGGGGTGTGTTTGGAACATTTTGTCACCAGCCGAGTCCAAAATTCAGCGATTCCCCATCTCAGCCCAGAAAGCAGGTAGAACAAGTCTTGTGGTGCCTTTCAGCTGCCTACCGGGGTAATGTAAAAACTAGCAAGAGAACTCATATCTGGCCCCTTCCCCGAAGGAGTTGTGCATGGGGTGTGTTTGGAACATTTTGTCACCAGCCGAGTCCAAACTTCAGCGCTTCCCCACCTCACCCCAGAAAGCAGGATGAACTACATCTGTGGTACCTTTCAGCTGCCTACCGGGGTAGTGTAAGAACTTACAACGGAACTCCTTTCTGGCACCTTCCCCGGTGGAGTTGTGCATGGGGTGTGTTTGGAACATTTTGTCACCAGCCAAGTCCAAAATTCAGCGCTTCCCCATCTCAGCCCAGAAAGCAGGTAGAACAAGTCTTGTGGTCCCTTTCAGCTAGCTACCCGAGTAATGTAAAAACTAGCAACAGAACTCCTGTCTGGCCCCTTCCCCAGTGGAGTTGTGCATGGGGTGTGTTTGGAACATTTTGTCACCAGCCGAGTCCAAAATTCAGCGCTTCCCCATCTCAGCCCAGAAAGCAGGTAGATCAAGTTTTGTGGTGCCTTTCAGCTGCCTACCGGGGTAATGTAAAAACTAGCAACAGAACTCCTTTCTGGCACGTTCCCCGATGGAGTTGTGCATGGGGTGTGTTTGGAACATTTTGTCACCAGCCGAGTCCAAAATTCAGCGCTTCCCCATCTCAGCCCAGAAAGCAGGTAGAACAAGTCTTGTGGTGCCTTTCAGCTGCCTACCCGAGTAATGTAAAAAGTTCCAACAGAACTCCTTTCTGGCACCTTGCCCGATGGAGTTGTGCATGGGGTGTGTTTGGAACATTTTGTCACCAGCCGAGGCCAAAATTCAGCGCTTCGCCATCTCAGCCCAGAAAGCAGCTAGAACAACTTTTGTGGTGCCTTTCAGCTGCCTACCCAAGCAATGTAAAAAGTACCAAGAGAACTCCTGTCTGGCACCTTCCCCGGTGGAGTCGTGCATGGGGTGTGTTTGGAACATTTTGTCACCAGCCGAGGCCAAACTTCAGCGCTTCCCCACCTCACCCCAGAAAGCAGGATGAACTACATCTGTGGTACCTTTCAGCTGCCTACCGGGGTAGTGGAAGAACTTACAACGGAACTCCTTTCTGGCACCTTCCCCGGTGGAGTTGTGCATGGGGTGTGTTTGGAACATTTTGTCACCAGCCGAGTCCAAAATTCAGCGCTTCCCTATCTCAGCCCAGAAAGCAGGATGAACTACATCTGTGGTACCTTTCAGCTGCCTACCGGGGTAGTGTAAAAACTAGCAAAGGAACTCCTTTCTGACACCTTCCCCGGTGGAGTCGTGCATGGGGTGTGTTTGGAACATTTTGTCACCAGCCGAGGCCAAACTTCAGCGCTTCCCCACCTCACCCCAGAAAGCAGGATGAACTACATCTGTGGTAGCTTTCAGCTGCCTACCGGGGTAGTGGAAGAACTTACAGCGGAACTCCTTTCTGGCACCTTCCACGGTGGAGTTGTGCATGGGGTGTGTTTGGAATATTTTGTCACCAGCCAAGTCCAAAATTCAGCGCTTCCCCATCTCAGCCCAGAAAGCAGGTAGAACAAGTCTTGTGGTGCCTTTCAGCTGCCTACCCGAGTAATGTAAAAACTAGCAACAGAACTCCTGTCTGGCACCTTCCCCAGTGGAGTTGTGCATGGGGTGTGTTTGGAACATTTTGTCACCAGCCGAGTCCAAAATTCAGCGCTTCCCCATCTCAGCCCAGAAAGCAGGTAGATCAAGTTTTGTGGTGCCTTTCAGCTGCCTACCGGGGTAATGTAAAAACTAGCAACAGAACTCCTTTCTGGCACCCTTCCCCGATGGAGTTGTGCATGGGGTGTGTTTGGAACATTTTGTCACCAGCCGAGTCCAAAATTCAGCGCTTCCCCATCTCAGCCCAGAAAGCAGGTAGAACAAGTCTTGTGGTGCCTTTCAGCTGCCTACCCGGGGTAATGTAAAAAAGTTCCAACAGAACTCCTTTCTGGCACCTTGCCCGATGGAGTTGTGCATGGGGTGTGTTTGGAACATGTTGTCACCAGCCGAGGCCAAAATTCAGCGCTTCCCCATCTCAGCCCAGAAAGCAGCTAGAACAACTTTTGTGGTGCCTTTCAGCTGCCTACCCAAGCAATGTAAAAAGTACCAAGAGAACTCCTGTCTGGCACCTTCCCCGGTGGAGTCGTGCATGGGGTGTGTTTGGAACATTTTGTCACCAGCCGAGGCCAAAATTCAGCGCTTCCCCACCTCACCCCAGAAAGCAGGTAGAACAAGTCTTGTGGTGCCTTTCAGCTGCCTACCCGAGCAATGTAAAAAGTACCAAGAGAACTCCTTTCTGGCACCTTCCCCGGTGGAGTTGTGCATGGGGTGGGTTTGGAACATTTTGTCACCAGCCGAGGCCAAAATTCAGCGCTTCCCTATCTCAGCCCAGAAAGCAGGATGAACTACATCTGTGGTACCTTTCAGCTGCCCTACCGGGGTAGTGGAGGAACTTACAACGGAACTCCTTTCTGGCACCTTCCCCGGAGGAGTTGTGCATGGGGTGTGTTTGGTACATTTTGTCACCAGTCGAGTCCAAAATTCAGCGCTTCCCCATCTCAGCCCAGAAAGCAGGTAGAAGAAGTCTTGTGGTGCCTTTCAGCTGCCTACCCGAGCAATGTAAAAAAGTTCCAAAAGAACTCCTTTCTGGCACCTTCCCCGGTGGAGTTTGTGCATGGGGTGTGTTTGGAACATTTTGTCACCAGCCGAGGCCAAAATTCAGCGCTTCCCCATCTCAGCCCAGAAAGCAGGTAGAACAAGTCTTGTGGTGCCTTTCAGCTGCCTACCGGGGTAATGTATAAACTAGCAACAGAAGTCGTATCTAGCCCCTTCACTGATGGAGTTGTGCATGGGGTGTGTTTGGAACATTTTGTCACCAGCCGAGTCCAAAATTCAGCGCTTCCCCATCTCATCCCAGAAAGCAGGTAGAACAAGTCTTGTGGTGCCTTTCAGCTGCCTACCCGAGTAATGTAAAAAGTTCCAACAGAACTCCTTTCTGGCACCTTGCCCGATGGAGTTGTGCATGGGGTGTGTTTGGAACATTTTGTCACCAGCCGAGTCCAAAATTCACCGATTCCCCCATCTCAGCCCAGAAAGCAGGTAGAACAAGTCTTGTGGTGCCTTTCAGCTGCCTACCGGGGTAATGTAAAAAACTAGCAAGAGAACTCATATCTGGCCCCTTCCCCGAAGGAGTTGTGCATGGGGTGTGTTTGGAACATTTTGTCACCAGCCGAGTCCAAACTTCAGCGCTTCCCCACCTCACCCCAGAAAGCAGGATGAACTACATCTGTGGTACCTTTCAGCTGCCTACCGGGGTAGTGTAAAAACTACCAACGGAACTTCTTTCTGGCACCTTCCCCGGTGGAGTTGTGCATGGGGTGTGTTTGGAACATTTTGTCACCAGCCGAGTCCAAAATTCAGCGCTTCCCCATCTCAGCCCAGAAAGCAGGTAGAACAAGTCTTGTGGTGCCTTTCAGCTGCCTACCCGAGTAATGTAAAAAGTTCCAACAGAACTCCCTTTCTGGCACCTTCCCCGGTGGAGTTGTGCATGGGGTGTGTTTGGAACATTTTGTCACCAGCCGAGGCCAAAATTCAGCGCTTCCCCATCTCAGACCAGAAAGCAGGTAGAACAAGTCTTGTGGTGCCTTTCAGCTGCCTACCCGAGCAATGTAAAAAGTACCAAGAGAACTCCTTTCTGGCACCTTCCCCCGGTGGAGTTGTGCATGGGGTGTGTTTGGAACATTTTGTCACCAGCCGAGGCCAAACTTCAGCGCTTCCCCACCTCACCCCAGAAAGCAGGATGAACTACATCTGTGGTACCTTTCAGCTGCCTACCGGGGTAGTGTAAGAACTTACAACGGAACTCCTTTCTGGCACCTTCCCCGGTGGAGTTGTGCATGGGGTGTGTTTGGAACATTTTGTCACCAGCCGAGGCCAAATTCAGCGCTTCCCCCATCTCAGCCCAGAAAGCAGGATGAACTACATCTGTGGTAACCTTTCAGCTGCCCTACCCGGGGTAGTGTAAGAACTTACAACGGAACTCCTTTCTGGCACCTTCCCCCGGTGGAGTTTTGCATTGGGTGTGTTTGGAACATTTTGTCACCAGCCAAGTCCAAAATTCAGCGCTTCCCCATCTCAGCCCAGAAAGCAGGTAGAACAAGTCTTGTGGTGCCTTTCAGCTGCCTACCCGAGTAATGTAAAAAGTACCAAGAGAACTCCTTTCTGGCCCCTTCCCCGGTGGAGTTGTGCATGGGGTGTGTTTGGAACATTTTGTCACCAGCCGAGGCCAAAATTCAGTGCTTCCCAACCTCACCCCAGAAAGCAGGATGAACTACATCTGTGGTACCTTTTCAGCTGCCTACCGGGGTAGTGTAAAAACTAGCAAAGGAACTTCTTTCTGGCACCTTCCCCGGTGGAGTTGTGCATGGGGTGTGCTTGGAACATTTTGTCACCAGCCGAGTCCAAAATTCAGCGCTTCCCCACCTCACCCCAGTAAGCAGGATGAACTACATCTGTGGTACCTTTCAGCTGCCTACCGGGGTAGTGTAAGAACTTACAACGGAACTCCTTTCTGGCACCTTCCCCGGTGGAGTTGTGCATGGGGTGTGTTTGGAACATTTTGTCACCAGCCGAATCCAAAATTCAGCGCTTCCCCATCTCAGCCCAGAAAGCAGGTAGAACAAGTCTTGTGGTGCCTTTCAGCTGCCTACCCGAGTAATGTAAAAAGTACCAAGAGAACTCCTTTCTGGCACCTTCCCCGGTGGAGTTGTGCATGGGGTGTGTTTGGAACATTTTGTCACCAGCCGAGGCCAAAATTCAGTGCTTCCCAACCTCACCCCAGAAAGCAGGATGAACTACATCTGTGGTACCTTTCAGCTGCCTACCGGGGTAGTGTAAAAACTAGCAAAGGAACTTCTTTCTGGCACCTTCCCCCGGTGGAGTTGTGCATGGGGTGTGTTTGGAACATTTTGTCACCAGCCGAGTCCAAAATTCAGCGCTTCCCTATCTCAGCCCAGAAAGCAGGATGAACTACATCTGTGGTACCTTTCAGCTGCCTACCGGGGTAGTGTAAAAACTAGCAAAGGAACTCCTTTCTGACACCTTCCCCGGTGGAGTCGTTCATCGGGGTGTGTTTGGAACATTTTGTCACCAGCCGAGTCCAAAATTCAGCGCTTCCCCACCTCACCCCCAGAAAGCAGGATGAACTACATCTGTGGTACCTTTCAGCTGCCTACCGGGGTAGTGTAAGAACTTACAACGGAACTCCTTTCTGGCACCTTCCCCCGGTGGAGTTGTGCATGGGGTGTGTTTGGAACATTTTGTCACCAGCCAAGTCCAAAATTCAGCGCCTCCCCATCTCAGCCCAGAAAGCAGGTAGAACAAGTCTTGTGGTGCCTTTCAGCTGCCTACCCGAGTAATGTAAAAACTAGCAACAGAACTCCTGTCTGGCACCTTCCCCAGTGGAGTTGTGCATGGGGTGTGTTTGGAACATTTTGTCACCAGCCGAGTCCAAAATTCAGCGCTTCCCCATCTCAGCCCAGAAAGCAGGTAGAACAAGTCTTGTGGTGCCTTTCAGCTGCCTACCCGAGCAATGTAAAAAGTACCAAGAGAACTCCTTTCTGGCACCTTCCCCGGTGGAGTTGTGCATGGGGTGTGTTTGGAACATTTTGTCACCAGCCGAGTCCAAAATTCAGCGCTTCCCCATCTCAGCCCAGAAAGCAGGTAGAACAAGTCTTGTGGTGCCTTTCAGCTGCCTACCCGAGTAATGTAAAAACTAGCAACAGAACTCCTTTCTGGCACCTTCCCCAGTGGAGTTGTGCATGGGGTGTGTTTGGAACATTTTGTCACCAGCCGAGGCCAAAATTCAGCGCTTCCCCATCTCAGCCCAGAAAGCAGCTAGAACAACTTTTGTGGTGCCTTTCAGCTGCCTACCCAAGCAATGTAAAAAGTACGAAGAGAACTCCTTTCTGGCACCTTCCCCGGTGGAGTCGTGCATGGGGTGTGTTTGGAACATTTTGTCACCAGCCGAGGCCAAACTTCAGCGCTTCCACACCTCACCCCAGAAAGCAGGATGAACTACATCTGTGGTACCTTTCAGCTGCCTACCGGGGTAGTGGAAGAACTTACAACGGAACTCCTTTCTGGCACCTTCCCCGGTGGAGTTGTGCATGGGGTGTGTTTGGAACATTTTGTCACCAGCCGAGGCCAAAATTCAGTGCTTCCCAACCTCACCCCAGAAAGCAGGATGAACTACATCTGTGGTACCTTTCAGCTGCCTACCGGGGTAGTGTAAAAACTAGCAAAGGAACTCCTTTCTGACACCTTCCCCGGTGGAGTCGTTCATGGGGTGTGTTTGGAACATTTTGTCACCAGCCGAGTCCAAAATTCAGCGCTTCCCCATCTCAGCCCAGAAAGCAGGATGAACTACATCTCTGGTACCTTTCAGCTGCCTACCGGGGTAGTGTAAGAACTTACAACGGAACTCCTTTCTGGCACCTTCCCCGGTGGAGTTGTGCATGGGGTGTGTTTGGAACATTTTGTCACCAGCCAAGTCCAAAATTCAGCGCTTCCCCATCTCAGCCCAGAAAGCAGGTAGAACAAGTCTTGTGGTGCCTTTCAGCTGCCTACCCGAGTAATGTAAAAACTAGCAACAGAACTCCTGTCTGGCACCTTCCCCAGTGGAGTTGTGCATGGGGTGTGTTTGGAACATTTTGTCACCAGCCGAGTCCAAAATTCAGCGCTTCCCCATCTCAGCCCAGAAAGCAGGTAGAACAAGTCTTGTGGTGCCTTTCAGCTGCCTACCCAAGCAATGTAAAAAGTACCAAGAGAACTCCTTTCTGGCACCTTCCCCGGTGGAGTTGTGCATGGGGTGTGTTTGGAACATTTTGTCACCAGCCGAGTCCAAAATTCAGCGCTTCCCCATCTCAGCCCAGAAAGCAGGTAGAACAAGTCTTGTGGTGCCTTTCAGCTGCCTACCCGAGTAATGTAAAAACTAGCAACAGAACTCCTTTGGGGCACCTTCCCCAGTGGAGTTGTGCATGGGGTGTGTTTGGAACATTTTGTCACCAGTCGAGTCCAAAATTCAGTGCTTCCCCATCTCAGCCCAGAAAGCAGGTAGAACAAGTCTTGTGGTGCCTTTCAGCTGCCTACCCGAGTAATGTAAAAACTAGCAACAGAACTCCTTTCTGGCACCTTCCCCAGTGGAGTTGTGCATGGGGTGTGTTTGGAACATTTTGTCACCAGCCGAGTCCAAAATTCAGCGCTTCCCCATCTCAGCCCAGAAAGCAGGTAGAACAAGTCTTGTGGTGCCTTTCAGCTGCCTACCCGAGTAATGTAAAAACTAGCAACAGAACTCCTTTCTGGCACCTTCCCCAGTGGAGTTGTGCATGGGGTGTGTTTGGAACATTTTGTCACCAGCCGAGTCCAAAATTCAGCGATTCCCCATCTCAGCCCAGAAAGCAGGTAGAACAAGTCTTGTGGTGCCTTTCAGCTGCCTACCCGAGCAATGTAAAAAGTACCAACAGAACTCCTTTCTGGCACCTTCCCCGGTGGAGTTGTGCATGGGGTGTGTTTGGAACATTTTGTCACCAGCCGAGGCCAAAATTCAGCGCTTCCCTATCTCAGCCCAGAAAGCAGGATGAACTACATCTGTGGTACCTTTCAGCTGCCTACCGGGGTACTGTAAAAACTAGCAAAGGAACTTCTTTCTGGCACCTTCCCCGGTGGAGTTGTGCATGGGGTGTGTTTGGAACATTTTGTCACCAGCCGAGTCCAAAATTCAGCGCTTCCCTATCTCAGCCCAGAAAGCAGGATGAACTACATCTGTGGTACCTTTCAGCTGCCTAGCGGGGTAGTGGAAGAACTAGCAAAGGAACTCCTTTCTGACACCTTCCCCGGTGGAGTCGTGCATGGGGTGTGTTTGGAACATTTTGTCACCAGCCGAGGCCAAAATTCAGCGCTTCCCCACCTCACCCCAGAAAGCAGGATGAACTACATCTGTGGTACCTTTCAGCTGCCTACCGGGGTAGTGGAAGAACTTACAACGGAACTCCTTTCTGGCACCTTCCCCGGTGGAGTTGTGCATGGGGTGTGTTTGGAACATTTTGTCACCAGCCAAGTCCAAAATTCAGCGCTTCCCCATCTCAGCCCAGAAAGCAGGTAGAACAAGTCTTGTGGTGCCTTTCAGCTGCCTACCCGAGCAATGTAAAAAGCACCAAAACTCCTGTCTGGCACCTTCCCCGTTGGAGTTGTGCATGGGGTGTGTTTGGAACATTTTGTCACCAGCCGAGTCCAAAATTCAGCGCTTCCCCATCTCAGCCCAGAAAGCAGGTAGAACAAGTCTTGTGGTGCCTTTCAGCTGCCTACCCGAGTAATGTAAAAAGTACCAAGAGAACTCCTTTCTGGCACCTTCCCCAGTGGAGTTGTGCATGGGGTGTGTTTGGAACATTTTGTCACCAGCCGAGGCCAAAATTCAGCGCTTCCCTATCTCAGCCCAGAAAGCAGGATGAACTACATCTGTGGTACCTTTCAGCTGCCTACCGGGGCAGTGGAAGAACTTACAATGGAACTCCTTTCTGGCACCTTCCCCGGTGGAGTTGTGCATGGGGTGTGTTTGGTACATTTTGTCACCAGCCGAGTCCAAAATTCAGCGCTTCCCCATCTCAGCCCAGAAAGCAGGTAGAACAAGTCTTGTGGTGCCTTTCAGCTGCCTACCCGAGTAATGTAAAAACTAGCAACAGAACTCCTTTCTGGCACCTTCCCCAGTGGAGTTGTGCATGGGGTGTGTTTGGAACATTTTGTCACCAGCCGAGTCCAAACTTCAGCGCTTCTCCACCTCAGCCCAGAAAGCAGGTAGAACTACATCTGTGGTACCTTTCAGCTGCCTACCGGGGTAGTGTAAAAACTAGCAAAGGAACTTCTTTCTGGCACCTTCCCCGGTGGAGTTGTGTATGGGGTATGTTTGGTACATTTTGTCACCAGCCGAGTCCAAAATTCTGCGCTTCCCTATCTCAGCCCAGAAAGCAGGATGAACTACATCTGTGGTACCTTTCAGCTGCCTACCGGGGTAGTGTAAAAACTAGCAAAGGAACTCCTTTCTGACACCTTCCCCGGTGGAGTCGTGCATGGGGTGTGTTTGGAACATTTTGTCACCAGCCGAGGCCAAACTTCAGCGCTTCTCCACCTCACCCCAGAAAGCAGGATGAACTACATCTGTGGTACCTTTCAGCTGCCTACCGGGGTAGTGTAAGAACTTACAACGGAACTCCTTTCTGGCACCTTCCCCGGTTGAGTTGTGCATGGGGTGTGTTTGGAACATTTTGTCACCAGCCGAGGCCAAAATTCAGCGCTTCCCCACCTCACCCCAGAAAGCAGGATGAACTACATCTGTGGTACCTTTCAGCTGCCTACTGGGGTAGTGTAAGAACTTACAACGGAACTCCTTTCTGGCACCTTCCCCGGTGGAGTTGTGCATGGGGTGTGTTTGGAACATTTTGTCACCAGCCGAGTCCAAAATTCAGCGCTTCCCCATCTCAGCCCAGAAAGCAGGTAGAACAAGTCTTGTGGTGCCTTTCATCTGCCTACCCGAGCAATGTAAAAAGTACCAAGAGAACTCCTTTCTGGCACCTTCCCCGGTGGAGTTGTGCATGGGGTGTGTTTGGAACATTTTGTCACCAGCCGAGGCCAAAATTCAGCGCTTCCCTATCTCAGCCCAGAAAGCAGGATGAACTACATCTGTGGTACCTTTCAGCTGCCTACCGGGGTAGTGGAAGAACTTACAACGGAACTCCTTTCTGGCACCTTCCCCGGTGGAGTTGTGCATGGGGTGTGTTTGGTACATTTTGTCACCAGCCGAGTCCAAAATTCAGCGCTTCCCCATCTCAGCCCAGAAAGCAGGTAGAACAAGTTTTGTGGTGCCTTTCAGCTGCCTACCGGGGTAATGTAAAAACTAGCAACAGAACTCATATCTGGCCCCTTCCCCGATGGAGTTGTGCATGGGGTGTGTTTGGAACATTTTGTCACCAGCCGAGTCCAAAATTCAGCGCTTCCCCATCTCAGCCCAGAAAGCAGGTAGAACAAGTTTTGTGTTCCATTTCAGCTGCCTACCCGAGCAATGTAAAAAGTACCAACAGAACTCCTTTCTGGCACCTTCCCTGATGGAGTTGTGCATGGGGTGTGTTTGGAACATTTTGTCACCAGCCGAGTCCAAAATTCAGCGCTTCCCCATCTCAGCCCAGAAAGCAGGTAGAACAAGTCTTGTGGTGCCTTTCAGCTGCCTACCGGGGTAATGTAAAAACTAGCAAGAGAACTCATATCTGGCCCCTTCCCCGAAGGAGTTGTGCATGGGGTGTGTTTGGAACATTTTGTCACCAGCCGAGTCCAAACTTCAGCGCTTCCACACCTCACCCCAGAAAGCAGGATGAACTACATCTGTGGTACCTTTCAGCTGCCTACCGGGGTAGTGTAAAAACTACCAACGGAACTTATTTCTGGCACCTTCCCCGGTGGAGTTGTGCATGGGGTGTGTTTGGAACATTTTGTCACCAGCCGAGTCCAAAATTCAGCGCTTCCCCATCTCAGCCCAGAAAGCAGGATGAACTACATCTGTGGTACCTTTCAGCTGCCTACCCGAGTAATGTAAAAACTAGCAACAGAACTCCTTTCTGGCACCTTCCCCGGTGGAGTTGTGCATGGGGTGTGTTTGGAACATTTTGTCACCAGCCGAGTCCAAAATTCAGCGCTTCCCCATCTCAGCCCAGAAAGCAGGTAGAACAACTTTTGTGGTGCCTTTCAGCTGCCTACCCGAGTAATGTAAAAACTAGCAACAGAACTCCTTTCTGGCACCTTCCCCAGTGGAGTTGTGCATGGGGTGTGTTTGGAACATTTTGTCACCAGCCGAGTCCAAAATTCAGCGATTCCCCATCTCAGCCCAGAAAGCAGGTAGAACAAGTCTTGTGGTGCCTTTCAGCTGCCTACCGGGGTAATGTAAAAACTAGCAACAGAACTCATATCTGGCCCCTTCCCCGATGGAGTTGTGCATGGGGTGTGTTTGGAACATTTTGTCACCAGCCGAGTCCAAAATTCAGCGCTTCCCCATCTCAGCCCAGAAAGCAGGTAGAACAAGTTTTGTGTTGCATTTCAGCTGCCTACCCGAGCAATGTAAAAAGTACCAACAGAACTCCTTTCTGGCACCTTCCCCGATGGAGTTGTGCATGGGGTGTGTTTGGAACATTTTGTCACCAGCCGAGGCCAAAATTCAGCGCTTCCCCATCTCAGCCCAGAAAGCAGGTAGAACAAGTCTTGTGGTGCCTTTCAGCTGCCTACCCGGGGTAATGTAAAAACTAGCAAGAGAACTCATATCTGGCCCCTTCCCCGAAGGAGTTGTGCATGGGGTGTGTTTGGAACATTTTGTCACCAGCCGAGTCCAATCTTGAGCGCTTCCACACCTCACCCCAGAAAGCAGGATGAACTACATCTGTGGTACCTTTCAGCTGCCTACCGGGGTAGTGTAAAAACTACCAACGGAACTTCTTTCTGGCACCTTCCCCGGTGGAGTTGTGCATGGGGTGTGTTTGGAACATTTTGTCACCAGCCGAGTCCAAAATTCAGCGCTTCCCCATCTCAGCCCAGAAAGCAGGTAGAACAACTTTTGTGGTGCCTTTCAGCTGCCTACCCGAGTAATGTAAAAACTAGCAACAGAACTCCTTTCTGGCACCTTCCCCAGTGGAGTTGTGCATGGGGTGTGTTTGGAACATTTTGTCACCAGCCGAGTCCAAAATTCAGCGATTCCCCATCTCAGCCCAGAAAGCAGGTAGAACAAGTCTTGTGGTGCCTTTCAGCTGCCTACCCGAGCAATGTAAAAAGTACCAAGAGAACTCCTTTCTGGCACCTTCCCCGGTGGAGTTGTGCATGGGGTGTGTTTGGAACATTTTGTCACCAGCCGAGTCCAAAATTCAGCGCTTCCCTATCTCAGCCCAGAAAGCAGGATGAACTACATCTGTGGTACCTTTCAGCTGCCTACCGGGGTAGTGTAAGAACTTACAACGGAACTCCTTTCTGGCACCTTCCCCGGTGGAGTTGTGCATGGGGTGTGTTTGGAACATTTTGTCACCAGCCGAGGCCAAACTTCAGCGCTTCCCCACCTCACCTCAGAAAGCAGGATGAACTACATCTGTGGTACCTTTCAGCTGCCTACCGGGGTAGTGTAAGAACTTACAACGGAACTCCTTTCTGGCACCTTCCCCGGTGGAGTTGTGCATGGGGTGTGTTTGGAACATTTTGTCACCAGCCAAGTCCAAAATTCAGCGCTTCCCCATCTCAGCCCAGAAAGCAGGTAGAACAAGTCTTGTGGTGCCTTTCAGCTGCCTACCCGAGTAATGTAAAAACTAGCAACAGAACTCCTGTCTGGCACCTTCCCCAGTGGAGTTGTGCATGGGGTGTGTTTGGAACATTTTTTCACCAGCCAAGTCCAAAATTCAGCGCTTCCCCATCTCAGCCCAGAAAGCAGGTAGAACAAGTCTTGTGGTGCCTTTCAGCTGCCTACCGGGGTAGTGTAAAAACTACCAACAGAACTCCTTTCTGGCACCTTCCCCGGTGGAGTTGTGCATGGGGTGTGTTTGGAACATTTTGTCACCAGCCGAGTCCAAAATTCAGCGCTTCCCCATCTCAGCCCAGAAAGCAGGTAGAACAAGTTTTGTGTTCCATTTCAGCTGCCTACCCGAGCAATGTAAAAAGTACCAACAGAACTCCTTTCTGGCACCTTCCCCAGTGGAGTTGTGCATGGGGTGTGTTTGGAACATTTTGTCACCAGCCGAGTCCAAAATTCAGCGCTTCCCCATCTCAGCCCAGAAAGCAGGTAGAACAAGTCTTGTGGTGCCTTTCAGCTGCCTACCGGGGTAATGTAAAAACTAGCAAGAGAACTCATATCTGGCCCCTTCCCCGAAGGAGTTGTGCATGGGGTGTGTTTGGAACATTTTGTCACCAGCCGAGTCCAAACTTCAGCGCTTCCACACCTCACCCCAGAAAGCAGGATGAACTACATCTGTGGTACCTTTCAGCTGCCTACCGGGGTAGTGTAAAAACTACCAACGGAACTTATTTCTGGCACCTTCCCCGGTGGAGTTGTGCATGGGGTGTGTTTGGAACATTTTGTCACCAGCCGAGTCCAAAATTCAGCGCTTCCCTATCTCAGCCCAGAAAGCAGGATGAACTACATCTGTGGTACCTTTCAGCTGCCTACCCGAGTAATGTAAAACGTTCCAACAGAACTCCTTTCTGGCACCTTCCCCGGTGGAGTTGTGCATGGGGTGTGTTTGGAACATTTTGTCACCAGCCGAGTCCAAAATTCAGCGCTTCCCCATCTCAGCCCAGAAAGCAGGTAGAACAACTTTTGTGGTGCCTTTCAGCTGCCTACCCGAGTAATGTAAAAACTAGCAACAGAACTCCTTTCTGGCACCTTCCCCAGTGGAGTTGTGCATGGGGTGTGTTTGGAACATTTTGTCACCAGCCGAGTCCAAAATTCAGCGATTCCCCATCTCAGCCCAGAAAGCAGGTAGAACAAGTCTTGTGGTGCCTTTCAGCTGCCTACCGGGGTAATGTAAAAACTAGCAACAGAACTCATATCTGGCCCCTTCCCCGATGGAGTTGTGCATGGGGTGTGTTTGGAACATTTTGTCACCAGCCGAGTCCAAAATTCAGCGCTTCCCCATCTCAGCCCAGAAAGCAGGTAGAACAAGTTTTGTGTTGCATTTCAGCTGCCTACCCGAGCAATGTAAAAAGTACCAACAGAACTCCTTTCTGGCACCTTCCCCGATGGAGTTGTGCATGGGGTGTGTTTGGAACATTTTGTCACCAGCCGAGGCCAAAATTCAGCGCTTCCCCATCTCAGCCCAGAAAGCAGGTAGAACAAGTCTTGTGGTGCCTTTCAGCTGCCTACCCGGGGTAATGTAAAAACTAGCAAGAGAACTCATATCTGGCCCCTTCCCCGAAGGAGTTGTGCATGGGGTGTGTTTGGAACATTTTGTCACCAGCCGAGTCCAATCTTGAGCGCTTCCACACCTCACCCCAGAAAGCAGGATGAACTACATCTGTGGTACCTTTCAGCTGCCTACCGGGGTAGTGTAAAAACTACCAACGGAACTTCTTTCTGGCACCTTCCCCGGTGGAGTTGTGCATGGGGTGTGTTTGGAACATTTTGTCACCAGCCGAGTCCAAAATTCAGCGCTTCCCCATCTCAGCCCAGAAAGCAGGTAGAACAACTTTTGTGGTGCCTTTCAGCTGCCTACCCGAGTAATGTAAAAACTAGCAACAGAACTCCTTTCTGGCACCTTCCCCAGTGGAGTTGTGCATGGGGTGTGTTTGGAACATTTTGTCACCAGCCGAGTCCAAAATTCAGCGATTCCCCATCTCAGCCCAGAAAGCAGGTAGAACAAGTCTTGTGGTGCCTTTCAGCTGCCTACCCGAGCAATGTAAAAAGTACCAAGAGAACTCCTTTCTGGCACCTTCCCCGGTGGAGTTGTGCATGGGGTGTGTTTGGAACATTTTGTCACCAGCCGAGTCCAAAATTCAGCGCTTCCCTATCTCAGCCCAGAAAGCAGGATGAACTACATCTGTGGTACCTTTCAGCTGCCTACCGGGGTAGTGTAAGAACTTACAACGGAACTCCTTTCTGGCACCTTCCCCGGTGGAGTTGTGCATGGGGTGTGTTTGGAACATTTTGTCACCAGCCGAGGCCAAACTTCAGCGCTTCCCCACCTCACCTCAGAAAGCAGGATGAACTACATCTGTGGTACCTTTCAGCTGCCTACCGGGGTAGTGTAAGAACTTACAACGGAACTCCTTTCTGGCACCTTCCCCGGTGGAGTTGTGCATGGGGTGTGTTTGGAACATTTTGTCACCAGCCAAGTCCAAAATTCAGCGCTTCCCCATCTCAGCCCAGAAAGCAGGTAGAACAAGTCTTGTGGTGCCTTTCAGCTGCCTACCCGAGTAATGTAAAAACTAGCAACAGAACTCCTGTCTGGCACCTTCCCCAGTGGAGTTGTGCATGGGGTGTGTTTGGAACATTTTTTCACCAGCCAAGTCCAAAATTCAGCGCTTCCCCATCTCAGCCCAGAAAGCAGGTAGAACAAGTCTTGTGGTGCCTTTCAGCTGCCTACCGGGGTAGTGTAAAAACTAGCAAAGGAACTCGTTTCTGGCACCTTCCCCGGTGGAGTTGTGCATGGGGTGTGTTTGGAACATTTTGTCACCAGCCGAGGCCAAAATTCAGCGCTTCCCTATCTCAGCCCAGAAAGCAGGATGAACTACATCTGTGGTACCTTTCAGCTGCCTACCGGGGTAGTGGAAGAACTTACAACGGAACTCCTTTCTGGCACCTTCCCCGGTGGAGTTGTGCATGGGGTGTGTTTGGAACATTTTGTCACCAGCCGAGTCCAAAATTCAGCGCTTCCCCATCTCAGCCCAGAAAGCAGCTAGAACAAGTCTTGTGGTGCCTTTCAGCTGCCTACCCGAGCAATGTAAAAAGTACCAAGAGAACTCCTTTCTGGCACCTTCCATGGTGGAGTTGTGCATGGGGTGTGTTTGGAACATTTTGTCACCAGCCGAGGCCAAAATTCAGCGCTTCCCTATCTCAGCCCAGAAAGCAGGATGAACTACATCTGTGGTACCTTTCAGCTGCCTACCGGGGTAGTGTAAAAACTAGCAAAGGAACTTCTTTCTGGCACCTTCCCCGGTGGAGTTGTGCATGGGGTGTGTTTGGAACATTTTGTCACCAGCCGAGGCCAAACTTCAGCGCTTCCCTATCTCAGCCCAGAAAGCAGGATGAACTACATCTGTGGTACCTTTCAGATGCCTACCGGGGTAGTGGAAGAACTTACAACGGAACTCCTTTCTGGCACCTTCCCCGGTGGAGTTGTGCATGGGGTGTGTTTGGAACATTTTGTCACCAGCCGAGGCCAAAATTCAGCGCTTCCCCATCTCAGCCCAGAAAGCAGGTAGAAGAAGTCTTGTGGTGCCTTTCAGCTGCCTACCCGAGTAATGTAAAAAGTTCCAAAAGAACTCCTTTCTGGCACCTTCCCCAGTGGAGTTGTGCATGGGGTGTGTTTGGAACATTTTGTCACCAGCCGAGTCCAAAATTCAGCGCTTCCCCATCTCAGCCCAGAAAGCAGGTAGAACAAGTTTTGTGGTGCCTTTCAGCTGCCTACCGGGGTAATGTAAAAACTAGCAACAGAACTCCTTTCTGGCACCTTCCCCGATGGAGTTGTGCATGGGGTGTGTTTGGAACATTTTGTCACCAGCCGAGTCCAAAATTCAGCGCTTCCCCATCTCAGCCCAGAAAGCAGGTATAACAAGTCTTGTGATGCCTTTCAGCTGCCTACCCGAGTAATGTAAAAAGTTCCAACAGAACTCCTTTCTGGCACCTTGCCCGATGGAGTCGTGCATGGGGTGTGTTTGGAACATATTGTCACCAGCCGAGTCCAAACTTCAGCGCTTCCCCACCTCACCCCAGAAAGCAGGATGAACTA
The DNA here is from genome assembly GCF_023634155.1 of Falco peregrinus. Taxonomy (NCBI): domain Eukaryota; kingdom Metazoa; phylum Chordata; class Aves; order Falconiformes; family Falconidae; genus Falco; species Falco peregrinus. Next base: position 55,456,708 of record NC_073721.1, read on the forward strand.
CATCTGTGGTACCTTTCAGCTGCCTACCGGGGTAGTGGAAGAACTTACAACGGAACTCCTTTCTGGCACCTTCCCCGGTGGAGTTGTGCATGGGGTGTGTTTGGAACATTTTGTCACCAGCCGAGGCCAAAATTCAGCGCTTCCCCACCTCACCCCAGAAAGCAGGATGAACTACATCTGTGGTACCTTTCAGCTGCCTACCGGGGTAGTGTAAGAACTTACAACGGAACTCCTTTCTGGCACCTTCCCCGGTGGAGTTGTGCATGGGGTGTGTTTGGAACATTTTGTCACCAGCCGAGTCCAAAATTCAGCGCTTCCCCATCTCAGCCCAGAAAGCAGGTAGAACAAGTCTTGTGGTGCCTTTCAGCTGCCTACCCAAGTAATGTAAAAACTAGCAACAGAACTCCTTTCTGGCACCTTCCCCAGTGGAGTTGTGCATGGGGTGTGTTTGGAACATTTTGTCACCAGCCGAGGCCAAAATTCAGCGATTCCCCATCTCAGCCCAGAAAGCAGGTAGAACAAGTCTTATGGTGCCTTTCAGCTGCCTACCCGAGCAATGTAAAAACTAGCAACAGAACTCCTTTCTGGCACCTTCCCCGGTGGAGTTGTGCATGGGGTGTGTTTGGAACATTTTGTCACCAGCCGAGTCCAAAATTCAGCGCTTCCCTATCTCAGCCCAGAAAGCAGGATGAACTACATCTGTGGTACCTTTCAGCTGCCTACCGGGGTAGTGTAAAAACTAGCAAAGGAACTTCTTTCTGGCACCTTCCCCGGTGGAGTTGTGCATGGGGTGTGTTTGGTACATTTTGTCACCAGCCGAGTCCAAAATTCCGCGCTTCCCTATCTCAGCCCAGAAAGCAGGATGAACTACATCTGTGGTACCTTTCAGCTGCCTACCGGGGTAGTGTAAAAACTAGCAAAGGAACTCCTTTCTGGCACCTTCCCCGGTGGAGTCGTGCATGGGGTGTGTTTGGAACATTTTGTCACCAGCCGAGGCCAAACTTCAGCGCTTCCCCACCTCACCCCAGAAAGCAGGATGAACTACATCTGTGGTACCTTTCAGCTGCCTACCGGGGTAGTGTAAGAACTTACAATGGAACTCCTTTCTGGCACCTTCCCCGATGGAGTTGTGCATGGGGTGTGTTTGGAACATTTTGTCACCAGCCGAGTCCAAAATTCAGCGCTTCCCCATCTCAGCCCAGAAAGCAGGTAGAACAAGTCTTGTGGTGCCTTTCAGCTGCCTACCCGAGCAATGTAAAAAGTACCAAGAGAACTCCTTTCTGGCACCTTCCCCGGTGGAGTTGTGCATGGGGTGTGTTTGGAACATTTTGTCACCAGCCGAGGCCAAAATTCAGCGCTTCCCCACCTCACCCCAGAAAGCAGGATGAACTACATCTGTGGTACCTTTCAGCTGCCTACCGGGGTAGTGTAAGAACTTACAACGGAACTCCTTTCTGGCACCTTCCCCGGTGGAGTTGTGCATGGGGTGTGTTTGGAACATTTTGTCACCAGCCGAGTCCAAAATTCAGCGCTTCCCCATCTCAGCCCAGAAAGCAGGTAGAACAAGTCTTGTGGTGCCTTTCAGCTGCCTACCCAAGTAATGTAAAAACTAGCAACAGAACTCCTTTCTGGCACCTTCCCCAGTGGAGTTGTGCATGGGGTGTGTTTGGAACATTTTGTCACCAGCCGAGGCCAAAATTCAGCGATTCCCCATCTCAGCCCAGAAAGCAGGTAGAACAAGTCTTATGGTGCCTTTCAGCTGCCTACCCGAGCAATGTAAAAACTAGCAACAGAACTCCTTTCTGGCACCTTCCCCGGTGGAGTTGTGCATGGGGTGTGTTTGGAACATTTTGTCACCAGCCGAGTCCAAAATTCAGCGCTTCCCTATCTCAGCCCAGAAAGCAGGATGAACTACATCTGTGGTACCTTTCAGCTGCCTACCGGGGTAGTGTAAAAACTAGCAAAGGAACTTCTTTCTGGCACCTTCCCCGGTGGAGTTGTGCATGGGGTGTGTTTGGTACATTTTGTCACCAGCCGAGTCCAAAATTCCGCGCTTCCCTATCTCAGCCCAGAAAGCAGGATGAACTACATCTGTGGTACCTTTCAGCTGCCTACCGGGGTAGTGTAAAAACTAGCAAAGGAACTCCTTTCTGGCACCTTCCCCGGTGGAGTCGTGCATGGGGTGTGTTTGGAACATTTTGTCACCAGCCGAGGCCAAACTTCAGCGCTTCCCCACCTCACCCCAGAAAGCAGGATGAACTACATCTGTGGTACCTTTCAGCTGCCTACCGGGGTAGTGTAAGAACTTACAATGGAACTCCTTTCTGGCACCTTCCCCGATGGAGTTGTGCATGGGGTGTGTTTGGAACATTTTGTCACCAGCCGAGTCCAAAATTCAGCGCTTCCCCATCTCAGCCCAGAAAGCAGGTAGAACAAGTCTTGTGGTGCCTTTCAGCTGCCTACCCGAGCAATGTAAAAAGTACCAAGAGAACTCCTTTCTGGCACCTTCCCCGGTGGAGTTGTGCATGGGGTGTGTTTGGAACATTTTGTCACCAGCCGAGGCCAAAATTCAGCGCTTCCCTATCTCAGCCCAGAAAGCAGGATGAACTACATCTGTGGTACCTTTCAGCTGCCTACCGGGGTAGTGGAAGAACTTACAACGGAACTCCTTTCTGGCACCTTCCCCGGTGGAGTTGTGCACGGGGTGTGTTTGGTACATTTTGTCACCAGCCGAGTCCAAAATTCAGCGCTTCCCCATCTCAGCCCAGAAAGCAGGTAGAACAAGTTTTGTGGTGCCTTTCAGCTGCCTACCGGGGTAATGTAAAAACTAGCAACAGAACTCCTTTCTGGCACCTTCCCCGATGGAGTTGTGCATGGGGTGTGTTTGGAACATTTTGTCACCAGCCGAGTCCAAAATTCAGCGCTTCCCCATCTCAGCCCAGAAAGCAGGTAGAACAAGTCTTGTGATGCCTTTCAGCTGCCTACCCGAGTAATGTAAAAAGTTCCAACAGAACTCCTTTCTGGCACCTTGCCCGATGGAGTCGTGCATGGGGTGTGTTTGGAACATATTGTCACCAGCCGAGTCCAAACTTCAGCGCTTCCCCACCTCACCCCAGAAAGCAGGATGAACTACATCTGTGGTACCTTTCAGCTGCCTACCGGGGTAGTGGAAGAACTTACAACGGAACTCCTTTCTGGCACCTTCCCCGGTGGAGTTGTGCATGGGGTGTGTTTGGAACATTTTGTCACCAGCCGAGGCCAAAATTCAGCGCTTCCCTATCTCAGCCCAGAAAGCAGGATGAACTACATCTGTGGTACCTTTCAGCTGCCTACCGGGGTAGTGGAAGAACTTACAACGGAACTCCTTTCTGGCACCTTCCCCGGTGGAGTTGTGCACGGGGTGTGTTTGGTACATTTTGTCACCAGCCGAGTCCAAAATTCAGCGCTTCCCCATCTCAGCCCAGAAAGCAGGTAGAACAAGTTTTGTGGTGCCTTTCAGCTGCCTACCGGGGTAATGTAAAAACTAGCAACAGAACTCCTTTCTGGCACCTTCCCCGATGGAGTTGTGCATGGGGTGTGTTTGGAACATTTTGTCACCAGCCGAGTCCAAAATTCAGCGCTTCCCCATCTCAGCCCAGAAAGCAGGTAGAACAAGTCTTGTGATGCCTTTCAGCTGCCTACCCGAGTAATGTAAAAAGTTCCAACAGAACTCCTTTCTGGCACCTTGCCCGATGGAGTCGTGCATGGGGTGTGTTTGGAACATATTGTCACCAGCCGAGTCCAAACTTCAGCGCTTCCCCACCTCACCCCAGAAAGCAGGATGAACTACATCTGTGGTACCTTTCAGCTGCCTACCGGGGTAGTGGAAGAACTTACAACGGAACTCCTTTCTGGCACCTTCCCCGGTGGAGTTGTGCATGGGGTGTGTTTGGAACATTTTGTCACCAGCCGAGGCCAAAATTCAGCGCTTCCCCACCTCACCCCAGAAAGCAGGATGAACTACATCTGTGGTACCTTTCAGATGCCTACCGGGGTAGTGTAAGAACTTACAACGGAACTCCTTTCTGGCACCTTCCCCGGTGGAGTTGTGCATGGGGTGTGTTTGGAACATTTTGTCACCAGCCGAGTCCAAAATTCAGCGCTTCCCCATCTCAGCCCAGAAAGCAGGTAGAACAAGTCTTGTGGTGCCTTTCAGCTGCCTACCCGAGCAATGTAAAAAGTACCAAGAGAACTCCTTTCTGGCACCTTCCCCGGTGGAGTTGTGCATGGGGTGTGTTTGGAACATTTTGTCACCAGCCGAGGCCAAAATTCAGCGCTTCCCTATCTCAGCCCAGAAAGCAGGATGAACTACATCTGTGGTACCTTTCAGCTGCCTACCGGGGTAGTGGAAGAACTTACAACGGAACTCCTTTCTGGCACCTTCCCCGGTGGAGTTGTGCACGGGGTGTGTTTGGTACATTTTGTCACCAGCCGAGTCCAAAATTCAGCGCTTCCCCATCTCAGCCCAGAAAGCAGGTAGAACAAGTTTTGTGGTGCCTTTCAGCTGCCTACCGGGGTAATGTAAAAACTAGCAACAGAACTCCTTTCTGGCACCTTCCCCGATGGAGTTGTGCATGGGGTGTGTTTGGAACATTTTGTCACCAGCCGAGTCCAAAATTCAGCGCTTCCCCATCTCAGCCCAGAAAGCAGGTAGAACAAGTCTTGTGATGCCTTTCAGCTGCCTACCCGAGTAATGTAAAAAGTTCCAACAGAACTCCTTTCTGGCACCTTGCCCGATGGAGTCGTGCATGGGGTGTGTTTGGAACATATTGTCACCAGCCGAGTCCAAACTTCAGCGCTTCCCCACCTCACCCCAGAAAGCAGGATGAACTACATCTGTGGTACCTTTCAGCTGCCTACCGGGGTAGTGGAAGAACTTACAACGGAACTCCTTTCTGGCACCTTCCCCGGTGGAGTTGTGCATGGGGTGTGTTTGGAACATTTTGTCACCAGCCGAGGCCAAAATTCAGCGCTTCCCCACCTCACCCCAGAAAGCAGGATGAACTACATCTGTGGTACCTTTCAGATGCCTACCGGGGTAGTGTAAGAACTTACAACGGAACTCCTTTCTGGCACCTTCCCCGGTGGAGTTGTGCATGGGGTGTGTTTGGTACATTTTGTCACCAGCCGAGTCCAAAATTCAGCGCTTCCCTATCTCAGCCCAGAAAGCAGGATGAACTACATCTGTGGTACCTTTCAGCTGCCTACCGGGGTAGTGTAAAAACTAGCAAAGGAACTTCTTTCTGGCACCTTCCCCGGTGGAGTTGTGCATGGGGTGTGTTTGGTACATTTTGTCACCAGCCGAGTCCAAAATTCAGCGCTTCCCTATCTCAGCCCAGAAAGCAGGATGAACTACATCTGTGGTACCTTTCAGCTGCCTACCGGGGTAGTGTAAAAACTAGCAAAGGAACTCCTTTCTGACACCTTCCCCGGTGGAGTCGTGCATGGGGTGTGTTTGGAACATTTTGTCACCAGCCGAGGCCAAACTTCAGCGCTTCCCCACCTCACCCCAGAAAGCAGGATGAACTACATCTGTGGTACCTTTCAGCTGCCTACCGGGGTAGTGTAAGAACTTACAACGGAACTCCTTTCTGGCACCTTCCCCGATGGAGTTGTGCATGGGGTGTGTTTGGAACATTTTGTCACCAGCCGAGTCCAAAATTCAGCGCTTCCCCATCTCAGCCCAGAAAGCAGGTAGAGCAAGTCTTGTGGTGCCTTTCAGCTGCCTACCCGAGCAATGTAAAAAGTACCAAGAGAACTCCTTTCTGGCACCTTCCCCGGTGGAGTTGTGCATGGGGTGTGTTTGGAACATTTTGTCACCAGCCGAGGCCAAAATTCAGCGCTTCCCTATCTCAGCCCAGAAAGCAGGATGAACTACATCTGTGGTACCTTTCAGCTGCCTACCGGGGTAGTGGAAGAACTTACAACGGAACTCCTTTCTGGCACCTTCCCCGGTGGAGTTGTGCACGGGGTGTGTTTGGTACATTTTGTCACCAGCCGAGTCCAAAATTCAGCGCTTCCCCATCTCAGCCCAGAAAGCAGGTAGAACAAGTTTTGTGGTGCCTTTCAGCTGCCTACCGGGGTAATGTAAAAACTAGCAACAGAACTCCTTTCTGGCACCTTCCCCGATGGAGTTGTGCATGGGGTGTGTTTGGAACATTTTGTCACCAGCCGAGTCCAAAATTCAGCGCTTCCCCATCTCAGCCCAGAAAGCAGGTAGAACAAATCTTGTGATGCCTTTCAGCTGCCTACCCGAGTAATGTAAAAAGTTCCAACAGAACTCCTTTCTGGCACCTTGCCCGATGGAGTCGTGCATGGGGTGTGTTTGGAACATATTGTCACCAGCCGAGTCCAAACTTCAGCGCTTCCCCACCTCACCCCAGAAAGCAGGATGAACTACATCTGTGGTACCTTTCAGCTGCCTACCGGGGTAGTGGAAGAACTTACAACGGAACTCCTTTCTGGCACCTTCCCCGGTGGAGTTGTGCATGGGGTGTGTTTGGAACATTTTGTCACCAGCCGAGGCCAAAATTCAGCGCTTCCCCACCTCACCCCAGAAAGCAGGATGAACTACATCTGTGGTACCTTTCAGATGCCTACCGGGGTAGTGTAAGAACTTACAACGGAACTCCTTTCTGGCACCTTCCCCGGTGGAGTTGTGCATGGGGTGTGTTTGGTACATTTTGTCACCAGCCGAGTCCAAAATTCAGCGCTTCCCTATCTCAGCCCAGAAAGCAGGATGAACTACATCTGTGGTACCTTTCAGCTGCCTACCGGGGTAGTGTAAAAACTAGCAAAGGAACTTCTTTCTGGCACCTTCCCCGGTGGAGTTGTGCATGGAGTGTGTTTGGTACATTTTGTCACCAGCCGAGTCCAAAATTCAGCGCTTCCCTATCTCAGCCCAGAAAGCAGGATGAACTACATCTGTGGTACCTTTCAGCTGCCTACCGGGGTAGTGTAAAAACTAGCAAAGGAACTCCTTTCTGACACCTTCCCCGGTGGAGTCGTGCATGGGGTGTGTTTGGAACATTTTGTCACCAGCCGAGGCCAAACTTCAGCGCTTCCCCACCTCACCCCAGAAAGCAGGATGAACTACATCTGTGGTACCTTTCAGCTGCCTACCGGGGTAGTGTAAGAACTTACAACGGAACTCCTTTCTGGCACCTTCCCCGATGGAGTTGTGCATGGGGTGTGTTTGGAACATTTTGTCACCAGCCGAGTCCAAAATTCAGCGCTTCCCCATCTCAGCCCAGAAAGCAGGTAGAGCAAGTCTTGTGGTGCCTTTCAGCTGCCTACCCGAGCAATGTAAAAAGTACCAAGAGAACTCCTTTCTGGCACCTTCCCCGGTGGAGTTGTGCATGGGGTGTGTTTGGAACATTTTGTCACCAGCCGAGGCCAAAATTCAGCGCTTCCCTATCTCAGCCCAGAAAGCAGGATGAACTACATCTGTGGTACCTTTCAGCTGCCTACCGGGGTAGTGGAAGAACTTACAACGGAACTCCTTTCTGGCACCTTCCCCGGTGGAGTTGTGCACGGGGTGTGTTTGGTACATTTTGTCACCAGCCGAGTCCAAAATTCAGCGCTTCCCCATCTCAGCCCAGAAAGCAGGTAGAACAAGTTTTGTGGTGCCTTTCAGCTGCCTACCGGGGTAATGTAAAAACTAGCAACAGAACTCCTTTCTGGCACCTTCCCCGATGGAGTTGTGCATGGGGTGTGTTTGGAACATTTTGTCACCAGCCGAGTCCAAAATTCAGCGCTTCCCCATCTCAGCCCAGAAAGCAGGTAGAACAAGTCTTGTGATGCCTTTCAGCTGCCTACCCGAGTAATGTAAAAAGTTCCAACAGAACTCCTTTCTGGCACCTTGCCCGATGGAGTCGTGCATGGGGTGTGTTTGGAACATATTGTCACCAGCCGAGTCCAAACTTCAGCGCTTCCCCACCTCACCCCAGAAAGCAGGATGAACTACATCTGTGGTACCTTTCAGCTGCCTACCGGGGTAGTGGAAGAACTTACAACGGAACTCCTTTCTGGCACCTTCCCCGGTGGAGTTGTGCATGGGGTGTGTTTGGAACATTTTGTCACCAGCCGAGGCCAAAATTCAGCGCTTCCCCACCTCACCCCAGAAAGCAGGATGAACTACATCTGTGGTACCTTTCAGATGCCTACCGGGGTAGTGTAAGAACTTACAACGGAACTCCTTTCTGGCACCTTCCCCGGTGGAGTTGTGCATGGGGTGTGTTTGGAACATTTTGTCACCAGCCGAGTCCAAAATTCAGCGCTTCCCCATCTCAGCCCAGAAAGCAGGTAGAACAAGTCTTGTGGTGCCTTTCAGCTGCCTACCCGAGCAATGTAAAAAGTACCAAGAGAACTCCTTTCTGGCACCTTCCCCGGTGGAGTTGTGCATGGGGTGTGTTTGGAACATTTTGTCACCAGCCGAGGCCAAAATTCAGCGCTTCCCTATCTCAGCCCAGAAAGCAGGATGAACTACATCTGTGGTACCTTTCAGCTGCCTACCGGGGTAGTGGAAGAACTTACAACGGAACTCCTTTCTGGCACCTTCCCCGGTGGAGTTGTGCACGGGGTGTGTTTGGTACATTTTGTCACCAGCCGAGTCCAAAATTCAGCGCTTCCCCATCTCAGCCCAGAAAGCAGGTAGAACAAGTTTTGTGGTGCCTTTCAGCTGCCTACCGGGGTAATGTAAAAACTAGCAACAGAACTCCTTTCTGGCACCTTCCCCGATGGAGTTGTGCATGGGGTGTGTTTGGAACATTTTGTCACCAGCCGAGTCCAAAATTCAGCGCTTCCCCATCTCAGCCCAGAAAGCAGGTAGAACAAGTCTTGTGATGCCTTTCAGCTGCCTACCCGAGTAATGTAAAAAGTTCCAACAGAACTCCTTTCTGGCACCTTGCCCGATGGAGTCGTGCATGGGGTGTGTTTGGAACATATTTTCACCAGCCGAGTCCAAACTTCAGCGCTTCCCCACCTCACCCCAGAAAGCAGGATGAACTACATCTGTGGTACCTTTCAGCTGCCTACCGGGGTAGTGGAAGAACTTACAATGGAACTCCTTTCTGGCACCTTCCCCGGTGGAGTTGTGCATGGGGTGTGTTTGGAACATTTTGTCACCAGCCGAGGCCAAACTTCAGCGCTTCCCCACCTCACCCCAGAAAGCAGGATGAACTACATCTGTGGTACTTTTCAGCTGCCTACCGGGGTAGTGTAAGAACTTACAACGGAACTCCTTTCTGGCACCTTCCCCGGTGGAGTTGTGCATGGGGTGTGTTTGGAACATTTTGTCACCAGCCGAGTCCAAAATTCAGCGCTTCCCCATCTCAGCCCAGAAAGCAGGTAGAACAAGTTTTGTGGTGCCTTTCAGCTGCCTACCGGGGTAATGTAAAAACTAGCAAGAGAACTCATATCTGGCCCCTTCCCCGAAGGAGTTGTGCATGGGGTGTGTTTGGAACATTTTGTCACCAGCCGAGTCCAAACTTCAGCGCTTCCCCACCTCACCCCAGAAAGCAGGATGAACTACATCTGTGGTACCTTTCAGCTGCCTACCGGGGTAGTGTAAAAACTACCAACGGAACTTCTTTCTGGCACCTTCCCCGGTGGAGTTGTGCATGGGGTGTGTTTGGAACATTTTGTCACCAGCCGAGTCCAAAATTCAGCGCTTCCCCATCTCAGCCCAGAAAGCAGGTAGAACAAGTCTTGTGGTGCCTTTCAGCTGCCTACCCGAGTAATGTAAAACGTTCCAACAGAACTCCTTTCTGGCACCTTCCCCAGTGGAATTGTGCATGGGGTGTGTTTGGAACATTTTGTCACCAGCCGAGTCCAAAATTCAGCGCTTCCCCATCTCAGCCCAGAAAGCAGGTAGAACAAGTCTTGTGGTGCCTTTCAGCTGCCTACCCGAGCAATGTAAAAAGTACCAAGAGAACTCCTTTCTGGCACCTTCCCCGGTGGAGTCGTGCATGGGGTGTGTTTGGAACATTTTGTCACCAGCCGAGGCCAAAATTCAGCGATTCCCCATCTCAGCCCAGTAAGCAGGATGAACTACATCTGTGGTACCTTTCAGCTGCCTACCGGGGTAGTGTAAAAACTAGCAAAGGAACTTCTTTCTGGCACCTTCCCCGGTGGAGTTGTGCATGGGGTGTGTTTGGAACATTTTGTCACCAGCCGAGTCCAAAATTCAGCGCTTCCCTATCTCAGCCCAGAAAGCAGGATGCACTACATCTGTGGTACCTTTCAGCTGCCTACCGGGGTAGTGTAAAAACTAGCAAAGGAACTCCTTTCTGACACCTTCCCCGGTGGAGTCGTGCATGGGGTGTGTTTGGAACATTTTGTCACCAACCGAGGCCAAACTTCAGCGCTTCCCCACCTCACCCCAGAAAGCAGGATGAACTACATCTGTGGTACCTTTCAGCTGCCTACCGGGGTAGTGTAAGAACTTACAACGGAACTCCTTTCTGGCACCTTCCCCGGTGGAGTTGTGCATGGGGTGTGTTTGGAACATTTTGTCACCAGCCGAGTCCAAAATTCAGCGCTTCCCCATCTCAGCCCAGAAAGCAGGTAGAACAAGTCTTGTGGTGCCTTTCAGCTGCCTACCCGAGCAATGTAAAAACTACCAACAGAACTCCTTTCTGGCACCTTCCCCAGTGGAGTTGTGCATGGGGTGTGTTTGGAACATTTTGTCACCAGCCGAGTCCAAAATTCAGCGCTTCCCCATCTCAGCCCAGAAAGCAGGTAGAACAAGTTTTGTGGTGCCTTTCAGCTGCCTACCGGGGTAATGTAAAAACTAGCAACAGAACTCGTATCTGGCCCCTTCCCCGATGGAGTTGTGCATGGGGTGTGTTTGGAACATTTTGTCACCAGCCGAGTCCAAACTTCAGCGCTTCCCCACCTCACCCCAGAAAGCAGGATGAACTACATCTGTGGTACCTTTCAGCTGCCTACCGGGGTAGTGTAAGAACTTACAACGGAACTCCTTTCTGGCACCTTCCCCGGTGGAGTCGTGCATGGGGTGTGTTTGGAACATTTTGTCACCAGCCGAGGCCAAACTTCAGCGCTTCCCCACCTCACCCCAGAAAGCAGGATGAACTACATCTGTGGTACCTTTCAGCTGCCTACCGGGGTAGTGTAAGAACTTACAACGGAACTCCTTTCTGGCACCTTCCCCGATGGAGTTGTGCATGGGGTGTGTTTGGAACATTTTGTCACCAGCCGAGTCCAAAATTCAGCGCTTCCCCATCTCAGCCCAGAAAGCAGGTAGAACAAGTCTTGTGGTGCCTTTCAGCTGCCTACCCGAGCAATGTAAAAAGTACCAAGAGAACTCCTTTCTGGCACCTTCCCCGGTGGAGTTGTGCATGGGGTGTGTTTGGAACATTTTGTCACCAGCCGAGGCCAAAATTCAGCGCTTCCCTATCTCAGCCCAGAAAGCAGGATGAACTACATCTGTGGTACCTTTCAGCTGCCTACCGGGGTAGTGGAAGAACTTACAACGGAACTCCTTTCTGGCACCTTCCCCGGTGGAGTTGTGCACGGGGTGTGTTTGGTACATTTTGTCACCAGCCGAGTCCAAAATTCAGCGCTTCCCCATCTCAGCCCAGAAAGCAGGTAGAACAAGTTTTGTGGTGCCTTTCAGCTGCCTACCGGGGTAATGTAAAAACTAGCAACAGAACTCCTTTCTGGCACCTTCCCCGATGGAGTTGTGCATGGGGTGTGTTTGGAACATTTTGTCACCAGCCGAGTCCAAAATTCAGCGCTTCCCCATCTCAGCCCAGAAAGCAGGTAGAACAAGTCTTGTGATGCCTTTCAGCTGCCTACCCGAGTAATGTAAAAAGTTCCAACAGAACTCCTTTCTGGCACCTTGCCCGATGGAGTCGTGCATGGGGTGTGTTTGGAACATATTGTCACCAGCCGAGTCCAAAATTCAGCGCTTCCCCACCTCACCCCAGAAAGCAGGATGAACTACATCTGTGGTACCTTTCAGCTGCCTACCGGGGTAGTGGAAGAACTTACAACGGAACTCCTTTCTGGCACCTTCCCCGGTGGAGTTGTGCATGGGGTGTGTTTGGAACATTTTGTCACCAGCCGAGGCCAAAATTCAGCGCTTCCCCACCTCACCCCAGAAAGCAGGATGAACTACATCTGTGGTACCTTTCAGATGCCTACCGGGGTAGTGTAAGAACTTACAACGGAACTCCTTTCTGGCACCTTCCCCGGTGGAGTTGTGCATGGGGTGTGTTTGGAACATTTTGTCACCAGCCGAGTCCAAAATTCAGCGCTTCCCCATCTCAGCCCAGAAAGCAGGTAGAACAAGTCTTGTGGTGCCTTTCAGCTGCCTACCCGAGCAATGTAAAAAGTACCAAGAGAACTCCTTTCTGGCACCTTCCCCGGTGGAGTTGTGCATGGGGTGTGTTTGGAACATTTTGTCACCAGCCGAGGCCAAAATTCAGCGCTTCCCTATCTCAGCCCAGAAAGCAGGATGAACTACATCTGTGGTACCTTTCAGCTGCCTACCGGGGTAGTGGAAGAACTTACAACGGAACTCCTTTCTGGCACCTTCCCCGGTGGAGTTGTGCACGGGGTGTGTTTGGTACATTTTGTCACCAGCCGAGTCCAAAATTCAGCGCTTCCCCATCTCAGCCCAGAAAGCAGGTAGAACAAGTTTTGTGGTGCCTTTCAGCTGCCTACCGGGGTAATGTAAAAACTAGCAACAGAACTCCTTTCTGGCACCTTCCCCGATGGAGTTGTGCATGGGGTGTGTTTGGAACATTTTGTCACCAGCCGAGTCCAAAATTCAGCGCTTCCCCATCTCAGCCCAGAAATCAGGTAGAACAAGTCTTGTGATGCCTTTCAGCTGCCTACCCGAGTAATGTAAAAAGTTCCAACAGAACTCCTTTCTGGCACCTTGCCCGATGGAGTCGTGCATGGGGTGTGTTTGGAACATATTATCACCAGCCGAGTCCAAACTTCAGCGCTTCCCCACCTCACCCCAGAAAGCAGGATGAACTACATCTGTGGTACCTTTCAGCTGCCTACCGGGGTAGTGGAAGAACTTACAACGGAACTCCTTTCTGGCACCTTCCCCGGTGGAGTTGTGCATGGGGTGTGTTTGGAACATTTTGTCACCAGCCGAGGCCAAAATTCAGCGCTTCCCCACCTCACCCCAGAAAGCAGGATGAACTACATCTGTGGTACCTTTCAGATGCCTACCGGGGTAGTGTAAGAACTTACAACGGAACTCCTTTCTGGCACCTTCCCCGGTGGAGTTGTGCATGGGGTGTGTTTGGTACATTTTGTCACCAGCCGAGTCCAAAATTCAGCGCTTCCCTATCTCAGCCCAGAAAGCAGGATGAACTACATCTGTGGTACCTTTCAGCTGCCTACCGGGGTAGTGTAAGAACTAGCAAAGGAACTTCTTTCTGGCACCTTCCCCGGTGGAGTTGTGCATGGGGTGTGTTTGGTACATTTTGTCACCAGCCGAGTCCAAAATTCAGCGCTTCCCTATCTCAGCCCAGAAAGCAGGATGAACTACATCTGTGGTACCTTTCAGCTGCCTACCGGGGTAGTGTAAAAACTAGCAAAGGAACTCCTTTCTGACACCTTCCCCGGTGGAGTCGTGCATGGGGTGTGTTTGGAACATTTTGTCACCAGCCGAGGCCAAACTTCAGCGCTTCCCCACCTCACCCCAGAAAGCAGGATGAACTACATCTGTGGTACCTTTCAGCTGCCTACCGGGGTAGTGTAAGAACTTACAACGGAACTCCTTTCTGGCACCTTCCCCGATGGAGTTGTGCATGGGGTGTGTTTGGAACATTTTGTCACCAGCCGAGTCCAAAATTCAGCGCTTCCCCATCTCAGCCCAGAAAGCAGGTAGAGCAAGTCTTGTGGTGCCTTTCAGCTGCCTACCCGAGCAATGTAAAAAGTACCAAGAGAACTCCTTTCTGGCACCTTCCCCGGTGGAGTTGTGCATGGGGTGTGTTTGGAACATTTTGTCACCAGCCGAGGCCAAAATTCAGCGCTTCCCTATCTCAGCCCAGAAAGCAGGATGAACTACATCTGTGGTACCTTTCAGCTGCCTACCGGGGTAGTGGAAGAACTTACAACGGAACTCCTTTCTGGCACCTTCCCCGGTGGAGTTGTGCACGGGGTGTGTTTGGTACATTTTGTCACCAGCCGAGTCCAAAATTCAGCGCTTCCCCATCTCAGCCCAGAAAGCAGGTAGAACAAGTTTTGTGGTGCCTTTCAGCTGCCTACCGGGGTAATGTAAAAACTAGCAACAGAACTCCTTTCTGGCACCTTCCCCGATGGAGTTGTGCATGGGGTGTGTTTGGAACATTTTGTCACCAGCCGAGTCCAAAATTCAGCGCTTCCCCATCTCAGCCCAGAAAGCAGGTAGAACAAGTCTTGTGATGCCTTTCAGCTGCCTACCCGAGTAATGTAAAAAGTTCCAACAGAACTCCTTTCTGGCACCTTGCCCGATGGAGTCGTGCATGGGGTGTGTTTGGAACATATTGTCACCAGCCGAGTCCAAACTTCAGCGCTTCCCCACCTCACCCCAGAAAGCAGGATGAACTACATCTGTGGTACCTTTCAGCTGCCTACCGGGGTAGTGGAAGAACTTACAACGGAACTCCTTTCTGGCACCTTCCCCGGTGGAGTTGTGCATGGGGTGTGTTTGGAACATTTTGTCACCAGCCGAGGCCAAAATTCAGCGCTTCCCCACCTCACCCCAGAAAGCAGGATGAACTACATCTGTGGTACCTTTCAGATGCCTACCGGGGTAGTGTAAGAACTTACAACGGAACTCCTTTCTGGCACCTTCCCCGGTGGAGTTGTGCATGGGGTGTGTTTGGAACATTTTGTCACCAGCCGAGTCCAAAATTCAGCGCTTCCCCATCTCAGCCCAGAAAGCAGGTAGAACAAGTCTTGTGGTGCCTTTCAGCTGCCTACCCGAGCAATGTAAAAAGTACCAAGAGAACTCCTTTCTGGCACCTTCCCCGGTGGAGTTGTGCATGGGGTGTGTTTGGAACATTTTGTCACCAGCCGAGGCCAAAATTCAGCGCTTCCCTATCTCAGCCCAGAAAGCAGGATGAACTACATCTGTGGTACCTTTCAGCTGCCTACCGGGGTAGTGGAAGAACTTACAACGGAACTCCTTTCTGGCACCTTCCCCGGTGGAGTTGTGCACGGGGTGTGTTTGGTACATTTTGTCACCAGCCGAGTCCAAAATTCAGCGCTTCCCCATCTCAGCCCAGAAAGCAGGTAGAACAAGTTTTGTGGTGCCTTTCAGCTGCCTACCGGGGTAATGTAAAAACTAGCAACAGAACTCCTTTCTGGCACCTTCCCCGATGGAGTTGTGCATGGGGTGTGTTTGGAACATTTTGTCACCAGCCGAGTCCAAAATTCAGCGCTTCCCCATCTCAGCCCAGAAAGCAGGTAGAACAAGTCTTGTGATGCCTTTCAGCTGCCTACCCGAGTAATGTAAAAAGTTCCAACAGAACTCCTTTCTGGCACCTTGCCCGATGGAGTCGTGCATGGGGTGTGTTTGGAACATATTTTCACCAGCCGAGTCCAAACATCAGCGCTTCCCCACCTCACCCCAGAAAGCAGGATGAACTACATCTGTGGTACCTTTCAGCTGCCTACCGGGGTAGTGGAAGAACTTACAACGGAACTCCTTTCTGGCACCTTCCCCGGTGGAGTTGTGCATGGGGTGTGTTTGGAACATTTTGTCACCAGCCGAGGCCAAAATTCAGCGCTTCCCCACCTCACCCCAGAAAGCAGGATGAACTACATCTGTGGTACCTTTCAGATGCCTACCGGGGTAGTGTAAGAACTTACAACGGAACTCCTTTCTGGCACCTTCCCCGGTGGAGTTGTGCATGGGGTGTGTTTGGAACATTTTGTCACCAGCCGAGTCCAAAATTCAGCGCTTCCCCATCTCAGCCCAGAAAGCAGGTAGAACAAGTTTTGTGGTGCCTTTCAGCTGCCTACCGGGGTAATGTAAAAACTAGCAAGAGAACTCATATCTGGCCCCTTCCCCGAAGGAGTTGTGCATGGGGTGTGTTTGGAACATTTTGTCACCAGCCGAGTCCAAACTTCAGCGCTTCCCCACCTCACCCCAGAAAGCAGGATGAACTACATCTGTGTTACCTTTCAGCTGCCTACCGGGGTAGTGTAAAAACTACCAACGGAACTTCTTTCTGGCACCTTCCCCGGTGGAGTTGTGCATGGGGTGTGTTTGGAACATTTTGTCACCAGCCGAGTCCAAAATTCAGCGCTTCCCCATCTCAGCCCAGAAAGCAGGTAGAACAAGTCTTGTGGTGCCTTTCAGCTGCCTACCCGAGTAATGTAAAACGTTCCAACAGAACTCCTTTCTGGCACCTTCCCCAGTGGAGTTGTGCATGGGGTGTGTTTGGAACATTTTGTCACCAGCCGAGTCCAAAATTCAGCGCTTCCCCATCTCAGCCCAGAAAGCAGGTAGAACAAGTCTTGTGGTGCCTTTCAGCTGCCTACCCGAGCAATGTAAAAAGTACCAAGAGAACTCCTTTCTGGCACCTTCCCCGGTGGAGTCGTGCATGGGGTGTGTTTGGAACATTTTGTCACCAGCCGAGGCCAAAATTCAGCGATTCCCCATCTCAGCCCAGAAAGCAGGATGAACTACATCTGTGGTACCTTTCAGCTGCCTACCGGGGTAGTGTAAAAACTAGCAAAGGAACTTCTTTCTGGCACCTTCCCCGGTGGAGTTGTGCATGGGGTGTGTTTGGAACATTTTGTCACCAGCCGAGTCCAAAATTCAGCGCTTCCCTATCTCAGCCCAGAAAGCAGGATGCACTACATCTGTGGTACCTTTCAGCTGCCTACCGGGGTAGTGTAAAAACTAGCAAAGGAACTCCTTTCTGACACCTTCCCCGGTGGAGTTGTGCATGGGGTGTGTTTGGAACATTTTGTCACCAGCCGAGTCCAAAATTCAGCGCTTCCCCATCTCAGCCCAGAAAGCAGGTAGAACAAGTCTTGTGGTGCCTTTCAGCTGCCTACCCGAGCAATGTAAAAAGTACCGAGAGACCTCCTTTCTGGCACCTTCCCCGGTGGAGTTGTGCATGGGGTGTGTTTGGAACATTTTGTCACCAGCCGAGTCCAAAATTCAGCGCTTCCCCATCTCAGCCCAGAAAGCAGGTAGAACAACTTTTGTGGTGCCTTTCAGCTGCCTACCCGAGCAATGTAAAGACTACCAACAGAACTTCTTTCTGGCACCTTCCCCGGTGGAGTTGTGCATGGGGTGTGTTTGGAACATTTTGTCACCAGCCGAGTCCAAAATTCAGTGCTTCCCCACCTCACCCCAGAAAGCAGGATGAACTACATCTGTGGTACCTTTCAGCTGCCTACCGGGGTAGTGGAAGAACTTACAACGGAACTCCTTTCTGGCACCTTCCACGGTGGAGTTGTGCATGGGGTGTGTTTGGAACATTTTGTCACCAGCCGAGGCCAAAATTCAGCGCTTCCCCATCTCAGCCCAGAAAGCAGGTAGAACAAGTCTTGTGGTGCCTTTCAGCTGCCTACCGGGGTAATGTAAAAACTAGCAACAGAACTCGTATCTGGCCCCTTCCCCGGTGGAGTTGTGCATGGGGTGTGTTTGGAACATTTTGTCACCAGCCGAGGCCAAAATTCAGCGCTTCCCCATCTCAGCCCAGAAAGCAGGTAGAACAAGTTTTGTGTTGCATTTCAGCTGCCTACCCGAGCAATGTAAAAACTACCAACAGAACTCCTTTCTGGCACCTTCCCAGGTGGAGTTGTGCATGGGGTGTGTTTGGAACATTTTGTCACCAGCCGAGGCCAAACTTCAGCGCTTCCCCACCTCACCCCAGAAAGCAGGATGAACTACATCTGTGGTACCTTTGAGCTGCCTACCGGGGTAGTGGAAGAACTTACAACGGAACTCCTTTCTGGCACCTTCCACGGTGGAGTTGTGCATGGGGTGTGTTTGGAACATTTTGTCACCAGCCGAGGCCAAAATTCAGCGATTCCCCATCTCAGCCCAGAAAGCAGGTAGAACAAGTCTTGTGGTGCCTTTCAGCTGCCTACCGGGGTAATGTAAAAACTAGCAATAGAACTCCTTTCTGGCACCTTCCCCGATGGAGTTGTGCATGGGGTGTGTTTGGAACATTTTGTCACCAGCCGAGGCCAAAATTCAGCGCTTCCCCATCTCAGCCCAGAAAGCAGGTAGATCAAGTTTTGTGTTGCATTTCAGTTGCCTACACGAGCAATGTAAAAACTACCAACAGAACTCCTTTCTGGCACCTTCCCCGGTGGAGTTGTGCATGGGGTGTATTTGGAACATTTTGTCACCAGCCGAGGCCAAAATTCAGCGCTTCCCCACCTCACCCCAGAAAGCAGGATGAACTACATCTGTGGTACCTTTCAGCTGCCTACCGGGGTAGTGTAAAAACTACCAACGGAACTTCTTTCTGGCAACTTCCCCGGTGGAGTTGTGCATGCGGTGTGTTTGGAACATTTTGTCACCAGCCGAGTCCAAAATTCAGCGCTTCCCCATCTCAGCCCAGAAAGCAGGTAGAACAAGTTTTGTGGTGCCTTTCAGCTGCCTACCCGAGTAATGTAAAAACTAGCAACAGAACTCCTTTCTGGCACCTTGCCTGATGGAGTTGTGCATGGGGTGTGTTTGGAATATTTTGTCACCAGCCGAGTCCAAAATTCAGCGCTTCCCCATCTCAGCCCAGAAAGCAGGTAGAACAAGTTTTGTGGTGCCTTTCAGCTGCCTACCGGGGTAATGTAAAAACTACCAAGAGAACTCCTTTCTGGCACCTTCCCCGATGGAGTCGTGCATGGGGTGTGTTTGGAACATTTTGTCACCAGCCGAGTCCAAAATTCAGCGCTTCCCCATCTCAGCCCAGAAAGCAGGTAGAACACGTTTTGTGGTGCGCTTCAGCTGCCTACCGGGGTAATGTAAAAACTAGCAACAGAACTCGTATCTGGCCCCTTCCCCGATGGAGTTGTGCATGGGGTGTGTTTGGAACATTTTGTCTCCAGCCGAGGCCAAAATTCAGCGCTTCCCCATCTCAGCCCAGGAAGCAGGTAGAACAAGTCTTGTGGTGCCTTTCAGCTGCATACCCGAGCAATGTAAAAAGTACCAAGAGAACTCGTTTCTGCCACCTTCCCCGGTGGAGTTGTGCATAGGGTGTGTTAGGAACATTTTGTCACCAGCCGAGGCCAAACTTCAGCGCTTTCCGATCTCAGACCAGAAAGCAGACAGAACAAGTCTTGTGGTGCATTTCAGCTGCCTACCGGGGTAGTGTAAAAACTACCTACGGATCGTCTTTCTGGTACCTTCCCCGGAGGAGTTGTGCATGGGGTGTGTTTGGAACATTTTGTCACCAGCCGAGGCCAAAATTCAGTGCTTCCCCACCTCACCCCAGAAAGCAGGATGAACTACATCTGTGGTACCTTTCAGCTGCCTACCGGGGTAGTGGAAGAACTTACAACGGAACTCCTTTCTGGCACCTTCCACGGTGGAGTTGTGCATGGGGTGTGTTTGGAACATTTTTTCACCAGCCGAGGCCAAAATTAAGCGCTTCCCCATCTCAGCCCAGAAAGCAGGTAGAAGAAGTCTTGTGGTGCCTTTCAGCTGCCTACCGGGGTAATGTAAAAACTAGCAACAGAACTCGTATCTGGCCCCTTCCCCGATGGAGTTGTGCATGGGGTGTGTTTGTAACATTTTGTCACCAGCCGAGGCCAAAATTCAGCGCTTCCCCATCTCAGCCCAGAAAGCAGGTAGAACAAGTTTTGTGTTGCATTTCAGCTGCCTACCCGAGCAATGTAAAAAGTACCAAGAGAACTCCTTTCTGGCACCTTCCCCGGTGGAGTTGTGCATGGGGTGTGTTTGGAACATTTTGTCACCAGCCGAGGCCAAAATTCAGCGCTTCCCCACCTCACCCCAGAAAGCAGGATGAACTACATCTGTGGTACCTTTCAGCTGCCTACCGGGGTAGTGTAAAAACTTACAACGGAACTTCTTTCTGGCACCTTCCCCGGTGGAGTTGTGCATGGGGTGTGTTTGGAACATTTTGTCACCAGGCGACTCCAAAATTCAGCGCTTCCCCATCTCAGCCCAGAAAGCAGGTAGAACAACTTTTGTGGTGCCTTTCAGCTGCCTACCGGGGTAATGTAAAAACTAGCAAAGGAAATCCTTTCTGGCACCTTCCCCGATGGAGTTGTGCATGGGGTGTGTTTGGAACATTTTGTCACCAGCCGAGTCCAAAATTCAGCGATTCCCCATCTCAGCCCAGAAAGCAGGTAGAACAACTTTTGTGGTGCCTTTCAGCTGCCTACCCGAGCAATGTAAAAAGTACCAAGAGAACTCCTTTCTGACACCTTCCCCGGTGGAGTTGTGCATGGGGTGTGTTTGGAACATTTTGTCACCAGCCGAGTCCAAAATTCAGCGCTTCCCCATCTCAGCCCAGAAAGCAGGTAGAACAAGTCTTGTGGTGCCTTTCAGCTGCCTACCCGAGTAATGTAAAACGTTCCAACAGAACTCCTTTCTGGCACCTTCCCCGGTGGAGTTGTGCATGGGGTGTGCTTGGAACATTTTGTCACCAGCCGAGTCCAAAATTCAGCGCTTCCCCATCTCAGCCCAGAAAGCAGGTAGAACAACTTTTGTGGTGCCTTTCAGCTGCCTACCCGAGCAATGTAAAGACTACCAACAGAACTTCTTTCTGGCACCTTCCCCGGTGGAGTTGTGCATGGGGTGTGTTTGGAACATTTTGTCACCAGCCGAGTCCAAAATTCAGTGCTTCCCCACCTCACCCCAGAAAGCAGGATGAACTACATCTGTGGTACCTTTCAGCTGCCTACCGGGGTAGTGGAAGAACTTACAACGGAACTCCTTTCTGGCACCTTCCACGGTGGAGTTGTGCATGGGGTGTGTTTGGAACATTTTGTCACCAGCCGAGTCCAAAATTCAGCGCTTCCCCATCTCAGCCCAGAAAGCAGGTAGAACAAGTCTTGTGGTGCCTTTCAGCTGCCTACCCGAGCAATGTAAAAAGTACCAAGAGAACTCCTTTCTGGCACCTTCCCCGGTGGAGTTGTGCACGGGGTGTGTTTGGTACATTTTGTCACCAGCCGAGTCCAAAATTCAGCGCTTCCCTATCTCAGCCCAGAAAGCAGGATGCACTACATCTGTGGTACCTTTCAGCTGCCTACCGGGGTAGTGTAAAAACTAGCAAAGGAACTCCTTTCTGACACCTTCCCCGGTGGAGTCGTGCATGGGGTGTGTTTGGAACATTTTGTCACCAGCCGAGGCCAAACTTCAGCGCTTCCCCACCTCACCCCAGAAAGCAGGATGAACTACATCTGTGGTACCTTTCAGCTGCCTACCGGGGTAGTGTAAGAACTTACAACGGAACTCCTTTCTGGCACCTTCCCCGGTGGAGTTGTGCATGGGGTGTGTTTGGAACATTTTGTCACCAGCCGAGTCCAAAATTCAGCGCTTCCCCATCTCAGCCCAGAAAGAAGGTAGAACAAGTCTTGTGGTGCCTTTCAGCTGCCTACCCGAGTAATGTAAAAACTAGCAACAGAACTCCTGTCTGGCACCTTCCCCAGTGGAGTTGTGCATGGGGTGTGTTTGGAACATTTTGTCACCAGCCGAGTCCAAAATTCAGCGCTTCCCCATCTCAGCCCAGAAAGCAGGTAGAACAAGTCTTGTGGTGCCTTTCAGCTGCCTACCCGAGTAATGTAAAAAGTTCCAAAAGAACTCCTTACTGGCACCTTCCCCAGTGGAGTTGTGCATGGGGTGTGTTTGGAACATTTGGTCACCAGCCGAGGCCAAAATTCAGCGCTTCCCAGTCTCAGCCCAGAAAGCAGGTAGAACAAGTTTTGTGGTGCCTTTCAGCTGCCTACCGGGGTAATGTAAAAACTAGCAACAGAACTCGTATCTGGCCCCTTCCCCGATGGAGTTGTGCATGGGGTGTGTTTGGAACATTTTGTCACCAGCCGAGGCCAAAATTCAGCGCTTCCCCACCTCACCCCAGAAAGCAGGATGAACTACATCTGTGGTACCTTTCAGCTGCCTACCGGGGTAGTGTAAAAACTTACAACGGAACTCCTTTCTGGCACCTTCCCCGGTGGAGTTGTGCATGGGGTGTGTTTGGAACATTTTGTCACCAGCCGAGTCCAAAATTCAGCGCTTCCCCATCTCAGCCCAGAAAGCAGGTAGAACAACTTTTGTGGTGCCTTTCAGCTGCCTACCCGAGCAATGTAAAAAGTACCAAGAGAACTCCTTTCTGACACCTTCCCCGGTGGAGTTGTGCATGGGGTGTGTTTGGAACATTTTGTCACCAGCCGAGTCCAAAATTCAGCGCTTCCCCATCTCAGCCCAGAAAGCAGGTAGAACAAGTCTTGTGGTGCCTTTCAGCTGCCTACCCGAGTAATGTAAAACGTTCCAACAGAACTCCTTTCTGGCACCTTCCCCGGTGGAGTTGTGCATGGGGTGTGTTTGGAACATTTTGTCACCAGCCGAGTCCAAAATTCAGCGCTTCCCCATCTCAGCCCAGAAAGCAGGTAGAACAACTTTTGTGGTGCCTTTCAGCTGCCTACCCGAGTAATGTAAAAACTAGCAACAGAACTCCTTTCTGGCACCTTGCCCGATGGAGTTGTGCATGGGGTGTGTTTGGAACATTTTGTCACCAGCCGAGTCCAAAATTCAGTGCTTCCCCACCTCACCCCAGAAAGCAGGATGAACTACATCTGTGGTACCTTTCAGCTGCCTACCGGGGTAGTGGAAGAACTTACAACGGAACTCCTTTCTGGCACCTTCCACGGTGGAGTTGTGCATGGGGTGTGTTTGGAACATTTTGTCACCAGCCGAGGCCAAAATTCAGCGCTTCCCCATCTCAGCCCAGAAAGCAGGTAGAACAAGTCTTGTGGTGCCTTTCAGCTGCCTACCGGGGTAATGTAAAAACTAGCAACAGAACTCGTATCTGGCCCCTTCCCCGGTGGAGTTGTGCATGGGGTGTGTTTGGAACATTTTGTCACCAGCCGAGGCCAAAATTCAGCGCTTCCCCATCTCAGCCCAGAAAGCAGGTAGAACAAGTTTTGTGTTGCATTTCAGCTGCCTACCCGAGCAATGTAAAAACTACCAACAGAACTCCTTTCTGGCACCTTCCCAAATGGAGTTGTGCATGGGGTGTGTTTGGAACATTTTGTCACCAGCCGAGGCCAAACTTCAGCGCTTCCCCACCTCACCCCAGAAAGCAGGATGAACTACATCTGTGGTACCTTTGAGCTGCCTACCGGGGTAGTGGAAGAACTTACAACGGAACTCCTTTCTGGCACCTTCCACGGTGGAGTTGTGCATGGGGTGTGTTTGGAACATTTTGTCACCAGCCGAGGCCAAAATTCAGCGATTCCCCATCTCAGCCCAGAAAGCAGGTAGAACAAGTCTTGTGGTGCCTTTCAGCTGCCTACCGGGGTAATGTAAAAACTAGCAATAGAACTCCTTTCTGGCACCTTCCCCGATGGAGTTGTGCATGGGGTGTGTTTGGAACATTTTGTCACCAGCCGAGGCCAAAATTCAGCGCTTCCCCATCTCAGCCCAGAAAGCAGGTAGATCAAGTTTTGTGTTGCATTTCAGTTGCCTACCCGAGCAATGTAAAAACTACCAACAGAACTCCTTTCTGGCACCTTCCCCGGTGGAGTTGTGCATGGGGTGTATTTGGAACATTTTGTCACCAGCCGAGGCCAAAATTCAGCGCTTCCCCACCTCACCCCAGAAAGCAGGATGAACTACATCTGTGGTACCTTTCAGCTGCCTACCGGGGTAGTGTAAAAACTACCAACGGAACTTCTTTCTGGCAACTTCCCCGGTGGAGTTGTGCATGCGGTGTGTTTGGAACATTTTGTCACCAGCCGAGTCCAAAATTCAGCGCTTCCCCATCTCAGCCCAGAAAGCAGGTAGAACAAGTTTTGTGGTGCCTTTCAGCTGCCTACCCGAGTAATGTAAAAACTAGCAACAGAACTCCTTTCTGGCACCTTGCCTGATGGAGTTGTGCATGGGGTGTGTTTGGAATATTTTGTCACCAGCCGAGTCCAAAATTCAGCGCTTCCCCATCTCAGCCCAGAAAGCAGGTAGAACAAGTTTTGTGGTGCCTTTCAGCTGCCTACCGGGGTAATGTAAAAACTACCAAGAGAACTCCTTTCTGGCACCTTCCCCGATGGAGTCGTGCATGGGGTGTGTTTGGAACATTTTGTCACCAGCCGAGTCCAAAATTCAGCGCTTCCCCATCTCAGCCCAGAAAGCAGGTAGAACAAGTTTTGTGGTGCGCTTCAGCTGCCTACCGGGGTAATGTAAAAACTAGCAACAGAACTCGTATCTGGCCCCTTCCCCGATGGAGTTGTGCATGGGGTGTGTTGGGAACATTTTGTCTCCAGCCGAGGCCAAAATTCAGCGCTTCCCCATCTCAGCCCAGGAAGCAGGTAGAACAAGTCTTGTGGTGCCTTTCAGCTGCATACCCGAGCAATGTAAAAAGTACCAAGAGAACTCGTTTCTGCCACCTTCCCCGGTGGAGTTGTGCATGGGGTGTGTTTGGAACATTTTGTCACCAGCCGAGTCCAAAATTCAGCGCTTCCCCATCTCAGCCCAGAAAGCAGGTAGAACAAGTCTTGTGGTGCCTTTCAGCTGCCTACCCGAGCAATGTAAAAAGTACCAAGAGAACTCCTTTCTGGCACCTTCCCCGGTGGAGTTGTGCACGGGGTGTGTTTGGTACATTTTGTCACCAGCCGAGTCCAAAATTCAGCGCTTCCCTATCTCAGCCCAGAAAGCAGGATGCACTACATCTGTGGTACCTTTCAGCTGCCTACCGGGGTAGTGTAAAAACTAGCAAAGGAACTCCTTTCTGACACCTTCCCCGGTGGAGTCGTGCATGGGGTGTGTTTGGAACATTTTGTCACCAGCCGAGGCCAAACTTCAGCGCTTCCCCACCTCACCCCAGAAAGCAGGATGAACTACATCTGTGGTACCTTTCAGCTGCCTACCGGGGTAGTGTAAGAACTTACAACGGAACTCCTTTCTGGCACCTTCCCCGGTGGAGTTGTGCATGGGGTGTGTTTGGAACATTTTGTCACCAGCCGAGTCCAAAATTCAGCGCTTCCCCATCTCAGCCCAGAAAGAAGGTAGAACAAGTCTTGTGGTGCCTTTCAGCTGCCTACCCGAGTAATGTAAAAACTAGCAACAGAACTCCTGTCTGGCACCTTCCCCAGTGGAGTTGTGCATGGGGTGTGTTTGGAACATTTTGTCACCAGCCGAGTCCAAAATTCAGCGCTTCCCCATCTCAGCCCAGAAAGCAGGTAGAACAAGTCTTGTGGTGCCTTTCAGCTGCCTACCCGAGTAATGTAAAAAGTTCCAAAAGAACTCCTTACTGGCACCTTCCCCAGTGGAGTTGTGCATGGGGTGTGTTTGGAACATTTGGTCACCAGCCGAGGCCAAAATTCAGCGCTTCCCAGTCTCAGCCCAGAAAGCAGGTAGAACAAGTTTTGTGGTGCCTTTCAGCTGCCTACCGGGGTAATGTAAAAACTAGCAACAGAACTCGTATCTGGCCCCTTCCCCGATGGAGTTGTGCATGGGGTGTGTTTGGAACATTTTGTCACCAGCCGAGGCCAAAATTCAGCGCTTCCCCACCTCACCCCAGAAAGCAGGATGAACTACATCTGTGGTACCTTTCAGCTGCCTACCGGGGTAGTGTAAAAACTTACAACGGAACTTCTTTCTGGCACCTTCCCCGGTGGAGTTGTGCATGGGGTGTGTTTGGAACATTTTGTCACCAGCCGAGTCCAAAATTCAGCGCTTCCCCATCTCAGCCCAGAAAGCAGGTAGAACAACTTTTGTGGTGCCTTTCAGCTGCCTACCCGAGCAATGTAAAAAGTACCAAGAGAACTCCTTTCTGACACCTTCCCCGGTGGAGTTGTGCATGGGGTGTGTTTGGAACATTTTGTCACCAGCCGAGTCCAAAATTCAGCGCTTCCCCATCTCAGCCCAGAAAGCAGGTAGAACAAGTCTTGTGGTGCCTTTCAGCTGCCTACCCGAGTAATGTAAAACGTTCCAACAGAACTCCTTTCTGGCACCTTCCCCGGTGGAGTTGTGCATGGGGTGTGTTTGGAACATTTTGTCACCAGCCGAGGCCAAAATTCAAGCGCTTCCCCATCTCAGCCCAGAAAGCAGGTAGAACAACTTTTGTGGTGCCTTTCAGCTGCCTACCCGAGCAATGTAAAGACTACCAACAGAACTTCTTTCTGGCACCTTCCCCGGTGGAGTTGTGCATGGGGTGTGTTTGGAACATTTTGTCACCAGCCGAGTCCAAAATTCAGTGCTTCCCCACCTCACCCCAGAAAGCAGGATGAACTACATCTGTGGTACCTTTCAGCTGCCTACCGGGGTAGTGGAAGAACTTACAACGGAACTCCTTTCTGGCACCTTCCACGGTGGAGTTGTGCATGGGGTGTGTTTGGAACATTTTGTCACCAGCCGAGGCCAAAATTCAGCGCTTCCCCATCTCAGCCCAGAAAGCAGGTAGAACAAGTCTTGTGGTGCCTTTCAGCTGCCTACCGGGGTAATGTAAAAACTAGCAACAGAACTCGTATCTGGCCCCTTCCCCGGTGGAGTTGTGCATGGGGTGTGTTTGGAACATTTTGTCACCAGCCGAGGCCAAAATTCAGCGCTTCCCCATCTCAGCCCAGAAAGCAGGTAGAACAAGTTTTGTGTTGCATTTCAGCTGCCTACCCGAGCAATGTAAAAACTACCAACAGAACTCCTTTCTGGCACCTTCCCAGGTGGAGTTGTGCATGGGGTGTGTTTGGAACATTTTGTCACCAGCCGAGGCCAAACTTCAGCGCTTCCCCACCTCACCCCAGAAAGCAGGATGAACTACATCTGTAGTACCTTTGAGCTGCCTACCGGGGTAGTGGAAGAACTTACAACGGAACTCCTTTCTGGCACCTTCCACGGTGGAGTTGTGCATGGGGTGTGTTTGGAACATTTTGTCACCAGCCGAGGCCAAAATTCAGCGATTCCCCATCTCAGCCCAGAAAGCAGGTAGAACAAGTCTTGTGGTGCCTTTCAGCTGCCTACCGGGGTAATGTAAAAACTAGCAATAGAACTCCTTTCTGGCACCTTCCCCGATGGAGTTGTGCATGGGGTGTGTTTGGAACATTTTGTCACCAGCCGAGGCCAAAATTCAGCGCTTCCCCATCTCAGCCCAGAAAGCAGGTAGATCAAGTTTTGTGTTGCATTTCAGTTGCCTACCCGAGCAATGTAAAAACTACCAACAGAACTCCTTTCTGGCACCTTCCCCGGTGGAGTTGTGCATGGGGTGTATTTGGAACATTTTGTCACCAGCCGAGGCCAAAATTCAGCGCTTCCCCACCTCACCCCAGAAAGCAGGATGAACTACATCTGTGGTACCTTTCAGCTGCCTACCGGGGTAGTGTAAAAACTACCAACGGAACTTCTTTCTGGCAACTTCCCCGGTGGAGTTGTGCATGCGGTGTGTTTGGAACATTTTGTCACCAGCCGAGTCCAAAATTCAGCGCTTCCCCATCTCAGCCCAGAAAGCAGGTAGAACAAGTTTTGTGGTGCCTTTCAGCTGCCTACCCGAGTAATGTAAAAACTAGCAACAGAACTCCTTTCTGGCACCTTGCCTGATGGAGTTGTGCATGGGGTGTGTTTGGAATATTTTGTCACCAGCCGAGTCCAAAATTCAGCGCTTCCCCATCTCAGCCCAGAAAGCAGGTAGAACAAGTTTTGTGGTGCCTTTCAGCTGCCTACCGGGGTAATGTAAAAACTACCAAGAGAACTCCTTTCTGGCACCTTCCCCGATGGAGTCGTGCATGGGGTGTGTTTGGAACATTTTGTCACCAGCCGAGTCCAAAATTCAGCGCTTCCCCATCTCAGCCCAGAAAGCAGGTAGAACAAGTTTTGTGGTGCGCTTCAGCTGCCTACCGGGGTAATGTAAAAACTAGCAACAGAACTCGTATCTGGCCCCTTCCCCGATGGAGTTGTGCATGGGGTGTGTTTGGAACATTTTGTCTCCAGCCGAGGCCAAAATTCAGCGCTTCCCCATCTCAGCCCAGGAAGCAGGTAGAACAAGTCTTGTGGTGCCTTTCAGCTGCATACCCGAGCAATGTAAAAAGTACCAAGAGAACTCGTTTCTGCCACCTTCCCCGGTGGAGTTGTGCATAGGGTGTGTTAGGAACATTTTGTCACCAGCCGAGGCCAAACTTCAGCGCTTTCCGATCTCAGACCAGAAAGCAGACAGAACAAGTCTTGTGGTGCATTTCAGCTGCCTACCGGGGTAGTGTAAAAACTACCTACGGATCGTCTTTCTGGTACCTTCCCCGGAGGAGTTGTGCATGGGGTGTGTTTGGAACATTTTGTCACCAGCCGAGGCCAAAATTCAGTGCTTCCCCACCTCACCCCAGAAAGCAGGATGAACTACATCTGTGGTACCTTTCAGCTGCCTACCGGGGTAGTGGAAGAACTTACAACGGAACTCCTTTCTGGCACCTTCCACGGTGGAGTTGTGCATGGGGTGTGTTTGGAACATTTTTTCACCAGCCGAGGCCAAAATTCAGCGCTTCCCCATCTCAGCCCAGAAAGCAGGTAGAAGAAGTCTTGTGGTGCCTTTCAGCTGCCTACCGGGGTAATGTAAAAACTAGCAACAGAACTCGTATCTGGCCCCTTCCCCGATGGAGTTGTGCATGGGGTGTGTTTGTAACATTTTGTCACCAGCCGAGGCCAAAATTCAGCGCTTCCCCATCTCAGCCCAGAAAGCAGGTAGAACAAGTTTTGTGTTGCATTTCAGCTGCCTACCCGAGCAATGTAAAAAGTACCAAGAGAACTCCTTTCTGGCACCTTCCCCGGTGGAGTTGTGCATGGGGTGTGTTTGGAACATTTTGTCACCAGCCGAGGCCAAAATTCAGCGCTTCCCCACCTCACCCCAGAAAGCAGGATGAACTACATCTGTGGTACCTTTCAGCTGCCTACCGGGGTAGTGTAAAAACTTACAACGGAACTTCTTTCTGGCACCTTCCCCGGTGGAGTTGTGCATGGGGTGTGTTTGGAACATTTTGTCACCAGCCGAGTCCAAAATTCAGCGCTTCCCCATCTCAGCCCAGAAAGCAGGTAGAACAAGTTTTGTGGTGCCTTTCAGCTGCCTACCCGAGTAATGTAAAAACTAGCAACAGAACTCCTTTCTGGCACCTTGCCCGATGGAGTTGTGCATGGGGTGTGTTTGGAACATTTTGTCACCAGCCGAGGCCAAAATTCAGCGCTTCCCCACCTCACCCCAGAAAGCAGGTAGAACAAGTTTTGTGTTGCATTTCAGCTGCCTACCCGAGCAATGTAAAAAGTACCAAGAGAACTCCTTTCTGGCACCTTCCCCGGTGGAGTTGTGCATGGGGTGTGTTTGGAACATTTTGTCACCAGCCGAGGCCAAAATTCAGCGCTTCCCCACCTCACCCCAGAAAGCAGGATGAACTACATCTGTGGTACCTTTCAGCTGCCTACCGGGGTAGTGTAAAAACTTACAACGGAACTTCTTTCTGGCACCTTCCCCGGTGGAGTTGTGCATGGGGTGTGTTTGGAACATTTTGTCACCAGCCGAGTCCAAAATTCAGCGCTTCCCCATCTCAGCCCAGAAAGCAGGTAGAACAAGTTTTGTGGTGCCTTTCAGCTGCCTACCCGAGTAATGTAAAAACTAGCAACAGAACTCCTTTCTGGCACCTTGCCCGATGGAGTTGTGCATGGGGTGTGTTTGGAACATTTTGTCACCAGCCGAGGCCAAAATTCAGCGCTTCCCCACCTCACCCCAGAAAGCAGGATGAACTACATCTGTGGTACCTTTCAGCTGCCTACCGGGGTAGTGTAAAAACTACCAATGGAACTTCTTTCTGGCAACTTCCCCGGTGGAGTTGTGCATGCGGTGTGTTTGGAACATTTTGTCACCAGCCGAGTCCAAAATTCAGCGCTTCCCCATCTCAGCCCAGAAAGCAGGTAGAACAAGTTTTGTGGTGCCTTTCAGCTGCCTACCCGAGTAATGTAAAAACTAGCAACAGAACTCCTTTCTGGCACCTTGCCTGATGGAGTTGTGCATGGGGTGTGTTTGGAATATTTTGTCACCAGCCGAGTCCAAAATTCAGCGCTTCCCCATCTCAGCCCAGAAAGCAGGTAGAACAAGTTTTGTGGTGCGCTTCAGCTGCCTACCGGGGTAATGTAAAAACTAGCAACAGAACTCGTATCTGGCCCCTTCCCCGATGGAGTTGTGCATGGGGTGTGTTTGGAACATTTTGTCTCCAGCCGAGGCCAAAATTCAGCGCTTCCCCATCTCAGCCCAGGAAGCAGGTAGAACAAGTCTTGTGGTGCCTTTCAGCTGCATACCCGAGCAATGTAAAAAGTACCAAGAGAACTCGTTTCTGCCACCTTCCCCGGTGGAGTTGTGCATAGGGTGTGTTAGGAACATTTTGTCACCAGCCGAGGCCAAACTTCAGCGCTTTCCGATCTCAGACCAGAAAGCAGACAGAACAAGTCTTGTGGTGCATTTCAGCTGCCTACCGGGGTAGTGTAAAAACTACCTACGGATCGTCTTTCTGGTACCTTCCCCGGAGGAGTTGTGCATGGGGTGTGTTTGGAACATTTTGTCACCAGCCGAGGCCAAAATTCAGTGCTTCCCCACCTCACCCCAGAAAGCAGGATGAACTACATCTGTGGTACCTTTCAGCTGCCTACCGGGGTAGTGGAAGAACTTACAACGGAACTCCTTTCTGGCACCTTCCACGGTGGAGTTGTGCATGGGGTGTGTTTGGAACATTTTTTCACCAGCCGAGGCCAAAATTCAGCGCTTCCCCATCTCAGCCCAGAAAGCAGGTAGAAGAAGTCTTGTGGTGCCTTTCAGCTGCCTACCGGGGTAATGTAAAAACTAGCAACAGAACTCGTATCTGGCCCCTTCCCCGATGGAGTTGTGCATGGGGTGTGTTTGTAACATTTTGTCACCAGCCGAGGCCAAAATTCAGCGCTTCCCCATCTCAGCCCAGAAAGCAGGTAGAACAAGTTTTGTGTTGCATTTCAGCTGCCTACCCGAGCAATGTAAAAAGTACCAAGAGAACTCCTTTCTGGCACCTTCCCCGGTGGAGTTGTGCATGGGGTGTGTTTGGAACATTTTGTCACCAGCCGAGGCCAAAATTCAGCGCTTCCCCACCTCACCCCAGAAAGCAGGATGAACTACATCTGTGGTACCTTTCAGCTGCCTACCGGGGTAGTGTAAAAACTTACAACGGAACTTCTTTCTGGCACCTTCCCCGGTGGAGTTGTGCATGGGGTGTGTTTGGAACATTTTGTCACCAGCCGAGTCCAAAATTCAGCGCTTCCCCATCTCAGCCCAGAAAGCAGGTAGAACAAGTTTTGTGGTGCCTTTCAGCTGCCTACCCGAGTAATGTAAAAACTAGCAACAGAACTCCTTTCTGGCACCTTGCCCGATGGAGTTGTGCATGGGGTGTGTTTGGAACATTTTGTCACCAGCCGAGGCCAAAATTCAGCGCTTCCCCACCTCACCCCAGAAAGCAGGTAGAACAAGTTTTGTGTTGCATTTCAGCTGCCTACCCGAGCAATGTAAAAAGTACCAAGAGAACTCCTTTCTGGCACCTTCCCCGGTGGAGTTGTGCATGGGGTGTGTTTGGAACATTTTGTCACCAGCCGAGGCCAAAATTCAGCGCTTCCCCACCTCACCCCAGAAAGCAGGATGAACTACATCTGTGGTACCTTTCAGCTGCCTACCGGGGTAGTGTAAAAACTTACAACGGAACTTCTTTCTGGCACCTTCCCCGGTGGAGTTGTGCATGGGGTGTGTTTGGAACATTTTGTCACCAGCCGAGTCCAAAATTCAGCGCTTCCCCATCTCAGCCCAGAAAGCAGGTAGAACAAGTTTTGTGGTGCCTTTCAGCTGCCTACCCGAGTAATGTAAAAAGTACCAACAGAACTCCTTTCTGGCACCTTGCCCGATGGAGTTGTGCATGGGGTGTGTTTGGAACATTTTGTCACCAGCCGAGGCCAAAATTCAGCGCTTCCCCACCTCACCCCAGAAAGCAGGATGAACTACATCTGTGGTACCTTTCAGCTGCCTACCGGGGTAGTGTAAAAACTACCAATGGAACTTCTTTCTGGCAACTTCCCCGGTGGAGTTGTGCATGCGGTGTGTTTGGAACATTTTGTCACCAGCCGAGTCCAAAATTCAGCGCTTCCCCATCTCAGCCCAGAAAGCAGGTAGAACAAGTTTTGTGGTGCCTTTCAGCTGCCTACCCGAGTAATGTAAAAACTAGCAACAGAACTCCTTTCTGGCACCTTGCCTGATGGAGTTGTGCATGGGGTGTGTTTGGAATATTTTGTCACCAGCCGAGTCCAAAATTCAGCGCTTCCCCATCTCAGCCCAGAAAGCAGGTAGAACAAGTTTTGTGGTGCCTTTCAGCTGCCTACCGGGGTAATGTAAAAACTAGCAACAGAACTCGTATCTGGCCCCTTCCCCGATGGAGTTGTGCATGGGGTGTGTTTGGAACATTTTGTCTCCAGCCGAGGCCAAAATTCAGCGCTTCCCCATCTCAGCCCAGGAAGCAGGTAGAACAAGTCTTGTGGTGCCTTTCAGCTGCATACCCGAGCAATGTAAAAAGTACCAAGAGAACTCGTTTCTGCCACCTTCCCCGGTGGAGTTGTGCATAGGGTGTGTTAGGAACATTTTGTCACCAGCCGAGGCCAAACTTCAGCGCTTTCCGATCTCAGACCAGAAAGCAGACAGAACAAGTCTTGTGGTGCATTTCAGCTGCCTACCGGGGTAGTGTAAAAACTACCAACGGATCGTCTTTCTGGTACCTTCCCCGGTGGAGTTGTGCATGGGGTGTGTTTGGAACATTTTGTCACCAGCCGAGGCCAAAATTCAGTGCTTCCCCACCTCACCCCAGAAAGCAGGATGAACTACATCTGTGGTACCTTTCAGCTGCCTACCGGGGTAGTGGAAGAACTTACAACGGAACTCCTTTCTGGCACCTTCCACGGTGGAGTTGTGCATGGGGTGTGTTTGGAACATTTTGTCACCAGCCGAGGCCAAAATTCAGCGCTTCCCCATCTCAGCCCAGAAAGCAGGTAGAAGAAGTCTTGTGGTGCCTTTCAGCTGCCTACCGGGGTAATGTAAAAACTAGCAACAGAACTCGTATCTGGCCCCTTCCCCGATGGAGTTGTGCATGGGGTGTGTTTGTAACATTTTGTCACCAGCCGAGGCCAAAATTCAGCGCTTCCCCATCTCAGCCCAGAAAGCAGGTAGAACAAGTTTTGTGTTGCATTTCAGCTGCCTACCCGAGCAATGTAAAAAGTACCAAGAGAACTCCTTTCTGGCACCTTCCCCGGTGGAGTTGTGCATGGGGTGTGTTTGGAACATTTTGTCACCAGCCGAGGCCAAAATTCAGTGCTTCCCCACCTCACCCCAGAAAGCAGGATGAACTACATCTGTGGTACCTTTCAGCTGCCTACCGGGGTAGTGTAAAAACTACCAACGGAACTTCTTTCTGGCACCTTCCCCGGTGGAGTTGTGCATGGGGTGTGTTTGGAACATTTTGTCACCAGCCGAGTCCAAAATTCAGCGCTTCCCCATCTCAGCCCAGAAAGCAGGTAGAACAAGTCTTGTGGTGCCTTTCAGCTGCCTACCCGAGTAATGCAAAACGTTCCAACAGAACTTCTTTCTGGCACCTTCCCCGGTGGAGTTGTGCATGGGGTGTGTTTGGAACATTTTGTCACCAGCCGAGTCCAAAATTCAGCGCTTCCCCATCTCAGCCCAGAAAGCAGGTAGAACAACTTTTGTGGTGCCTTTCAGCTGCCTACCCGAGTAATGTAAAAACTAGCAACAGAACTCCTTTCTGGCACCTTCCCCAGTGGAGTTGTGCATGGGGTGTGTTTGGAACATTTTGTCACCAGCCGAGTCCAAAATTCAGCGCTTCCCCATCTCAGCCCAGAAAGCAGGTAGAACAAGTCTTGTGATGCTTTTCAGCTGCCTACCCGAGCAATGTAAAAAGTACCAAGAGAACTCCTTTCTGGCACCTTCCCCGGTGGAGTTGTGCATGGGGTGTGTTTGGAACATTTTGTCACCAGCCGAGTCCAAAATTCAGCGCTTCCCCATCTCAGCCCAGAAAGCAGGTAGAACAAGTCTTGTGGTGCCTTTCAGCTGCCTACCCGAGTAATGCAAAACGTTCCAACAGAACTTCTTTCTGGCACCTTCCCCGGTGGAGTTGTGCATGGGGTGTGTTTGGAACATTTTGTCACCAGCCGAGTCCAAAATTCAGCGCTTCCCCATCTCAGCCCAGAAAGCAGGTAGAACAACTTTTGTGGTGCCTTTCAGCTGCCTACCCGAGTAATGTAAAAACTAGCAACAGAACTCCTTTCTGGCACCTTCCCCAGTGGAGTTCTGCATGGGGTGTGTTTGGAACATTTTGTCACCAGCCGAGTCCAAAATTCAGCGATTCCCCATCTCAGCCCAGAAAGCAGGTAGAACAAGTCTTGTGATGCTTTTCAGCTGCCTACCCGAGCAATGTAAAAAGTACCAAGAGAACTCCTTTCTGGCACCTTCCCCGGTGGAGTTGTGCATGGGGTGTGTTTGGAACATTTTGTCACCAGCCGAGTCCAAAATTCAGCGATTCCCCATCTCAGCCCAGAAAGCAGGTAGAACAAGTCTTGTGGTGCCTTTCAGCTGCCTACCCGAGCAATGTAAAAAGTACCAAGAGAACTCCTTTCTGGCACCTTCCCCGGTGGAGTTGTGCATGGGGTGTGTTTGGAACATTTTGTCACCAGCCGAGTCCAAAATTCAGCGCTTCCCCATCTCAGCCCAGAAAGCAGGATGAACTACATCTGTGGTACCTTTCAGCTGCCTACCGGGGTAGTGTAAAAACTAGCAAAGGAACTTCTTTCTGGCACCTTCCCCGGTGGAGTTGTGCATGGGGTGTGTTTGGAACATTTTGTCACCAGCCGAGTCCAAAATTCAGCGCTTCCCTATCTCAGCCCAGAAAGCAGGATGCACTACATCTGTGGTACCTTTCAGCTGCCTACCGGGGTAGTGTAAAAACTAGCAAAGGAACTCCTTTCTGACACCTTCCCCGGTGGAGTCGTGCATGGGGTGTGTTTGGAACATTTTGTCACCAGCCGAGGCCAAACTTCAGCGCTTCCCCACCTCACCCCAGAAAGCAGGATGAACTACATCTGTGGTACCTTTCACCTGCCTACCGGGGTAGTGTAAGAACTTACAACGGAATTCCTTTCTGGCACCTTCCCCGGTGGAGTTGTGCATGGGGTGTGTTTGGAACATTTTGTCACCAGCCGAGGCCAAACTTCAGCGCTTCCCTATCTCAGCCCAGAAAGCAGGATGAACTACATCTGTGGTACCTTTCAGATGCCTACCGGGGTAGTGGAAGAACTTACAACGGAACTCCTTTCTGGCACCTTCCCCGGTGGAGTTGTGCATGGGGTGTGTTTGGAACATTTTGTCACCAGCCGAGGCCAAAATTCAGCGCTTCCCCATCTCAGCCCAGAAAGCAGGTAGAACAAGTCTTGTGGTGCCTTTCAGCTGCCTACCCGAGTAATGTAAAAAGTTCCAAAAGAACTCCTTTCTGGTACCTTCCCCAGTGGAGTTGTGCATGGGGTGTGTTTGGAACATTTTGTCACCAGCCGAGTCCAAAATTCAGCGCTTCCCCATCTCAGCCCAGAAAGCAGGTAGAACAAGTCTTGTGGTGCCTTTCAGCTGCCTACCGGGGTAATGTAAAAACTAGCAACAGAACTCCTTTCTGGCACCTTCCCCGATGGAGTTGTGCATGGGGTGTGTTTGGAACATTTTGTCACCAGCCGAGTCCAAAATTCAGCGCTTCCCCATCTCAGCCCAGAAAGCAGGTAGAACAAGTCTTGTGATGCCTTTCAGCTGCCTACCCGAGTAATGTAAAAAGTTCCAAAAGAACTCCTTTCTGGCACCTTGCCCGATGGAGTCGTGCATGGGGTGTGTTTGGAACATATTGTCACCAGCCGAGTCCAAACTTCAGCGCTTCCCCACCTCACCCCAGAAAGCAGGATGAACTACATCTGTGGTACCTTTCAGCTGCCTACCGGGGTA
Source organism: Falco peregrinus (assembly GCF_023634155.1). Classification (NCBI taxonomy): domain Eukaryota; kingdom Metazoa; phylum Chordata; class Aves; order Falconiformes; family Falconidae; genus Falco; species Falco peregrinus. The sequence continues at coordinate 55,492,935 of NC_073721.1, forward strand.
GTGGAAGAACTTACAACGGAACTCCTTTCTGGCACCTTCCCCGGTGGAGTTGTGCATGGGGTGTGTTTGGAACATTTTGTCACCAGCCGAGGCCAAAATTCAGCGCTTCCCCACCTCACCCCAGAAAGCAGGATGAACTACATCTGTGGTACCTTTCAGCTGCCTACCGGGGTAGTGTAAGAACTTACAACGGAACTCCTTTCTGGCACCTTCCCCGGTGGAGTTGTGCATGGGGTGTGTTTGGAACATTTTGTCACCAGCCGAGTCCAAAATTCAGCGCTTCCCCATCTCAGCCCAGAAAGCAGGTAGAACAAGTCTTGTGGTGCCTTTCAGCTGCCTACCCAAGTAATGTAAAAACTAGCAACAGAACTCCTGTCTGGCACCTTCCCCAGTGGAGTTGTGCATGGGGTGTGTTTGGAACATTTTGTCACCAGCCGAGTCCAAAATTCAGCGCTTCCCCATCTCAGCCCAGAAAGCAGGTAGAACAAGTTTTGTGGTGCCTTTCAGCTGCCTACCCGAGCAATGTAAAAAGTACCAAGAGAACTCCTTTCTGGCACCTTCCCCGGTGGAGTTGTGCATGGGGTGTGTTTGGAACATTTTGTCACCAGCCGAGTCCAAAATTCAGCGCTTCCCTATCTCAGCCCAGAAAGCAGGATGAACTACATCTGTGGTACCTTTCAGCTGCCTACCGGGGTAGTGTAAAAACTAGCAAAGGAACTTCTTTCTGGCACCTTCCCCGGTGGAGTTGTGCATGGGGTGGGTTTGGTACATTTTGTCACCAGCCGAGTCCAAAATTCAGCGCTTCCCTATCTCAGCCCAGAAAGCAGGATGAACTACATCTGTGGTACCTTTCAGCTGCCTACCGGGGTAGTGTAAAAACTAGCGAAGGAACTCCTTTCTGACACCTTCCCCGGTGGAGTCGTGCATGGGGTGTGTTTGGAACATTTTGTCACCAGCCGAGGCCAAACTTCAGCGCTTCCCCACCTCACCCCAGAAAGCAGGATGAACTACATCTGTGGTACCTTTCAGCTGCCTACCGGGGTAGTGTAAGAACTTACAACGGAACTCCTTTCTGGCACCTTCCCCGGTGGAGTTGTGCATGGGGTGTGTTTGGAACATTTTGTCACCAGCCGAGTCCAAAATTCAGCGCTTCCCCATCTCAGCCCAGAAAGCAGGTAGAACAAGTCTTGTGGTGCCTTTCAGCTGCCTACCCGAGCAATGTAAAAAGTACCAAGAGAACTCCTTTCTGGCACCTTCCCCGGTGGAGTTGTGCATGGGGTGTGTTTGGAACATTTTGTCACCAGCCGAGGCCAAAATTCAGCGCTTCCCTATCTCAGCCCAGAAAGCAGGATGAACTACATCTGTGGTACCTTTCAGCTGCCTACCGGGGTAGTGGAAGAACTTACAACGGAACTCCTTTCTGGCACCTTCCCCGGTGGAGTTGTGCACGGGGTGTGTTTGGTACATTTTGTCACCAGCCGAGTCCAAAATTCAGCGCTTCCCCATCTCAGCCCAGAAAGCAGGTAGAACAAGTTTTGTGGTGCCTTTCAGCTGCCTACCGGGGTAATGTAAAAACTAGCAACAAAACTCGTATCTGGCCCCTTCCCCGATGGAGTTGTGCATGGGGTGTGTTTGGAACATTTTGTCACCAGCCGAGTCCAAAATTCAGCGCTTCCCCATCTCAGCCCAGGAAGCAGGTAGAACAAGTTTTGTGGGGCCTTTCAGCTGCCTACGCAAGTAATGTAAAAACTACCAACAGAATTCATTTCTGGCACCTTCCCCGGTGGAGTTGTGCATGGGGTGTGCTTGCAACATTTTGTCACCAGCCGAGTCCAAAATTCAGCGCTTCCCCATCTCAGCCCAGAAAGCAGGTAGAACAAGTTTTGTGGTGTCTTTCAGCTGCTTACCAGGGTAGTGTAAAAACTACCAAAAGCACTCCTTTCAGGCACCTTCCCGGTGGAGTTGTGCATGGGGTGAGCTTGGAACATTTTATCGCCAGCCGAGTCCAAAATTCAGCGCTTCCCCATCTCAGCCCAGAAAGCAGGTAGAACAACTTTCGTAGTGCCTTTCAGCTGCCTACCGGGGTAGTGTAAGAATTACTACCATTACTCCTTTCTGGCACCTTCAACGGTGGAGTTGTGCATGGGGTGTGCTTGGAACATTTTGTCACCAGCCGAGTCCAAAATTCAGCGCTTCCCCATCTCAGCCCAGAAAGCAGGTAGAACAACTTTTGTGGGGCCTTTCAGCTGCCTACGCAAGTAATGTAAAAACTACCAACAGAATTCCTTTCTGGCACCTTCCCCGGTGGAGTTGTGCATGGGGTGTGTTTGGAACATTTTGTCACCAGCCGAGTCCAAAATTCAGCGCTTCCCCATCTCAGCCCAGAAAGCAGTTAGAACAAGTTTTGTGGGGCCTTTCAGCTGCCTACGCAAGTAATGTAAAAACTACCAACAGAATTCCTTTCTGGCACCTTCCCCGGAGGAGTTGTGCATGGGGTGTGTTTGGAACATTTTGTCACCAGCCGAGTCCAAAAGTCAGCGCTTCCCCATCTCAGCCCAGAAAGCAGGTAGAACAAGTTTTGTGGTGTCTTTCAGCTGCCTACCGGGGTAGTGTAAAAAGCACCAACAGAAGTCCTTTCTGGCACCTTCCCCGGTGGAGTTGTGCATGGGGTGTGTTTGGAACATTTTATCGCCAGCCGAGTCCAAAATTCAGCGCTTCCCCATCTCAGCCCATAAAGCAGGTAGAACAAGTTTTGTGGTGTCTGTCAGGTGCCTACCGGGGTAGTGTAAAAACTACCAACAGAACTCCTTTCTGGCACCTTCCCCGGTGGAATTGTGCATGGGGTGTGCTTGGAACATTTTGTCACCAGCCGAGTCCAAAATTCAGCGCTTCCCCATCTCAGCCCAGAAAGCAGGTAGAACAAGTTTTGTGGTGTCTTTCAGCTGCCTACCGGGGTAGTGTAAAAACTACCAACAGAAGTCCTTTCTGGCACCTTCCCCGGTGGAGTTGTGCATGGGGTGTGTTTGGAACATTTTGTCACCAGCCGAGTCCAAAATTCAGCGCTTCCCCATGTCAGCCCAGAAAGCAGGTAGAATAAGTTTTGTGTTGCATTTCAGCTGCCTACCGCGGTAGTGTAAAAACTACCAACGGAACTCCTTTCTGGCACATTCCCCGGAGGAGTTGTGCATGGGGTGTTAATGGAACATTTTGTCACCAGTCGAGTCCAAAATTCAGCGCTTCCCCATCTCAGCCCAGAAAGCAGGTAGAACAAGTTTTGTGGGGCCTTTCAGCTGCCTGCGCATGTAATGTAAAAACTACCAACAGAATTCCTTTCTGGCACCTTCCCCGGTGGAGTTGTGCATGGGGTGTGGTTGGAACATTTTGTCACCAGCCGAGTCCAAAATTCAGCGCTTCCCCATCTCAGCCCAGAAAGCAGGTAGAACAAGTTTTGTGGGGCCTTTCAGCTGCCTACGCAAGTAATGTAAAAACTACCAACAGAATTCATTTCTGGCACCTTCCCCGGTGGAGTTGTGCATGGGGTGTGCTTGGAACATTTTGTCACCAGCCGAGTCCAAAATTCAGCGCTTCCCCATCTCAGCCCAGAAAGCAGGTAGAACAAGTTTTGTGGTGTCTTTCAGCTGCTTACCAGGGTAGTGTAAAAACTACCAAAAGCACTCCTTTCAGGCACCTTCCCGGTGGAGTTGTGCATGGGGTGAGCTTGGAACATTTTATCGCCAGCCGAGTCCAAAATTCAGCGCTTCCCCATCTCAGCCCAGAAAGCAGGTAGAACAACTTTCGTAGTGCCTTTCAGCTGCCTACCGGGGTAGTGTAAGAATTACTACCATTACTCCTTTCTGGCACCTTCAACGGTGGAGTTGTGCATGGGGTGTGCTTGGAACATTTTGTCACCAGCCGAGTCCAAAATTCAGCGCTTCCCCATCTCAGCCCAGAAAGCAGGTAGAACAAGTTTTGTGGGGCCTTTCAGCTGCCTACCGGGGTAGTGTAAGAATTACTGCCAGAAATCCTTTCTGACACCTTCCCCGGTGGAGTTGTGCATGGGGTGTGCTTGGAACATTTTGTCACCAGCCGAGTCCAAAATTCAGCGCTTCCCCATCTCAGCCCAGAAAGCAGGTAGAACAAGTTTTGTGGGGCCTTTCAGCTGCCTACGCAAGTAATGTAAAAACTACCAACAGAATTCCTTTCTGGCACCTTCCCCGATGGAGTTGTGCATGGGGTGTGTTTGGAACATTTTGTCACAAGCCGAGTCCAAAAGTCAGCGCTTCCCCATCTCAGCCCAGAAAGCAGGTAGAACAAGTTTTGTGGTGTCTTTCAGCTGCCTACCGGGGTAGTGTAAGAAGCACCAACAGAAGTCCTTTCTGGCACCTTCCCCGGTGGAGTTGTGCATGGGGTGTGTTTGGAACATTTTATCGCCAGCCGAGTCCAAAATTCAGCGCTTCCCCATCTCAGCCCAGAAAGCAGGTAGAACAAGTTTTGTGGTGCGTTTCAGCTGCCTACCGGGGTAGTGTAAAAACTACCAACAGAACTCCTTTCTGGCACCTTCCCCGGTGGAGTTGTGCATGGGGTGTGTTTGGAACATTTTGTCACCAGCCGAGTCCAAAAGTCAGCGCTTCCCCATCTCAGCCCAGAAAGCAGGTAGAACAAGTTTTGTGGTGTCTTTCAGCTGCCTACCGGGGTATTGTAAAAACTACCAACAGAATTCCTTTCTGGCACCTTCCCCGGTGGAGTTGTGCATGGGGTGTGTTTGGAACATTTTATCGCCAGCTGAGTCCAAAATTCAGCGCTTCCCCATCTCAGCCCAGAAAGCAGGGAGAACAAGTTTTGTGGGGCCTTTCAGCTGCCTACGCAAGTAATGTAAAAACTACCAACAGAATTCCTTTCTGGCACCTTCCCCGGTGGAGTTGTGCATGGGGTGTGGTTGGAACATTTTGTCACCAGCCGAGTCCAAAAGTCAGCGCTTCCCCATCTCAGCCCAGAAAGCAGGTAGAACAAGTTTTGTGGTGTCTTTCAGCTGCCTACCGGGGTAGTGTAAAAACTACCAACAGAACTCCTTTCTGGCACCTTCCCCGGAGGAGTTGTGCATGGGGTGTGTTTGGAACATTTTGTCACCAGCCAAGTCCAAAATTCAGTGCTTCCCCATCTCAGCCCAGAAAGCAGGTAGAACAAGTCTTGTGGGGCCTTTCAGCTGCCTACGCAAGTAATGTAAAAACTACCAACAGAAGTCCTTTCTGGCACCTTCCCCGGTGGAGTTGTGCATGGGGTGTGCTTGGAACATTTTGTCACCAGTCGAGTCCAAAATTCAGCGCTTCCCCATCTCAGCCCAGAAAGCAGGTAGAACAAGTTTTGTGGGGCCTTTCAGCTTCCTACGCAAGTAATGTAAAAACTACCAACAGAATTCCTTTCCGGCACCTTCCCCGGTGGAGTTGTGCATGGGGTGTGCTTGGAACATTTTGTCACCAGCCGAGTCCAAAAGTCAGCGCTTCCCCATCTCAGCCCAGAAAGCAGGTAGAACAAGTTTTGTGGGGCCTTTCAGCTGTCTATGCAAGTAATGTAAAAACTACCAACAGAATTCCTTTCTGGCACCTTCCCCGGTGGAGTTGTGCATGGGGTGTGTTTGGAACATTTTGTCACGAGCCGAGTCCAAAAGTCAGCGCTTCCCCATCTCAGCCCAGAAAGCAGGTAGAACAAGTTTTGTGGTGTCTTTCAGCTGCCTACCGGGGCAGTGTAAAAAGAACCAACAGAAGTCCTTTCTGGCACCTTCCCCGGTGGAGTTGTGCATGGGGTGTGTTTGGAACATTTTGTCACCAGCCGAGTCCAAAATTCAGCGCTTCCCCATCTCAGCCCAGAAAGCAGGTAGAACAAGTTTTGTGGGGCCTTTCAGCTGCCTACCGTGGTAGTGTAAGAATTACTACCATTACTCCTTTCTGGCACCTTCAACGGTGGAGTTGTGCATGGGGTGTGCTTGGAACATTTTGTCACCAGCCGAGTCCAAAATTCAGCGCTTCCCCATCTCAGCCCAGAAAGCAGGTAGAACAAGTTTTGTGGGGCCTTTCAGCTGCCTACGCAAGTAATGTAAAAACTACCAACAGAATTCATTTCTGGCACCTTCCCCGGTGGAGTTGTGCATGGGGTGTGCTTGCAACATTTTGTCACCAGCCGAGTCCAAAATTCAGCGCTTCCCCATGTCAGCCCAGAAAGCAGGTAGAACAAGTTTTGTGGTGTCTTTCAGGTGCCTACCGGGGTAGTGTAAGAAATACTACGAACAGAACTCCTTTCTGGCACCTTCCCCGGTGGAGTTGTGCATGGGGTGTGTTTGGAACATTTTGTCACCAGCCGAGTCCAAAATTCAGCGCTTCCCCATCTCAGCCCAGAAAGCAGGTAGAACAAGTTTTGTGGTGCCTTTCAGCTGCCTACCGTGGTAGTGTAAGAATTACTACCATTACTCCTTTCTGGCACCTTCAACGGTGGAGTTGTGCATGGGGTGTGCTTGGAACATTTTGTCACCAGCCGAGTCCAAAATTCAGCGCTTCCCCATCTCAGCCCAGAAAGCAGGTAGAACAAGTTTTGTGGGGCCTTTCAGCTGCCTACGCAAGTAATGTAAAAACTACCAACAGAATTCCTTTCTGGCACCTTCCCCGGTGGAGTTGTGCATGGGGTGTGCTTGGAACATTTTGTCACCAGCCGAGTCCAAAATTCAGCGCTTCCCCATCTCAGCCCAGAAAGCAGGTAGAACAAGTTTTGTGGGGCCTTTCAGCTGCCTACGCAAGTAATGTAAAAACTACCAACAGAATTCCTTTCTGGCACCTTCCCCGGTGGAGTTGTGCATGGGGTGTGTTTGGAACATTTTGTCACCAGACGAGTCCAAAATTCAGCGCTTCCCCATCTCAGCCCAGAAAGCAGATAGAACAAGTTTTGTGGTGTCTGTCAGGTGCCTACCGGGGTAGTGTAAGAAATACTACGAACAGAACTCCTTTCTGGCACCTTCCCCGGTGGAGTTGTGCATGGGGTGTGCTTGGAACATTTTGTCACCAGCCGAGTCCAAAATTCAGCGCTTCCCCATCTCAGCCCAGGAAGCAGGTAGAACAAGTTTTGTGGGGCCTTTCAGCTGCCTACGCAAGTAATGTAAAAACTACCAACAGAATTCATTTCTGGCACCTTCCCCGGTGGAGTTGTGCATGGGGTGTGCTTGCAACATTTTGTCACCAGCCGAGTCCAAAATTCAGCGCTTCCCCATCTCAGCCCAGAAAGCAGGTAGAACAAGTTTTGTGGTGTCTTTCAGCTGCTTACCAGGGTAGTGTAAAAACTACCAAAAGCACTCCTTTCAGGCACCTTCCCGGTGGAGTTGTGCATGGGGTGAGCTTGGAACATTTTATCGCCAGCCGAGTCCAAAAGTCAGCGCTTCCCCATCTCAGCCCAGAAAGCAGGTAGAACAACTTTCGTAGTGCCTTTCAGCTGCCTACCGGGGTAGTGTAAGAATTACTACCATTACTCCTTTCTGGCACCTTCAACGGTGGAGTTGTGCATGGGGTGTGCTTGGAACATTTTGTCACCAGCCGAGTCCAAAATTCAGCGCTTCCCCATCTCAGCCCAGAAAGCAGGTAGAACAAGTTTTGTGGGGCCTTTCAGCTGCCTACCGGGGTAGTGTAAGAATTACTGCCAGAAATCCTTTCTGACACCTTCCCCGGTGGAGTTGTGCATGGGGTGTGCTTGGAACATTTTGTCACCAGCCGAGTCCAAAATTCAGCGCTTCCCCATCTCAGCCCAGAAAGCAGGTAGAACAAGTTTTGTGGGGCCTTTCAGCTGCCTACGCAAGTAATGTAAAAACTACCAACAGAATTCCTTTCTGGCACCTTCCCCGATGGAGTTGTGCATGGGGTGTGTTTGGAACATTTTGTCACAAGCCGAGTCCAAAAGTCAGCGCTTCCCCATCTCAGCCCAGAAAGCAGGTAGAACAAGTTTTGTGGTGTCTTTCAGCTGCCTACCGGGGTAGTGTAAGAAGCACCAACAGAAGTCCTTTCTGGCACCTTCCCCGGTGGAGTTGTGCATGGGGTGTGTTTGGAACATTTTATCGCCAGCCGAGTCCAAAATTCAGCGCTTCCCCATCTCAGCCCAGAAAGCAGGTAGAACAACTTTCGTAGTGCCTTTCAGCTGCCTACCGGGGTAGTGTAAAAACTACCAACAGAACTCCTTTCTGGCACCTTCCCCGGTGGAGTTGTGCATGGGGTGTGTTTGGAACATTTTGTCACCAGCCGAGTCCAAAAGTCAGCGCTTCCCCATCTCAGCCCAGAAAGCAGGTAGAACAAGTTTTGTGGTGTCTTTCAGCTGCCTACCGGGGTAGTGTAAAAACTACCAACAGAATTCCTTTCTGGCACCTTCCCCGGTGGAGTTGTGCATGGGGTGTGTTTGGAACATTTTATCGCCAGCTGAGTCCAAAATTCAGCGCTTCCCCATCTCAGCCCAGAAAGCAGGGAGAACAAGTTTTGTGGTGCCTTTCAGCTGCCTACCGGGGTAGTGTAAAAACTACCAACAGAAGTCCTTTCTGGCACCTTCCCCGGTGGAGTTGTGCATGGGGTGTGTTTGGAACATTTTGTCACCAGCCGAGTCCAAAATTCAGCGCTTCCCCATGTCAGCCCAGAAAGCAGGTAGAATAAGTTTTGTGTTGCATTTCAGCTGCCTACCGCGGTAGTGTAAAAACTACCAACGGAACTCCTTTCTGGCACCTTCCCCGGAGGAGTTGTGCATGGGGTGTGTTTGGAACATTTTGTCACCAGTCGAGTCCAAAATTCAGCGCTTCCCCATCTCAGCCCAGAAAGCAGGTAGAACAAGTTTTGTGGGGCCTTTCAGCTGCCTGCGCATGTAATGTAAAAACTACCAACAGAATTCCTTTCTGGCACCTTCCCCGGTGGAGTTGTGCATGGGGTGTGTTTGGAACATTTTGTCACCAGCCGAGTCCAAAATTCAGCGCTTCCCCATCTCAGCCCAGAAAGCAGGTAGAACAAGTTTTGTGGGGCCTTTCAGCTGCCTACGCAAGTAATGTAAAAACTACCAACAGAATTCATTTCTGGCACCTTCCCCGGTGGAGTTGTGCATGGGGTGTGCTTGGAACATTTTGTCACCAGACGAGTCCAAAATTCAGCGCTTCCCCATCTCAGCCCAGAAAGCAGGTAGAACAAGTTTTGTGGTGTCTTTCAGCTGCTTACCAGGGTAGTGTAAAAACTACCAAAAGCACTCCTTTCAGGCACCTTCCCGGTGGAGTTGTGCATGGGGTGAGCTTGGAACATTTTATCGCCAGCCGAGTCCAAAAGTCAGCGCTTCCCCATCTCAGCCCAGAAAGCAGGTAGAACAAGTTTTGTGGGGCCTTTCAGCTGCCTATGCAAGTAATGTAAAAACTACCAACAGAATTCCTTTCTGGCACCTTCCCCGGTGGAGTTGTGCATGGGGTGTGTTTGGAACATTTTGTCACCAGCCGAGTCCAAAATTCAGCGCTTCCCCATCTCAGCCCAGAAAGCAGGTAGAACAAGTTTTGTGGGGCCTTTCAGCTGCCTACGCAAGTAATGTAAAAACTACCAACAGAATTCCTTTCTGGCACCTTCCCCGGTGGAGTTGTGCATGGGGTGTGGTTGGAAAATTTTGTCACCAGCCGAGTCCAAAATTCAGCGCTTCCCCATCTCAGCCCAGAAAGCAGGTAGAACAAGTTTTGTGGGGCCTTTCAGCTGCCTACGCAAGTAATGTAAAAACTACCAACAGAATTCCTTTCTGGCACCTTCCCCGGTGGAGTTGTGCATGGGGTGTGGTTGGAACATTTTGTCACCAGCCGAATCCAAAATTCAGCGCTTCCCCATCTCAGCCCAGAAAGCAGGTAGAACAAGTTTTGTGGTGTCTTTCAGCTGCCTACCGGGGTAGTGTAAAAACTACCAACAGAAGTCCTTTCTGGCACCTTCCCCGGTGGAGTTGTGCATGGGGTGTGTTTGGAACATTTTGTCACCAGCCGAGTCCAAAATTCAGCGCTTCCCCATCTCAGCCCAGAAAGCAGGTAGAACAAGTTTTGTGGTGTCTTTCAGCTGCCTACCGGGGTAGTGTAAAAAGCACCAACAGAAGTCCTTTCTGGCACCTTCCCCGGTGGAGTTGTGCATGGGGTGTGTTTGGAACATTTTATCGCCAGCCGAGTCCAAAAGTCAGCGCTTCCCCATCTCAGCCCAGAAAGCAGATAGAACAAGTTTTGTGGTGTCTGTCAGGTGCCTACCGGGGTAGTGTAAGAATTACTACGAAAAGAACTCCTTTCTGGCACATTCCCCGGTGGAGTTGTGCATGGGGTGTGTTTGGAACATTTTATCGCCAGCCGAGGCCAAAATTCAGCGCTTCCCCATCTCAGCCCAGAAAGCAGGTAGATCAAGTTTTGTGGTGCCTTTCAGCTGCCTACCGGGGTAGTGTAAAAACTACCAACAGAACTCCTTTCTGGCACCTTCCCCGGTGGAGTTGTGCATGGGGTGTGTTTGGAACATTTTGTCACCAGCCGAGTCCAAACTTCAGCGCTTCCCCATCTCAGCCCAGAAAGCAGGTAGAACAAGTTTTGTGGGGCCTTTCAGCTTCCTACGCAAGTAATGTAAAAACTACCAACAGAATTCCTTTCTGGCACCTTCCCCGGTGGAGTTGTGCATGGGGTGTGTTTGGAACATTTTGTCACCAGCCGAGTCCAAAATTCAGCGCTTCCCCATCTCAGCCCAGAAAGCAGGTAGAACAAGTTTTGTGGTGCCTTTCAGCTGCCTACCGGGGTACTGTAAGAATTACTACGAACAGAACTCCTTTCTGGCACCTTCCCCGGTGGAGTTGTGCATGGGGTGTGCTTGGAACATTTTGTCACCAGCCGAGGCCAAAATTCAGCGCTTCCCCATCTCAGCCCAGAAAGCAGTTAGAACAAGTTTTGTGGTGTCTTTCAGCTGCTTACCGGGGTAGTGTAAAAACTACCAACAGAACTCCTTTCTGGCACCTTCCCCAGCGGAGTTGTGCATGGGGTGTGCTTGGAACATTTTGTCACCAGCCGAGTCCAAAATTCAGCGCTTCCCCATCTCAGCCCAGAAAGCAGGTAGAACAAGTTTTGTGGTGTCTGTCAGGTGCCTACCAGGGTAGTGTAAAAACTACCAGAAGCACTCCTTTCTGGCACCTTCCCCGGTGGAGTTGTGCATGGGGTGTGCTTGGAACATTTTATCGCCAGCCGAGGCCAAAATTCAGCGCTTCCCCATCTCAGCCCAGAAAGCAGGTAGAACAAGTTTTGTGGGGCCTTTCAGCTGCCTACCAGGGTAGTGTAAGAATTACTACCAGAACTCCTTTCTGGCACCTTCCCCGGTGGAGTTGTGCATGGGGTGTGGTTGGAACATTTTGTCACCAGCCGAATCCAAAATTCAGCGCTTCCCCATCTCAGCCCAGAAAGCAGGTAGAACAAGTTTTGTGGTGTCTTTCAGCTGCCTACCGGGGTAGTGTAAAAACTACCAACAGAAGTCCTTTCTGGCACCTTCCCCGGTGGAGTTGTGCATGGGGTGTGTTTGGAACATTTTGTCACCAGCCGAGTCCAAAATTCAGCGCTTCCCCATCTCAGCCCAGAAAGCAGGTAGAACAAGTTTTGTGGTGTCTTTCAGCTGCCTACCGGGGTAGTGTAAAAAGCACCAACAGAAGTCCTTTCTGGCACCTTCCCCGGTGGAGTTGTGCATGGGGTGTGTTTGGAACATTTTATCGCCAGCCGAGTCCAAAAGTCAGCGCTTCCCCATCTCAGCCCAGAAAGCAGATAGAACAAGTTTTGTGGTGTCTGTCAGGTGCCTACCGGGGTAGTGTAAGAATTACTACGAACAGAACTCCTTTCTGGCACATTCCCCGGTGGAGTTGTGCATGGGGTGTGTTTGGAACATTTTATCGCCAGCCGAGGCCAAAATTCAGCGCTTCCCCATCTCAGCCCAGAAAGCAGGTAGATCAAGTTTTGTGGTGCCTTTCAGCTGCCTACCGGGGTAGTGTAAAAACTACCAACAGAACTCCTTTCTGGCACCTTCCCCGGTGGAGTTGTGCATGGGGTGTGTTTGGAACATTTTGTCACCAGCCGAGTCCAAACTTCAGCGCTTCCCCATCTCAGCCCAGAAAGCAGGTAGAACAAGTTTTGTGGGGCCTTTCAGCTTCCTACGCAAGTAATGTAAAAACTACCAACAGAATTCCTTTCTGGCACCTTCCCCGGTGGAGTTGTGCATGGGGTGTGTTTGGAACATTTTGTCACCAGCCGAGTCCAAACTTCAGCGCTTCCCCATCTCAGCCCAGAAAGCAGGTAGAACAAGTTTTGTGGTGCCTTTCAGCTGCCTACCGGGGTACTGTAAGAATTACTACGAACAGAACTCCTTTCTGGCACCTTCCCCGGTGGAGTTGTGCATGGGGTGTGCTTGGAACATTTTGTCACCAGCCGAGGCCAAAATTCAGCGCTTCCCCATCTCAGCCCAGAAAGCAGTTAGAACAAGTTTTGTGGTGTCTTTCAGCTGCTTACCGGGGTAGTGTAAAAACTACCAACAGAACTCCTTTCTGGCACCTTCCCCAGCGGAGTTGTGCATGGGGTGTGCTTGGAACATTTTGTCACCAGCCGAGTCCAAAATTCAGCGCTTCCCCATCTCAGCCCAGAAAGCAGGTAGAACAAGTTTTGTGGTGTCTGTCAGGTGCCTACCAGGGTAGTGTAAAAACTACCAGAAGCACTCCTTTCTGGCACCTTCCCCGGTGGAGTTGTGCATGGGGTGTGCTTGGAACATTTTATCGCCAGCCGAGGCCAAAATTCAGCGCTTCCCCATCTCAGCCCAGAAAGCAGGTAGAACAAGTTTTGTGGGGCCTTTCAGCTGCCTACCAGGGTAGTGTAAGAATTACTACCAGAACTCCTTTCTGGCACCTTCCCCGGTGGAGTTGTGGATGGGGTGTTTTTGGAACATTTTGTCACCAGCCGAGTCCAAACTTCAGCGCTTCCCCATCTCAGCCCAGAAAGCAGGTAGAACAAGTCTTGTGGTGCCTTTCAGCTGCCTAACGGAGCAATGTAAAAAATACCAAAAGAACTCGTTTCTGTCACCTTGCCCGATGGAGTTGTGCATGGGGTGTGTTTGGAACATTTTGTCACCAGCCGAGTCCAAAATTCAGCGCTTCCCCATCTCAGCCCAGAAAGCAGGTAGAACAAGTTTTGTGGTGCCTTTCAGCTGCCTACCGGGGTACTGTAAGAATTACTACGAACAGAACTCCTTTCTGGCACCTTCCCCGGTGGAGTTGTGCATGGGGTGTGCTTGGAACATTTTGTCACCAGCCGAGTCCAAAATTCAGCGCTTCCCCATCTCAGCCCAGAAAGCAGTTAGAACAAGTTTTGTGGTGTCTGTCAGGTGCCTACCTGGGTAGTGTAAAAACTACCAACAGAACTCCTTTCTGGCACCTTCCCCAGCGGAGTTGTGCATGGGGTGTGCTTGGAACATTTTGTCACCAGCCGAGTCCAAAATTCAGCGCTTCCCCATCTCAGCCCAGAAAGCAGGTAGAACAAGTTTTGTGGTGTCTGTCAGGTGCCTACCGGGGTAGTGTAAAAACTACCAAAAGCACTCCTTTCTGGCACCTTCCCGGTGGAGTTGTGCATGGGGTGTGTTTGGAACATTTTATCGCCAGCCGACTCCAAAATTCAGCGCTTCCCCATCTCAGCCCAGAAAGCAGGTAGAACAAGTCTTGTGGTGCCTTTCAGCTGCCTAACGGAGCAATGTAAAAAATACCAAAAGAACTCGTTTCTGTCACCTTGCCCGATGGAGTTGTGCATGGGGTGTGTTTGGAACATTTTGTCACCAGCCGACTCCAAAATTCAGCGCTTCCCCATCTCAGCCCAAAAAGCAGGTAGAACAAGTTTTGTGGGGCCTTTCAGCTGCCTACCGGGGTAATGTAAAAACTAGCAACAGAACTCCTTTCTGGCACCTTCCCCGATGGAGTTTTGCATGGGGTGTGTTTGGAACATTTTGTCACCAGCCGAGTCCAAAATTCAGCGCTTCCCCATCTCAGCCCAGAAAGCAGGTAGAACAACTTCTGTGGTGCTTTTCAGCTGCCTACCGGGGTAATGTAAAAACTAGCAACAGAACTCGTATCTGGCCCCTTCCCCGATGGAGTTGTGCATGGGGTGTGTTTGGAACATTTTGTCACCATCCGAGTCCAATCTTGAGCGCTTCCCCATCTCAGCCCAGAAAGCAGGATGAACTACATCTGTGGTACCTTTAAGCTGCCTACCGGGGTAGTGTAAGAACTACCAAAGGAACTCCTTTCTGGCACCTTCGACGGTGAAGTTGTGCATGGGGTGTGTTTGGAACATTTTGTCACCAGCCGAGTCCAAAATTCAGCTCTTCCCCAACTGAGCCCAGAAAGCAGGTAGAACAACTTTTGTGATGCATTTCAGCTGCCTACCGTGGTAGTCTAAAAACTAGCCACAGAACTCGTATCTGGCCCCTTCGCCAGTGGAGTTGTGCATGGGGTGTGTTTGGAACATTTTGTCACCAGCCGAGTCCAAAATTCAGCGCTTCCCCATCTCAGCCCAGAAAGCAGGTAAAACAACTTCTGTGGTGCCTTTCAGCTGCCTACCGTGGTAGTGTAAAAACTACGAAGAGAACTCCTGTCTGGCACGTTTCCCGATGGAGTTGTGCATGGGGTGTGTTTGGAACATTTTGTCACCAGCCGAGTCCAAAATTCAGCGCTTCCCCATCTCAGCCCAGAAAGCAGGTAGAACAAGTCTTGTGGTGCCTTTCAGCTGCCTACCCGAGTAATGTAAAAAGTTCCAACAGAACTCGTTTCTGTCACCTTCCCCGATGGAGTTGTGCATGGGGTGTTTTTGGAACATTTTGTCACCAGCCGAGTCCAAAATTCAGCGCTTCCCCATCTCAGCCCAGAAAGCAGGTAGAACAAGTTATGTGGTGCCTTTCAGCTGCCTACTGGGGTAGTGTAAAAACTACCAAGAGAACTCCTGTCTGGCACGTTTCCCGATGGAGTTGTGCATGGGGTGTGTTTGGAACATTTTGTCACCAGCCGAGTCCAAAATTCAGCGCTTCCCCATCTCAGCCCAGAAAGCAGGTAGAACAAGTCTTGTGGTGCCTTTCAGCTGCCTAACGGAGCAATGTAAAAAATACCAAAAGAACTCGTTTCTGTCACCTTGCCCGATGGAGTTGTGCATGGGGTGTGTTTGGAACATTTTGTCACCAGCCGACTCCAAAATTCAGCGCTTCCCCATCTCAGCCCAGAAAGCAGGTAGAACAAGTTTTGTGGTGCCTTTCAGCTGCCTACCGGGGTAATGTAAAAACTAGCAACAGAACTCCTTTCTGGCACCTTCCCCGATGGAGTTGTGCATGGGGTGTGTTTGGAACATTTTGTCACCAGCCGAGTCCAATCTTGAGCGCTTCCCCATCTCAGCCCAGAAAGCAGGATGAACTACATCTGTGGTACCTTTAAGCTGCCTACCGGGGTAGTGTAAGAACTACCAAAGGAACTCCTTTCTGGCACCTTCGACGGTGAAGTTGTGCATGGGGTGTGTTTGGAACATTTTGTCACCAGCCGAGTCCAAAATTCAGCGCTTCCCCATCTCAGCCCAGAAAGCAGGTAGAACAAGTTTTGTGGTGTCTGTCAGGTGCCTACCAGGGTAGTGTAAAAACTACCAGAAGCACTCCTTTCTGGCACCTTCCCCGGTGGAGTTGTGCATGGGGTGTGCTTGGAACATTTTATCGCCAGCCGAGGCCAAGATTCAGCGCTTCCCCATCTCAGCCCAGAAAGCAGGTAGAACAAGTTTTGTGGGGCCTTTCAGCTGCCTACCAGGGTAGTGTAAGAATTACTACCAGAACTCCTTTCTGGCACCTTCCCCGGTGGAGTTGTGGATGGGGTGTTTTTGGAACATTTTGTCACCAGCCGAGTCCAAACTTCAGCGCTTCCCCATCTCAGCCCAGAAAGCAGGTAGAACAAGTCTTGTGGTGCCTTTCAGCTGCCTAACGGAGCAATGTAAAAAATACCAAAAGAACTCGTTTCTGTCACCTTGCCCGATGGAGTTGTGCATGGGGTGTGTTTGGAACATTTTGTCACCAGCCGAGTCCAAAATTCAGCGCTTCCCCATGTCAGCCCAGAAAGCAGGTAGAACAAGTTTTGTGGTGCCTTTCAGCTGCCTACCGGGGTACTGTAAGAATTACTACGAACAGAACTCCTTTCTGGCACCTTCCCCGGTGGAGTTGTGCATGGGGTGTGCTTGGAACATTTTGTCACCAGCCGAGTCCAAAATTCAGCGCTTCCCCATCTCAGCCCAGAAAGCAGTTAGAACAAGTTTTGTGGTGTCTGTCAGGTGCCTACCTGGGTAGTGTAAAAACTACCAACAGAACTCCTTTCTGGCACCTTCCCCAGCGGAGTTGTGCATGGGGTGTGCTTGGAACATTTTGTCACCAGCCGAGTCCAAAATTCAGCGCTTCCCCATCTCAGCCCAGAAAGCAGGTAGAACAAGTTTTGTGGTGTCTGTCAGGTGCCTACCGGGGTAGTGTAAAAACTACCAAAAGCACTCCTTTCTGGCACCTTCCCGGTGGAGTTGTGCATGGGGTGTGTTTGGAACATTTTATCGCCAGCCGACTCCAAAATTCAGCGCTTCCCCATCTCAGCCCAGAAAGCAGGTAGAACAAGTCTTGTGGTGCCTTTCAGCTGCCTAACGGAGCAATGTAAAAAATACCAAAAGAACTCGTTTCTGTCACCTTGCCCGATGGAGTTGTGCATGGGGTGTGTTTGGAACATTTTGTCACCAGCCGACTCCAAAATTCAGCGCTTCCCCATCTCAGCCCAAAAAGCAGGTAGAACAAGTTTTGTGGGGCCTTTCAGCTGCCTACCGGGGTAATGTAAAAACTAGCAACAGAACTCCTTTCTGGCACCTTCCCCGATGGAGTTTTGCATGGGGTGTGTTTGGAACATTTTGTCACCAGCCGAGTCCAAAATTCAGCGCTTCCCCATCTCAGCCCAGAAAGCAGGTAGAACAACTTCTGTGGTGCTTTTCAGCTGCCTACCGGGGTAATGTAAAAACTAGCAACAGAACTCGTATCTGGCCCCTTCCCCGATGGAGTTGTGCATGGGGTGTGTTTGGAACATTTTGTCACCAGCCGAGTCCAAAATTCAGCTCTTCCCCAACTGAGCCCAGAAAGCAGGTAGAACAACTTTTGTGATGCATTTCAGCTGCCTACCGTGGTAGTCTAAAAACTAGCCACAGAACTCGTATCTGGCCCCTTCGCCAGTGGAGTTGTGCATGGGGTGTGTTTGGAACATTTTGTCACCAGCCGAGTCCAAAATTCAGCGCTTCCCCATCTCAGCCCAGAAAGCAGGTAAAACAACTTCTGTGGTGCCTTTCAGCTGCCTACCGTGGTAGTGTAAAAACTACGAAGAGAACTCCTGTCTGGCACGTTTCCCGATGGAGTTGTGCATGGGGTGTGTTTGGAACATTTTGTCACCAGCCGAGTCCAAAATTCAGCGCTTCCCCATCTCAGCCCAGAAAGCAGGTAGAACAAGTCTTGTGGTGCCTTTCAGCTGCCTACCCGAGTAATGTAAAAAGTTCCAACAGAACTCGTTTCTGTCACCTTCCCCGATGGAGTTGTGCATGGGGTGTTTTTGGAACATTTTGTCACCAGCCGAGTCCAAAATTCAGCGCTTCCCCATCTCAGCCCAGAAAGCAGGTAGAACAAGTTATGTGGTGCCTTTCAGCTGCCTACTGGGGTAGTGTAAAAACTACCAAGAGAACTCCTGTCTGGCACGTTTCCCGATGGAGTTGTGCATGGGGTGTGTTTGGAACATTTTGTCACCAGCCGAGTCCAAAATTCAGCGCTTCCCCATCTCAGCCCAGAAAGCAGGTAGAACAAGTCTTGTGGTGCCTTTCAGCTGCCTAACGGAGCAATGTAAAAAATACCAAAAGAACTCGTTTCTGTCACCTTGCCCGATGGAGTTGTGCATGGGGTGTGTTTGGAACATTTTGTCACCAGCCGACTCCAAAATTCAGCGCTTCCCCATCTCAGCCCAGAAAGCAGGTAGAACAAGTTTTGTGGGGCCTTTCAGCTGCCTACCGGGGTAATGTAAAAACTAGCAACAGAACTCCTTTCTGGCACCTTCCCCGGTGGAGTTGTGCATGGGGTGTGTTTGGAACATTTTGTCACCAGCCGAGTCCAATCTTGAGCGCTTCCCCATCTCAGCCCAGAAAGCAGGATGAACTACATCTGTGGTACCTTTAAGCTGCCTACCGGGGTAGTGTAAGAACTACCAAAGGAACTCCTTTCTGGCACCTTCAACGGTGAAGTTGTGCATGGGGTGTGTTTGGAACATTTTGTCACCAGCCGAGTCCAAAATTCAGCTCTTCCCCAACTGAGCCCAGAAAGCAGGTAGAACAACTTTTGTGATGCATTTCAGCTGCCTACCGTGGTAGTCTAAAAACTAGCCACAGAACTCGTATCTGGCCCCTTCGCCAGTGGAGTTGTGCATGGGGTGTGTTTGGAACATTTTGTCACCAGCCGAGTCCAAAATTCAGCGCTTCCCCATCTCAGCCCAGAAAGCAGGTAAAACAACTTCTGTGGTGCCTTTCAGCTGCCTACCGCGGTAGTGTAAAAACTACCAAGAGAACTCCTGTCTGGCACGTTTCCCGATGGAGTTGTGCATGGGGTGTGTTTGGAACATTTTGTCACCAGCCGATTCCAAAATTCAGCGCTTCCCCATCTCAGCCCAGAAAGCAGGTAGAACAAGTTATGTGGTGCCTTTCAGCTGCCTAGTGGGGTAGTGTAAAAACTACCAAGAGAACTCCTGTCTGGCACGTTTCCCGATGGAGTTGTGCATGGGGTGTGTTTGGAACATTTTGTCACCAGCCGAGTCCAAAATTCAGCGCTTCCCCATCTCAGCCCAGAAAGCAGGTAGAACAAGTCTTGTGGTGCCTTTCAGCTGCCTAACGGAGCAATGTAAAAAATACCAAAAGAACTCGTTTCTGTCACCTTGCCCGATGGAGTTGTGCATGGGGTGTGTTTGGAACATTTTGTCACCAGCCGAGTCCAAAATTCAGCGCTTCCCCATCTCAGCCCAGAAAGCAGGTAGAACAAGTCTTGTGGTGCCTTTCAGCTGCCTACCGGGGTAATGTAAAAACTAGCAACAGAACTCCTTTCTGGCACCTTCCCCGACGGAGTTGTGCATGGGGTGTGTTTGGAACATTTTGTCACCAGCCGAGTCCAAAATTCAGCGATTCCCCATCTCAGCCCAGAAAGCAGGTAGAACAACTTCTGTGGTGCGTTTCTGCTGCCTACCGGGGTAATGTAAAAACTAGCAACAGAACTCGTATCTGGCCCCTTCCCCGATGGAGTTGTGCATGGGGTGTGTTTGGAACATTTTGTCACCATCCGAGTCCAATCTTGAGCGCTTCCCCATCTCAGCCCAGAAAGCAGGATGAACTACATCTGTGGTACCTTTAAGCTGCCTACCGGGGTAGTGTAAGAACTACCAAAGGAACTCCTTTCTGGCACCTTCGACGGTGAAGTTGTGCATGGGGTGTGTTTGGAACATTTTGTCACCAGCCGAGTCCAAAATTCAGCTCTTCCCCAACTGAGCCCAGAAAGCAGGTAGAACAACTTTTGTGATGCATTTCAGCTGCCTACCGTGGTAGTCTAAAAACTAGCCACAGAACTCGTATCTGGCCCCTTCGCCAGTGGAGTTGTGCATGGGGTGTGTTTGGAACATTTTGTCACCAGCCGAGTCCAAAATTCAGCGCTTCCCCATCTCAGCCCAGAAAGCAGGTAAAACAACTTCTGTGGTGCCTTTCAGCTGCCTACCGTGGTAGTGTAAAAACTACGAAGAGAACTCCTGTCTGGCACGTTTCCCGATGGAGTTGTGCATGGGGTGTGTTTGGAACATTTTGTCACCAGCCGAGTCCAAAATTCAGCGCTTCCCCATCTCAGCCCAGAAAGCAGGTAGAACAAGTCTTGTGGTGCCTTTCAGCTGCCTACCCGAGTAATGTAAAAAGTTCCAACAGAACTCGTTTCTGTCACCTTCCCCGATGGAGTTGTGCATGGGGTGTTTTTGGAACATTTTGTCACCAGCCGAGTCCAAAATTCAGCGCTTCCCCATCTCAGCCCAGAAAGCAGGTAGAACAAGTTATGTGGTGCCTTTCAGCTGCCTACTGGGGTAGTGTAAAAACTACCAAGAGAACTCCTGTCTGGCACGTTTCCCGATGGAGTTGTGCATGGGGTGTGTTTGGAACATTTTGTCACCAGCCGAGTCCAAAATTCAGCGCTTCCCCATCTCAGCCCAGAAAGCAGGTAGAACAAGTCTTGTGGTGCCTTTCAGCTGCCTAACGGAGCAATGTAAAAAATACCAAAAGAACTCGTTTCTGTCACCTTGCCCGATGGAGTTGTGCATGGGGTGTGCTTGGAACATTTTGTCACCAGCCGACTCCAAAATTCAGCGCTTCCCCATCTCAGCCCAGAAAGCAGGTAGAACAAGTTTTGTGGTGCCTTTCAGCTGCCTACCGGGGTAATGTAAAAACTAGCAACAGAACTCCTTTCTGGCACCTTCCCCGATGGAGTTGTGCATGGGGTGTGTTTGGAACATTTTGTCACCAGCCGAGTCCAATCTTGAGAGCTTCCCCATCTCAGCCCAGAAAGCAGGATGAACTACATCTGTGGTACCTTTAAGCTGCCTACCGGGGTAGTGTAAGAACTACCAAAGGAACTCCTTTCTGGCACCTTCGACGGTGAAGTTGTGCATGGGGTGTGTTTGGAACATTTTGTCACCAGCCGAGTCCAAAATTCAGCTCTTCCCCAACTGAGCCCAGAAAGCAGGTAGAACAACTTTTGTGATGCATTTCAGCTGCCTACCGTGGTAGTCTAAAAACTAGCCACAGAACTCGTATCTGGCCCCTTCGCCAGTTGGAGTTGTGCATGGGGTGTGTTTGGAACATTTTGTCACCAGCCGAGTCCAAAATTCAGCGCTTCCCCATCTCAGCCCAGAAAGCAGGTAAAACAACTTCTGTGGTGCCTTTCAGCTGCCTACCGCGGTAGTGTAAAAACTACCAAGAGAACTCCTGTCTGGCACGTTTCCCGATGGAGTTGTGCATGGGGTGTGTTTGGAACATTTTGTCACCAGCCGATTCCAAAATTCAGCGCTTCCCCATCTCAGCCCAGAAAGCAGGTAGAACAAGTCTTGTGGTGCCTTTCAGCTGCCGACTGGGGTAGTGTAAAAACTACCAAGAGAACTCCTGTCTGGCACGTTTCCCGATGGAGTTGTGCATGGGGTGTGTTTGGAACATTTTGTCACCAGCCGAGTCCAAAATTCAGCGCTTCCCCATCTCAGCCCAGAAAGCAGGTAGAACAAGTCTTGTGGTGCCTTTCAGCTGCCTAACGGAGCAATGTAAAAAATACCAAAAGAACTCGTTTCTGTCACCTTGCCCGATGGAGTTGTGCATGGGGTGTGTTTGGAACATTTTGTCACCAGCCGAGTCCAAAATTCAGCGCTTCCCCATCTCAGCCCAGAAAGCAGGTAGAACAAGTCTTGTGGTGCCTTTCAGCTGCCTACCGGGGTAATGTAAAAACTAGCAACAGAACTCCTTTCTGGCACCTTCCCCGACGGAGTTGTGCATGGGGTGTGTTTGGTACATTTTGTCACCAGCCGAGTCCAAAATTCAGCGATTCCCCATCTCAGCCCAGAAAGCAGGTAGAACAACTTCTGTGGTGCGTTTCTGCTGCCTACCGGGGTAATGTAAAAACTAGCAACAGAACTCGTATCTGGCCCCTTCCCCGATGGAGTTGTGCATGGGGTGTGTTTGGAACATTTTGTGACCAGCCGAGGCCAAACTTGAGCGCTTCCCCATCTCAGCCCAGAAAGCAGGATGAACTACATCTGTGGTACCTTTCAGCTGCCTACCGGGGTAGTGTAAGAACTACCAAAGGAACTCCTTTCTGGCACCTTCGACGGTGAAGTTGTGCATGGGGTGTGTTTGGAACATTTTCTCACCAGCCGAGTCCAAAATTCAGCGCTTCCCCAACTGAGCCCAGAAAGCAGGTAGAACAAGTCTTGTGGTGCCTTTCAGCTGCCTAATGGAGCAATGCAAAAAATACCAAAAGAACTCGTTTCTGTCACCTTGCCCGATGGAGTTGTGCATGGGGTGTGTTTGGAACATTTTGTCACCAGCCGAGTCCAAAATTCAGCGCTTCCCCATCTCAGCCCAGAAAGCAGGTAGAACAAGTTTTGTGGTGCCTTTCAGCTGCCTACTGGGGTAATGTAAAAACTAGCAACAGAACTCCTTTCTGGCACCTTCCCCGATGGAGTTGTGCATGGGGTGTGTTTGGAACATTTTGTCACCAGCCGAGGCCAAAATTCAGCGATTCCCCATCTCAGCCCAGAAAGCGGGATGAACTACATCTGTGGTCCCTTTCACCTGCCTACCGGGGTAGTGTAAAAACTACCAAAGGATCTTCTTTCTGGCACCTTCCCCGGAGGAGTTGTGCATGGGGTGTGTTTGGAACATTTTGTCACCAGCCGAGTCCAAACTTCAGCGCTTCCCCATCTCAGCCCAGAAAGCAGGATGATCTACATCTGTGGTGCCTTTCAGCTGCCTACCGGGGTAGTGTAAGAACTATCAATAGAACTCATTTCTGGCACCTTCCACGGTGGAGTTGTGCATGGGGTGTGTTTGGAACATTTTGTGACCAGCCGAGGCCAAAATTCAGCGCTTCCCCATCCTAGCCCAGAAAGCAGGTAGAACAACTTTTGTGGTGCCTTCCCGCTGCCTACCCTAGCAATGTAAAAAGTACCAACAGAACTCGTTTCTGGCACCTTCCCCGGTGGAGTTGTGCATGGGGTGTGTTTGGAACATTTTGTCACCAGCCGAGTCCAAAATTCAGCGCTTCCCCAACTGAGCCCAGAAAGCAGGTAGAACAACTTTTGTGATGCATTTCAGCTGCCTACCGCGGTAGTCTAAAAACTAGCCACAGAACTCGTATCTGGCCCCTTCGCCAGTGGAGTTGTGCATGGGGTGTGTTTGGAACATTTTGTCACCAGCCGAGTCCAAAATTCAGCGCTTCCCCATCTCAGCCCAGAAAGCAGGATGAACTACATCTGTGGTGCGTTTCAGCTGCCTACCGGGGTAATGTAAAAACTAGCAACAGAACTCTTTTCTGGCACCTTCCCCGATGGAGTTGTGCATGGGGTGTGTTTGGAACATTTTGTCACCAGCCGAGGCCAAAATTCAGCGCTTCCCCATCCTAGCCCAGAAAGCAGGTAGAACAAGTTTTGTGGTGCCTTCCAGCTGCCTACCCTAGCAATGTAAAAAGTACCAACAGAACACCTTTCTGACACCTTCCACGGTGGAGTTGTGCATGGGGTGTGTTTGGAACATTTTGTCACCAGCCGAGGCCAAAATTCAGCGCTTCCCCATCTCAGCCCAGAAAGCAGGTAGAACAAGTCTTGTGTTGCCGTTCAGCTGCCTACCCGAGCAATGTAAAAAGTACCAAGAGAACTCCTTTCTGGCTCCTTCGCCAGTGGAGTTGTGCAAGGGGTGTGTTAGGAACATTTTGTCACCAGCCGAGTCCAAACTTCAGCGCTTCCCCAACTGAGCCCAGAAAGCAGGTAGAACAACTTTTGTGATGCATTTCAGCTGCCTACCGCGGTAGTCTAAAAACTAGCCACAGAACTCGTATCTGGCTCCTTCGCCAGTGGAGTTGTGCATGGGGTGTGTTTGGAACATTTTGTCACCAGCCGAGTCCAAAATTCAGCGCTTCCCCATCTCAGCCCAGAAAGCAGGTAGAACAACTTTTGTGGTGCCTTTCAGCTGCCTATCGGGGTAATGTAAGAACTACCAACGGAACTCCTTTCTGGCACCTTCCCCGGTGGAGTTGTGCATGGGGTGTGTTTGGAACATTTTGTGACCAGCCGAGGCCAAAATTCAGCGCTTCCCCATCCTAGCCCAGAAAGCAGGTAGAACAACTTTTGTGGTGCCTTCCAGCTGCCTACCCTAGCAATGTAAAAAGTACCAACAGAACTCCTTTCTGACACCTTCCACGGTGGAGTTGTGCATGGGGTGTGTTTGGAACATTTTGTCACCAGCCGAGTCCAAAATTCAGCGCTTCCCCATCTCAGCCCAGAAAGCAGGTAGAACAAGTCTTGTGGTGCCTTTCAGCTGCCTACCCGAGTAATGTAAAAAATTTCAACAGAACTCCTTTCTGGCACCTTCTCCAGTGGAGTTGTGCATGGGGTGTATTTGGAACATTTTGTCACCAGCCGAGTCCAAAATTCAGCGCTTCCCCATCTCAGCCCAGAAAGCAGGTAGAACAAGTCTTGTGGTGCCTTTCAGCTGCCTACCCGAGTAATGTAAAAAATTTCAACAGAACTCCTTTCTGGCACCTTCTCCAGTGGAGTTGTGCATGGGGTGTGTTTGGAACATTTTGTCACCAGCCGAGTCCACAATTCAGCGCTTCCCCATCTCACCCAGAAAGCAGGTAGAACAAGTTATGTGGTGCCTTTCACCTGCCTACCGCGGTAGTGTAAAAACTACCAAGAGAACTCCTGTCTGGCACGTTTCCCGATGGAGTTGTGCATGGGGTGTGTTTGGAACATTTTGTCACCAGCCGAGGCCAAAATTCATCTCTTCCCCAACTGAGCCCAGAAAGCAGGTAGAACAACTTTTGTGATGCATTTCAGCTGCCTACAGCGGTAGTCTAAAAACTAGCCACAGAACTCGTGTCTGGCCCCTTCGCCAGTGGAGTTGTGCATGGGGTGTGTTTGGAACATTTTGTCACCAGCCGAGTCCAAAATTCAGCGCTTCCCCATCTCAGCCCAGAAAGCAGGTAAAACAACTTCTGTGGTGCCTTTCAGCTGCCTACCGCGGTAGTGTAAAAACTACCAACAGAACTCCTTTCTGGCACCTTCCCCGGTGGAGATGTGCATGGGGTGTGCTTGGAACATTTTGTCACCAGCCGAGTCCAAAAGTCAGCGCTTCCCCATCTCAGCCCAGAAAGCAGGTAGAACAAGTTTTGTGGGGCCTTTCAGCTGCCTACGCAAGTAATGTAAAAACTACCAACAGAATTCCTTTCTGGCACCTTCCCCGGTGGAGTTGTGCATGGGGTGTGCTTGGAACATTTTGTCACCAGCCGACTCCAAAAGTCAGCGCTTCCCCATCTCAGCCCAGAAAGCAGATAGAACAAGTTTTGTGGTGTCTGTCAGGTGCCTACCGGGGTAGTGTAAGAATTACTACGAACAGAACACCTTTCTGGCACATTCCCCGGTGGAGTTGTGGATGGGGTGTGTTTGGAACATTTTATCGCCAGCCGAGTCCAAAATTCAGCGCTTCCCCATCTCAGCCCAGAAAGCAGGATGAACTACATCTGTGGTGCATTTCAGCTGCCTACCCGAGTAATGTAAAAAGTTCCAAGAGAACTCCTTTCTGGCACCTTGCCCAGCGGAGTTGTGCATGGGGTGTGTTTGGAACATTTTGTCACCAGCCGAGTCCAAACTTCAGCGCTTCCCCATCTCAGCCCAGAAAGCAGGTAGAACAAGTTTTGTGGGGCCTTTCAGCTGTCTATGCAAGTAATGTAAAAACTACCAACAGAATTCCTTTCTGGCACCTTCCCCGATGGAGTTGTGCATGGGGTGTGTTTGGAACATTTTGTCACCAGCCGAGTCCAAAATTCAGCGCTTCCCCATCTCAGCCCAGAAAGCCGGCAGAACAAGTTTTGTGGTGTCTTTCAGCTGCCTACCGGGGTAGTGTAAAAAGCACCAACAGAAGTCCTTTCTGGCACCTTCCCCGGTGGAGTTGTGCATGGGGTGTGTTTGGAACATTTTATCGCCAGCCAAGTCCAAAATTCAGCGCTTCCCCATCTCAGCCCAGAAAGCAGGTAGAACAAGTTTTGTGGGGCCTTTCAGCTGCCTACGCAAGTAATGTAAAAACTACCAACAGAATTCCTTTCTGGCACCTTCCCCGGTGGAGTTGTGCATGGGGTGTGCTTGGAACATTTTGTCACCAGACGAGTCCAAAATTCAGCGCTTCCCCATCTCAGCCCAGAAAGCAGATAGAACAAGTTTTGTGGTGTCTGTCAGGTGCCTACCGGGGTAGTGTAAGAAATACTACGAACAGAACTCCTTTCTGGCACCTTCCCCGGTGGAGTTGTGCATGGGGTGTGCTTGGAACATTTTGTCACCAGCCGAGTCCAAAATTCAGCGCTTCCCCATCTCAGCCCAGGAAGCAGGTAGAACAAGTTTTGTGGGGCCTTTCAGCTGCCTACGCAAGTAATGTAAAAACTACCAACAGAATTCATTTCTGGCACCTTCCCCGGTGGAGTTGTGCATGGGGTGTGCTTGCAACATTTTGTCACCAGCCGAGTCCAAAATTCAGCGCTTCCCCATCTCAGCCCAGAAAGCAGGTAGAACAAGTTTTGTGGTGTCTTTCAGCTGCTTACCAGGGTAGTGTAAAAACTACCAAAAGCACTCCTTTCAGTCACCTTCCCGGTGGAGTTGTGCATGGGGTGAGCTTGGAACATTTTATCGCCAGCTGACTCCAAAATTCAGCGCTTCCCCATCTCAGCCCAGAAAGCAGGTAGAACAACTTTCGTAGTGTCTTTCAGCTGCCTACCGGGGTAGTGTAAGAATTACTACCATTACTCCTTTCTGGCACCTTCAACGGTGGAGTTGTGCATGGGGTGTGTTTGGAACATTTTGTCACCAGCCGAGTCCAAAATTCAGCGCTTCCCCATCTCAGCCCAGAAAGCCGGCAGAACAAGTTTTGTGGTGTCTTTCAGCTGCCTACCGGGGTAGTGTAAAAAGCACCAACAGAAGTCCTTTCTGGCACCTTCCCCGGTGGAGTTGTGCATGGGGTGTGTTTGGAACATTTTATCGCCAGCCAAGTCCAAAATTCAGCGCTTCCCCATCTCAGCCCAGAAAGCAGGTAGAACAAGTTTTGTGGGGCCTTTCAGCTGCCTACGCAAGTAATGTAAAAACTACCAACAGAATTCCTTTCTGGCACCTTCCCCGGTGGAGTTGTGCATGGGGTGTGCTTGGAACATTTTGTCACCAGACGAGTCCAAAATTCAGCGCTTCCCCATCTCAGCCCAGAAAGCAGATAGAACAAGTTTTGTGGTGTCTGTCAGGTGCCTACCGGGGTAGTGTAAGAAATACTACGAACAGAACTCCTTTCTGGCACCTTCCCCGGTGGAGTTGTGCATGGGGTGTGCTTGGAACATTTTGTCACCAGCCGAGTCCAAAATTCAGCGCTTCCCCATCTCAGCCCAGGAAGCAGGTAGAACAAGTTTTGTGGGGCCTTTCAGCTGCCTACGCAAGTAATGTAAAAACTACCAACAGAATTCATTTCTGGCACCTTCCCCGGTGGAGTTGTGCATGGGGTGTGTTTGGAACATTTTGTCACCAGCCGAGTCCAAAATTCAGCGATTCCCCATCTCAGCCCAGAAAGCCGGCAGAACAAGTTTTGTGGTGTCTTTCAGCTGCCTACCGGGGTAGTGTAAAAAGCACCAACAGAAGTCCTTTCTGGCACCTTCCCCGGTGGAGTTGTGCATGGGGTGTGTTTGGAACATTTTATCGCCAGCCAAGTCCAAAATTCAGCGCTTCCCCATCTCAGCCCAGAAAGCAGGTAGAACAAGTTTTGTGGGGCCTTTCAGCTGCCTACGCAAGTAATGTAAAAACTACCAACAGAATTCCTTTCTGGCACCTTCCCCGGTGGAGTTGTGCATGGGGTGTGCTTGGAACATTTTGTCACCAGACGAGTCCAAAATTCAGCGCTTCCCCATCTCAGCCCAGAAAGCAGATAGAACAAGTTTTGTGGTGTCTGTCAGGTGCCTACCGGGGTAGTGTAAGAAATACTACGAACAGAACTCCTTTCTGGCACCTTCCCCGGTGGAGTTGTGCATGGGGTGTGCTTGGAACATTTTGTCACCAGCCGAGTCCAAAATTCAGCGCTTCCCCATCTCAGCCCAGGAAGCAGGTAGAACAAGTTTTGTGGGGCCTTTCAGCTGCCTACGCAAGTAATGTAAAAACTACCAACAGAATTCATTTCTGGCACCTTCCCCGGTGGAGTTGTGCATGGGGTGTGCTTGCAACATTTTGTCACCAGCCGAGTCCAAAATTCAGCGCTTCCCCATCTCAGCCCAGAAAGCAGGTAGAACAAGTTTTGTGGTGTCTTTCAGCTGCTTACCAGGGTAGTGTAAAAACTACCAAAAGCACTCCTTTCAGTCACCTTCCCGGTGGAGTTGTGCATGGGGTGAGCTTGGAACATTTTATCGCCAGCTGACTCCAAAATTCAGCGCTTCCCCATCTCAGCCCAGAAAGCAGGTAGAACAACTTTCGTAGTGCCTTTCAGCTGCCTACCGGGGTAGTGTAAGAATTACTACCATTACTCCTTTCTGGCACTTTCAACGGTGGAGTTGTGCATGGGGTGTGCTTGGAACATTTTGTCACCAGCCGAGTCCAAAATTCAGCGCTTCCCCATCTCAGCCCAGAAAGCAGGTAGAACAACTTTTGTGGGGCCTTTCAGCTGCCTACGCAAGTAATGTAAAAACTACCAACAGAATTCCTTTCTGGCACCTTCCCCGGTGGAGTTGTGCATGGGGTGTGTTTGGAACATTTTGTCACCAGCCGAGTCCAAAATTCAGCGCTTCCCCATCTCAGCCCAGAAAGCAGGTAGAACAAGTTTTGTGGGGCCTTTCAGCTGCCTACGCAAGTAATGTAAAAACTACCAACAGAATTCCTTTCTGGCACCTTCCCCGGAGGAGTTGTGCATGGGGTGTGTTTGGAACATTTTGTCACCAGCCGAGTCCAAAAGTCAGCGCTTCCCCATCTCAGCCCAGAAAGTAGGTAGAACAAGTTTTGTGGTGTCTTTCAGCTGCCTACCGGGGTAGTGTAAAAAGCACCAACAGAAGTCCTTTCTGGCACCTTCCCCGGTGGAGTTGTGCATGGGGTGTGTTTGGAACATTTTGTCACCAGCCGAGTCCAAAATTCAGCGCTTCCCCATCTCAGCCCAGAAAGCAGGTAGAACAAGTTTTGTGGGGCCTTTCAGCTGCCTACCGTGGTAGTGTAAGAATTACTACCATTACTCCTTTCTGGCACCTTCAACGGTGGAGTTGTGCATGGGGTGTGCTTGGAACATTTTGTCACCAGCCGAGTCCAAAATTCAGCGCTTCCCCATCTCAGCCCAGAAAGCAGGTAGAACAAGTTTTGTGGGGCCTTTCAGCTGCCTACGCAAGTAATGTAAAAACTACCAACAGAATTCCTTTCTGGCACCTTCCCCGGTGGAGTTGTGCATGGGGTGTGCTTGGAACATTTTGTCACCAGCCGAGTCCAAAATTCAGCGCTTCCCCATCTCAGCCCAGAAAGCAGGTAGAACAAGTTTTGTGGGGCCTTTCAGCTGCCTACGCAAGTAATGTAAAAACTAGCAACAGAATTCCTTTCTGGCACCTTCCCCGGTGGAGTTGTGCATGGGGTGTGCTTGGAACATTTTGTCACCAGACGAGTCCAAAATTCAGCGCTTCCCCATCTCAGCCCAGAAAGCAGATAGAACAAGTTTTGTGGTGTCTGTCAGGTGCCTACCGGGGTAGTGTAAGAAATACTACGAACAGAACTCCTTTCTGGCACCTTCCCCGGTGGAGTTGTGCATGGGGTGTGCTTGGAACATTTTGTCACCAGCCGAGTCCAAAATTCAGCGCTTCCCCATCTCAGCCCAGGAAGCAGGTAGAACAAGTTTTGTGGGGCCTTTCAGCTGCCTACGCAAGTAATGTAAAAACTACCAACAGAATTCATTTCTGGCACCTTCCCCGGTGGAGTTGTGCATGGGGTGTGCTTGCAACATTTTGTCACCAGCCGAGTCCAAAATTCAGCGCTTCCCCATCTCAGCCCAGAAAGCAGGTAGAACAAGTTTTGTGGTGTCTTTCAGCTGCTTACCAGGGTAGTGTAAAAACTACCAAAAGCACTCCTTTCAGGCACCTTCCCGGTGGAGTTGTGCATGGGGTGAGCTTGGAACATTTTATCGCCAGCTGACTCCAAAATTCAGCGCTTCCCCATCTCAGCCCAGAAAGCAGGTAGAACAACTTTCGTAGTGCCTTTCAGCTGCCTACCGGGGTAGTGTAAGAATTACTACCATTACTCCTTTCTGGCACCTTCAACGGTGGAGTTGTGCATGGGGTGTGCTTGGAACATTTTGTCACCAGCCGAGTCCAAAATTCAGCGCTTCCCCATCTCAGCCCAGAAAGCAGGTAGAACAACTTTTGTGGGGCCTTTCAGCTGCCTACGCAAGTAATGTAAAAACTACCAACAGAATTCCTTTCTGGCACCTTCCCCGGTGGAGTTGTGCATGGGGTGTGTTTGGAACATTTTGTCACCAGCCGAGTCCAAAATTCAGCGCTTCCCCATCTCAGCCCAGAAAGCAGGTAGAACAAGTTTTGTGGGGCCTTTCAGCTGCCTACGCAAGTAATGTAAAAACTACCAACAGAATTCCTTTCTGGCACCTTCCCCGGAGGAGTTGTGCATGGGGTGTGTTTGGAACATTTTGTCACCAGCCGAGTCCAAAAGTCAGCGCTTCCCCATCTCAGCCCAGAAAGCAGGTAGAACAAGTTTTGTGGTGTCTTTCAGCTGCCTACCGGGGTAGTGTAAAAAGCACCAACAGAAGTCCTTTCTGGCACCTTCCCCGGTGGAGTTGTGCATGGGGTGTGTTTGGAACATTTTATCGCCAGCCGAGTCCAAAATTCAGCGCTTCCCCATCTCAGCCCATAAAGCAGGTAGAACAAGTTTTGTGGTGTCTGTCAGGTGCCTACCGGGGTAGTGTAAAAACTACCAACAGAACTCCTTTCTGGCACCTTCCCCGGTGGAATTGTGCATGGGGTGTGCTTGGAACATTTTGTCACCAGCCGAGTCCAAAATTCAGCGCTTCCCCATCTCAGCCCAGAAAGCAGGTAGAACAAGTTTTGTGGTGTCTTTCAGCTGCCTACCGGGGTAGTGTAAAAACTACCAACAGAAGTCCTTTCTGGCACCTTCCCCGGTGGAGTTGTGCATGGGGTGTGTTTGGAACATTTTGTCACCAGCCGAGTCCAAAATTCAGCGCTTCCCCATGTCAGCCCAGAAAGCAGGTAGAATAAGTTTTGTGTTGCATTTCAGCTGCCTACCGCGGTAGTGTAAAAACTACCAACGGAACTCCTTTCTGGCACCTTCCCCGGAGGAGTTGTGCATGGGGTGTGTTTGGAACATTTTGTCACCAGTCGAGTCCAAAATTCAGCGCTTCCCCATCTCAGCCCAGAAAGCAGGTAGAACAAGTTTTGTGGGGCCTTTCAGCTGCCTGCGCATGTAATGTAAAAACTACCAACAGAATTCCTTTCTGGCACCTTCCCCGGTGGAGTTGTGCATGGGGTGTGTTTGGAACATTTTGTCACCAGCCGAGTCCAAAATTCAGCGCTTCCCCATCTCAGCCCAGAAAGCAGGTAGAACAAGTTTTGTGGGGCCTTTCAGCTGCCTACGCAAGTAATGTAAAAACTACCAACAGAATTCATTTCTGGCACCTTCCCCGGTGGAGTTGTGCATGGGGTGTGCTTGGAACATTTTGTCACCAGCCGAGTCCAAAATTCAGCGCTTCCCCATCTCAGCCCAGAAAGCAGGTAGAACAAGTTTTGTGGTGTCTTTCAGCTGCTTACCAGGGTAGTGTAAAAACTACCAAAAGCACTCCTTTCAGGCACCTTCCCGGTGGAGTTGTGCATGGGGTGAGCTTGGAACATTTTATCGCCAGCCGAGTCCAAAAGTCAGCGCTTCCCCATCTCAGCCCAGAAAGCAGGTAGAACAACTTTCGTAGTGCCTTTCAGCTGCCTACCGGGGTAGTGTAAGAATTACTACCATTACTCCTTTCTGGCACCTTCCCCGGTGGAGTTGTGCATGGGGTGTGCTTGGAACATTTTGTCACCAGCCGAGTCCAAAATTCAGCGCTTCCCCATCTCAGCCCAGAAAGCAGGTAGAACAAGTTTTGTGGGGCCTTTCAACTGCCTACCGGGGTAGTGTAAGAATTACTGCCAGAAATCCTTTCTGACACCTTCCCCGGTGGAGTTGTGCATGGGGTGTGCTTGGAACATTTTGTCACCAGCCGAGTCCAAAATTCAGCGCTTCCCCATCTCAGCCCAGAAAGCAGGTAGAACAAGTTTTGTGGGGCCTTTCAGCTGCCTACGCAAGTAATGTAAAAACTACCAACAGAATTCCTTTCTGGCACCTTCCCCGATGGAGTTGTGCATGGGGTGTGTTTGGAACATTTTGTCACAAGCCGAGTCCAAAAGTCAGCGCTTCCCCATCTCAGCCCAGAAAGCAGGTAGAACAAGTTTTGTGGTGTCTTTCAGCTGCCTACCGGGGTAGTGTAAGAAGCACCAACAGAAGTCCTTTCTGGCACCTTCCCCGGTGGAGTTGTGCATGGGGTGTGTTTGGAACATTTTATCGCCAGCCGAGTCCAAAATTCAGCGCTTCCCCATCTCAGCCCAGAAAGCAGGTAGAACAAGTTTTGTGGTGTCTTTCAGCTGCCTACCGGGGTAGTGTAAAAACTACCAACAGAACTCCTTTCTGGCACCTTCCCCGGTGGAGTTGTGCATGGGGTGTGTTTGGAACATTTTGTCACCAGCCGAGTCCAAAATTCAGCGCTTCCCCATCTCAGCCCAGAAAGCAGGTAGAACAAGTTTTGTGGTGTCTTTCAGCTGCCTACCGGGGTATTGTAAAAACTACCAACAGAATTCCTTTCTGGCACCTTCCCCGGTGGAGTTGTGCATGGGGTGTGTTTGGAACATTTTATCGCCAGCTGAGTCCAAAATTCAGCGCTTCCCCATCTCAGCCCAGAAAGCAGGGAGAACAAGTTTTGTGGGG
The DNA here is from genome assembly GCF_023634155.1 of Falco peregrinus. Lineage (NCBI taxonomy): Eukaryota > Metazoa > Chordata > Aves > Falconiformes > Falconidae > Falco > Falco peregrinus. Next base: position 55,525,827 of record NC_073721.1, read on the forward strand.
CCTTTCAGCTGCCTACGCAAGTAATGTAAAAACTACCAAGAGAATTCCTTTCTGGCACCTTCCCCGGTGGAGTTGTGCATGGGGTGTGGTTGGAACATTTTGTCACCAGCCGAGTCCAAAATTCAGCGCTTCCCCATCTCAGCCCAGAAAGCAGGTAGAACAAGTTTTGTGGTGTCTTTCAGCTGCCTACCGGGGTAGTGTAAAAACTACCAACAGAACTCCTTTCTGGCACCTTCCCCGGAGGAGTTGTGCATGGGGTGTGTTTGGAACATTTTGTCACCAGCCAAGTCCAAAATTCAGCGCTTCCCCATCTCAGCCCAGAAAGCAGGTAGAACAAGTCTTGTGGGGCCTTTCAGCTGCCTACGCAAGTAATGTAAAAACTACCAACAGAAGTCCTTTCTGGCACCTTCCCCGGTGGAGTTGTGCATGGGGTGTGTTTGGAACATTTTGTCACCAGTCGAGTCCAAAATTCAGCGCTTCCCCATCTCAGCCCAGAAAGCAGGTAGAACAAGTTTTGTGGGGCCTTTCAGCTTCCTACGCAAGTAATGTAAAAACTACCAACAGAATTCCTTTCCGGCACCTTCCCCGGTGGAGTTGTGCATGGGGTGTGGTTGGAACATTTTGTCACCAGCCGAGTCCAAAATTCAGCGCTTCCCCATCTCAGCCCAGAAAGCAGGTAGAACAAGTTTTGTGGGGCCTTTCAGCTGCCTACGCAAGTAATGTAAAAACTACCAACAGAATTCCTTTCTGGCACCTTCCCCGGTGGAATTTTGCATGGGGTGTGCTTGGAACATTTTGTCACCAGCCGAGTCCAAAATTCAGCGCTTCCCCATCTCAGTCCAGAAAGCAGGTAGAACAAGTTTTGTGGTGTCTTTCAGCTGCTTACCAGGGTAGTGTAAAAACTACCAAAAGCACTCCTTTCAGGCACCTTCCCGGTGGAGTTGTGCATGGGGTGAGCTTGGAACATTTTATCGCCAGCCGAGTCCAAAATTCAGCGCTTCCCCATCTCAGCCCAGAAAGCAGGTAGAACAAGTTTTGTGGGGCCTTTCAGCTGCCTATGCAAGTAATGTAAAAACTACCAACAGAATTCCTTTCTGGCACCTTCCCCGGTGGAGTTGTGCATGGGGTGTGTTTGGAACATTTTGTCACCAGCCGAGTCCAAAATTCAGCGCTTCCCCATCTCAGCCCAGAAAGCAGGTAGAACAAGTTTTGTGGGGCCTTTCAGCTGCCTACGCAAGTAATGTAAAAACTACCAACAGAATTCCTTTCTGGCACCTTCCCCGGTGGAGTTGTGCATGGGGTGTGGTTGGAACATTTTGTCACCAGCCGAGTCCAAAATTCAGCGCTTCCCCATCTCAGCCCAGAAAGCAGGTAGAACAAGTTTTGTGGTGTCTTTCAGCTGCCTACCGGGGTAGTGTAAAAACTACCAACAGAAGTCCTTTCTGGCACCTTCCCCGGTGGAGTTGTGCATGGGGTGTGTTTGGAACATTTTGTCACCAGCCGAGTCCAAAATTCAGCGCTTCCCCATCTCAGCCCAGAAAGCAGGTAGAACAAGTTTTGTGGTGTCTTTCAGCTGCCTACCGGGGTAGTATAAAAAGCACCAACAGAAGTCCTTTCTGGCACCTTCCCCGGTGGAGTTGTGCATGGGGTGTGTTTGGAACATTTTATCGCCAGCCGAGTCCAAAAGTCAGCGCTTCCCCATCTCAGCCCAGAAAGCAGATAGAACAAGTTTTGTGGTGTCTGTCAGGTGCCTACCTGGGTAGTGTAAAAACTACCAACAGAACTCCTTTCTGGCACCTTCCCCAGCGGAGTTGTGCATGGGGTGTGCTTGGAACATTTTGTCACCAGCCGAGTCCAAAATTCAGCGCTTCCCCATCTCAGCCCAGAAAGCAGGTAGAACAAGTTTTGTGGTGTCTGTCAGGTGCCTACCGGGGTAGTGTAAAAACTACCAAAAGCACTCCTTTCTGGCACCTTCCCGGTGGAGTTGTGCATGGGGTGTGTTTGGAACATTTTATCGCCAGCCGACTCCAAAATTCAGCGCTTCCCCATCTCAGCCCAGAAAGCAGGTAGAACAACTTTCGTAGTGCCTTTCAGCTGCCTACCGGGGTAGTGTAAAAACTACCAACAGAACTCCTTTCTGGCACCTTCCCCGGTGGAGTTGTGCATGGGGTGTGTTTGGAACATTTTGTCACCAGCCGAGTCCAAACTTCAGCGCTTCCCCATCTCAGCCCAGAAAGCAGGTAGAACAAGTTTTGTGGGGCCTTTCAGCTTCCTACGCAAGTAATGTAAAAACTACCAACAGAATTCCTTTCTGGCACCTTCCCCGGTGGAGTTGTGCATGGGGTGTGTTTGGAACATTTTGTCACCAGCCGAGTCCAAAATTCAGCGCTTCCCCATCTCAGCCCAGAAAGCAGGTAGAACAAGTTTTGTGGGGCCTTTCAGCTGCCTACCGGGGTACTGTAAGAATTACTACGTACAGAACTCCTTTCTGGCACCTTCCCCGGTGGAGTTGTGCATGGGGTGTGCTTGGAACATTTTGTCACCAGCCGAGGCCAAAATTCAGCGCTTCCCCATCTCAGCCCAGAAAGCAGTTAGAACAAGTTTTGTGGTGTCTTTCAGCTGCTTACCGGGGTAGTGTAAAAACTACCAACAGAATTCCTTTCTGGCACCTTCCCCAGCGGAGTTGTGCATGGGGTGTGCTTGGAACATTTTGTCACCAGCCGAGTCCAAAATTCAGCGCTTCCCCATCTCAGCCCAGAAAGCAGGTAGAACAAGTTTTGTGGTGTCTGTCAGGTGCCTACCAGGGTAGTGTAAAAACTACCAGAAGCACTCCTTTCTGGCACCTTCCCCGGTGGAGTTGTGCATGGGGTGTGCTTGGAACATTTTATCGCCAGCCGAGGCCAAAATTCAGCGCTTCCCCAACTCAGACCAGAAAGCAGATAGAACAAGTTTTGTGGGGCCTTTCAGCTGCCTACCAGGGTAGTGTAAGAATTACTACCAGAACTCCTTTCTGGCACCTTCCCCGGTGGAGTTGTGGATGGGGTGTTTTTGGAACATTTTGTCACCAGCCGAGTCCAAACTTCAGCGCTTCCCCATCTCAGCCCAGAAAGCAGGTAGAACAAGTCTTGTGGTGCCTTTCAGCTGCCTAACGGAGCAATGTAAAAAATACCAAAAGAACTCGTTTCTGTCACCTTGCCCGATGGAGTTGTGCATGGGGTGTGTTTGGAACATTTTGTCACCAGCCGAGTCCAAAATTCAGCGCTTCCCCATCTCAGCCCAGAAAGCAGGTAGAACAAGTTTTGTGGTGCCTTTCAGCTGCCTACCGGGGTACTGTAAGAATTACTACGAACAGAACTCCTTTCTGGCACCTTCCCCGGTGGAGTTGTGCATGGGGTGTGCTTGGAACATTTTGTCACCAGCCGAGTCCAAAATTCAGCGCTTCCCCATCTCAGCCCAGAAAGCAGTTAGAACAAGTTTTGTGGTGTCTGTCAGGTGCCTACCTGGGTAGTGTAAAAACTACCAACAGAACTCCTTTCTGGCACCTTCCCCAGCGGAGTTGTGCATGGGGTGTGCTTGGAACATTTTGTCACCAGCCGAGTCCAAAATTCAGCGCTTCCCCATCTCAGCCCAGAAAGCAGGTAGAACAAGTTTTGTGGTGTCTGTCAGGTGCCTACCGGGGTAGTGTAAAAACTACCAGAAGCACTCCTTTCTGGCACCTTCCCCGGTGGAGTTGTGCATGGGGTGTGCTTGGAACATTTTATCGCCAGCCGAGGCCAAAATTCAGCGCTTCCCCAACTCAGACCAGAAAGCAGATAGAACAAGTTTTGTGGGGCCTTTCAGCTGCCTACCAGGGTAGTGTAAGAATTACTACCAGAACTCCTTTCTGGCACCTTCCCCGGTGGAGTTGTGGATGGGGTGTTTTTGGAACATTTTGTCACCAGCCGAGTCCAAACTTCAGCGCTTCCCCATCTCAGCCCAGAAAGCAGGTAGAACAAGTCTTGTGGTGCCTTTCAGCTGCCTAACGGAGCAATGTAAAAAATACCAAAAGAACTCATTTCTGTCACCTTGCCCGATGGAGTTGTGCATGGGGTGTGTTTGGAACATTTTGTCACCAGCCGAGTCCAAAATTCAGCGCTTCCCCATCTCAGCCCAGAAAGCAGGTAGAACAAGTTTTGTGGTGTCTGTCAGGTGCCTACCGGGGTAGTGTAAAAACTACCAAAAGCACTCCTTTCTGGCACCTTCCCGGTAAAGTTGTGCATGGGGTGTGTTTGGAACATTTTATCGCCAGCCGACTCCAAAATTCAGCGCTTCCCCATCTCAGCCCAGAAAGCAGGTAGAACAAGTCTTGTGGTGCCTTTCAGCTGCCTAACGGAGCAATGTAAAAAATACCAAAAGAACTCGTTTCTGTCACCTTGCCCGATGGAGTTGTGCATGGGGTGTGTTTGGAACATTTTGTCACCAGCCGAGTCCAAAATTCAGCGCTTCCCCATCTCAGCCCAGAAAGCAGGTAGAACAAGTTTTGTGGGGCCTTTCAGCTGCCTACCGGGGTAATGTAAAAACTAGCAACAGAACTCCTTTCTGGCACCTTCCCCGATGGAGTTTTGCATGGGGTGTGTTTGGAACATTTTGTCACCAGCCGAGTCCAAAATTCAGCGCTTCCCCATCTCAGCCCAGAAAGCAGGTAGAACAACTTCTGTGGTGCTTTTCAGCTGCCTACCGGGGTAATGTAAAAACTAGCAACAGAACTCGTATCTGGCCCCTTCCCTGATGGAGTTGTGCATGGGGTGTGTTTGGAACATTTTGTCACCATCCGAGTCCAATCTTGAGCGCTTCCCCATCTCAGCCCAGAAAGCAGGATGAACTACATCTGTGGTACCTTTAAGCTGCCTACCGGGGTAGTGTAAGAACTACCAAAGGAACTCCTTTCTGGCACCTTCGACGGTGAAGTTGTGCATGGGGTGTGTTTGGAACATTTTGTCACCAGCCGAGTCCAAAATTCAGCTCTTCCCCAACTGAGCCCAGAAAGCAGGTAGAACAACTTTTGTGATGCATTTCAGCTGCCTACCGTGGTAGTCTAAAAACTAGCCACAGAACTCGTATCTGGCCCCTTCGCCAGTGGAGTTGTGCATGGGGTGTGTTTGGAACATTTTGTCACCAGCCGAGTCCAAAATTCAGCGCTTCCCCATCTCAGCCCAGAAAGCAGGTAAAACAACTTCTGTGGTGCCTTTCAGCTGCCTACCGTGGTAGTGTAAAAACTACGAAGAGAACTCCTGTCTGGCACGTTTCCCGATGGAGTTGTGCATGGGGTGTGTTTAGAACATTTTGTCACCAGCCGAGTCCAAAATTCAGCGCTTCCCCATCTCAGCCCAGAAAGCAGGTAGAACAAGTCTTGTGGTGCCTTTCAGCTGCCTACCCGAGTAATGTAAAAAGTTCCAACAGAACTCGTTTCTGTCACCTTCCCCGATGGAGTTGTGCATGGGGTGTTTTTGGAACATTTTGTCACCAGCCGAGTCCAAAATTCAGCGCTTCCCCATCTCAGCCCAGAAAGCAGGTAGAACAAGTTATGTGGTGCCTTTCAGCTGCCTACTGGGGTAGTGTAAAAACTACCAAGAGAACTCCTGTCTGGCACGTTTCCCGATGGAGTTGTGCATGGGGTGTGTTTGGAACATTTTGTCACCAGCCGAGTCCAAAATTCAGCGCTTCCCCATCTCAGCCCAGAAAGCAGGTAGAACAAGTCTTGTGGTGCCTTTCAGCTGCCTAACGGAGCAATGTAAAAAATACCAAAAGAACTCGTTTCTGTCACCTTGCCCGATGGAGTTGTGCATGGGGTGTGTTTGGAACATTTTGTCACCAGCCGAGTCCAAAATTCAGCGCTTCCCCATCTCAGCCCAGAAAGCAGGTAGAACAAGTTTTGTGGTGCCTTTCAGCTGCCTACCGGGGTAATGTAAAAACTAGCAACAGAACTCCTTTCTGGCACCTTCCCCGATGGAGTTGTGCATGGGGTGTGTTTGGAACATTTTGTCACCAGCCGAGTCCAATCTTGAGCGCTTCCCCATCTCAGCCCAGAAAGCAGGATGAACTACATCTGTGGTACCTTTAAGCTGCCTACCGGGGTAGTGTAAGAACTACCAAAGGAACTCCTTTCTGGCACCTTCGACGGTGAAGTTGTGCATGGGGTGTGTTTGGAACATTTTGTCACCAGCCGAGTCCAAAATTCAGCTCTTCCCCAACTGAGCCCAGAAAGCAGGTAGAACAACTTTTGTGATGCATTTCAGCTGCCTACCGTGGTAGTCTAAAAACTAGCCACAGAACTCGTATCTGGCCCCTTCGCCAGTGGAGTTGTGCATGGGGTGTGTTTGGAACATTTTGTCACCAGCCGAGTCCAAAATTCAGCGCTTCCCCATCTCAGCCCAGAAAGCAGGTAAAACAACTTCTGTGGTGCCTTTCAGCTGCCTACCGCGGTAGTGTAAAAACTACCAAGAGAACTCCTGTCTGGCACGTTTCCCGATGGAGTTGTGCATGGGGTGTGTTTGGAACATTTTGTCACCAGCCGATTCCAAAATTCAGCGCTTCCCCATCTCAGCCCAGAAAGCAGGTAGAACAAGTTATGTGGTGCCTTTCAGCTGCCTAGTGGGGTAGTGTAAAAACTACCAAGAGAACTCCTGTCTGGCACGTTTCCCGATGGAGTTGTGCATGGGGTGTGTTTGGAACATTTTGTCACCAGCCGAGTCCAAAATTCAGCGCTTCCCCATCTCAGCCCAGAAAGCAGGTAGAACAAGTCTTGTGGTGCCTTTCAGCTGCCTAACGGAGCAATGTAAAAAATACCAAAAGAACTCGTTTCTGTCACCTTGCCCGATGGAGTTGTGCATGGGGTGTGTTTGGAACATTTTGTCACCAGCCGAGTCCAAAATTCAGCGCTTCCCCATCTCAGCCCAGAAAGCAGGTAGAACAAGTCTTGTGGTGCCTTTCAGCTGCCTACCGGGGTAATGTAAAAACTAGCAACAGAACTCCTTTCTGGCACCTTCCCCGACGGAGTTGTGCATGGGGTGTGTTTGGAACATTTTGTCACCAGCCGAGTCCAAAATTCAGCGATTCCCCATCTCAGCCCAGAAAGCAGGTAGAACAACTTCTGTGGTGCGTTTCTGCTGCCTACCGGGGTAATGTAAAAACTAGCAACAGAACTCGTATCTGGCCCCTTCCCCGATGGAGTTGTGCATGGGGTGTGTTTGGAACATTTTGTGACCAGCCGAGGCCAAACTTGAGCGCTTCCCCATCTCAGCCCAGAAAGCAGGATGAACTACATCTGTGGTACCTTTCAGCTGCCTACCGGGGTAGTGTAAGAACTACCAAAGGAACTCCTTTCTGGCACCTTCGACGGTGAAGTTGTGCATGGGGTGTGTTTGGAACATTTTGTCACCAGCCGAGTCCAAAATTCAGCTCTTCCCCAACTGAGCCCAGAAAGCAGGTAGAACAACTTTTGTGATGCATTTCAGCTGCCTACCGTGGTAGTCTAAAAACTAGCCACAGAACTCGTATCTGGCCCCTTCGCCAGTGGAGTTGTGCATGGGGTGTGTTTGGAACATTTTGTCACCAGCCGAGTCCAAAATTCAGCGCTTCCCCATCTCAGCCCAGAAAGCAGGTAGAACAAGTTATGTGGTGCCTTTCAGCTGCCTAGTGGTGTAGTGTAAAAACTACCAAGAGAACTCCTGTCTGGCACGTTTCCCGATGGAGTTGTGCATGGGGTGTGTTTGGAACATTTTGTCACCAGCCGAGTCCAAAATTCAGCGCTTCCCCATCTCAGCCCAGAAAGCAGGTAGAACAAGTCTTGTGGTGCCTTTCAGCTGCCTAACGGAGCAATGCAAAAAATACCAAAAGAACTCGTTTCTGTCACCTTGCCCGATGGAGTTGTGCATGGGGTGTGTTTGGAACATTTTGTCACCAGCCGAGTCCAAAATTCAGCGCTTCCCCATCTCAGCCCAGAAAGTAGGTAGAACAAGTTTTGTGGTGCCTTTCAGCTGCCTACTGGGGTAATGTAAAAACTAGCAACAGAACTCCTTTCTGGCACCTTCCCCGATGGAGTTGTGCATGGGGTGTGTTTGGAACATTTTGTCACCAGCCGAGGCCAAAATTCAGCGATTCCCCATCTCAGCCCAGAAAGCGGGATGAACTACATCTGTGGTCCCTTTCACCTGCCTACCGGGGTAGTGTAAAAACTACCAAAGGATCTTCTTTCTGGCACCTTCCCCGGAGGAGTTGTGCATGGGGTGTGTTTGGAACATTTTGTCACCAGCCGAGTCCAAACTTCAGCGCTTCCCCATCTCAGCCCAGAAAGCAGGATGATCTACATCTGTGGTGCCTTTCAGCTGCCTACCGGGGTAGTGTAAGAACTATCAATAGAACTCATTTCTGGCACCTTCCACGGTGGAGTTGTGCATGGGGTGTGTTTGGAACATTTTGTGACCAGCCGAGGCCAAAATTCAGCGCTTCCCCATCCTAGCCCAGAAAGCAGGTAGAACAACTTTTGTGGTGCCTTCCCGCTGCCTACCCTAGCAATGTAAAAAGTACCAACAGAACACCTTTCTGACACCTTCCACGGTGGAGTTGTGCATGGGGTGTGTTTGGAACATTTTGTCACCAGCCGAGTCCAAAATTCAGCGCTTCCCCAACTGAGCCCAGAAAGCAGGTAGAACAACTTTTGTGATGCATTTCAGCTGCCTACCGCGGTAGTCTAAAAACTACCAACAGAACTCCTTTCTGGCACCTTCCCCGGAGGAGTTGTGCATGGGGTGTGTTTGGAACATTTTGTCACCAGCCGAGTCCAAAATTCAGCGCTTCCCCATCTCAGCCCAGAAAGCAGGATGAACTACATCTGTGGTGCGTTTCAGCTGCCTACCGGGGTAATGTAAAAACTAGCAACAGAACTCTTTTCTGGCACCTTCCCCGATGGAGTTGTGCATGGGGTGTGTTTGGAACATTTTGTCACCAGCCGAGGCCAAAATTCAGCGCTTCCCCATGCTAGCCCAGAAAGCAGGTAGAACAAGTTTTGTGGTGCCTTCCAGCTGCCTACCCTAGCAATGTAAAAAGTACCAACAGAACACCTTTCTGACACCTTCCACGGTGGAGTTGTGCATGGGGTGTGTTTGGAACATTTTGTCACCAGCCGAGTCCAAAATTCAGCGCTTCCCCATCTCAGCCCAGAAAGCAGGTAGAACAAGTCTTGTGTTGCCGTTCAGCTGCCTACCCGAGCAATGTAAAAAGTACCAAGAGAACTCCTTTCTGGCTCCTTCGCCAGTGGAGTTGTGCAAGGGGTGTGTTAGGAACATTTTGTCACCAGCCGAGTCCAAACTTCAGCGCTTCCCCAACTGAGCCCAGAAAGCAGGTAGAACAACTTTTGTGATGCATTTCAGCTGCCTACCGCGGTAGTCTAAAAACTAGCCACAGAACTCGTATCTGGCTCCTTCGCCAGTGGAGTTGTGCATGGGGTGTGTTTGGAACATTTTGTCACCAGCCGAGTCCAAAATTCAGCGCTTCCCCATCTCAGCCCAGAAAGCAGGTAGAACAACTTTTGTGGTGCCTTTCAGCTGCCTATCGGGGTAATGTAAGAACTACCAAGAGAACTCCTTTCTGGCACCTTCCCCGGTGGAGTTGTGCATGGGGTGTGTTTGGAACATTTTGTGACCAGCCGAGGCCAAAATTCAGCGCTTCCCCATCCTAGCCCAGAAAGCAGGTAGAACAACTTTTGTGGTGCCTTCCAGCTGCCTACCCTAGCAATGTAAAAAGTACCAACAGAACTCCTTTCTGACACCTTCCACGGTGGAGTTGTGCATGGGGTGTGTTTGGAACATTTTGTCACCAGCCGAGTCCAAAATTCAGCGCTTCCCCAACTGAGCCCAGAAAGCAGGTAGAACAACTTTTGTGATGCATTTCAGCTGCCTACCGCGGTAGTCTAAAAACTAGCCACAGAACTCGTATCTGGCCCCTTCGCCAGTGGAGTTGTGCATGGGGTGTGTTTGGAACATTTTGTCACCAGCCGAGTCCAAAATTCAGCGCTTCCCCATCTCAGCCCAGAAAGCAGGTAGAACAAGTCTTGTGGTGCCTTTCAGCTGCCTACCCGAGTAATGTAAAAAATTTCAACAGAACTCCTTTCTGGCACCTTCTCCAGTGGAGTTGTGCATGGGGTGTGTTTGGAACATTTTGTCACCAGCCGAGTCCAAAATTCAGCGCTTCCCCATCTCAGCCCAGAAAGCAGGTAGAACAAGTTATGTGGTGCCTTTCACCTGCCTACCGCGGTAGTGTAAAAACTACCAAGAGAACTCCTGTCTGGCACGTTTCCCGATGGAGTTGTGCATGGGGTGTGTTTGGAACATTTTGTCACCAGCCGAGGCCAAAATTCATCTCTTCCCCAACTGAGCCCAGAAAGCAGGTAGAACAACTTTTGTGATGCATTTCAGCTGCCTACAGCGGTAGTCTAAAAACTAGCCACAGAACTCGTGTCTGGCCCCTTCGCCAGTGGAGTTGTGCATGGGGTGTGTTTGGAACATTTTGTCACCAGCCGAGTCCAAAATTCAGCGCTTCCCCATCTCAGCCCAGAAAGCAGGTAAAACAACTTCTGTGGTGCCTTTCAGCTGCCTACCGCGGTAGTGTAAAAACTACCAACAGAACTCCTTTCTGGCACCTTCCCCGGTGGAGATGTGCATGGGGTGTGCTTGGAACATTTTGTCACCAGCCGAGTCCAAAAGTCAGCGCTTCCCCATCTCAGCCCAGAAAGCAGGTAGAACAAGTTTTGTGGGGCCTTTCAGCTGCCTACGCAAGTAATGTAAAAACTACCAACAGAATTCCTTTCTGGCACCTTCCCCGGTGGAGTTGTGCATGGGGTGTGCTTGGAACATTTTGTCACCAGCCGACTCCAAAAGTCAGCGCTTCCCCATCTCAGCCCAGAAAGCAGATAGAACAAGTTTTGTGGTGTCTGTCAGGTGCCTACCGGGGTAGTGTAAGAATTACTACGAACAGAACACCTTTCTGGCACATTCCCCGGTGGAGTTGTGGATGGGGTGTGTTTGGAACATTTTATCGCCAGCCGAGTCCAAAATTCAGCGCTTCCCCATCTCAGCCCAGAAAGCAGGTAGAACAACTTTCGTAGTGCCTTTCAGCTGCCTACCGGGGTAGTGTAAAAACTACCAACAGAACTCCTTTCTGGCACCTTGCCCGATGGAGTTGTGCATGGGGTGTGTTTGGAACATTTTGTCACCAGCCGAGTCCAAACTTCAGCGCTTCCCCATCTCAGCCCAGAAAGCAGGTAGAACAAGTTTTGTGGGGCCTTTCAGCTGTCTATGCAAGTAATGTAAAAACTACCAACAGAATTCCTTTCTGGCACCTTCCCCGATGGAGTTGTGCATGGGGTGTGTTTGGAACATTTTGTCACCAGCCGAGTCCAAAATTCAGCGCTTCCCCATCTCAGCCCAGAAAGCCGGCAGAACAAGTTTTGTGGTGTCTTTCAGCTGCCTACCGGGGTAGTGTAAAAAGCACCAACAGAAGTCCTTTCTGGCACCTTCCCCGGTGGAGTTGTGCATGGGGTGTGTTTGGAACATTTTATCGCCAGCCAAGTCCAAAATTCAGCGCTTCCCCATCTCAGCCCAGAAAGCAGGTAGAACAACTTTCGTGGTGCCTTTCAGCTGCCTACCGGGGTAGTGTAAGAATTACTACCAGTACTCCTTTCTGGCACCTTCCCCGGTGGAGTTGTTCATGGGGTGTGCTTGGAACATTTTGTCACCAGCCGAGTCCAAACCTCAGCGCTTCCCCATCTCAGCCCAGAAAGCAGGTAGAACAAGTTTTGTGGGGCCTTTCAGCTTCCTACGCAAGTAATGTAAAAACTACCAACAGAATTCCTTTCTGGCACCTTCCCCAGCGGAGTTGTGCATGGGGTGTGCTTGGAACATTTTGTCACCAGCCGAGTCCAAAATTCAGCGCTTCCCCATCTCAGCCCAGAAAGCACATAAAACAACTTCTGTGGTTCCTTTCAGCTGCCTACCGCGGTAGTGTAAAAACTACCAAGAGAACTACTGTCTGGCACGTTTCCCGATGGAGTTGTGCATGGGGTGTGTTTGGAACATTTTGTCACCAGCCGAGGCCAAAATTCAGCGCTTCCCCATCTCAGCCCAGAAAGCAGGTAGAACAAGTCTTGTGGTGCCTTTCAGCTGCTTAACGGAGCAATGTAAAAAATACCAAAAGAACTCGTTTCTGTCACCTTGCCCGATGGAGTTGTGCATGGGGTGTGTTTGGAACATTTTGTCACCAGCCGAGTCCAAAATTCAGCGCTTCCCCATCTCAGCCCAGAAAGCAGGTAGAACAAGTCTTGTGGTGCCTTTCAGCTGCCTAACGGAGCAATGTAAAAAATACCAAAAGAACTCGTTTCTGTCACCTTGCCCGATGGAGTTGTGCATGGGGTGTGTTTGGAACATTTTGTCACCAGCCGACTCCAAAATTCAGCGCTTCCCCATCTCAGCCCAGAAAGCAGGTAGAACAAGTTTTGTGGTGCCTTTCAGCTGCCTACCGGGGTAATGTAAAAACTAGCAACAGAACTCCTTTCTGGCACCTTCCCCGATGGAGTTTTGCATGGGGTGTGTTTGGAACATTTTGTCACCAGCCGAGTCCAAAATTCAGCGCTTCCCCATCTCAGCCCAGAAAGCAGGTAGAACAACTTCTGTGGTGCTTTTCAGCTGCCTACCGGGGTAATGTAAAAACTAGCAACAGAACTCGTATCTGGCCCCTTCCCCGATGGAGTTGTGCATGGGGTGTGTTTGGAACATTTTGTCACCAGCCGAGTCCAATCTTGAGCGCTTCCCCATCTCAGCCCAGAAAGCAGGATGAACTACATCTGTGGTACCTTTAAGCTGCCTACCGGGGTAGTGTAAGAACTACCAAAGGAACTCCTTTCTGGCACCTTCGACGGTGAAGTTGTGCATGGGGTGTGTTTGGAACATTTTGTCACCAGCCGAGTCCAAAATTCAGCGCTTCCCCAACTGAGCCCAGAAAGCAGGTAGAACAACTTTTGTGATGCATTTCAGCTGCCTACCGTGGTAGTCTAAAAACTAGCCACAGAACTCGTATCTGGCCCCTTCGCCAGTGGAGTTGTGCATGGGGTGTGTTTGGAACATTTTGTCACCAGCCGAGTCCAAAATTCAGCGCTTCCCCATCTCAGCCCAGAAAGCAGGTAAAACAACTTCTGTGGTGCCTTTCAGCTGCCTACCGTGGTAGTTTAAAAACTACGAAGAGAACTCCTGTCTGGCACGTTTCCCGATGGAGTTGTGCATGGGGTGTGTTTGGAACATTTTGTCACCAGCCGAGTCCAAAATTCAGCCCTTCCCCATCTCAGCCCAGAAAGCAGGTAGAACAAGTCTTGTGGTGCCTTTCAGCTGCCTAACAGAGCAATGTAAAAAATACCAAAAGAACTCGTTTCTGTCACCTTGCCCGATGGAATTGTGCATGGGGTGTGTTTGGAACATTTTGTCACCAGCCGAGTCCAAAATTCAGCGCTTCCCCATCTCAGCCCAGAAAGCAGGTAGAACAAGTTTTGTGGGGCCTTTCAGCTGCCTACGCAAGTAATGTAAAAACTAGCAACAGAACTCCTTTCTGGCACCTTCCCCGATGGAGTTGTGCATGGGGTGTGTTTGGAACATTTTGTCACCAGCCGAGTCCAAAATTCAGCGATTCCCCATCTCAGCCCAGAAAGCAGGTAGAACAACTTCTGTGGTGCGTTTCAGCTGCCTACCGGGGTAATGTAAAAACTAGCAACAGAACTCGTATCTGGCCCCTTCCCCGATGGAGTTGTGCATGGGGTGTGTTTGGAACATTTTGTCACCAGCCGAGGCCAAAATTCAGCGCTTCCCCATCCTAGCCCAGAAAGCAGGTAGAACAGCTTTTGTGGTGCCTTCCAGCTGCCTACCCTAGCAATGTAAAAAGTACCAACAGAACTCCTTTCTGACACCTTCCACGGTGGAGTTGTGCATGGGGTGTGTTTGGAACATTTTGTCACCAGCCGAGTCCAAAATTCAGCTCTTCCCCAACTGAGCCCAGAAAGCAGGTAGAACAACTTTTGTGATGCATTTCAGCTGCCTACCGCGGTAGTCTAAAAACTAGACACAGAACTCGTATCTGGCCCCTTCGCCAGTGGAGTTGTGCATGGGGTGTGTTTGGAACATTTTGTCACCAGCCGAGTCCAAAATTCAGCGATTCCCCATCTCAGCCCAGAAAGCAGGTAGAACAACTTCTGTGGTGCCTTTCAGCTGCCTACCGGGGTAATGTAAAAACTAGCAACAGAACTCGTATCTGGCCCCTTCCCCGATGGAGTTGTGCATGGGGTGTGTTTGGAACATTTTGTCACCAGCCGAGGCCAAAATTCAGCGATTCCCCATCTCAGCCCAGAAAGCAGGTAGAACAAGTTATGTGGTGCCTTTCAGCTGCCTACTGGGGTAGTGTAAAAACTACCAATGGAACTCCTTTCTGGCACCTTCCCCGATGGAGTTGTGCATGGGGTGTGTTTGGAACATTTTGTCACCAGCCGAGTCCAAAATTCAGCGATTCCCCATCTCAGCCCAGAAAGCAGGTAGAACAACTTCTGTGGTGCCTTTCACCTGCCTACCGCGGTAGTGTAAAAACTACCAAGAGAACTGCTGTCTGGCACGTTTCCCGATGGAGTTGTGCATGGGGTGTGTTTGGAACATTTTGTCACCAGCCGAGTCCAAAATTCAGCGCTTCCCAATCTCAGCCCAGAAAGCAGGATGAACTACATCTGTGGTGCATTTCAGCTGCCTACCCGAGTAATGTAAAAAGTTTCAACAGAACTCCTTTCTGGCACCTTGCCCGATGGAGTTGTGCATGGGGTGTGTTTGGAACATGTTGTCACCAGCCGAGTCCAAAATTCAGCGCTTCCCCATCTCAGCCCAGAAAGCAGGTAGAACAAGTTTTGTGGTGCCTTTCAGCTGCCTACCGGGGTAATGTAAAAACTACCAAGAGAACTCCTTTCTGGCACCTTCCCCGATGGAGTTGTGCATGGGGTGTGTTTGGAACATTTTGTCACCAGCCGAGTCCAAAATTCAGCGCTTCCCCATCTCAGCCCAGAAAGCAGGATGAACTACATCTGTGGTACCTTTCACCTGCCTACCGGGGTAGTGTAAAAACTACCAAAGGATCTTCTTTCTGGCAGCTTCCCCGGAGGAGTTGTGCATGGGGTGTGTTTGGAACATTTTGTCACCAGCCGAGGCCAAAATTCAGCGCTTCCCCATCTCAGCCCAGAAAGCAGGATGAACTACATCTGTGGTGCCTTTGAGCTGCCTACCGGGGTAGTGTAAAAACTAGCAAAGGAACTCCTTTCTGGCACCTTCCCCGGTGGAGTTGTGCATGGGGTGTGTTTGGAACATTTTGTGACCAGCCGAGGCCAAAATTCAGCGCTTCCCCATCCTAGCCCAGAAAGCAGGTAGAACAACTTTTGTGGTGCCTTCCAGCTGCCTACCCTAGCAATGTAAAAAGTACCGAGAGAACTCCTTTCTGGCACCTTCCCCGGAGGAGTTGTGCATGGGGTGTGTTTGGAACATTTTGTCACCAGCCGAGTCCAAAATTCAGCTCTTCCCCAACTGAGCCCAGAAAGCAGGTAGAACAACTTTTGTGATGCATTTCAGCTGCCTACAGCGGTAGTCTAAAAACTAGCCACAGAACTCGTATCTGGCCCCTTCGCCAGTGGAGTTGTGCATGGGGTGTGTTAGGAACATTTTGTCACCAGCCGAGGCCAAAATTCAGCGCTTCCCCATCTCAGCCCAGAAAGCAGGTAGAACAAGTTTTGTGGTGCCTTTCAGCTGCCTACTGGGGTAGTGTAAAAACTACCAACGGAACTCCTTTCTGGCACCTTCCCCGATGGAGTTGTGCATGGGGTGTGTTTGGAACATTTTGTCACCAGCCGAGTCCAAAATTCAGCGATTCCCCATCTCAGCCCAGAAAGCAGGTAGAACAACTTCTGTGGTGCCTTTCACCTGCCTACCGCGGTAGTGTAAAAACTACCAAGAGAACTCCTGTCTGGCACGTTTCCCGATGGAGTTGTGCATGGGGTGTGTTTGGAACATTTTGTCACCAGCCGAGTCCAAAATTCAGCGCTTCCCAATCTCAGCCCAGAAAGCAGGATGAACTACATCTGTGGTGCATTTCAGCTGCCTACCCGAGTAATGTAAAAAGTTTCAACAGAACTCCTTTCTGGCACCTTGCCCGATGGAGTTGTGCATGGGGTGTGTTTGGAACATGTTGTCACCAGCCGAGTCCAAAATTCAGCGCTTCCCCATCTCAGCCCAGAAAGCAGGTAGAACAAGTTTTGTGGTGCCTTTCAGCTGCCTACCGGGGTAATGTAAAAACTACCAAGAGAACTCCTTTCTGGCACCTTCCCCGATGGAGTTGTGCATGGGGTGTGTTTGGAACATTTTGTCACCAGCCGAGTCCAAAATTCAGCGCTTCCCCATCTCAGCCCAGAAAGCAGGATGAACTACATCTGTGGTACCTTTCACCTGCCTACCGGGGTAGTGTAAAAACTACCAAAGGATCTTCTTTCTGGCAGCTTCCCCGGAGGAGTTGTGCATGGGGTGTGTTTGGAACATTTTGTCACCAGCCGAGGCCAAAATTCAGCGCTTCCCCATCTCAGCCCAGAAAGCAGGATGAACTACATCTGTGGTGCCTTTGAGCTGCCTACCGGGGTAGTGTAAAAACTAGCAAAGGAACTCCTTTCTGGCACCTTCCCCGGTGGAGTTGTGCATGGGGTGTGTTTGGAACATTTTGTGACCAGCCGAGGCCAAAATTCAGCGCTTCCCCATCCTAGCCCAGAAAGCAGGTAGAACAACTTTTGTGGTGCCTTCCAGCTGCCTACCCTAGCAATGTAAAAAGTACCGAGAGAACTCCTTTCTGGCACCTTCCCCGGAGGAGTTGTGCATGGGGTGTGTTTGGAACATTTTGTCACCAGCCGAGTCCAAAATTCAGCTCTTCCCCAACTGAGCCCAGAAAGCAGGTAGAACAACTTTTGTGATGCATTTCAGCTGCCTACAGCGGTAGTCTAAAAACTAGCCACAGAACTCGTATCTGGCCCCTTCGCCAGTGGAGTTGTGCATGGGGTGTGTTAGGAACATTTTGTCACCAGCCGAGGCCAAAATTCAGCGCTTCCCCATCTCAGCCCAGAAAGCAGGTAGAACAAGTTTTGTGGTGCCTTTCAGCTGCCTACTGGGGTAGTGTAAAAACTACCAACGGAACTCCTTTCTGGCACCTTCCCCGATGGAGTTGTGCATGGGGTGTGTTTGGAACATTTTGTCACCAGCCGAGTCCAAAATTCAGCGATTCCCCATCTCAGCCCAGAAAGCAGGTAGAACAACTTCTGTGGTGCCTTTCACCTGCCTACCGCGGTAGTGTAAAAACTACCAAGAGAACTCCTGTCTGGCACGTTTCCCGATGGAGTTGTGCATGGGGTGTGTTTGGAACATTTTGTCACCAGCCGAGTCCAAAATTCAGCGCTTCCCAATCTCAGCCCAGAAAGCAGGATGAACTACATCTGTGGTGCATTTCAGCTGCCTACCCGAGTAATGTAAAAAGTTCCAACAGAACTCCTTTCTGGCACCTTCCCCGATGGAGTTGTGCATGGGGTGTGTTTGGAATATTTTGTCACCAGCCGAGTCCAAAATTCAGCGCTTCCCCATCTCAGCCCAGAAAGCAGGTAGAACAAGTTTTGTGGTGCGTTTCAGCTGCCTACCGGGGTAATGTAAAAACTAGCAACAGAACTCCTTTCTGGCACCTTCCCCGATGGAGTTGTGCATGGGGTGTGTTTGGAACATTTTGTGACCAGCCGAGGCCAAAATTCAGCGCTTCCCCATCCTAGGCCAGAAAGCAGGTAGAACAACTTTTGTGGTGCCTTCCAGCTGCCTACCCTAGCAATGTAAAAAGTACCGAGAGAACTCCTTTCTGGCCCCTTCGCCAGTGGAGTTGTGCATGGGGTGTGTTTGGAACATTTTGTCACCAGCCGAGTCCAAAATTCAGCGCTTCCCCAACTGAGCCCAGAAAGCAGGTAGAACAACTTTTGTGATGCATTTCAGCTGCCTACGGCGGTAGTCTAAAAACTAGCCACAGAACTCGTATCTGGCCCCTTCGCCAGTGGAGTTGTGCATGGGGTGTGTTTGGAACATTTTGTCACCAGCCGAGGCCAAAATTCGGCGCTTCCCCATCTCAGCCCAGAAAGCAGGTAGAACAAGTTTTGTGGGGCCTTTCAGCTGCCTACCGGGGTAATGTAAAAACTACCAAGAGAACTCCTTTCTGGCACCTTCCCCGATGGAGTTGTGCATGGGGTGTGTTTGGAACATTTTGTCACCAGCCGAGTCCAAAATTCAGCGCTTCCCCATCTCAGCCCAGAAAGCAGGTAGAACAAGTTTTGTGGTGCGTTTCAGCTGCCTACCGGGGTAATGTAAAAACTAGCAACAGAACTCCTTTCTGGCACCTTCCCCGGTGGAGTTGTGCATGGGGTGTGTTTGGAACATTTTGTCACCAGCCGAGGCCAAAATTCAGCGCTTCCCCATCTCAGCCCAGGAAGCAGGTAGAACAAGTTTTGTGGTGCCTTTCAGCTGCCTATTGGGGTAGTGTAAGAACTACCAATAGAACTCCTTTCTGGCACCTTCCCCGGAGGAGCTGTGCATGGGGTGTGTTTGGAACATTTTGTCACCAGCCGAGGCCAAACTTCAGCGCTTCCCCATCTCAGCCCAGAAAGCAGGTAGAACAACTTCTGTGGTGCCTTTCAGCTGCCTACCCGAGCAATGTAAAAAGTACCAAAAGAACTCGTCTCTGGCACCTTCCCCGGTGGAGTTGTGCATGGGGTGTGTTTGGAACATTTTTTCACCAGCCGAGGCCAAAATTCAGCGCTTCCCAATCTCAGCCGAGAAAGCAGGATGAACTACATCTGTGGTGCATTTCAGCTGCCTACCCGAGTAATGTAAAAAGTTCCAAGAGAACTCCTTTCTGGCACCTTGCTCGATGGAGTTGTGCATGGGGTGTGTTTGGAACATTTTATCACCAGCCGAGTCCAAAATTCAGCGATTCCCCATCTCAGCCCAGAAAGCAGGTAGAACAAGTCTTGTGGTGCCTTTCAGCTGCCTACCCGAGTAATGTAAAAAATTTCAACAAAACTCCTTTCTGGCACCTTCTCCAGTGGAGTTGTGCATGGGGTGTGTTTGGAACATTTTGTCACCAGCCGAGGCCAAAATTCAGCGCTTCCCCAACTGAGCCCAGAAAGCAGGTAGAACAACTTTTGTGATGCATTTCAGCTGCCTACCGCGGTAGTCTAAAAACTAGCCACAGAACTCGTATCTGGCCCCTTCGCCAGTGGAGTTGTGCATGGGGTGTGTTTGGAACATTTTGTCACCAGCCGAGGCCAAAATTCAGCGATTCCCCATCTCAGCCCAGAAAGCAGGTAGAACAAGTCTTGTGGTTCCTTTCAGCTGCCTACCCGAGCAATGTAAACAGTACCAAGAGAATTCCTTTCTGGCACCTTCCCCGGTGGAGTTGTGCATGGGGTGTGTTAGGAACATTTTGTCACCAGCCGAGGCCAAAATTCAGCGCTTCCCCATCTCAGCCCAGAAAGCAGGTAGAACAAGTTTTGTGGTGCCTTTCAGCTGCCTACTGGGGTAGTGTAAAAACTACCAATAGAACTCATTTCTGGCACCTTCCCCGGTGGAGTTGTGCATGGGGTGTGTTTGGAACATTTTGTCACCAGCCGAGTCCAAAATTCAGCGCTTCCCCATCTCAGCCCAGAAAGCAGGATGAACTACGTCTGTGGTATCTTTCAGCTGCCTACCGGGGTAGTGTAAAAACTAGCAAAGGAACTCCTTTCTGGCACCTTCCCCGGTGGAGTTGTGCATGGGGTGTGTTTGGAACATTTTGTGACCAGCCGAGGCCAAAATTCAGCTCTTCCCCATCCTAGCCCAGAAAGCAGGTAGAACAACTTTTGTGGTGCCTTCCAGCTGCCTACCCTAGCAATGTAAAAACTACGAAGAGAACTCCTTTCTGGCACCTTCCCCGGAGGAGTTGTGCATGGGGTGTGTTTGGAACATTTTGTCACCAGCCGAGTCCAAAATTCAGCTCTTCCCCAACTGAGCCCAGAAAGCAGGTAGAACAACTTTTGTGATGCATTTCAGCTGCCTACAGCGGTAGTCTAAAAACTAGACACAGAACTCGTATCTGGCCCCTTCGCCAGTGGAGTTGTGCATGGGGTGTGTTAGGAACATTTTGTCACCAGCCGAGGCCAAAATTCAGCGCTTCCCCATCTCAGCCCAGAAAGCAGGTAGAACAAGTTTTGTGGTGCCTTTCAGCTGCCTACTGGGGTAGTGTAAAAACTACCAATAGAACTCATTTCTGGCACCTTCCCCGGTGGAGTTGTGCATGGGGTGTGTTTGGAACATTTTGTCACCAGCCGAGTCCAAAATTCAGCGATTCCCCATCTCAGCCCAGAAAGCAGGATGAACTACATCTGTGGTATCTTTCAGCTGCCTACCGCGGTAGTGTAAAAACTAGCAAAGGAACTCCTTTCTGGCACCTTCCCCGGTGGAGTTGTGCATGGGGTGTGTTTGGAACATTTTGTGACCAGCCGAGGCCAAAATTCAGCGCTTCCCCATCCTAGCCCAGAAAGCAGGTAGAACAACTTTTGTGGTGCCTTCCAGCTGCCTACCCTAGCAATGTAAAAACTACGAAGAGAACTCCTTTCTGGCACCTTCCCCGGAGGAGTTGTGCATGGGGTGTGTTTGGAACATTTTGTCACCAGCCGAGTCCAAAATTCAGCTCTTCCCCAACTGAGCCCAGAAAGCAGGTAGAACAACTTTTGTGATGCATTTCAGCTGCCTACAGCGGTAGTCTAAAAACTAGACACAGAACTCGTATCTGGCCCCTTCGCCAGTGGAGTTGTGCATGGGGTGTGTTAGGAACATTTTGTCACCAGCCGAGTCCAAAATTCAGCGCTTCCCCATCTCAGCCCAGAAAGCAGGTAGAACAAGTCTTGTGGTGCCTTTCAGCTGCCTACCCGAGCAATGTAAAAAGTACCAAGAGAACTCCTTTCTGGCACCTTCCCCGGTGGAGTCGTGCATGGGGTGTGTTTGGAACATTTTGTCACCAGCCGAGTCCAAAATTCAGCGCTTCCCCATCTCAGCCCAGAAAGCAGGTAGAACAAGTCTTGTGGTGCCTTTCAGTTGCCTACCCGAGTAATGTAAAAAATTTCAACAGAACTCCTTTCTGGCACCTTCTCCAGTGGAGTTGTGCATGGGGTGTGTTTGGAACATTTTGTCACCAGCCGAGTCCAAAATTCAGCGATTCCCCATCTCAGCCCAGAAAGCAGGTAGAACAACTTCTGTGGTGCCTTTCACCTGCCTACCGCGGTAGTGTAAAAACTACCAAGAGAACTCCTGTCTGGCACGTTTCCCGATGGAGTTGTGCATGGGGTGTGTTTGGAACATTTTGTCACCAGCCGAGGCCAAAATTCAGCGCTTCCCAATCTCAGCCCAGAAAGCAGGATGAACTACATCTGTGGTGCATTTCAGCTGCCTACCCGAGTAATGTAAAAAGTTCCAACAGAACTCATTTCTGGCACCTTCCCCGGTGGAGTTGTGCATGGGGTGTGTTTGGAACATTTTGTCACCAGCCGAGTCCAAAATTCAGCGCTTCCCCATCTCAGCCCAGAAAGCAGGATGAACTACATCTGTGGTATCTTTCAGCTGCCTACCGGGGTAGTGTAAAAACTAGCAAAGGAACTCCTTTCTGGCACCTTCCCCGGTGGAGTTGTGCATGGGGTGTGTTTGGAACATTTTGTGACCAGCCGAGGCCAAAATTCAGCGCTTCCCCATCCTAGCCCAGAAAGCAGGTAGAACAACTTTTGTGGTGCCTTCCAGCTGCCTACCCTAGCAATGTAAAAACTACGAAGAGAACTCCTTTCTGGCACCTTCCCCGGAGGAGTTGTGCATGGGGTGTGTTTGGAACATTTTGTCACCAGCCGAGTCCAAAATTCAGCTCTTCCCCAACTGAGCCCAGAAAGCAGGTAGAACAACTTTTGTGATGCATTTCAGCTGCCTACAGCGGTAGTCTAAAAACTAGACACAGAACTCGTATCTGGCCCCTTCGCCAGTGGAGTTGTGCATGGGGTGTGTTAGGAACATTTTGTCACCAGCCGAGTCCAAAATTCAGCGCTTCCCCATCTCAGCCCAGAAAGCAGGTAGAACAAGTCTTGTGGTGCCTTTCAGCTGCCTACCCGAGCAATGTAAAAAGTACCAAGAGAACTCCTTTCTGGCACCTTCCCCGGTGGAGTCGTGCATGGGGTGTGTTTGGAACATTTTGTCACCAGCCGAGTCCAAAATTCAGCGCTTCCCCATCTCAGCCCAGAAAGCAGGTAGAACAAGTCTTGTGGTGCCTTTCAGTTGCCTACCCGAGTAATGTAAAAAATTTCAACAGAACTCCTTTCTGGCACCTTCTCCAGTGGAGTTGTGCATGGGGTGTGTTTGGAACATTTTGTCACCAGCCGAGTCCAAAATTCAGCGATTCCCCATCTCAGCCCAGAAAGCAGGTAGAACAACTTCTGTGGTGCCTTTCACCTGCCTACCGCGGTAGTGTAAAAACTACCAAGAGAACTCCTGTCTGGCACGTTTCCCGATGGAGTTGTGCATGGGGTGTGTTTGGAACATTTTGTCACCAGCCGAGGCCAAAATTCAGCGCTTCCCAATCTCAGCCCAGAAAGCAGGATGAACTACATCTGTGGTGCATTTCAGCTGCCTACCCGAGTAATGTAAAAAGTTCCAACAGAACTCCTTTCTGGCACCTTCCCCGATGGAGTTGTGCATGGGGTGTGTTTGGAATATTTTGTCACCAGCCGAGTCCAAAATTCAGCGCTTCCCCATCTCAGCCCAGAAAGCAGGTAGAACAAGTTTTGTGGTGCGTTTCAGCTGCCTACCGGGGTAATGTAAAAACTAGCAACAGAACTCCTTTCTGGCACCTTCCCCGGTGGAGTTGTGCATGGGGTGTGTTAGGAACATTTTGTCACCAGCCGAGGCCAAAATTCAGCGCTTCCCCATCTCAGCCCAGAAAGCAGGTAGAACAAGTTTTGTGGTGCCTTTCAGCTGCCTACTGGGGTAGTGCAAAAACTACCAATAGAACTCATTTCTGGCACCTTCCCCGGTGGAGTTGTGCATGGGGTGTGTTTGGAACATTTTGTCACCAGCCGAGTCCAAAATTCAGCGCTTCCCCATCTCAGCCCAGAAAGCAGGATGAACTACATCTGTGGTATCTTTCAGCTGCCTACCGGGGTAGTGTAAAAACTAGCAAAGGAACTCCTTTCTGGCACCTTCCCCGGTGGAGTTGTGCATGGGGTGTGTTTGGAACATTTTGTGACCAGCCGAGGCCAAAATTCAGCGCTTCCCCATCCTAGCCCAGAAAGCAGGTAGAACAACTTTTGTGGTGCCTTCCAGCTGCCTACCCTAGCAATGTAAAAACTACGAAGAGAACTCCTTTCTGGCACCTTCCCCGGAGGAGTTGTGCATGGGGTGTGTTTGCAACATTTTGTCACCAGCCGAGTCCAAAATTCAGCTCTTCCCCAACTGAGCCCAGAAAGCAGGTAGAACAACTTTTGTGATGCATTTCAGCTGCCTACAGCGGTAGTCTAAAAACTAGACACAGAACTCGTATCTGGCCCCTTCGCCAGTGGAGTTGTGCATGGGGTGTGTTAGGAACATTTTGTCACCAGCCGAGTCCAAAATTCAGCGCTTCCCCATCTCAGCCCAGAAAGCAGGTAGAACAAGTCTTGTGGTGCCTTTCAGCTGCCTACCCGAGCAATGTAAAAAGTACCAAGAGAACTCCTTTCTGGCACCTTCCCCGGTGGAGTTGTGCATGGGGTGTGTTTGGAACATTTTGTCACCAGCCGAGTCCAAAATTCAGCGCTTCCCCATCTCAGCCCAGAAAGCAGGTAGAACAAGTCTTGTGGTGCCTTTCAGTTGCCTACCCGAGTAATGTAAAAAATTTCAACAGAACTCCTTTCTGGCACCTTCTCCAGTGGAGTTGTGCATGGGGTGTGTTTGGAACATTTTGTCACCAGCCGAGTCCAAAATTCAGCGCTTCCCCATCTCAGCCCAGAAAGCAGGTAGAACAAGTTATGTGGTGCCTTTCAGCTGCCTACTGGGGTAGTGTAAAAACTACCAACGGAACTCCTTTCTGGCACCTTCCCCGATGGAGTTGTGCATGGGGTGTGTTTGGAACATTTTGTCACCAGCCGAGTCCAAAATTCAGCGATTCCCCATCTCAGCCCAGAAAGCAGGTAGAACAACTTCTGTGGTGCCTTTCACCTGCCTACCGCGGTAGTGTAAAAACTACCAAGAGAACTCCTGTCTGGCACGTTTCCCGATGGAGTTGTGCATGGGGTGTGTTTGGAACATTTTGTCACCAGCCGAGGCCAAAATTCAGCGCTTCCCAATCTCAGCCCAGAAAGCAGGATGAACTACATCTGTGGTGCATTTCAGCTGCCTACCCGAGTAATGTAAAAAGTTCCAACAGAACTCCTTTCTGGCACCTTCCCCGATGGAGTTGTGCATGGGGTGTGTTTGGAATATTTTGTCACCAGCCGAGTCCAAAATTCAGCGCTTCCCCATCTCAGCCCAGAAAGCAGGTAGAACAAGTTTTGTGGTGCGTTTCAGCTGCCTACCGGGGTAATGTAAAAACTAGCAACAGAACTCCTTTCTGGCACCTTCCCCGGTGGAGTTGTGCATGGGGTGTGTTTGGAACATTTTGTGACCAGCCGAGGCCAAAATTCAGCGCTTCCCCATCCTAGCCCAGAAAGCAGGTAGAACAACTTTTGTGGTGCCTTCCAGCTGCCTACCCTAGCAATGTAAAAAGTACCTAGAGAACTCCTTTCTGGCCCCTTCGCCAGTGGAGTTGTGCATGGGGTGTGTTTGGAACATTTTGTCACCAGCCGAGTCCAAAATTCAGCGCTTCCCCAACTGAGCCCAGAAAGCAGGTAGAACAACTTTTGTGATGCATTTCAGCTGCCTACCGCGGTAGTCTAAAAACTAGCCACAGAACTCGTATCTGGCCCCTTCGCCAGTGGAGTTGTGCATGGGGTGTGTTTGGAACATTTTGTCACCAGCCGAGGCCAAAATTCAGCGCTTCCCCATCTCAGCCCAGAAAGCAGGTAGAACAAGTTTTGTGGTGCCTTTCAGCTGCCTACCGGGGTAATGTAAAAACTACCAAGAGAACTCCTTTCTGGCACCTTCCCCGGTGGAGTTGTGCATGGGGTGTGTTTGGAACATTTTTTCACCAGCCGAGGCCAAAATTCAGCGCTTCCCAATCTCAGCCCAGAAAGCAGGATGAACTACATCTGTGGTGCCTTTCAGCTGCCTACCCGAGTAATGTAAAAAGTTCTAAGAGAACTCCTTTCTGGCACCTTGCTCGATGGAGTTGTGCATGGGGTGTGTTTGGAACATTTTATCACCAGCCGAGTCCAAAATTCAGCGCTTCCCCATCTCAGCCCAGAAAGCAGGTAGAACAAGTCTTGTGGTGCCTTTCAGCTGCCTACCCGAGTAATGTAAAAAATTTCAACAAAACTCCTTTCTGGCACCTTCTCCAGTGGAGTTGTGCATGGGGTGTGTTTGGAACATTTTGTCACCAGCCGAGGCCAAAATTCAGCGCTTCCCCATCCTAGCCCAGAAAGCAGGTAGAACAAGTTATGTGGTGCCTTCCAGCTGCCTACCCTAGCAATGTAAAAAGTACCGAGAGAACTCCTTTCTGGCACCTTCCCCGGAGGAGTTGTGCATGGGGTGTGTTTGGAACATTTTGTCACCAGCCGAGTCCAAAATTCAGCGCTTCCCCAACTGAGCCCAGAAAGCAGGTAGAACAACTTTTGTGATGCATTTCAGCTGCCTACCGCGGTAGTCTAAAAACTAGCCACAGAACTCGTATCTGGCCCCTTCCCCGGTGGAGTTGTGCCTGGGGTGTGTTTGGAACATTTTGTCACCAGCCGAGGCCAAAATTCAGCGCTTCCCCATCTCAGCCCAGAAAGTAGGTAGAACAAGTTATTGTGGTGCCTTTCACCTGCCTACTGGGGTAGTGTAAAAACTACCAATAGAACTCATTTCTGGCACATTCCCCGGTGGAGTTGTGCATGGGGTGTGTTTGGAACATTTTGTCACCAGCCGAGGCCAAAATTCAGCGCTTCCCAATCTCAGCCCAGAAAGCAGGATGAACTACATCTGTGGTGCATTTCAGCTGCCTACCCTAGCAATGTAAAAAGTACCGAGAGAACTCCTTTCTGGCACCTTTCCCGGTCGAGTTATGCATGGGGTGTGTTTGGAACATTTTGTCACCAGCCGAGTCCAAAATTCAGCGCTTCCCCAACTGAGCCCAGAAAGCAGGTAGAACAACTTTTGTGATGCATTTCAGCTGCCTACCGCGGTAGTCTAAAAACTAGCCACAGAACTCGTATCTGGCCCCTTCGCCAGTGGAGTTGTGCATGGGGTGTGTTTGGAACATTTTGTCACCAGCCGAGGCCAAAATTCAGCGCTTCCCCATCTCAACCCAGAAAGCAGGTAGAACAACTTTTGTGGTGCCTTCCAGCTGCCTACCCTAGCAATGTAAAAAGTACCAACAGAACTCCTTTCTGGCACGTTCCCCGGTGGAGTTGTGCATGGGGTGTGTTTGGAACATTTTGTCACCAGCCGAGGCCAAAATTCAGCGCTTCCCAATCTCAGCCCAGAAAGCAGGATGAACTACATCTGTGGTGCATTTCAGCTGCCTACCCGAGTAATGTAAAAAGTTCCAAAAGAACTCCTTTCTGGCACCTTGCCCGATGGAGTTGTGCATGGGGTGTGTTTGGAACATTTTGTCACCAGCCGAGTCCAAAATTCAGCGCTTCCCCATCTCAGCCCAGAAAGCAGGTAGAACAAGTTATGTGGTACCTTTCAGCTGCCTACTGGGGTAGTGTAAAAACTACCAACGGAACTCCTTTCTGGCACATTCCCCGGTGGAGTTGTGCATGGGGTGTTTTTGGAACATTTTGTCACCAGCCGAGTCCAAAATTCAGCGCTTCCCCATCTCAGCCCAGAAAGCAGGTAGAACAAGTCTTGTGGTGCCTTTCAGCTGCCTAACGGAGCAATGTAAAAAATACCAAAAGAACTCGTTTCTGTCACCTTGCCCGATGGAGTTGTGCATGGGGTGTGTTTGGAACATTTTGTCACCTGCCGAGTCCATACTTCAGCGCTTCCCCATCTCAGCCCAGAAAGCAGGTAGAACAAGTTATGTGGTGCCTTTCAGCTGCCTACTGGGGTAGTGTAAAAACTACTAACGGAACTCCTTTCTGGCACCTTCCCCGGTGGAGTTGTGCATGGGGTGTGTTTGGAACATTTTGTCATCAGCCGAGTCCAAAATTCAGCGCTTCCCCATCTCAGCCCAGAAAGCAGGTAGAACAAGTCTTGTGGTGCCTTTCAGCTGCCTAATGGAGCAATGTAAAAAATACCAAAACAACTCGTTTCTGGCACCTTCCCCGGTGGAGTTGTGCATGGGGTGTGTTTGGAACATTTTGTCACCAGCCGAGGCCAAAATTCAGCGCTTCCCCATCTCAGCCCAGAAAGCAGGTAGAACAAGTTTTGTGGTGCCTTTCAGCTGCCTACTGGGGTAGTGTAAAAACTACCAATAGAACTCATTTCTGGCACCTTCCCCGGTGGAGTTGTGCATGGGGTGTGTTTGGAACATTTTGTCACCAGCCGAGTCCAAAATTCAGCGCTTCCCCATCTCAGCCCAGAAAGCAGGATGAACTACGTCTGTGGTATCTTTCAGCTGCCTACCGGGGTAGTGTAAAAACTAGCAAAAGAACTCCTTTCTGGCACCTTCCCCGGTGGAGTTGTGCATGGGGTGTGTTTGGAACATTTTGTGACCAGCCGAGGCCAAAATTCAGCGCTTCCCCATCCTAGCCCAGAAAGCAGGTAGAACAACTTTTGTGGTGCCTTCCAGCTGCCTACCCTAGCAATGTAAAAACTACGAAGAGAACTCCTTTCTGGCACCTTCCCCGGAGGAGTTGTGCATGGGGTGTGTTTGGAACATTTTGTCACCAGCCGAGTCCAAAATTCAGCTCTTCCCCAACTGAGCCCAGAAAGCAGGTAGAACAAGTCTTGTGATGCATTTCAGCTGCCTACAGCGGTAGTCTAAAAACTAGACACAGAACTCGTATCTGGCCCCTTCGCCAGTGGAGTTGTGCATGGGGTGTGTTAGGAACATTTTGTCACCAGCCGAGGCCAAAATTCAGCGCTTCCCCATCTCAGCCCAGAAAGCAGGTAGAACAAGTTTTGTGGTGCCTTTCAGCTGCCTACTGGGGTAGTGTAAAAACTACCAATAGAACTCATTTCTGGCACCTTCCCCGGTGGAGTTGTGCATGGGGTGTGTTTGGAACATTTTGTCACCAGCCGAGTCCAAAATTCAGCGATTCCCCATCTCAGCCCAGAAAGCAGGATGAACTACATCTGTGGTATCTTTCAGCTGCCTACCGCGGTAGTGTAAAAACTAGCAAAGGAACTCCTTTCTGGCACCTTCCCCGGTGGAGTTGTGCATGGGGTGTGTTAGGAACATTTTGTGACCAGCCGAGGCCAAAATTCAGCGCTTCCCCATCCTAGCCCAGAAAGCAGGTAGAACAACTTTTGTGGTGCCTTCCAGCTGCCTACCCTAGCAATGTAAAAACTACGAAGAGAACTCCTTTCTGGCACCTTCCCCGGAGGAGTTGTGCATGGGGTGTGTTTGGAACATTTTGTCACCAGCCGAGTCCAAAATTCAGCTCTTCCCCAACTGAGCCCAGAAAGCAGGTAGAACAACTTTTGTGATGCATTTCAGCTGCCTACAGCGGTAGTCTAAAAACTAGACACAGAACTCGTATCTGGCCCCTTCGCCAGTGGAGTTGTGCATGGGGTGTGTTAGGAACATTTTGTCACCAGCCGAGTCCAAAATTCAGCGCTTCCCCATCTCAGCCCAGAAAGCAGGTAGAACAAGTCTTGTGGTGCCTTTCAGCTGCCTACCCGAGCAATGTAAAAAGTACCAAGAGAACTCCTTTCTGGCACCTTCCCCGGTGGAGTCGTGCATGGGGTGTGTTTGGAACATTTTGTCACCAGCCGAGTCCAAAATTCAGCGCTTCCCCATCTCAGCCCAGAAAGCAGGTAGAACAAGTCTTGTGGTGCCTTTCAGTTGCCTACCCGAGTAATGTAAAAAATTTCAACAGAACTCCTTTCTGGCACCTTCTCCAGTGGAGTTGTGCATGGGGTGTGTTTGGAACATTTTGTCACCAGCCGAGTCCAAAATTCAGCGATTCCCCATCTCAGCCCAGAAAGCAGGTAGAACAACTTCTGTGGTGCCTTTCACCTGCCTACCGCGGTAGTGTAAAAACTACCAAGAGAACTCCTGTCTGGCACGTTTCCCGATGGAGTTGTGCATGGGGTGTGTTTGGAACATTTTGTCACCAGCCGAGGCCAAAATTCAGCGCTTCCCAATCTCAGCCCAGAAAGCAGGATGAACTACATCTGTGGTGCATTTCAGCTGCCTACCCGAGTAATGTAAAAAGTTCCAACAGAACTCCTTTCTGGCACCTTCCCCGATGGAGTTGTGCATGGGGTGTGTTTGGAATATTTTGTCACCAGCCGAGTCCAAAATTCAGCGCTTCCCCATCTCAGCCCAGAAAGCAGGTAGAACAAGTTTTGTGGTGCGTTTCAGCTGCCTACCGGGGTAATGTAAAAACTAGCAACAGAACTCCTTTCTGGCACCTTCCCCGGTGGAGTTGTGCATGGGGTGTGTTAGGAACATTTTGTCACCAGCCGAGGCCAAAATTCAGCGCTTCCCCATCTCAGCCCAGAAAGCAGGTAGAACAAGTTTTGTGGTGCCTTTCAGCTGCCTACTGGGGTAGTGCAAAAACTACCAATAGAACTCATTTCTGGCACCTTCCCCGGTGGAGTTGTGCATGGGGTGTGTTTGGAACATTTTGTCACCAGCCGAGTCCAAAATTCAGCGCTTCCCCATCTCAGCCCAGAAAGCAGGATGAACTACATCTGTGGTATCTTTCAGCTGCCTACCGGGGTAGTGTAAAAACTAGCAAAGGAACTCCTTTCTGGCACCTTCCCCGGTGGAGTTGTGCATGGGGTGTGTTTGGAACATTTTGTGACCAGCCGAGGCCAAAATTCAGCGCTTCCCCATCCTAGCCCAGAAAGCAGGTAGAACAACTTTTGTGGTGCCTTCCAGCTGCCTACCCTAGCAATGTAAAAACTACGAAGAGAACTCCTTTCTGGCACCTTCCCCGGAGGAGTTGTGCATGGGGTGTGTTTGGAACATTTTGTCACCAGCCGAGTCCAAAATTCAGCTCTTCCCCAACTGAGCCCAGAAAGCAGGTAGAACAACTTTTGTGATGCATTTCAGCTGCCTACAGCGGTAGTCTAAAAACTAGACACAGAACTCGTATCTGGCCCCTTCGCCAGTGGAGTTGTGCATGGGGTGTGTTAGGAACATTTTGTCACCAGCCGAGTCCAAAATTCAGCGCTTCCCCATCTCAGCCCAGAAAGCAGGTAGAACAAGTCTTGTGGTGCCTTTCAGCTGCCTACCCGAGCAATGTAAAAAGTACCAAGAGAACTCCTTTCTGGCACCTTCCCCGGTGGAGTCGTGCATGGGGTGTGTTTGGAACATTTTGTCACCAGCCGAGTCCAAAATTCAGCGCTTCCCCATCTCAGCCCAGAAAGCAGGTAGAACAAGTTATGTGGTGCCTTTCAGCTGCCTACTGGGGTAGTGTAAAAACTACCAACGGAACTCCTTTCTGGCACCTTCCCCGATGGAGTTGTGCATGGGGTGTGTTTGGAACATTTTGTCACCAGCCGAGTCCAAAATTCAGCGATTCCCCATCTCAGCCCAGAAAGCAGGTAGAACAACTTCTGTGGTGCCTTTCACCTGCCTACCGCGGTAGTGTAAAAACTACCAAGAGAACTCCTGTCTGGCACGTTTCCCGATGGAGTTGTGCATGGGGTGTGTTTGGAACATTTTGTCACCAGCCGAGGCCAAAATTCAGCGCTTCCCAATCTCAGCCCAGAAAGCAGGATGAACTACATCTGTGGTGCATTTCAGCTGCCTACCCGAGTAATGTAAAAAGTTCCAACAGAACTCCTTTCTGGCACCTTCCCCGATGGAGTTGTGCATGGGGTGTGTTTGGAATATTTTGTCACCAGCCGAGTCCAAAATTCAGCGCTTCCCCATCTCAGCCCAGAAAGCAGGTAGAACAAGTTTTGTGGTGCGTTTCAGCTGCCTACCGGGGTAATGTAAAAACTAGCAACAGAACTCCTTTCTGGCACCTTCCCCGGTGGAGTTGTGCATGGGGTGTGTTTGGAACATTTTGTGACCAGCCGAGGCCAAAATTCAGCGCTTCCCCATCCTAGCCCAGAAAGCAGGTAGAACAACTTTTGTGGTGCCTTCCAGCTGCCTACCCTAGCAATGTAAAAAGTACCGAGAGAACTCCTTTCTGGCCCCTTCGCCAGTGGAGTTGTGCATGGGGTGTGTTTGGAACATTTTGTCACCAGCCGAGTCCAAAATTCAGCGCTTCCCCAACTGAGCCCAGAAAGCAGGTAGAACAACTTTTGTGATGCATTTCAGCTGCCTACCGCGGTAGTCTAAAAACTAGCCACAGAACTCGTATCTGGCCCCTTCGCCAGTGGAGTTGTGCATGGGGTGTGTTTGGAACATTTTGTCACCAGCCGAGGCCAAAATTCAGCGCTTCCCCATCTCAGCCCAGAAAGCAGGTAGAACAAGTTTTGTGGTGCCTTTCAGCTGCCTACCGGGGTAATGTAAAAACTACCAAGAGAACTCCTTTCTGGCACCTTCCCCGGTGGAGTTGTGCATGGGGTGTGTTTGGAACATTTTTTCACCAGCCGAGGCCAAAATTCAGCGCTTCCCAATCTCAGCCCAGAAAGCAGGATGAACTACATCTGTGGTGCCTTTCAGCTGCCTACCCGAGTAATGTAAAAAGTTCTAAGAGAACTCCTTTCTGGCACCTTGCTCGATGGAGTTGTGCATGGGGTGTGTTTGGAACATTTTATCACCAGCCGAGTCCAAAATTCAGCGCTTCCCCATCTCAGCCCAGAAAGCAGGTAGAACAAGTCTTGTGGTGCCTTTCAGCTGCCTACCCGAGTAATGTAAAAAATTTCAACAAAACTCCTTTCTGGCACCTTCTCCAGTGGAGTTGTGCATGGGGTGTGTTTGGAACATTTTGTCACCAGCCGAGGCCAAAATTCAGCGCTTCCCCATCCTAGCCCAGAAAGCAGGTAGAACAACTTTTGTGGTGCCTTCCAGCTGCCTACCCTAGCAATGTAAAAAGTACCGAGAGAACTCCTTTCTGGCACCTTCCCCGGAGGAGTTGTGCATGGGGTGTGTTTGGAACATTTTGTCACCAGCCGAGTCCAAAATTCAGCGCTTCCCCAACTGAGCCCAGAAAGCAGGTAGAACAACTTTTGTGATGCATTTCAGCTGCCTACCGCGGTAGTCTAAAAACTAGCCACAGAACTCGTATCTGGCCCCTTCCCCGGTGGAGTTGTGCCTGGGGTGTGTTTGGAACATTTTGTCACCAGCCGAGGCCAAAATTCAGCGCTTCCCCATCTCAGCCCAGAAAGTAGGTAGAACAAGTTATTGTGGTGCCTTTCACCTGCCTACTGGGGTAGTGTAAAAACTACCAATAGAACTCATTTCTGGCACATTCCCCGGTGGAGTTGTGCATGGGGTGTGTTTGGAACATTTTGTCACCAGCCGAGGCCAAAATTCAGCGCTTCCCAATCTCAGCCCAGAAAGCAGGATGAACTACATCTGTGGTGCATTTCAGCTGCCTACCCTAGCAATGTAAAAAGTACCGAGAGAACTCCTTTCTGGCACCTTCCCCGGACGAGTTATGCATGGGGTGTGTTTGGAACATTTTGTCACCAGCCGAGTCCAAAATTCAGCGCTTCCCCAACTGAGCCCAGAAAGCAGGTAGAACAACTTTTGTGATGCATTTCAGCTGCCTACCGCGGTAGTCTAAAAACTAGCCACAGAACTCGTATCTGGCCCCTTCGCCAGTGGAGTTGTGCATGGGGTGTGTTTGGAACATTTTGTCACCAGCCGAGGCCAAAATTCAGCGCTTCCCCATCTCAACCCAGAAAGCAGGTAGAACAACTTTTGTGGTGCCTTCCAGCTGCCTACCCTAGCAATGTAAAAAGTACCAACAGAACTCCTTTCTGGCACGTTCCCCGGTGGAGTTGTGCATGGGGTGTGTTTGGAACATTTTGTCACCAGCCGAGGCCAAAATTCAGCGCTTCCCAATCTCAGCCCAGAAAGCAGGATGAACTACATCTGTGGTGCATTTCAGCTGCCTACCCGAGTAATGTAAAAAGTTCCAAAAGAACTCCTTTCTGGCACCTTGCCCGATGGAGTTGTGCATGGGGTGTGTTTGGAACATTTTGTCACCAGCCGAGTCCAAAATTCAGCGCTTCCCCATCTCAGCCCAGAAAGCAGGTAGAACAAGTTATGTGGTGCCTTTCAGCTGCCTACTGGGGTAGTGTAAAAACTACCAACGGAACTCCTTTCTGGCACATTCCCCGGTGGAGTTGTGCATGGGGTGTTTTTGGAACATTTTGTCACCAGCCGAGTCCAAAATTCAGCGCTTCCCCATCTCACCCCAGAAAGCAGGTAGAACAAGTCTTGTGGTGCCTTTCAGCTGCCTAACGGAGCAATGTAAAAAATACCAAAAGAACTCGTTTCTGTCACCTTGCCCGATGGAGTTGTGCATGGGGTGTGTTTGGAACATTTTGTCACCTGCCGAGTCCATACTTCAGCGCTTCCCCATCTCAGCCCAGAAAGCAGGTAGAACAAGTTATGTGGTGCCTTTCAGCTGCCTACTGGGGTAGTGTAAAAACTACCAACGGAACTCCTTTCTGGCACCTTCCCCGGTGGAGTTGTGCATGGGGTGTGTTTGGAACATTTTGTCATCAGCCGAGTCCAAAATTCAGCGCTTCCCCATCTCAGCCCAGAAAGCAGGTAGAACAAGTCTTGTGGTGCCTTTCAGCTGCCTAATGGAGCAATGTAAAAAATACCAAAACAACTCGTTTCTGGCACCTTCCCCGGTGGAGTTGTGCATGGGGTGTGTTTGGAACATTTTGTCACCAGCCGAGTCCAAAATTCAGCGCTTCCTCATCTCTGCCCAGAAAGCAGGTAGAACAAGTCTTGTGGTGCCTTTCAGCTGCCTACCCGAGTAATGTAAAAACTACCAAGAGAACTCCTTTCTGACACCTTCCCCGGTGGAGTTGTGCATGGGGTGTGTTTGGAACATTTTGTCACCAGCCAAGTCCAAAATTCAGCGCTTCCCCATCTCAGCCCAGAAAGCAGATAGAACAAGTTTTGTGGTGCCTTTCAGCTGCCTACCGGGGTAATGTAAAAACTACCAAGAGAACTCCTTTCTGGCACCTTCCCCGATGGAGTTGTGCATGGGGTGTGTTTGGAACATTTTGTCACCAGCCGATGCCAAAATTCAGCGCTTCCCCACCTCACCCCAGAAAGCAGGATGAACTACATCTGTGGTACCTTTCAGCTGCCTACCGGGGTAGTGTAAAAACTACCAACAGAACTCCTTTCTGGCACCTTCCCCGGAGGAGTTGTGCATGGGGTGTGTTTGGAACATTTTGTCACCAGCCGAGTCCAAAATTCAGCGCTTCCCCATCTCAGCCCAGAAAGCAGGTAGAACAAGTCTTGTGGTGCCTTTCAGCTGCCTACCCGAGTAATGTAAAAAATTTCAACATACTCCTTTCTGGCACCTTCTCCAGTGGAGTTGTGCATGGGGTGTGTTTGGAACTTTTTGTCACCAGCCGAGTCCAAAATTCAGCGCTTCCCCATCTCAGCCCAGAAAGCAGGTAGAACAAGTCTTGTGGTGCCTTTCAGCTGCCGACTGGGGTAGTGTAAAAACTTCCAACGGAACTCCTTTCTGGCACCTTCCCCGGTGGAGTTGTGCATGGGGTGTGTTTGGAACATTTTGTCACCAGCCGAGTCCAAAATTCAGCGATTCCCCATCTCAGCCCAGAAAGCAGTTAGAACAAGTCTTGTGGTGCCTTTCAGCTGCCTACCCGAGCAATGTAAAAAGTACCAAGAGAACTCCTTTCTGGCACCTTCCCCGGTGGAGTTGTGCATGGGGTGTGTTAGGAACATTTTGTCACCAGCCGAGTCCAAAATTCAGCGCTTCCCCATCTCAGCCCAGAAAGCAGGTAGAACAAGTCTTGTGGTGCCTTTCAGCTGCCTAACGGAGCAATGTAAAAAATACCAAAAGAACTCGTTTCTGGCACCTTCCCCGGTGGAGTTGTGCATGGGGTGTGTTTGGAACATTTTGTCACCAGCCGAGTCCAAAATTCAGCGCTTCCCCATCTCAGCCCAGAAAGCAGGTAGAACAAGTTTTGTGGGGCCTTTCAGCTGCCTACGCAAGTAATGTAAAAACTACCAATAGAACTCATTTCTGGCACATTCCCCGGTGGAGTCGTGCATGGGGTGTGTTTGGAACATTTTGTCACCAGCCGAGTCCATACTTCAGCTCTTCCCCATCTCAGCCCAGAAAGTAGGATGAACTACATCTGTGGTACCTTTCAGCTGCCTACCGGGGTAGTGTAAAAACTAGCAAAGGAACTCCTTTCTGGCACCTTCCCCGGTGGAGTTGTGCATGGGGTGTGTTTGGAACATTTTGTGACCAGCCGAGGCCAAAATTCAGCGCTTCCCCATCCTAGCCCAGAAAGCAGGTAGAACAAGTCTTGTGGTGCCTTCCAGCTGCCTACCCTAGCAATGTAAAAAGTACCAACAGAACTCCTTTCTGGCACCTTCTCCAGTGGAGTTGTGCATGGGGTGTATTTGGAACATTTTGTCACCAGCCGAGTCCAAAATTCAGCGCTTCCCCATCTCAGCCCAGAAAGCAGGTAGAACAAGTCTTGTGGTGCCTTTTAGCTGCCTAACGGAGCAATGTAAAAAGTACCAAAAGAACTCGTTTCTGGCACCTTCCCCGGTGGAGTTGTGCATGGGGTGTGTTTGGAACATTTTGTCACCAGCCGAGGCCAAAATTCAGCGCTTCCCAATCTCAGTCCAGAAAGCAGGATGAACTACATCTGTGGTGCATTTCAGCTGCCTACCCGAGTAATGTAAAAAGTTCCAACAGAACTCCTTTCTGGCACCTTGCCCGATGGAGTTGTGCATGGGGTGTGTTTGGAACATTTTGTCACCAGCCGAGTCCAAAATTCAGCGCTTCCCCAACTGAGCCCAGAAAGCAGGTAGAACAACTTTTGTGATGCATTTCAGCTGCCTACCGCGGTAGTCTAAAAACTAGCCACAGAACTCGTATCTGGCCCCTTCGCCAGTGGAGTTGTGCATGGGGTGTGTTTGGAACATTTTGTCACCAGCCGAGTCCAAAATTCAGCGCTTCCCCATCTCAGCCCAGAAAGCAGGTAGAACAAGTTATGTGGTGCCTTTCAGCTGCCTACTGGGGTAGTGTAAAAACTACCAACGGAACTCCTTTCTGGCCCCTTCCCCGGTGGAGTTGTGCATGGGGTGTTTTTGGAACATTTTGTCACCAGCTGAGTCCAAAATTCAGCGCTTCCCCATCTCAGCCCAGAAAGCAGGTAGAACAAGTCTTGTGGTTCCTTTCAGCTGCCTACCCGAGTAATGTAAAAAATTTCAACAGAACTCCTTTCTGGCACCTTCTCCAGTGGAGTTGTGCATGGGGTGTGCTTGGAACATTTTGTCACCAGCCGAGTCCAAAATTCAGCGCTTCCCCATCTCAGCCCAGAAAGCAGGTAGAACAAGTTATGTGGTGCCTTTCAGCTGCCTACTGGGGTAGTGTAAAAACTACCAACGGAACTCCTTTCTGGCACGTTTCCTGATGGAGTTGTGCATGGGGTGTGTTTGGAACATTTTGTCACCAGCCGAGTCCAAAATTCAGCGATTCCCCATCTCAGCCCAGAAAGCAGGTAGAACAACTTCTGTGGTGCCTTTCACCTGCCTACCGCGGTAGTGTAAAAACTACCAAGAGAACTCCTGTCTGGCACGTTTCCCGATGGAGTTGTGCATGGGGTGTGTTTGGAACATTTTGTCACCAGCCGAGTCCAAAATTCAGCGCTTCCCCATCTCAGCCCAGAAAGCAGGTAGAACAAGTTTTGTGGTGCCTTTCAGCTGCCTACCGGGGTAATGTAAAAACTAGCAACAGAACTCCTTTCTGGCACCTTCCCCGATGGAGTTGTGCATGGGGTGTGTTTGGAACATTTTGTCACCAGCCTAGGCCAAACTTCAGCGCTTCCCCATCTCAGCCCAGAAAGCAGGATGAACTACATCTGTGGTCCCTTTCACCTGCCTATCGGGGTAGTGTAAAAACTACCAACGGATCTTCTTTCTGGCACCTTCCCCGGAGGAGTTGTGCATGGGGTGTGTTTGGAACATTTTGTCACCAGCCGAGGCCAAAATTCAGCGCTACCCCATCTCAGCCCAGAAAGCAGGTAGAACAAGTCTTGTGGTGCCTTTCAGCTGCCTAACGGAGCAATGTAAAAAATACCAAAAGAACTCGTTTCTGGCACCTTCCCCGGTGGAGTTGTGCATGGGGTGTGTTTGGAACATTTTGTCAACAGCCGAGGCCAAAATTCAGCGCTTCCCCACCTCACCCCAGAAAGCAGGTAGAACAACTTTTGTGGTGCCTTCCAGCTGCCTACCCTAGCAATTTAAAAAGTACCAACAGAACTCCTTTCTGACACCTTCCACGGTGGAGTTGTGCATGGAGTGTGTTTGGAACATTTTGTCACCAGCCGAGTCCAAAATTCAGCGCTTCCCCAACTGAGCCCAGAAAGCAGGTAGAACAACTTTTGTGATGCATTTCAGCTGCCTACCGCGGTAGTCTAAAAACTAGCCACAGAACTCCTTTCTGGCACCTTCCCTGGTGGAGTTGTGCATGGGGTGTGTTTGGAACATTTTGTCACCAGCCGAGTCCAAAATTCAGCGCTTCCCCACCTCACCCCAGAAAGCAGGTAGAACAAGTTATGTGGTGCCTTTCAGCTGCCTAACGGAGCAATGTAAAAAATACCAAAAGAACTCGTTTCTGTCACCTTGCCCGATGGAGTTGTGCATGGGGTGTGTTTGGAACATTTTGTCACCAGCCTAGGCCAAACTTCAGCGCTTCCCCATCTCAGCCCAGAAAGCAGGATGAACTACATCTGTGGTCCCTTTCACCTGCCTACCGGGGTAGTGTAAAAACTACCAACGGATCTTCTTTCTGGCACCTTCCCCGGAGGAGTTGTGCATGGGGTGTGTTTGGAACATTTTGTCACCAGCCGAGGCCAAAATTCAGCGCTACCCCATCTCAGCCCAGAAAGCAGGTAGAACAAGTCTTGTGGTGCCTTTCAGCTGCCTAACAGAGCAATGTAAAAAATACCAAAAGAACTCGTTTCTGGCACCTTCCCCGGTGGAGTTGTGCATGGGGTGTGTTTGGAACATTTTGTCAACAGCCGAGGCCAAAATTCAGCGCTTCCCCACCTCACCCCAGAAAGCAGGTAGAACAAGTTATGTGGTGCCTTCCAGCTGCCTACCCTAGCAATGTAAAAAGTTCCAACAGAACTCCTTTCTGGCACCTTGCCCGATGGAGTTGTGCATGGGGTGTGTTTGGAACATTTTGTCACCAGCCGAGTCCAAAATTCAGCGCTTCCCCATCTCAGCCCAGAAAGCAGGTAGAACAACTTTTGTGATGCATTTCAGCTGCCTACCGCGGTAGTCTAAAAACTAGCCACAGAACTCCTTTCTGGCACCTTCCCTGGTAGAGTTGTGCATGGGGTGTGTTTGGAACATTTTGTCACCAGCCGAGTCCAAAATTCAGCGATTCCCCATCTCAGCCCAGAAAGCAGGTAGAACAACTTCTGTGGTGCATTTCACCTGCCTACCGCGGTAGTGTAAAAAGTACCAAGAGAACTCCTTTCTGGCACCTTCCCCGGTGGAGTCGTGCATGGGGTGTGTTTGGAACATTTTGTCACCAGCCGAGTCCAAAATTCAGCGCTTCCCCATCTCAGCCCAGAAAGCAGGTAGAACAAGTCTTGTGGTGCCTTTCAGCTGCCTACCCGAGTAATGTAAAAAATTTCAACAGAACTCCTTTCTGGCACCTTCTCCAGTGGAGTTGTGCATGGGGTGTGTTTGGAACTTTTTGTCACCAGCCGAGTCCAAAATTCAGCGCTTCCCCATCTCAGCCCAGAAAGCAGGTAGAACAAGTCTTGTGGTGCCTTTCAGCTGCCTACTGGGGTAGTGTAAAAACTTCCAACGGAACTCCTTTCTGGCACCTTCCACGGTGGAGTTGTGCATGGGGTGTGTTTGGAACATTTTGTCACCAGCCGAGTCCAAAATTCAGCGATTCCCCATCTCAGCCCAGAAAGCAGGTAGAACAAGTCTTGTGGTGCCTTTCAGCTGCCTAACGGAGCAATGTAAAAAATACCAAAAGAACTCGTTTCTGGCACCTTCCTCGGTGGAGTTGTGCATGGGGTGTGTTTGGAACATTTTGTCACCAGCCGAGTCCAAAATTCAGCGCTTCCCCATCTCAGCCCAGAAAGCAGGTAGAACAAGTTTTGTGGTGCCTTTCAGCTGCCTACCGGGGTAATGTAAAAACTAGCAACAGAACTCCTTTCTGGCACCTTCCCCGATGGAGTTGTGCATGGGGTGTGTTTGGAACATTTTGTCACCAGCCGAGTCCAAAATTCAGCGATTCCCCATCTCAGCCCAGAAAGCAGGTAGAACAAGTCTTGTGGTGCCTTTCAGCTGCCTAACGGAGCAATGCAAAAAGTACCAAGAGAACTCGTTTCTGGCACCTTCCCCGGTGGAGTTGTGCTTGGGGTGTGTTAGGAACATTTTGTCACCAGCCGAGTCCAAAATTCAGCGCTTCCCCATCTCAGCCCAGAAAGCAGGTAGAACAAGTCTTGTGGTGCCTTTCAGCTGCCTACCCGTGTAATGTGAAAAATTTCAACAGAACTCCTTTCTGGCCCCTTCGCCAATGGAGTTGTGCATGGGGTGTGTTTGGAACATTTTGTCACCAGCCGAGTCCAAAATTCAGCGATTCCCCATCTCAGCCCAGAAAGCAGGTAGAACAAGTTTTGTGGGGCCTTTCAGCTGCCTAACGGAGCAATGTAAAAAATACCAAAAGAACTCGTTTCTGGCACCTTCCCCGGTGGAGTTGTGCATGGGGTGTGTTTGGAACATTTTGTCACCAGCCGAGTCCAAAATTCAGCGCTTCCCCACCTCACCCCAGAAAGCAGGTAGAACAAGTTATGTGGTGCCTTTCAGCTGCCTAACGGAGCAATGTAAAAACTACCAACGGAACTCCTTTCTGGCACCTTCCCCGGAGGAGTTGTGCATGGGGTGTGTTTGGAACATTTTGTCACCAGCCGAGTCCAAAATTCATTTCTTCCCGATCTCAGCCCAGAAAGCAGGTAGAACAACTTTTGTGGTGCCTTCCAGCTGCCTACCCTAGCAATTTAAAAAGTACCAACAGAACTCCTTTCTGACACCTTCCACGGTGGAGTTGTGCATGGAGTGTGTTTGGAACATTTTGTCACCAGCCGAGTCCAAAATTCAGCTCTTCCCCAACTGAGCCCAGAAAGCAGGTAGAACAACTTTTGTGATGCATTTCAGCTGCCTACCGCGGTAGTCTAAAAACTAGACACAGAACTCGTATCTGGCCCCTTCGCCAGTGGAGTTGTGCATGGGGTGTGTTTGGAACATTTTGTCACCAGCCGAGTCCAAAATTCAGCGCTTCCCCATCTCAGCCCAGAAAGCAGGTAGAACAACTTTTGTGGTGCCTTTCAGCTGCCTACCGGGGTAGTGTAAGAACTACCAACGGAACTCCTTTCTGGCACCTTCCCCGGTGGAGTTGTGCATGGGGTGTGTTTGGAACATTTTGTCACCAGCCTAGGCCAAACTTCAGCGCTTCCCCATCTCAGCCCAGAAAGCAGGATGAACTACATCTGTGGTCCCTTTCACCTGCCTACCGGGGTAGTGTAAAAACTACCAACGGATCTTCTTTCTGGCACCTTCCCCGGAGGAGTTGTGCATGGGGTGTGTTTGGAACATTTTGTCACCAGCCGAGGCCAAAATTCAGCGCTACCCCATCTCAGCCCAGAAAGCAGGTAGAACAAGTCTTCCGGTGTCTTTCAGCTGCCTACCCGAGTAATGTAAAAAATTTCAACAGAACTCCTTTCTGGCACCTTCTCCAGTGGAGTTGTGCATGGGGTGTATTTGGAACATTTTGTCAACAGCCGAGTCCAAAATTCAGCGCTTCCCCACCTCACCCCAGAAAGCAGGTAGAACAAGTTATGTGGTGCCTTTCAGCTGCCTAACGGAGCAATGTAAAAACTACCAACGGAACTCCTTTCTGGCACCTTCCCCGGAGGAGTTGTGCATGGGGTGTGTTTGGAACATTTTGTCACCAGCCGAGTCCAAAATTCATTTCTTCCCGATCTCAGCCCAGAAAGCAGGTAGAACAACTTTTGTGGTGCCTTCCAGCTGCCTACCCTAGCAATTTAAAAAGTACCAACAGAACTCCTTTCTGACACCTTCCACGGTGGAGTTGTGCATGGGGTGTGTTTGGAACATTTTGTCACCAGCCGAGTCCAAAATTCAGCTCTTCCCCAACTGAGCCCAGAAAGCAGGTAGAACAACTTTTGTGATGCATTTCAGCTGCCTACCGCGGTAGTCTAAAAACTAGACACAGAACTCGTATCTGGCCCCTTCGCCAGTGGAGTTGTGCATGGGGTGTGTTTGGAACATTTTGTCACCAGCCGAGTCCAAAATTCAGCGCTTCCCCATCTCAGCCCAGAAAGCAGGTAGAACAACTTTTGTGGTGCCTTTCAGCTGCCTACCGGGGTAGTGTAAGAACTACCAACGGAACTCCTTTCTGGCACCTTCCCCGGTGGAGTTGTGCATGGGGTGTGTTTGGAACATTTTGTCACCAGCCTAGGCCAAACTTCAGCGCTTCCCCATCTCAGCCCAGAAAGCAGGATGAACTACATCTGTGGTCCCTTTCACCTGCCTACCGGGGTAGTGTAAAAACTACCAACGGATCTTCTTTCTGGCACCTTCCCCGGAGGAGTTGTGCATGGGGTGTGTTTGGAACATTTTGTCACCAGCCGAGGCCAAAATTCAGCGCTACCCCATCTCAGCCCAGAAAGCAGGTAGAACAAGTCTTCCGGTGTCTTTCAGCTGCCTACCCGAGTAATGTAAAAAATTTCAACAGAACTCCTTTCTGGCACCTTCTCCAGTGGAGTTGTGCATGGGGTGTATTTGGAACATTTTGTCACCAGACGAGTCCAAAATTCAGCGCTTCCCCATCCTAGCCCAGAAAGCAGGATGAACTACATCTGTGGTGCATTTCAGCTGCCTACCCGAGTAATGTAAAAAGTTCCAACAGAACTCCTTTCTGGCACCTTGCCCGATGGGGTTGTGCATGGGGTGTGTTTGGAACATTTTGTCACCAGCCGAGTCCAAAATTCAGCGCTTCCCCATCTCAGCCCAGAAAGCAGGTAGAACAAGTCTTGTGGTGCCTTTCAGCTGCCTACCCGAGCAATCTAAAAAGTACCAAGAGAACTCCTTTCTGGCACCTTCCCCGGTGGAGTTGTGCATGGGGTGTGTTAGGAACATTTTGTCACCAGCCGAGGCCAAAATTCAGCGCTTCCCGATCTCAGCCCAGAAAGCAGGTAGAACAAGTTATGTGGTGCCTTTCAGCTGCCTACTGGGGTAGTGTAAAAACTACCAATAGAACTCATTTCTGGCACCTTCCCCGGTGGAGTCGTGCATGGGGTGTGTTTGGAACATTTTGTCACCAGCCGAGTCCAAAATTCAGCGCTTCCCCATCTCAGCCCAGAAAGCAGGATGAACTACATCTGTGGTGCCTTTCAGCTGCCTACCGGGGTTGTGTAAAAACTTCCAACGGAACTCCTTTCTGGCACCTTCCCCGGTGGAGTTGTGCATGGGGTGTGTTTGGAACATTTTGTCACCAGCCGAGGCCAAAATTCAGCGCTTCCCCATCCTAGCCCAGAAAGCAGGTAGAACAACTTTTGTGGTGCCTTCCAGCTGCCTACCCTAGCAATGTAAAAAGTACCGAGAGAACTCCTTTCTGGCACCTTCCCCGGAGGAGTTGTGCATGGGGTGTGTTTGGAACATTTTGTCACCAGCCGAGTCCAAAATTCAGCGCTTCCCCAACTGAGCCCAGAAAGCAGGTAGAACAACTTTTGTGATGCATTTCAGCTGCCTACAGCGGTAGTCTAAAAACTAGCCACAGAACTCGTATCTGGCCCCTTCGCCAGTGGAGTTGTGCATGGGGTGTGTTTGGAACATTTTGTCACCAGCCGAGGCCAAAATTCAGCGCTTCCCCATCTCAGCCCAGAAAGCAGGTAGAACAAGTCTTGTGGTGCCTTTCAGCTGCCTACCCGAGCAATGTAAAAAGTACCAAGAGAACTCCTTTCTGGCACCTTCCCCGGTGGAGTCGTGCATGGGGTGTGTTTGGAACATTTTGTCACCAGCCGAGTCCAAAATTCAGCGCTTCCCCATCTCAGCCCAGAAAGCAGGTAGAACAAGTCTTGTGGTGCCTTTCAGCTGCCTACCCGAGTAATGTAAAAAATTTCAACAGAACTCCTTTCTGGCACCTTCTCCAGTGGAGTTGTGCATGGGGTGTGTTTGGAACATTTTGTCACCAGCCGAGTCCAAAATTCAGCGCTTCCCCATCTCAGCCCAGAAAGCAGGTAGAACAAGTTATGTGGTGCCTTTCAGCTGCCTACTGGGGTAGTGTAAAAACTACCAACGGAACTCCTTTCTGGCACCTTCCCCGATGGAGTTGTGCATGGGGTGTGTTTGGAACATTTTGTCACCAGCCGAGTCCAAAATTC
This sequence comes from Falco peregrinus, assembly GCF_023634155.1. Lineage (NCBI taxonomy): Eukaryota > Metazoa > Chordata > Aves > Falconiformes > Falconidae > Falco > Falco peregrinus. The sequence goes on from NC_073721.1 coordinate 55,569,806, forward strand.
AGCGATTCCCCATCTCAGCCCAGAAAGCAGGTAGAACAACTTCTGTGGTGCCTTTCACCTGCCTACCGCGGTAGTGTAAAAACTACCAAGAGAACTCCTGTCTGGCACGTTTCCCGATGGAGTTGTGCATGGGGTGTGTTTGGAACATTTTGTTCACCAGCCGAGGCCAAAATTCAGCGCTTCCCAATCTCAGCCCAGAAAGCAGGATGAACTACATCTGTGGTGCATTTCAGCTGCCTACCCGAGTAATGTAAAAAGTTCCAACAGAACTCCTTTCTGGCACCTTGCCCGATGGAGTTGTGCATGGGGTGTGTTTGGAACATGTTGTCACCAGCCGAGTCCAAAATTCAGCGATTCCCCATCTCAGCCCAGAAAGCAGGTAGAACAAGTTTTGTGGTGCCTTTCAGCTGCCTACCGGGGTAATGTAAAAACTACCAAGAGAACTCCTTTCTGGCACCTTCCCCGATGGAGTTGTGCATGGGGTGTGTTTGGAACATTTTGTCACCAGCCGAGTCCAAAATTCAGCGCTTCCCCATCTCAGCCCAGAAAGCAGGATGAACTACATCTGTGGTGCCTTTCAGCTGCCTACCGGGGTTGTGTAAAAACTTCCAACGGAACTCCTTTCTGGCACCTTCCCCGGTGGAGTTGTGCATGGGGTGTGTTTGGAACATTTTGTCACCAGCCGAGGCCAAAATTCAGCGCTTCCCCATCCTAGCCCAGAAAGCAGGTAGAACAACTTTTGTGGTGCCTTCCAGCTGCCTACCCTAGCAATGTAAAAAGTACCGAGAGAACTCCTTTCTGGCACCTTCCCCGGAGGAGTTGTGCATGGGGTGTGTTTGGAACATTTTGTCACCAGCCGAGTCCAAAATTCAGCGCTTCCCCAACTGAGCCCAGAAAGCAGGTAGAACAACTTTTGTGATGCATTTCAGCTGCCTACAGCGGTAGTCTAAAAACTAGCCACAGAACTCGTATCTGGCCCCTTCGCCAGTGGAGTTGTGCATGGGGTGTGTTTGGAACATTTTGTCACCAGCCGAGGCCAAAATTCAGCGCTTCCCCATCTCAGCCCAGAAAGCAGGTAGAACAAGTCTTGTGGTGCCTTTCAGCTGCCTACCCGAGCAATGTAAAAAGTACCAAGAGAACTCCTTTCTGGCACCTTCCCCGGTGGAGTCGTGCATGGGGTGTGTTTGGAACATTTTGTCACCAGCCGAGTCCAAAATTCAGCGCTTCCCCATCTCAGCCCAGAAAGCAGGTAGAACAAGTCTTGTGGTGCCTTTCAGCTGCCTACCCGAGTAATGTAAAAAATTTCAACAGAACTCCTTTCTGGCACCTTCTCCAGTGGAGTTGTGCATGGGGTGTGTTTGGAACATTTTGTCACCAGCCGAGTCCAAAATTCAGCGCTTCCCCATCTCAGCCCAGAAAGCAGGTAGAACAAGTTATGTGGTGCCTTTCAGCTGCCTACTGGGGTAGTGTAAAAACTACCAACGGAACTCCTTTCTGGCACCTTCCCCGATGGAGTTGTGCATGGGGTGTGTTTGGAACATTTTGTCACCAGCCGAGTCCAAAATTCAGCGATTCCCCATCTCAGCCCAGAAAGCAGGTAGAACAACTTCTGTGGTGCCTTTCACCTGCCTACCGCGGTAGTGTAAAAACTACCAAGAGAACTCCTGTCTGGCACGTTTCCCGATGGAGTTGTGCATGGGGTGTGTTTGGAACATTTTGTTCACCAGCCGAGGCCAAAATTCAGCGCTTCCCAATCTCAGCCCAGAAAGCAGGATGAACTACATCTGTGGTGCATTTCAGCTGCCTACCCGAGTAATGTAAAAAGTTCCAACAGAACTCCTTTCTGGCACCTTGCCCGATGGAGTTGTGCATGGGGTGTGTTTGGAACATGTTGTCACCAGCCGAGTCCAAAATTCAGCGATTCCCCATCTCAGCCCAGAAAGCAGGTAGAACAAGTTTTGTGGTGCCTTTCAGCTGCCTACCGGGGTAATGTAAAAACTACCAAGAGAACTCCTTTCTGGCACCTTCCCCGATGGAGTTGTGCATGGGGTGTGTTTGGAACATTTTGTCACCAGCCGAGGCCAAAATTCAGCGCTTCCCCATCCTAGCCCAGAAAGCAGGTAGAACAACTTTTGTGGTGCCTTCCAGCTGCCTACCCTAGCAATGTAAAAAGTACCGAGAGAACTCCTTTCTGGCCCCTTCGCCAGTGGAGTTGTGCATGGGGTGTGTTTGGAACATTTTGTCACCAGCCGAGTCCAAAATTCAGCGCTTCCCCAACTGAGCCCAGAAAGCAGGTAGAACAACTTTTGTGATGCATTTCAGCTGCCTACGGCGGTAGTGTAAAAACTAACCACAGAACTCGTATCTGGCCCCTTCGCCAGTGGAGTTGTGCATGGGGTGTGTTTGGAACATTTTGTCACCAGCCGAGGCCAAAATTCAGCGCTTCCCCATCTCAGCCCAGAAAGCAGGTAGAACAAGTTTTGTGGTGCCTTTCAGCTGCCTACCGGGGTAATGTAAAAACTACCAAGAGAACTCCTTTCTGGCACCTTCCCCGATGGAGTTGTGCATGGGGTGTGTTTGGAACATTTTGTCACCAGCCGAGGCCAAAATTCAGCGCTTCCCCATCTCAGCCCAGGAAGCAGGTAGAACAAGTTTTGTGGTGCCTTTCAGCTGCCTATTGGGGTAGTGTAAGAACTACCAATAGAACTCCTTTCTGGCACCTTCCCCGGAGGAGCTGTGCATGGGGTGTGTTTGGAACATTTTGTCACCAGCCGAGGCCAAACTTCAGCGCTTCCCCATCTCAGCCCAGAAAGCAGGTAGAACAAGTCTTGTGGTGCCTTTCAGCTGCCTACCCGAGCAATGTAAAAAGTACCAAAAGAACTCCTTTCTGGCACCTTCCCCGGTGGAGTTGTGCATGGGGTGTGTTTGGAACATTTTGTCACCAGCCGAGGCCAAAATTCAGCGCTTCCCCATCCTAGCCCAGAAAGCAGGTAGAACAACTTTTGTGGTGCCTTCCAGCTGCCTACCCTAGCAATGTAAAAAGTACCGAGAGAACTCCTTTCTGGCACCTTCCCCGGAGGAGTTGTGCATGGGGTGTGTTTGGAACATTTTGTCACCAGCCGAGTCCAAAATTCAGCGCTTCCCCAACTGAGCCCAGAAAGCAGGTAGAACAACTTTTGTGATGCATTTCAGCTGCCTACAGCGGTAGTCTAAAAACTAGCCACAGAACTCGTATCTGGCCCCTTCGCCAGTGGAGTTGTGCATGGGGTGTGTTTGGAACATTTTGTCACCAGCCGAGGCCAAAATTCAGCGCTTCCCCATCTCAGCCCAGAAAGCAGGTAGAACAAGTCTTGTGGTGCCTTTCAGCTGCCTACCCGAGCAATGTAAAAAGTACCAAGAGAACTCCTTTCTGGCACCTTCCCCGGTGGAGTCGTGCATGGGGTGTGTTTGGAACATTTTGTCACCAGCCGAGTCCAAAATTCAGCGCTTCCCCATCTCAGCCCAGAAAGCAGGTAGAACAAGTCTTGTGGTGCCTTTCAGCTGCCTACCCGAGTAATGTAAAAAATTTCAACAGAACTCCTTTCTGGCACCTTCTCCAGTGGAGTTGTGCATGGGGTGTGTTTGGAACATTTTGTCACCAGCCGAGTCCAAAATTCAGCGCTTCCCCATCTCAGCCCAGAAAGCAGGTAGAACAAGTTATGTGGTGCCTTTCAGCTGCCTACTGGGGTAGTGTAAAAACTACCAACGGAACTCCTTTCTGGCACCTTCCCCGATGGAGTTGTGCATGGGGTGTGTTTGGAACATTTTGTCACCAGCCGAGTCCAAAATTCAGCGATTCCCCATCTCAGCCCAGAAAGCAGGTAGAACAACTTCTGTGGTGCCTTTCACCTGCCTACCGCGGTAGTGTAAAAACTACCAAGAGAACTCCTGTCTGGCACGTTTCCCGATGGAGTTGTGCATGGGGTGTGTTTGGAACATTTTGTTCACCAGCCGAGGCCAAAATTCAGCGCTTCCCAATCTCAGCCCAGAAAGCAGGATGAACTACATCTGTGGTGCATTTCAGCTGCCTACCCGAGTAATGTAAAAAGTTCCAACAGAACTCCTTTCTGGCACCTTGCCCGATGGAGTTGTGCATGGGGTGTGTTTGGAACATGTTGTCACCAGCCGAGTCCAAAATTCAGCGATTCCCCATCTCAGCCCAGAAAGCAGGTAGAACAAGTTTTGTGGTGCCTTTCAGCTGCCTACCGGGGTAATGTAAAAACTACCAAGAGAACTCCTTTCTGGCACCTTCCCCGATGGAGTTGTGCATGGGGTGTGTTTGGAACATTTTGTCACCAGCCGAGGCCAAAATTCAGCGCTTCCCCATCCTAGCCCAGAAAGCAGGTAGAACAACTTTTGTGGTGCCTTCCAGCTGCCTACCCTAGCAATGTAAAAAGTACCGAGAGAACTCCTTTCTGGCCCCTTCGCCAGTGGAGTTGTGCATGGGGTGTGTTTGGAACATTTTGTCACCAGCCGAGTCCAAAATTCAGCGCTTCCCCAACTGAGCCCAGAAAGCAGGTAGAACAACTTTTGTGATGCATTTCAGCTGCCTACGGCGGTAGTGTAAAAACTAACCACAGAACTCGTATCTGGCCCCTTCGCCAGTGGAGTTGTGCATGGGGTGTGTTTGGAACATTTTGTCACCAGCCGAGGCCAAAATTCAGCGCTTCCCCATCTCAGCCCAGAAAGCAGGTAGAACAAGTTTTGTGGTGCCTTTCAGCTGCCTACCGGGGTAATGTAAAAACTACCAAGAGAACTCCTTTCTGGCACCTTCCCCGATGGAGTTGTGCATGGGGTGTGTTTGGAACATTTTGTCACCAGCCGAGGCCAAAATTCAGCGCTTCCCCATCTCAGCCCAGGAAGCAGGTAGAACAAGTTTTGTGGTGCCTTTCAGCTGCCTATTGGGGTAGTGTAAGAACTACCAATAGAACTCCTTTCTGGCACCTTCCCCGGAGGAGCTGTGCATGGGGTGTGTTTGGAACATTTTGTCACCAGCCGAGGCCAAACTTCAGCGCTTCCCCATCTCAGCCCAGAAAGCAGGTAGAACAAGTCTTGTGGTGCCTTTCAGCTGCCTACCCGAGCAATGTAAAAAGTACCAAAAGAACTCGTTTCTGGCACCTTCCCCGGTGGAGTTGTGCATGGGGTGTGTTTGGAACATTTTTTCACCAGCCGAGGCCAAAATTCAGCGCTTCCCAATCTCAGCCCAGAAAGCAGGTAGAACAAGTCTTGTGGTGCCTTTCAGCTGCCTACCCGAGCAATGTAAAAACTAGCAACAGAACTCCTTTCTGGCACCTTCCCCGATGGAGTTGTGCATGGGGTGTGTTTGGAACATTTTGTCACCAGCCGAGTCCAAAATTCAGCGCTTCCCCATCTCAGCCCAGAAAGCAGGTAGAACAAGTCTTGTGGTGCCTTTCAGCTGCCTACCCGAGTAATGTAAAAAGTTCCAACAGAACTCCTTTCTGGCACCTTGCCCGATGGAGTTGTGCATGGGGTGTGTTTGGAACATTTTGTCACCAGCCGAGGCCAAAATTCAGCGCTTCCCCATCTCAGCCCAGAAAGCAGCTAGAACAACTTTTGTGGTGCCTTTCAGCTGCCTACCCAAGCAATGTAAAAAGTACCAAGAGAACTCCTGTCTGGCACCTTCCCCGGTGGAGTCGTGCATGGGGTGTGTTTGGAACATTTTGTCACCAGCCGAGGCCAAAATTCAGCGCTTCCCCACCTCACCCCAGAAAGCAGGATGAACTACATCTGTGGTACCTTTCAGCTGCCTACCGGGGTGGTGTAAGAACTTACAACGGAACTCCTTTCTGGCACCTTCCCCGGTGGAGTTGTGCATTGGGTGTGTTTGGAACATTTTGTCACCAGCCAAGTCCAAAATTCAGCGCTTCCCCATCTCAGCCCAGAAAGCAGGTAGAACAAGTCTTGTGGTGCCTTTCAGCTGCCTACCTGAGTAATGTAAAAACTAGCAAAAGAACTCCTTTCTGGCACCTTCCCCAGTGGAGTTGTGCATGGGGTGTGTTTGGAACATTTTGTCACCAGCCGAGGCCAAAATTCAGCGCTTCCCCATCTCAGCCCAGAAAGCAGGTAGAACAAGTCTTGTGGTGCCTTTCAGCTGCCTACCCGAGCAATGTAAAAAGTACCAAGAGAACTCCTTTCTGGCACCTTCCCCGGTGGAGTTGTGCATGGGGTGTGTTTGGAACATTTTGTCACCAGCCGAGGCCAAAATTCAGTGCTTCCCAACCTCACCCCAGAAAGCAGGATGAACTACATCTGTGGTACCTTTCAGCTGCCTACCGGGGTAGTGTAAAAACTAGCAAAGGAACTTCTTTCTGGCACCTTCCCCGGTGGAGTTGTGCATGGGGTGTGTTTGGAACATTTTGTCACCAGCCGAGGCCAAAATTCAGCGCTTCCCCACCTCACCCCAGAAAGCAGGATGAACTACATCTGTGGTACCTTTCAGCTGCCTACCGGGGTAGTGTAAAAACTAGCAAAGGAACTCCTTTCTGACACCTTCCCCGGTGGAGTCGTTCATGGGGTGTGTTTGGAACATTTTGTCACCAGCCGAGGCCAAACTTCAGCGCTTCCCCACCTCACCCCAGAAAGCAGGTAGATCAAGTTTTGTGGTGCCTTTCAGCTGCCTACCGGGGTAATGTAAAAACTAGCAACAGAACTCCTTTCTGGCACCTTCCCCGATGGAGTTGTGCATGGGGTGTGTTTGGAACATTTTGTCACCAGCCGAGTCCAAAATTCAGCGCTTCCCCATCCTAGCCCAGAAAGCAGGATGAACTACATCTGTGGTGCATTTCAGCTGCCTACCCGAGTAATGTAAAAAGTTCCAACAGAACTCCTTTCTGGCACCTTGCCCGATGGGGTTGTGCATGGGGTGTGTTTGGAACATGTTGTCACCAGCCGAGTCCAAAATTCAGCGCTTCCCCATCTCAGCCCAGAAAGCAGGTAGAACAAGTTTTGTGGTGCCTTTCAGCTGCCTACCGGGGTAATGTAAAAACTACCAAGAGAACTCCTTTCTGGCACCTTCCCCGATGGAGTTGTGCATGGGGTGTGTTTGGAACATTTTGTCACCAGCCGAGGCCAAAATTCAGCGCTTCCCCATCTCAGCCCAGAAAGCAGGTAGAACAAGTTTTGTGGTGCGTTTCAGCTGCCTACCGGGGTAATGTAAAAACTAGCCACAGAACTTGTATCTGGCCCCTTCGCCAGTGGAGTTGTGCATGGGGTGTGTTTGGAACATTTTGTCACCAGCCGAGGCCAAACTTCAGCTCTTCCCCATCTCAGCCCAGAAAGCAGGATGAACTACATCTGTGGTCCCTTTCACCTGCCTACCGGGGTAGTGTAAAAACTACCAACGGATCTTCTTTCTGGCAGCTTCCCCGGAGGAGTTGTGCATGGGGTGTGTTTGGAACATTTTGTCACCAGCCGAGTCCAAAATTCAGCGCTTCCCCATCTCTAGCCCAGAAAGCAGGTAGAACAAGTCTTGTGGTGCCTTTCAGCTGCCTACCCGAGCAATCTAAAAAGTACCAAGAGAACTCCTTTCTGGCACCTTCCCCGGTGGAGTTGTGCATGGGGTGTGTTAGGAACATTTTGTCACCAGCCGAGGCCAAAATTCAGCGCTTCCCGATCTCAGCCCAGAAAGCAGGTAGAACAAGTTTTGTGGTGCCTTTCAGCTGCCTACTGGGGTAGTGTAAAAACTACCAATAGAACTCATTTCTGGCACCTTCCCCGGTGGAGTCGTGCATGGGGTGTGTTTGGAACATTTTGTCACCAGCCGAGTCCAAAATTCAGCGCTTCCCCATCTCAGCCCAGAAAGCAGGATGAACTACATCTGTGGTGCCTTTCAGCTGCCTACCGGGGTTGTGTAAAAACTAGCAAAGGAACTCCTTTCTAGCACCTTCCCCGGTGGAGTTGTGCATGGGGTGTGTTTGGAACATTTTGTCACCAGCCGAGGCCAAAATTCAGCGCTTCCCCATCCTAGCCCAGAAAGCAGGTAGAACAACTTTTGTGGTGCCTTCCAGCTGCCTACCCTAGCAATGTAAAAAGTACCGAGAGAACTCCTTTCTGGCACCTTCCCCGGAGGAGTTGTGCATGGGGTGTGTTTGGAACATTTTGTCACCAGCCGAGTCCAAAATTCAGCGCTTCCCCAACTGAGCCCAGAAAGCAGGTAGAACAACTTTTGTGATGCATTTCAGCTGCCTACAGCGGTAGTCTAAAAACTAGCCACAGAACTCGTATCTGGCCCCTTCGCCAGTGGAGTTGTGCATGGGGTGTGTTTGGAACATTTTGTCACCAGCCGAGGCCAAAATTCAGCGCTTCCCCATCTCAGCCCAGAAAGCAGGTAGAACAAGTCTTGTGGTGCCTTTCAGCTGCCTACCCGAGCAATGTAAAAAGTACCAAGAGAACTCCTTTCTGGCACCTTCCCCGGTGGAGTCGTGCATGGGGTGTGTTTGGAACATTTTGTCACCAGCCGAGTCCAAAATTCAGCGCTTCCCCATCTCAGCCCAGAAAGCAGGTAGAACAAGTCTTGTGGTGCCTTTCAGCTGCCTACCCGAGTAATGTAAAAAATTTCAACAGAACTCCTTTCTGGCACCTTCTCCAGTGGAGTTGTGCATGGGGTGTGCTTGGAACATTTTGTCACCAGCCGAGTCCAAAATTCAGCGCTTCCCCATCTCAGCCCAGAAAGCGGGTAGAACAAGTTATGTGGTGCCTTTCAGCTGCCTACTGGGGTAGTGTAAAAACTACCAACGGAACTCCTTTCTGGCACCTTCCCCGATGGAGTTGTGCATGGGGTGTGTTTGGAACATTTTGTCACCAGCCGAGTCCAAAATTCAGCGATTCCCCATCTCAGCCCAGAAAGCAGGTAGAACAACTTCTGTGGTGCCTTTCACCTGCCTACCGCGGTAGTGTAAAAACTACCAAGAGAACTCCTGTCTGGCACGTTTCCCGATGGAGTTGTGCATGGGGTGTGTTTGGAACATTTTGTTCACCAGCCGAGGCCAAAATTCAGCGCTTCCCAGTCTCAGCCCAGAAAGCAGGATGAACTACATCTGTGGTGCATTTCAGCTGCCTACCCGAGTAATGTAAAAAGTTCCAACAGAACTCCTTTCTGGCACCTTGCCCGATGGAGTTGTGCATGGGGTGTGTTTGGAACATGTTGTCACCAGCCGAGTCCAAAATTCAGCGATTCCCCATCTCAGCCCAGAAAGCAGGTAGAACAAGTTTTGTGGTGCCTTTCAGCTGCCTACCGGGGTAATGTAAAAACTACCAAGAGAACTCCTTTCTGGCACCTTCCCCGATGGAGTTGTGCATGGGGTGTGTTTGGAACATTTTGTCACCAGCCGAGGCCAAAATTCAGCGCTTCCCCATCCTAGCCCAGAAAGCAGGTAGAACAACTTTTGTGGTGCCTTCCAGCTGCCTACCCTAGCAATGTAAAAAGTACCGAGAGAACTCCTTTCTGGCCCCTTCGCCAGTGGAGTTGTGCATGGGGTGTGTTTGGAACATTTTGTCACCAGCCGAGTCCAAAATTCAGCGCTTCCCCAACTGAGCCCAGAAAGCAGGTAGAACAACTTTTGTGATGCATTTCAGCTGCCTACGGCGGTAGTCTAAAAACTAACCACAGAACTCGTATCTGGCCCCTTCGCCAGTGGAGTTGTGCATGGGGTGTGTTTGGAACATTTTGTCACCAGCCGAGGCCAAAATTCAGCGCTTCCCCATCTCAGCCCAGAAAGCAGGTAGAACAAGTTTTGTGGTGCCTTTCAGCTGCCTACCGGGGTAATGTAAAAACTACCAAGAGAACTCCTTTCTGGCACCTTCCCCGATGGAGTTGTGCATGGGGTGTGTTTGGAACATTTTGTCACCAGCCGAGGCCAAAATTCAGCGCTTCCCCATCTCAGCCCAGGAAGCAGGTAGAACAAGTTTTGTGGTGCCTTTCAGCTGCCTATTGGGGTAGTGTAAGAACTACCAATAGAACTCCTTTCTGGCACCTTCCCCGGAGGAGCTGTGCATGGGGTGTGTTTGGAACATTTTGTCACCAGCCGAGGCCAAAATTCAGCGCTTCCCAATCTCAGCCCAGAAAGCAGGTAGAACAAGTCTTGTGGTGCCTTTCAGCTGCCTACCCGAGCAATGTAAAAACTAGCAACAGAACTCCTTTCTGGCACCTTCCCCGATGGAGTTGTGCATGGGGTGTGTTTGGAACATTTTGTCACCAGCCGAGTCCAAAATTCAGCGCTTCCCCATCTCAGCCCAGAAAGCAGGTAGAACAAGTCTTGTGGTGCCTTTCAGCTGCCTACCCGAGTAATGTAAAAAGTTCCAACAGAACTCCTTTCTGGCACCTTGCCCGATGGAGTTGTGCATGGGGTGTGTTTGGAACATTTTGTCACCAGCCGAGGCCAAAATTCAGCGCTTCCCCATCTCAGCCCAGAAAGCAGCTAGAACAACTTTTGTGGTGCCTTTCAGCTGCCTACCCAAGCAATGTAAAAAGTACCAAGAGAACTCCTGTCTGGCACCTTCCCCGGTGGAGTCGTGCATGGGGTGTGTTTGGAACATTTTGTCACCAGCCGAGGCCAAACTTCAGCGCTTCCCCACCTCACCGCAGAAAGCAGGATGAACTACATCTGTGGTACCTTTCAGCTGCCTACCGGGGTAGTGTAAGAACTTACAACGGAACTCCTTTCTGGCATCTTCCCCGGTGGAGTTGTGCATGGGGTGTGTTTGGAACATTTTGTCACCAGCCGAGGCCAAAATTCAGCGCTTCCCCACCTCACCCCAGAAAGCAGGATGAACTACATCTGTGGTACCTTTCAGCTGCCTACCGGGGTGGTGTAAGAACTTACAACGGAACTCCTTTCTGGCACCTTCCCCGGTGGAGTTGTGCATGGGGTGTGTTTGGAACATTTTGTCACCAGCCAAGTCCAAAATTCAGCGCTTCCCCATCTCAGCCCAGAAAGCAGGTAGAACAAGTCTTGTGGTGCCTTTCAGCTGCCTACCTGAGTAATGTAAAAACTAGCAACAGAACTCCTTTCTGGCACCTTCCCCAGTGGAGTTGTGCATGGGGTGTGTTTGGAACATTTTGTCACCAGCCGAGGCCAAAATTCAGCGCTTCCCCATCTCAGCCCAGAAAGCAGGTAGAACAAGTCTTGTGGTGCCTTTCAGCTGCCTACCCGAGCAATGTAAAAAGTACCAAGAGAACTCCTTTCTGGCACCTTCCCCGGTGGAGTTGTGCATGGGGTGTGTTTGGAACATTTTGTCACCAGCCTAGGCCAAAATTCAGTGCTTCCCAACCTCACCCCAGAAAGCAGGATGAACTACATCTGTGGTACCTTTCAGCTGCCTACCGGGGTAGTGTAAAAACTAGCAAAGGAACTTCTTTCTGGCACCTTCCCCGGTGGAGTTGTGCATGGGGTGTGTTTGGAACATTTTGTCACCAGCCGAGGCCAAAATTCAGCGCTTCCCCACCTCACCCCAGAAAGCAGGATGAACTACATCTGTGGTACCTTTCAGCTGCCTACCGGGGTAGTGTAAAAACTAGCAAAGGAACTCCTTTCTGACACCTTCCCCGGTGGAGTCGTTCATGGGGTGTGTTTGGAACATTTTGTCACCAGCCGAGGCCAAACTTCAGCGCTTCCCCACCTCACCCCAGAAAGCAGGTAGATCAAGTTTTGTGGTGCCTTTCAGCTGCCTACCGGGGTAATGTAAAAACTAGCAACAGAACTCCTTTCTGGCACCTTCCCCGGTGGAGTTGTGCATGGGGTGTGTTTGGAACATTTTGTCACCAGCCGAGTCCAAAATTCAGCGCTTCCCCATCTCAGCCCAGAAAGCAGGTAGAACAAGTTTTGTGGGGCCTTTCAGCTGCCTATGCAAGTAATGTAAAAAGTACCAACAGAAGTCCTTTCTGGCACCTACCCCGGTGGAGTTGTGCATGGGGTGTGTTTGGAACATTTTGTCACCAGCCGAGTCCAAAATTCAGCGCTTCCCCATCTCAGCCCAGAAAGCAGCTAGAACAACTTTTGTGGTGCCCTTCAGCTGCCTACCCAAGCAATGTAAAAAGTACCAAGAGAACTCCTGTCTGGCACCTTCCCCGGTGGAGTCGTGCATGGGGTGTGTTTGGAACATTTTGTCACCAGCCGAGGCCAAACTTCAGCGCTTCCCCACCTCACCCCAGAAAGCAGGATGAACTACATCTGTGGTACCTTTCAGCTGCCTACCGGGGTAGTGGAAGAACTTACAACGGAACTCCTTTCTGGCACCTTCCCCGGTGGAGTTGTGCATGGGGTGTGTTTGGAACATTTTGTCACCAGCCGAGGCCAAAATTCAGCGCTTCCCCACCTCACCCCAGAAAGCAGGATGAACTACATCTGTGGTACCTTTCAGCTGCCTACCGGGATAGTGTAAGAACTTACAACGGAACTCCTTTCTGGCACCTTCCCCGGTGAAGTTGTGCATTGGGTGTGTTTGGAACATTTTGTCACCAGCCGAGTCCAAAATTCAGCGCTTCCCCATCTCAGCCCAGAAAGCAGGTAGAACAAGTCTTGTGGTGCCTTTCAGCTGCCTACCCGAGCAATGTAAAAAGTACCAAGAGAACTCCTTTCTGGCACCTTCCCCGGTGGAGTTGTGCATGGGGTGTGTTTGGAACATTTTGTCACCAGCCGAGGCCAAAATTCAGTGCTTCCCAACCTCACCCCAGAAAGCAGGATGAACTACATCTGTGGTACCTTTCAGCTGCCTACCGGGGTAGTGTAAAAACTAGCAAAGGAACTTCTTTCTGGCACCTTCCCCGGTGGAGTTGTGCATGGGGTGTGTTTGGAACATTTTGTCACCAGCCGAGGCCAAAATTCAGCACTTCCCCACCTCACCCCAGAAAGCAGGATGAACTACATCTGTGGTACCTTTCAGCTGCCTACCGGGGTAGTGTAAAAACTAGCAAAGGAACTCCTTTCTGACACCTTCCCCGGTGGAGTCGTTCATGGGGTGTGTTTGGAACATTTTGTCACCAGCCGAGGCCAAACTTCAGCGCTTCCCCACCTCACCCCAGAAAGCAGGTAGAACAAGTCTTGTGGTGCCTTTCAGCTGCCTACCCAAGTAATGTAAAAAGTTCCAACAGAACTCCTTTCTGGCACCTTGCCCGATGGAGTTGTGCATGGGGTGTGTTTGGAACATTTTGTCACCAGCCGAGGCCAAAATTCAGCGCTTCCCCATCTCAGCCCAGAAAGCAGCTAGAACAACTTTTGTGGTGCCTTTCAGCTGCCTACCCAAGCAATGTAAAAAGTACCAAGAGAACTCCTTTCTGGCACCTTCCCCGGTGGAGTTGTGCATGGGGTGTGTTTGGAACATTTTGTCACCAGCCGAGGCCAAAATTCAGTGCTTCCCAACCTCACCCCAGAAAGCAGGATGAACTACATCTGTGGTACCTTTCAGCTGCCTACCGGGGTAGTGTAAAAACTAGCAAAGGAACTTCTTTCTGGCACCTTCCCCGGTGGAGTTGTGCATGGGGTGTGTTTGGAACATTTTGTCACCAGCCGAGTCCAAAATTCAGCGATTCCCCATCTCAGCCCAGAAAGCAGGTAGAAAAACTTCTGTGGTGCCTTTCACCTGCCTACCGCGGTAGTGTAAAAACTACCAAGAGAACTCCTGTCTGGCACGTTTCCCGATGGAGTTGTGCATGGGGTGTGTTTGGAACATTTTGTTCACCAGCCGAGGCCAAAATTCAGCGCTTCCCAATCTCAGCCCAGAAAGCAGGATGAACTACATCTGTGGTGCATTTCAGCTGCCTACCCGAGTAATGTAAAAAGTTCCAACAGAACTCCTTTCTGGCACCTTGCCCGATGGAGTTGTGCATGGGGTGTGTTTGGAACATGTTGTCAACAGCCGAGTCCAAAATTCAGCGCTTCCCCATCTCAGCCCAGAAAGCAGGTAGAACAAGTTTTGTGGTGCCTTTCAGCTGCCTACCGGGGTAATGTAAAAACTACCAAGAGAACTCCTTTCTGGCACCTTCCCCGATGGAGTTGTGCATGGGGTGTGTTTGGAACATTTTGTCACCAGCCGAGGCCAAAATTCAGCGCTTCCCCATCCTAGCCCAGAAAGCAGGTAGAACAACTTTTGTGGTGCCTTCCAGCTGCCTACCCTAGCAATGTAAAAGTACCGAGAGAACTCCTTTCTGGCCCCTTCGCCAGTGGAGTTGTGCATGGGGTGTGTTTGGAACATTTTGTCACCAGCCGAGTCCAAAATTCAGCGCTTCCCCAACTGAGCCCAGAAAGCAGGTAGAACAACTTTTGTGATGCATTTCAGCTGCCTACGGCGGTAGTCTAAAAACTAGCCACAGAACTCGTATCTGGCCCCTTCGCCAGTGGAGTTGTGCATGGGGTGTGTTTGGAACATTTTGTCACCAGCCGAGGCCAAAATTCAGCGCTTCCCCATCTCAGCCCAGAAAGCAGGTAGAACAAGTTTTTTGGTGCCTTTCAGCTGCCTACCGGGGTAATGTAAAAACTACCAAGAGAACTCCTTTCTGGCACCTTCCCCGATGGAGTTGTGCATGGGGTGTGTTTGGAACATTTTGTCACCAGCCGAGGCCAAAATTCAGCGCTTCCCCATCTCAGCCCAGGAAGCAGGTAGAACAAGTTTTGTGGTGCCTTTCAGCTGCCTATTGGGGTAGTGTAAGAACTACCAATAGAACTCCTTTCTGGCACCTTCCCCGGAGGAGCTGTGCATGGGGTGTGTTTGGAACATTTTGTCACCAGCCGAGGCCAAACTTCAGCGCTTCCCCATCTCAGCCCAGAAAGCAGGTAGAACAAGTCTTGTGGTGCCTTTCAGCTGCCTACCCGAGCAATGTAAAAAGTACCAAAAGAACTCGTTTCTGGCACCTTCCCCGGTGGAGTTGTGCATGGGGTGTGTTTGGAACATTTTTTCACCAGCCGAGGCCAAAATTCAGCGCTTCCCAATCTCAGCCCAGAAAGCAGGTAGAACAAGTCTTGTGGTGCCTTTCAGCTGCCTACCCGAGCAATGTAAAAACTAGCAACAGAACTCCTTTCTGGCACCTTCCCCGATGGAGTTGTGCATGGGGTGTGTTTGGAACATTTTGTCACCAGCCGAGTCCAAAATTCAGCGCTTCCCCATCTCAGCCCAGAAAGCAGGTAGAACAAGTTTTGTGGGGCCATTCAGCTTCCTACCCGAGTAATGTAAAAAGTTCCAACAGAACTCCTTTCTGGCACCTTGCCCGATGGAGTTGTGCATGGGGTGTGTTTGGAACATTTTGTCACCAGCCGAGGCCAAAATTCAGCGCTTCCCCATCTCAGCCCAGAAAGCAGCTAGAACAACTTTTGTGGTGCCTTTCAGCTGCCTACCCAAGCAATGTAAAAAGTACCAAGAGAACTCCTGTCTGGCACCTTCCCCGGTGGAGTCGTGCATGGGGTGTGTTTGGAACATTTTGTCACCAGCCGAGGCCAAACTTCAGCGCTTCCCCACCTCACCGCAGAAAGCAGGATGAACTACATCTGTGGTACCTTTCAGCTGCCTACCGGGGTAGTGTAAGAACTTACAACGGAACTCCTTTCTGGCACCTTCCCCGGTGGAGTTGTGCATGGGGTGTGTTTGGAACATTTTGTCACCAGCCGAGGCCAAAATTCAGCGCTTCCCCACCTCACCCCAGAAAGCAGGATGAACTACATCTGTGGTACCTTTCAGCTGCCTACCGGGGTAGTGTAAGAACTTACAACGGAACTCCTTTCTGGCACCTTCCCCGGTGGAGTTGTGCATTGGGTGTGTTTGGAACATTTTGTCACCAGCCAAGTCCAAAATTCAGCGCTTCCCCATCTCAGCCCAGAAAGCAGGTAGAACAAGTCTTGTGGTGCCTTTCAGCTGCCTACCCGAGTAATGTAAAAACTAGCAACAGAACTCCTTTCTGGCACCTTCCCCAGTGGAGTTGTGCATGGGGTGTGTTTGGAACATTTTGTCACCAGCCGAGTCCAAAATTCAGCGCTTCCCCATCTCAGCCCAGAAAGCAGGTAGAACAAGTCTTGTGGTGCCTTTCAGCTGCCTACCCGAGCAATGTAAAAAGTTCCAACAGAACTCCTTTCTGGCACCTTGCCCGATGGAGTTGTGCATGGGGTGTGTTTGGAACATTTTGTCACCAGCCGAGGCCAAAATTCAGCGCTTCCCCATCTCAGCCCAGAAAGCAGCTAGAACAACTTTTGTGGTGCCTTTCAGCTGCCTACCCAAGCAATGTAAAAAGTACCAAGAGAACTCCTGTCTGGCACCTTCCCCGGTGGAGTCGTGCATGGGGTGTGTTTGGAACATTTTGTCACCAGCCGAGGCCAAACTTCAGCGCTTCCCCACCTCACCGCAGAAAGCAGGATGAACTACATCTGTGGTACCTTTCAGCTGCCTACCGGGGTAGTGTAAGAACTTACAACGGAACTCCTTTCTGGCACCTTCCCCGGTGGAGTTGTGCATGGGGTGTGTTTGGAACATTTTGTCACCAGCCGAGGCCAAAATTCAGCGCTTCCCCACCTCACCCCAGAAAGCAGGATGAACTACATCTGTGGTACCTTTCAGCTGCCTACCGGGGTAGTGTAAGAACTTACAACGGAACTCCTTTCTGGCACCTTCCCCGGTGGAGTTGTGCATTGGGTGTGTTTGGAACATTTTGTCACCAGCCAAGTCCAAAATTCAGCGCTTCCCCATCTCAGCCCAGAAAGCAGGTAGAACAAGTCTTGTGGTGCCTTTCAGCTGCCTACCCGAGTAATGTAAAAACTAGCAACAGAACTCCTTTCTGGCACCTTCCCCAGTGGAGTTGTGCATGGGGTGTGTTTGGAACATTTTGTCACCAGCCGAGTCCAAAATTCAGCGCTTCCCCATCTCAGCCCAGAAAGCAGGTAGAACAAGTCTTGTGGTGCCTTTCAGCTGCCTACCCGAGCAATGTAAAAAGTACCAAGAGAACTCCTTTCTGGCACCTTCCCCGGTGGAGTCGTGCATGGGGTGTGTTTGGAACATTTTGTCACCAGCCGAGGCCAAAATTCAGTGCTTCCCAACCTCACCCCAGAAAGCAGGATGAACTACATCTGTGGTACCTTTCAGCTGCCTACCGGGGTAGTGTAAAAACTAGCAAAGGAACTTCTTTCTGGCACCTTCCCCGGTGGAGTTGTGCATGGGGTGTGTTTGGAACATTTTGTCACCAGCCGAGGCCAAAATTCAGCGCTTCCCCACCTCACCCCAGAAAGCAGGATGAACTACATCTGTGGTACCTTTCAGCTGCCTACCGGGGTAGTGTAAAAACTAGCAAAGGAACTCCTTTCTGACACCTTCCCCGGTGGAGTCGTTCATGGGGTGTGTTTGGAACATTTTGTCACCAGCCGAGGCCAAAATTCAGCGCTTCCCCACCTCACCCCAGAAAGCAGGTAGATCAAGTTTTGTGGTGCCTTTCAGCTGCCTACCGGGGTAATGTAAAAAATAGCAACAGAACTCCTTTCTGGCACCTTCCCCGATGGAGTCGTGCATGGGGTGTGTTTGGAACATTTTGTCACCAGCCGAGTCCAAAATTCAGCGCTTCCCCATCTCAGCCCAGAAAGCAGGTAGAACAAGTCTTGTGGTGCCTTTCAGCTGCCTACCCAAGTAATGTGAAAAGTTCCAACAGAACTCCTTTCTGGCACCTTGCCCGATGGAGTTGTGCATGGGGTGTGTTTGGAACATTTTGTCACCAGCCGAGGCCAAAATTCAGCGCTTCCCCATCTCAGCCCAGAAAGCAGCTAGAACAACTTTTGTGGTGCCTTTCAGCTGCCTACCCAAGCAATGTAAAAAGTACCAAGAGAACTCCTTTCTGGCACCTTCCCCGGTGGA